>NC_071389.1:109855163-110481539 GCF_022682495.2 Desmodus rotundus | reverse complement strand
AACTTATAAGTATGACCCATGGACATGAACTATGGCGGGGGGGGGGGAATGTGGGAGGGAGGGGGTGGGCAGGATGGAGTTGAGTGAAGGGGGGGAAATGGGACAACTGTAATAGCATAATCAATAAATATATCAAAAATGTGGAAATAAATCAGAGGAGGTAAAAAAAAAGGAAACTGAGAAACAGAAATGAGAGGGAACAAGCAATACACACGTAATAAAGTGGTAAACCTTTATTACTTTATTATATCAATAATTTCATTAAATGTCAATGACCTAATGAAAATATGTTAGTGAGCCACCTCCTAATCCTGGGGTGAAATGAACTATGAAGTGAAATCCACAAAACAAGCATTTGAGAAGAAAAGTAGAAGCTCCTAAAAATATAGATGTTATATAAACGTACCATAGTGGTTTGATCCACTCATTTGTTGATGGGTACTTAGGTTGCTTCCAGTACTTGGCTATTGTGAATTGGAACTCTACGCAGCAGAGAGAAAGAAGGAGCTTATACCCTTTGCAATATCATGGATGGAACCGGAGAACATTATGCTAAGTGAAATAAGCCAGACGGTGAGGGACAAATACCATATGATCTCACCTTTAACTGGAACATAATTAACAAAAGAAAAAAGCAAACAAAATATAACCAGAGACATTGAAGTTAAGAGCAATCTAACAATAGCCAGAAGGGAGTGGGGAGGGTATAGTGGGGAGAGTGGTTTTCAGGAACTACTATAAAGGACACATGGAAAAAACCAAGGGGAGGGTGGAGGAGGGGGAGGGAGGTGGGTTCAGCTGGGGTGGGGTGGAGGGATGGAGAGAAAATGCAGACAACTGTAATTCAATAACAATAAAAATAAGATAAATTAAATTAAATTAAAAAGAAAAAAAAGCAAGATCCAGGGTACTAGAGAGAATGTGCTACCTGCAGCATAAAAAAGGAAGGGAGATAAGAATATACCATAAACAGAGATTTGTTTATTTTGACTAAGTAAAACGGGAAGCACAAACCAGAAGTGAATGAAAAGCTTATCTACACAGGGTGAGTGGTAACAAGGTAAAGAAGATCGGTATGGGAGCAAGAATTTGCTGAGTAAAATGTTACATAGTTTTAAGTTTTTAATGATGTAAATCTCTACATAATCAAGCTCTTCAGTTAAATAAAAGGAAGAAAACCCTAAAATGTAACACAGACGAATAAGTCTAAACCATATCAATTTGATAGTATGATCACACATAAAAGAATTATTGCAAATAAGTAAGTTTTGAATGCAATTCTTTGACTATAGTCCTCAGTGATCTACATTCTAACAGCAACAGGAACTTCAAAGAAATCTTAAGCTTCCCGCAGTCATTGGAGAATAGAATTTTCAGGAGAAGGCCAAAGTACCGTAATGACATTAACATAGAGAAAGTTGTTGATAAAAAGACACACAATTTTTAAATGGGCAAATTATTTGAACCTGCCCCTCACTTCTTTAAGCCAAGCAGTGTGTAAATATCTCATTCGATTATCAAAATGACGGTATTAAGCAAGTACTGTCATTCCATTTCCAGGGGAAATCTGAGGCAAAGACCAATGAAATAACTCCCCAAGACCACCAAGCAAACAGCAGAGCCTGAATCTGGAACTGTAGTGTGTGGAATTCCAGAGCCCCTGCTTTTAACTTTTAACTGCTATGAAGCAGCAGAAGGGCGCTCAGAGAGGAGGTGGTCAGAGTGATGGCTAACAGGGAAGAAGCAAGGAGGACGTTTTCTTCTCCGAAGGTAAGACCTATGTTATTTGGATCCCAGCCCTTATTAATCTTTCCCTAAAAGCTCTGCACCCCACCTTCATCAGCAGTTCTCCTTAGTTTGTCCCTAGACTGTTCTCCTTGTCTGTTTCCAAATGTACTGAGTTGGTAGTGTCCCCTGAAATTTATGTCCACCCAGAACCTCAAACTGTGACCTTGTCTGGATATAGGGTCTTTGTAGCTGATTGAAGTTAAGGTGAGTTCATACTGAGTTCAGGTGGGTCCTAACCCAATGACTCCTGTCCTTATTGAGAAGAGAAAACAGACATGTGCGCGTGTACACATGCAGAGGGGAGAATGCCCTGTGGAAAGAAATGGAGAAAGAGACTGCAATGATATGTGTCCAAACCAAGAGATACCTCACGGGTTGCTAGGAATCACTGGAGGCTAGGAGAGACACCTGGAACAGAGTCTCCTTCAGAGCTTTCAGTAGGAACCAACCCTGCCAACACCTTGATTTTGGACTTCTATCCTTTACGACTGTGACAGGATGCTGTGTTGAGCCCCTCAATCGTGCTACTTCACTACGGCAGCCTTAGGAAACAGATATGTCAACTTCCAGGGGCTTCTTGCCACTGACCTCCAAGCAGTCCTCGATCCGTGTGGGCATCTCAGTAAAAATTGCCTCCATGAGCCTTTGGAGGGATCCCATGGTCGCATTAAATAGATCCTGAGGGGGAAAACAGGATTCAAATAATTGTCAAGCTCTCAGGCCCAGCCCTCCTCTAGACACCCTGCTCAGTATTCTGGCTGTCTAGGAAGCCTTCCTTGAGAAAGCCTGCTCCAATATCGCTCCCTACATTCCAAGTACTACTTGCCTGCCTCTCACTTCAATAGATTCCTCTTTCACCAGAGCACAGATGTCTGCCAGCCAGGCAGTGTGTCCTGATGGACTGGGAGATCCATGATGACATAGCTACTACTCCCTGCCACTCCATCCCCACTCCCCACCTTGAGCTCATCTGGGACTCTGCTCCCTGTGTGGGTAGCTTCAGTAAGAGACCTTGATTCAAAGGATGGCTGGTCCAGGGGGAAGAGGACCGACGACCTGCCAGTTGCCAGGTAACCGATTCACAAATGCTAGGAGAGTGGATTTCTCTCTCTTACCCTTTAGTGAACTGAGTGGCCTTGCCCAAAACCTTATAAAGAAAGTAGGTAATCTGCCAACAAGCGCTTCTAAAGGTAGGCCTTCTGGGGGAACCAAAGCAACATTTGTGATAGATCCAGACCACTAAAACTGAAAAGCAGGAGGAAAGAAAAAGAAAGGCAGCTTTCCCTGGAACACAGGAGTCAAAAGAAATCCACCTCAGGGTAGAGCTGTTCTTACTGGGCAGTTGGAATTCCCAGTCTGCCCCCCAAGCAGGGAAATCTGGTCAAAATACCCTCCTCACCCTAGCCAGATTTACACTGAGGAGAGCCCCATGTGAACACAACCAGAGGAAACTTCCCACATCAGCCCTTTCTGTATGTACCAGTCCTTCCTTCATAACATAAATCAATATGAAGTAAAAAGGAAGGATCACAAGACCACTGATCAAAAGAAGGCCCACGGTGAACAGACCAACTGATCTTGAAGAAAATCAAGCAAATTCAGTTGCTAGCTATCGACAATTGAATTTAAGCAGGAAACTAAGAAAACAAGAACAACAGAGGCATAATCATACATACAGAGACCGTTTGATTGTTGTGGGATGGGTTAGGAGTGTGGGGGAATGGGTGAAGAGGTAAGGGGATTAAGAAGTACAAATAGGTCATCACAGAATAGCCAAAGGGATGCAAAGTACAGTAAAAGGAATGGAGTAGCCAAAGAACTTATACGCATGACCCATGGACATGAACAATGCCTGAGGGAGTGGGTGGTGTTGGGTGTAGGGGACAAAGGGGTAAATTCGGGACAAGTATAATAGCACAATCAATAAAATAAAATTAAAAAAATAGAAAACTAAAGCCAAAGAGACAAACATCAGAGAGATACTTACCACATTGGCCTGGGCCTCTGTAGGACTAGATGCATCCTTTTGCAAAACTTCTGTGGGTGGCAGGCAGAGCACACTGTTGAAGCACATTCGGAGTAGCTCTACTCCTTCTTCTACCTCTAAGAGGGGCCCCAGCATCCTAAGAAACAGGAAGAAAAATTGTAACTAGACCATGACGGTCAGGAATAACTGCTGAGAAAGGTAAAGAAAGAGATGGTAGAGACAGAGGGGAAGGTGGGAGTAAGGAAGAGGAAGATAACAGAAGAAAGAGTAATAAGAGGAAAAGGAGGAACTGTAAGAAAAGGTGAAAGGAGCCAGGAAGGTGGAAAGAAGGGGACTAAGGGAAAGAGGCCCTCGCCTCATGACTACCACAGGAAAGGGTACTGCTAATTTGAGAGGATATATTATTCTTTGGTTCCCCAGAGGTTTTCAGAGAATGGGCATCAGTGATGGAGATGGAGATGCCTAGCTGGGGCAGCCCTGACTGCAAAAGGAAGCCTAGGAAGAAGTGACAGCGAGTCCCATCTCCAGGCCATCTGTTTCAGGTGCTTTGAAAATCCCATCCAAAAAATCCTGGCAAAAAAGTGGCAGACACTGTCCATTAAACTGCTACTGCTCCCTTATGCTAGAAGCACAGGCAGAAAATAAGTGGTGGGGATTGACGAGGGAAGAAAGAGCTGAAATAGAACCAGGGCAGAGAAGACAGAGTGGATGGCATGTTGTTACCTGAAGTTAGCGATGATGTTCATTGCCTTCTGTCTAATGGGGCTGGAGATGCAGTCCAATGGCTCCTCCCTGATAAGCTCCTATCACACACACACACACACACCCAAGAGGGTGGCAAAGATGTTTTTCCTATCTGCCTCTATGTTTCCCTGCTCTGGGCTGTGTTCATCAGAAGGTGGAATCTAGAATTTCTAGGGACTTCCAAGGACTCTGAGGTCCGCACCCCTCTCCTACTCCCAACCACACCTTCCTCTAGCACTCACCCTTGCCTTGAGGATGGGAAAGGGAATACTGAGGCAGGAAAAGGACACTGGAAAATCTGGACTCCTACCTTCAGGTCTAGCCTAGGAGTGCTACCAAGGATTCCCAGGAGACCCGTCCTCTCTCCTCTCTGCATTTCCACCTCCATCCTCCTGAGAGGTACTTACCACCATGAGGTTTATTACTGACAGTTTCTGGGGGAAACTGAATCCACAGACCAAGTGCTGCTGGCTACTCAGGATGTTTGTCAGGATGGTCAGGGCGTCCAGGTAATCCTGCTGCAGGTTTGTGTCCTGAATGAACCAGGAAGCTCATAGACCTCCAAGGTGAGCATGACCCTGGGACCAGGGCACACTACCTATGGCAAGTCTGGGGGATGAGGAGCTAAGCCTTCTGTAACCTTTCTCAGGCTGACACTCTGCATCTTCCCTGTGAGGCAGCCCAGGACATCCCTGTGGGGATGGGGCCAGCCTGCTCAACAACCCCCTTCCTGACTCCGCCTCATAGAACTCCTCAATTAGGATAGATCTAGCTTCCTTGTCTCTCAAGATACCATCTTTCCTGTGGATAAGTTCTTCTGAAGCATATCTAGTTGGGAATGGAAAAGGCTTCGTCTCCATCCCTGGGGACCCATGCTGTGGTCGAACAGCAAAGGCAGGAGAATAGTATGGGGCTCCTTCTATCTCCCCTGAATGCTTCCTCCTATGACTATCAGGCAATTTAAGCTTTACTCATCCCTTCATTGGAGAAGGCAGTGTAGAGCCCAGAGACACATTAGGTAGCATGCCAGCAGGGAAGGGGACACTTCCTAACAGACTCAAAATTCCTGTGGTCCCTGATTGGCCAATTAGAATCTCAAGTGGGATTAAGTGAAAGGATTGAAATGTCAGAGAAGAAACTGTACTAGCCTCACCCCCTGACTCCCATTCAAGGCCAGGCATTTTTCTGGAAGGGCAGGGGAACAGATGGCAGAGAAGGGATGGCTGGAGCAGCAGAGTAAGCAGGAAGTACCTTTTCCACGATGCAGTTGTGGTAGTGCTGCAGGACCAAGGCCAGGATGCCATCTAAGTATGGTAAGATGGCTTCCTTGCTCTCTTCAATAACTTTGCTGAAGATTAAGCATATCATATAACACACCATCGCCCATTCCCTTTGCTGGTGTTCCTGTAGGGGGAAGAGGAAAACTTGGCTCCTCCTCGCCTAACCCACCTTGCCTGATGGGGAAATGGAGGCTCAGTGAGGAAAAGGTGGCCCAGAGGGTAAGGGAGGGAAGATGGGGCAGTGGAATGGTGAGCAGTTTGGGGAAGAAGGCTTGCAGCTGGTGATATACCAGGGCCTAAAGTGTACACAGGAGGGGGCAAGAAAAACGGAGGGGTGGGGGAATCTTTCCCACATTTGGTTGGAGGGAAAGAGAAGCCCTTTATAGGTGTGTCACAAAGCCTCAGAGAAGTGGGAGGCTGGGGTGATGGGGTTGCCTTGGAAGGCTCTTTGTGGGAGGTGGGCAGAGCCCTCTGGGAATGGTATGACCTTCATGAGTTGCGGGATTGGCGACGTGTCCTTGTTAGTGAGGACAGCACTATAGAGTCCCACTTCTTCCAGAACTATCTTCAGATGTTTCCTGGACACGACACCGAGCGCCACAGCAATGCCCTGTAACAGGGAGAGCCTCAACCCCATACCACAGCTCAGGGTGAGCCAAGCACCTGCTATGCTCTCCAGAAGTGGATTTAGAGAGAGGAAGGGAGAGGAAAGGAGAGCAAAGGGGGGAAAAGAAATGGAAGGGAAATTCGGTTGCCTAGACTTGCCCTGTTTTAAATCCAGATGGAGAAGAAACTATCTTTGCAAGAACTTATTCAAGAAGACAATGAATAACAAGAAATTAAGAGTCCCAGGTTTTAAAAAATCTTGGTGTTATCAAATCCAACATTGTACAATTGAGGATACTTTTATATGTACTAGGAATTCAGAGAATGGTTGTTCTGACAAGGGAACAGAGGGGGAAGAACAAATCTCAGGCACCTATTCGACAGGACTGGGTAGCTAATCAGAGAGGAGATGGAAGAGAGGGAAGAAACAGACAAGCCCACATGTCTAGTTTAGGAGAACAGAAGACAGCAGTAACTCTGACCAAAATAGGCAGGTGAAATGGTGAGCCTGTCTAGGTTGGAGAGAGAGGAAGGAGCGAGTCCCTGGTGGTGTTGTATAGGAGGTGTGGCACCACAACCAAGTGGAAATGTTTTCAATGCCAGGGGATCTGAGAGTTGGAGCTAGAAGTGGATCTGGGAATCAACAACCTAGAGAGAGCCAAAAGCACTAGGGCTTGGGGACTGACTGTCTGGTTCCCACCAGGGGAAGCCTTTAACTTAAATCCCTCTGTCTCATAACAGGCCCCTTTGACTGCAGTGTCAGCCGATCTTCTTCCGAGAGCTTATGCAATGAGGATGCCTGGGCACAGAGCCAAAGAAATGCTCAACACAGACATGCAGGTGCCAGCTGTTTGCCAACTGGCTCATTCATATTGGAAGGGCCACCATTCAGACCCTGCAGCAAGAGAAGGCAGAGTGGAAGACCTCGGGACACTCACAGGCTCCAAGACACAGATCCTGAAGAAGGAGATTTAGTGGCACTCATAGACTTTTGAACTCCAAGTAGATGAAGGGAAATTTTTACCTTATTAGAAAGGTCAATTGGAATCCACTAGGGACTAGTGGAGTATCAAAAGGGGATTCTACGCATAGGGCCCACATGGCAACGGTGATCCTGAGACAGAAGAACGAAGTTGGAGGAATCACGCTACCTAATATCAAACCATAGCATAAGGCCATAGTAATCAAAACAGTCTGGTCCTGGCATAAAAACACACACAGATCAATGGAACAAAATACAGAGCCCAGAAATAATCCCACACCTTTAGAGTCAATTAATATGAAACAGAGAAACTAAGCACATACAATGAGCTGAAGATAGTTTATTTAATAAATGGTGTTGGGAAAATTGGACAGACATGTGCATGAAAATGAAACTAGACCACCTTCTACACCACACAAAAGAATAAACTCAAATGGGTTAAAGACTTAAACACTAGAGACCAAACCATAAAAATCCTAGAAGATAACATAGTCAGCAAAATCTCAGACATAGCTCATAGCAATATTTTATCAGATACTTCTCCCCCGGCAATGGAAACAAAAGAAAAAATAAACAAATGGGACTATATCAAACTAAAAAGTTTTTTGCACACCAGAGGAAAATATCAATGAAGTAAAAAGAAAACCCATAGGACAGGAGAACATATTCGCCAACACATCTGATAAGGAGTTAATATCCAAAATGTATAAAGAACTTATAAAACTCAACACCAAAAATACCTACAACCCAATTGAAAAATAGGCTAAGACCTGAACAGACACTCTCCAAAGAGGACCTACACATGGCCAATATACATATGAAAAGATGCTCAAGGTCACTAATCACCAGAAAAACGCAAATTAAAACCACAAAGATGAAATGTCACACATGTCAAAATGGCTATCATCAATAAATCAACAAACACCAAGTGCTGAGGATGTGGAGAAAGGGGAAGGCATTTGCACTGTTGGTGCAGAATGGTGCAGCCACTGTGGAAAGCAGTATGGAGATACCTCAAAAACTTAAACATGGATCTGCTGTTTGTCCAGTGATCCCACTTCTGGGAATATATCCCAGGGAACCCAAAACACTAATTCATTTGAACGTAAGCAACCCTGTGTTCGTCACAGCGTTATTTACAATCGCCAAGATATGGAAGCAGCCCAAGTGTCCATCTGTGCATGAGTGGGCAGAACAACTATGGGACATTTACACAGTGAAATACTACTCAGCCATAAAAAAGAAGAAAATTTCACCCTTTGTGACACTACCGATGGATCTCGAGTATGTTATGGTAAGTGAAGTAAGGCAGAGTAAGACAAATACCAACTGATTTCACACACATGTGGAATCTAAAGAACAAACTGAACTCACAGGCCACATAGATACAGACTCATAGATAGAAAGCAGGCCGACAGCTATGGGGGACATGGTTAGGTAGTGGAGGGATTGAGCAAAAGGGAAAAAGGACTCATGGGCATGGACAACAGTGTGGTGACTGTGGGGGCAGGGGTATAAGCAGACTAAATGGTAATGGAAAAAATACAATAAAAATAAATTAATTTTAAAAGGAAGGGGGTTCTATTCTGTCCCTCTTCCTATGTCACCCTTAGCCATGGCTTCCACTCATCCTGGTCATCATCATCATCATTATCATCATCCTAACTGACATCATCAGAATATTAGTGTTTAGGTTGTAGCAGCCTTATACATGTCATTTCATTGACCCTCACACTAACGCTCTGAGGGACACTGCTCTGCAGAGAGGGAAAACATGTTTCCCAAATCTAAACATCCAGCCCAGATCAGAGTTCCAAATCTACAGGGTTAATGGACATCTCCACCTGGCACCCCCAATGCCTCCTGGTCAAAATTGAGTGCTAGCAGAGAGTTCACTTTTACTTCTTTGTCAAAGAACTCTGCATTCCAGTCCCACTAGACCCCTGACTGTCCTCTAGATGGGCCCCCTAAAGCTCCTGATCCAGAGTCTTGACTCGCAGTGTTATGTCAAGTGGGAATGACTGCCTCCCTCCTTCTTTGAAACCAGCCTCAAGCAGCCCAAGTCCCAGGCAGCCCACATGGCCACTATGCCTCAGCAACAGTTCACGTAGCCTTCAGTAGGCCATTCTGTGTAGTTAGCTGTCCCCTTCCTGTACGTGTCATCTCCCCAATGATACTGTTTGCACCTTGGGCTTGGTGAGCCACTGCTGCTGCTCACAATGGTCATGGGTGCTCTGAGAATCTGGCAGGGGAAGGGCCTTGGAAAGGGGAGGCCTCAGAGCATGGACACCAACACACAACTCAGCAACACGTGGAGAGTGCGTGGGTGCCAGGCGTTCTTCTCACTGCCTTTACATTTTATCCTCAAAACCACCCTACAACACACGTCACTTCTGTGGGATTCCACCAAAAATGCACAATCTGAATCTAATCATGACGAAATATGAAACAAACCAAAACCTAGGCACATTCTGCAAAATGACTGGTGTGGCTCCATGGGTTGGGTGTATCCCACAAAGCGAAATGCCCCAGGTTCGATTCCAGTCAGGGCAAAAGCCTGGGTTGTGGGTTCAGACCCCAGTCAGGACTTAGGCAAGAGCACACCCATCAATATTCTTCCCACATGTCGATGTTCCTTTCCCTCTCTTTCTACCTCCCTTCCCCTCTCTATCCCTGAAAATAAGTAAATAAAATCTTTACAATGTCAAGGTCATGAAAGATAAACAGGAGGAACTTGTTCCAGATTACAGAACAATAAAGGAAATGACAACTGAATGCAGTGCTCGATTCTGAATTAGACTCTGGACCACAGAAAAGAATGGTGTTCTTTTGACTTAAAACACACTGTTGGGACAATTGATGATTTTCAAACTGGGTCTGTAAATATGATAATAGTGCTGCAGCAACATTAATTTCCTGGTTTGGGTACTGGACCGTGCTTACGTAAGAGAATATCTTATTTTTAGATAATGTACACTGAGGTATTTAGGGGTAAATGAGCATCATGACTGCAGCATCCATTTCAGGTTCAGAAGATGCAATAATAATAACACAAATAAATAAATTACATAATTTATATGGGAGATGATAAAGCAAACATGGAAAAACATTAAGATTTTGCAGAGAGAATTTCATGGGAGAAGAATAAACAGGAGTTCTTTGGGGTTTGTTTTTGCAACTTTTCTTTAAGTATAAAATCATTTCAAAATTTAAAAAAGACTTTTTAGGAAATATCCCGTACACATCATAGCCCCATCTTACAGAGGAGGACACTGAGGCACAGAGAGGTTCAGTTACTTGCTCAAGGGCACACAGCTAATAGGTGACAGGGCTGGGATTCCAACCCAAGTGGTCTGCTTTGCCAGGTTTGAGCTTCTAGCCACCTTGCCAGCCTGCCTGCCTCTCAAACTGAAAAGGCTCCCCCTTTGCCAGTACACTCTGCCTCACCTCCCTCTCCTGCAGCTCCTCATGGGAAGTTTGGAGCAGGGCAGAGAGCATCATCTTGATCACTTGCTCATTCCTTGCGGTCCGCAGGGAGAAGCCATAGAATTTATACAGGAAAGCCTAGGAGAGGTAAGGGGCAGGGTCATGCATAGCTTGGAATAAGGCTAAGGCAGGCATTTCCAACACTAGCCACCACCTTTGCCCACAGCCCTATCTTCCACCCTGCCCTCTTGCTCTCTGAGGCATCTGGATAAGGCAGCAATCCTATGGAGCAGGGGTGAAAGGGAAAAGAAAGCTGCATTCCTAATTTCTCAGCATTTACGGGTCATCCTTCACAAACCTTCCCATTGCCACCTACGAAATAAACCACAGTGCCGTAAATTCGTATAAGTTTTAAATCAAAATTGCATAACTGGAAAGATACTCTTAGGTAGTCCTTCTCTCTCCCTCCTCTGAATTTCAGTGGCCTTTGTCCTTGCTTACTGCACTTTGCCCAGACTACCTTGTAATACCAGTCACTGGACTCACACACTCCCTACATCAGGGTCTCTGCACTTCTTATTTCTCTGTCTAGAACCTTCTTCCCTGGGCTCTTCAAAATGTCTCATTCCCATCTGTCAGATCTCACCTCAGTGAGCCTTCCCTGACCTCCAGCTCACCATGTCTATAGCAGTGCGGTGAGTATCTTGAGGCACTCCCAAACAGCCCCTCTATGGGCATCTCTTGCCCCTCTGGTGGATGCTCATGGTGTGTCCTTCAGACCTTAGGGTTCTTTCCCTTCAACTGGCTGCAGGCACTTTTGTTAACAGCTACAGCCTGCAGCCTTCAGGGAGAGACCTGCCTAAGGTGAGGGGGGTGGGAGGGGGGAACCTCCTTGTCCTGGGGGCCTGGGAGCTACAGTGCTTCATTACTTACTACATTGTTCTGTCTCCTGTCCCTGCCCTGACCAACCAACCTTGGAAACCTGGAGCCAGTGACAGACTAAAGTGGGGGCCGGCTACAAAAGTCCCCTCACTTGTCTCCAGGCAGGAGAGACTGCAGGGCAGTTTCCATCCAGGCCTCCCAGGGGATCAGCCTTAGCCTCTCCTCCCTGCTCTACTTCCTTGTTAAATCATTTGACAAGAATCCTCCCCTGACCTAAGGCACCTACTTTTCTGTGTAGCTGGCAAATGTCTGCACATCTTCCCAGACTTACTCCTCTGCAGGAGACTCACCTTCCTAGTTTGTCTAGGAGGAAGGCAGTTTCCCTGGATGCCAAACTTTCAGTGCTAAAATCACAAACTTCTTGAGCAAACCTACACAGTGGACCACTCTGAGAAAGCTTCTCTGTCCAGCCCCCACAGGCCTCCTCTGTGCTCCCAAGCACAGTGTATTTTCCCACCCTGACACAACACTGAGAATGACTGCCCATTTCCTTGTCCATTCACTCAAGCAGACAATGGTTTCCTGAAGGCAGGCAGGGTCTGTGTCTTTTATATATGAAGACCCTGCACCCAGTCCAGTGTCTGCTGTGCTACAGGTATTTAGTACACATGTTAATAACTTAATAAGATCAGAATTCCTGCTTGGTTCATTGTGTATCCCTACCAACCACTGAAGCTTCACAGATGCTAACCCAGGAGCACATGGAAAAGCCAGGGAAGGAACCCAGGCCTTCGCCACCAGAGACCTTGGGCTCTGTGAGCAGAGGAGCCTCTACTTCTTCCTCAGCTCTGTATCCCTGACAGAAAGCACAGTCCCTGGTCTATGGTGTGCCCTTGACTATTAATTACTTGGATTAACTTGAGTAAATCTGACTCCAAAATCAATGATCTTTCCACTGCACCCAAGTACCAGCTCCATTATGTTACGGAATACCAGGAGGTGTGATGAAGAAAGCAGAGGGCTAAGCTCTTGATAGAGCCTCAGACACTAAGCAAATGTAAGGCAGTTTGATGTTTCTGAAGTGCCAGGGGGACCACCAGTTTCTGGTCCTCTCCACCCCTCAATTCCCAGCATGCAGGAACACCGGCTTGCTCTTCCCCCATGGCCTGTACTACACGCACATTTCTACAGCCCCTTGTGTGACCACCAGGCTCCTCCACCAGCAGCCTCCACCCCAACCTCTGCCCTTGCAACCACCACACACCCAGACACACCTTCTCGTCTCCGTCTCCGTCTCCATGATTGCTGAAGTAAGTTATCATCTTCAAGAGCACTCTGATGAGCTGCTGCAGCCAGTCGTCATCATTGATGGCCACTAAAGACTGACTTAAAAACTGAGGAAGAGGAAGGGACAAGGACCACAAAGCACAGTGGCAGGCCTTCTCTGCCCCACAGAACGGGGTCAAGAAGAAGCAAGAAACAGGGGTCATGGTCTGTACATGTGGAAAAAGGAGTGAACTACATGCTGGGGGCCGTCAGGACTGGAGAATGAGAACACGTGACAATGACGGTAATGCCAGTTACATGTGTGAGGCCTTTTGCAATTTACAGGGCCCACTCCGATGTCATCCTATCTAATTCTGGAGGATGAGAGGAACTTGCAGTTTACAGATGAGGAACCTGAGGCATGTGAAGGCTAAGTAACTTGCCCAAGGACAAACAGCTAGGGCCCTTTCCCTTATTCTCCTTGATATAGGGCCTTGAAGTTGTGGAAGGTGAGACAGGATTAGGATAGAGTCAGAGACTGAGGCAGGGCCAGGAGGCAAGGGACCACAGAAGGATCTTCCCTGAGCTCCAATCTCTAGCGTGACTAGGCTCTCCTCCCTCAGGATCCTGAAGAGGGAAAAGGAGGCAAGCGTGGAGGGAGGGAGTTCTGGGGGACTGCTTACCTGGAGCAGCCTGTCCTCCCATTCATTCTGACTCAGGTTCTCCTCAGAGTGATCTAACAAAGGAAAGAGCATGGGACCCACCCAACCGTAAGGCGCCAGCCAGAGAAGGGAACACTTAAAGACCATGCAGCACTCAGCCTACAGGATAACTGCTCTCCCACTTCACAGGGCTCCAGAAGATGAATGACTTTCCAAAGGTCAAACAGACACAGCTGGCCAGGGTCAGAGCAAGGAAACAAAACTGGTCTGTCCATTTCCAAAACCTACACTCTTCCCTGATCCTCTGCCCATAAGAGGGGGCAGGAGTCATTCTGGGAACTCGGGAGCCACAGAACTCTGGACTGCAAGTCTGTTCCGTGTCGAGCATCACCAAATAAGCAGACCCATTCAACAGCATATCAGAGGGACAGAGAAGCTGATCCCAGTGTTCCTCACCCCAAGGAAGGTCCATCCTGCACCTCGAGACTCCACCTCTTCTGGAGTCTGCCCACCGTCCCTGCTCCATTCCTCCCCACTCCTCAGCAATTCCTTACCTTCCAATATCTTCAACATCTGCGGGATTGCCTGGTTCCACAGATGGCCCACACTGGAGTGGATAACCGGGTGCAGTGCATGAAGTAGCCTTAGAGAACTTGCACCCAGCTCCTTGACCCTGTAAGGCTTCTGGGAAAACACCTGAGAAGCAAGAAAAGCAAGCAGGAGGAAGAATTGAAGGGAAGAGAAGGAAGAAAATTAGAACAAACCAACAGAACAGTAGCGCTGGAGCTTTCTTTTCCACCTGTTGAACCCTACATTCTCCAAGATGGTTTTGAGACATCACTTCTTCTGTGATGTCTTCCTGACTTCTGGACCCCATCTCAGCTCGCTGTCCTTCGAAGATCCCATTGCACCCTGTGTATTTGTCTATTAGTACATTGATCACACTGGATTGTAGATGGTTATTCCCAGGCTCGTCCTCCCGCTAAGACTGTACAGCTCAAGGGTAGGGCTACCTTTATCACTCTGAGTGTACAAAATGTCTAGCACATAATGTCGGGGCAAATAGAGAAACTCGAAACAGAGATCCAGAAAGGCATATGGACTTGTCTGAGGTCAACAGACAGCAACTCCCAATAAGGCCACATAAGAGACAGGCTGGGCCTTTCTCATCGCCTACTCCTTCCCCCACCTCCAGACCCCACCACTATGCTCCCAGTTCCCTCCTCTAATGATGTCGGCCCCCATCATCCTAGGTCTTGTCTATTTAGTCCACGTCCAGCATAATGCCTGAAATAGAGCAGTATTCAACTCTTTGTGGAATGATTGTATAGACGGATGAATGGATGGGTAGATGGATGGGTAGATGGAAGAATGGGTGGATGGAGATGTAGTGTTCATCTGGTATCACTTACCAGAAGTTGAGTGAGGAGTCTCTGTGATAAGATGACCTCGGTGGCTAAGTTAAAGAGAGGATAAAAGAAGAGAACAGAGTCAGTACTCGCTCCAGGATGCTCAACCTCCAGACTCCACTGGCAGTTCCCCATATGTACATCAGAGGAGGAGGAAGAGCAAAGTAGAAAGGGAACCTCAGTGTCAATGCCATGGGGGCTTGTAACATTGTGACTCAGCCTAAAAACAAAGCATTACATTTTGGCCTATGCAATATATACAAAACATACATAAACCAAGTACTGTGCTGAGCAGACACCTGAACTCCACCCCTGACTCCCTGTGGGATTAGAGGTCAGGGATGGGGTGAGCCCAGAGTGTGGCTCAGACTTGGGGCAAAGGAAGAACTAAGGGTCAGGAATGTCTGCGTATTCATTAAGTTGTGATTAACTGTGCTCACACATCTCAACTCCAGTGTTTTAAAATGAGCAAAAAAGGCAAGAAGGAACTGTGTCTTCCAGAGGTGTCCCCTTTCATCCATAAGGCCAAATGCCCTTAAACTGTTGTCTTAACCCTTTGCCGTACTCCTCCCATCATGGCCCAGGCTTGGGACCTGCAGCCTCCCCCGGAAATCTGGACCCTCTCCCTGCACCCACCACTCCTGCAGTGTCTCAGCCAGCCTCCCATCCCAGCACTCCATGCTCACAACAGCCTGAGTTTCCACAGTGAGAACCTGTCCCCAAGTGGCCCTGCTCTTGTACTTACGCATGTGGTGAAAGTCACTAAGGCTGGGAACCTTGCCCAGGGAGAGGACCTTCAGAGCCTTTTCCGTGGCTGCCTTGCTCAGGGGCACAATGGCCGAGATGTTGCTGGGGTAACATGCCAAAGTGATCAGTTTGGGCAAGGGTACCTGGCAGGAGATGTGGCAAGAACGTCAATGCCAAGCCTCCAATCAATCCCAGTCCCTAGTCCTCCAACCTCATGACCTTGTCTTTTTTTCCTGGAGGGGCATTTGAGCCTGTATACACAGCCTCCGTCACCCATTCACATTCATTTTCTCTCTCTCTTCTTCCTCCATCACCCTCCATGTCTGCCTCCCTCCTACTCTCCCTCCCTCCTTCCCTCTCCATATTGGTAAAAATAGAGCCAAGGTATAGATTAAAATTACACCATGCAGGACTTGATTAGATAGATGGGGGCTTCTTGAAATTTGGAAAGTATGACTTGTAATCAGCTTCACTGGGGAACCTTCCAGGGACAGAATCGTGCTGAAGGTCAAGAGGCAAAGCTTACTGGGAGGGAGAGTAAATCTTATGTTCTTTTCTTCCCAGGCCCTTCACTCAGCTCTGAAACAAATCAGCTCATTTGAGCCCCCAGGATCCCCTAGAGGCTGCTAATTGCAGGCAGGGAATATGATCACCCCCCTCTTTTACAAAAGACACTGAAGCTAAGACAACAAAATACTCAAGATTTTACAGCTAGAAACTGGCTAGGCAGGACTGAAGCTCAGGCTTCCAGATCCACCACCCTCTTTTGTTTCACTGATTACTTCTCAGAAGTGTTCAGGCACTTGAGTGGAACCAAACTGAGGTGGAAAGGGGTGGAAGAGACAGCATGGATTAGATGGAGGTGGGGACAGTCATGTAGATTGCGGTCTGAGGGCCAGGATAGTGATCTAGGAGCCAGGGAAGGAGAAAAAGGAGAGGTCAGTTTGATCCTAGATATTTGTACCATTTCCAGAATTTCTGAACACATTATTTGAATGTCCTCTTCATTCTGGAATAAGAAAAGGAAAGATTGAAATGTGAAGCTAATGCTAGCTAAGTCTCTGGGTTCAAGGCTTCTCCTGTCTCACTGCACAGGGTTTTAGAGGCCAAAGGCCCTTCCCACATGCTAGGCTACCCTCTTCTTGCCTTTATGCTTCCAACCCTGCCTTTCACTTCTTCCCTCCCCTGAGACCTGCCCCCATCCTCGGTCCCCTCTCTGCCCAGCCCCTGCTCACTGTGGGGTCAGGCTCGCTGAGCTGGGCAATGTAGTAGATGATGGTGTTTGCCTCTGGCAGGGAGAGGTAGTTATGCTGGCTCAGCAGCTTGATGAATTCTAATAGAACCTTTGGCACCTGTGGGGGTTACAAACCATTACAACAAGACAAGACAGGGAGGCATGTCAGTGACTGCCAGTATGACCCTTCATGTACCAGGGGAGGACACAGAGAGCACAGAGAAGCAAAGCAGGTGAGGGGCTCAGATCTCCTGACTCCAAGCCCAGTGTGAATCTTCAGTGGGCTCTGGGTGATGACAGACCACCAGCCACTGAACTTGACCACTTCTGTCTGAACTTGACCACTTCTGTACTTTGCACTGAAGTTCTAAACCACTTCCTGCCACCTTCCTGGCAAAGTCGAAGCACTTAGCTTGCCCACACCTTATTTGCCCAGAGGGATATGAAAATTACCAGGAATGTTGGGTAGGGTGGGGGGGATCCAAGTCCAGGAAAGGTCCCATGTTCTGGCCTTCCTAGGAAAACCTAGGGATCAATCCCACAAGTCCAGAGGGACAGGCCTCAGGATTTCAGGATCTCCATTAAACTCCTGAGGGTTTAGACTTTTTCCTTTAGGGATGATGCCACTGTTGTCCATTTGGCACCCAAAGCACTGCTCCCCTGTACCCCTGTCCTGTGTGATCCAGAGCTGGAAGCAGTCTCTGCTGTCTCCAACCCTGCCTGCAGAACATGTTAAAATATGGTTTCTCACCAGGGATTGAGTCACTGATTTGGAAGATAAGATAGCAGAAAACACACGATCACAGCAGCAAAAAGAAAACAGAATCCAAAAAAATGAAGATAGTCTAAGGGGACTCTGGGACAACTTCAAGCATACACATATTCACATCCTGGGGTGCTGGAAGGAGAAAAGAGCACAAGGAGTTGAAAACCTCTTTGAAAAAATAATACTGGAAAACGTCCCTAAACTGGTGCAGAAAATAGACATACGAGTCCGGGAAGTGTAGAGTCCCAAACAAAATGAACCCAAAGAGGCCCACACTAAGGCATGTCATAATTAAAATGCCAAAGGCTAAAGGCAAAGACAGAATTTTAGGAGCAGTAACATGAAAGCAGTTACTTACCTACAAGGGAGCACCCATAAGACACTCAGCTCATTTCTTAACAGAAATGTTGCAGGCCAGAAGTGACCAGCAAGAAATAGTCAAAGTGATGACAAGCAAGGACCTACAACCAAGATTAGTCTACCCAGCAAAGCTACCATTTAGAATGAGAGGACAGATAAAGAGCTTCACAGACAAGAAAGAGGTAAAGGAGTTCACCACTGTCAAACCAGTATTACAAGAAGTGCTGCCCTGACTAGTATGGCTCAGTGGTTGGAGTGTCTTCCTGTAAACTGAAAGGACACGGGCTCATTTCCAGTTAGGGCACCTGCCTAGGTTGTGGGTTTGATCCCCAGTCAGGGCATGTAGGAGAGACAATTGATTGATGTTTCCACATCTGTGGTTCTCTCCCTCTCTCTCTCCCTCCTTTCCCCTCTCTAAAATCAATAAGCTTGTCCTCAGGTGAGGATTAAAAATATGTTAAAGAGTTTTCTTTAAGAAGAAGAAGAGGAAGAAAAGAAGATGTAAAATATGAATAATAGTAACTTCAGGTTCTGATTGAGGCATAGATAAACATGGCTCACCTCCTGGCACAACCACACCCAACTTCCAACTAAAATGTGAAACCACCGTTGATCAGAACCATCAGAACTCAACTTGAGTGGAAGTCTGACAACTACGGAATTAAAGGACCCACATCCATCCAGACTGGTAGGAGGGGTACAGACGTGGAACAGGCTGGACCCACATCCATGTGTGGTGGATGTGAATTCGGGAAGGATATCAAAGGAGCAAGGAGTCCCAGCCCAATAACCAGGCTCCCCAGCCCAGAGTTCCAGTGCCAGAAAGATAAGTCCCCATAAGTTCTGGCTGCAAAAAAGGAGCGGGGATTGCATCACAGCAAGAAACTCCTAGAGTCCCAAGCAGGTGGCCTGAAAGAACCCACACACGAACTTCCTCAGACTCACTCCCTCTGACCTCCAGCACCAGGGTACCCTTTAAAAGGCACTAGTGGCATACCAGGAGGAATTGTTGTGCCTGGCATTAAGGCAGGACCTAGGAGTCAACTTTCTCTCAGACAGAAGAGCAGGCAGAGGACATTCTCCCCTTTCTGACCCTCACCAGACAGAGCCACCGAGCCAACAGCTGGTGTCATAGTTGAAGACCCACCCAGAAGATCCCCTGAGACTCTGTCCCACACAACTTACAGGCCCACCCAAACTGTTAATCATGACATTTCCATATGAATGGCTGGTCTTGACCCATGCTTCACAACTTCCTAAATCCTATCAAACAAGCAATATCAGGCCACAGTAAGCCCCCTACCCCTGTACTTCTTGCTCAGTGTCCCCAGGCTCAGTACTGGCAGCAGCCAGAGAAGATTCACAGCTTGGCTTTGCCTGGCCATCTCCAAGAACAGCACAAGTAGCAGCCATCTCAGAGTGCTTCATAGCTCAGGCAGGGTGGCTTTGGGTAGAACACAGTGTGGGCTTATCTTGAACTACATCACCCAGGAAACCACAGAGCCTGTGCACACAGTGCACAGCTACACACCATGTCAGAGTACCATCACCATGTCTCTGCACAGCTCATCCTCCACAGAGAGCAGAGGTGGGTGGTCAGTGGTTGCAGCCAGTCCTTGCAGCTGACTGGCCTGGGTAAATCCCTCCCATTGGCCTGCCAACAGCAATCAAGGATCAACTACAACAGGAAGGTATACTCAGCCCACATGAAGGGCGTAGCTGAAGTACTCTGCTCTGCTTGGATGATAGGGGAGGCTGGGCCACTGGACCCTATAGGACACCTACTGCATTAGGCCACACTACCAAGACAGGGAGTCATGGCAGCTCTGCCTAATACATAGAAACAAACACAGGGAGGCTGCCAAAATGAGCAGACCAAGAAACATGGCCCATATGAAAGAACAAGTCAAAACTCCAGAAAAAGAACTAAACAAAATGCAGCAAAGCAATCTACTGTCTAAGATGTAGAGCTCAAAACACTGGTTATAAGGATGCTCAGGGAAGTTAGCGAGGGCCTCAACAACATAAAAAATGATCCCATCAGAAGTGAAGGATATGCTAAATGAAATAAGGAACAATTTACAAGGAAATAACAGTAGAGTGGATGAAGCCTAGAATCAAGTCAATGATTTGGAATATAAGGTAGCAGAAACAATCTATCAGAACAACAAGAAAAAAATAACCTAAAAACAAGAATAGTATAGCAGCCTCTGGGACAACCTGAAGAGGTCCAACATTTGTACCATAGAGGTGCCAGAAGGAGAGGAGAAAGAATAAGAAATTAGAAATCTCCTTGAAAAAAAAAGGAAGAAAACTTCCTTAATTAAGTGAAGGAAATAGACATATACGTCCAGGAAGCACAGAGAGTCCCAAACAAGATGGATGCAAAGAGGCACACTCCAAGACACATCCTAATTAAAATGCCAAAGGTTAAAGATAAAGAGAGAATCTTCAAGGCAGCAAGAGAAAAGCAATTAGTTACCTACAATGGGGTTCCCATAAGACTGTCAGCTGATTACTCAAAAGAAACTTTGTAGGCTAGAATGGATTGGCAAGAAATATTCAAAGTCATGAAAAGCAATGACCTACAACCAAGATTGCTCTACCCTGCAAAACTATCATTTAAAATTGAAGGGCAGATAAAGTGCTTCCCAGACAAGAAAATCTAAAAGGATTTGATCATCACCGATATGTTACTCTACGAAATGTTGAAGGGACTCTTTTAAGAAAAAGAAGATGATCAAAACTATGAACAATAAAATGGCAATAATACATATCTATCAACAACTGAATCTAAAATACTAACTGAGCAAACAAGGAGAAAAGAGACAGAATCACAGACACAGACAGAATTTTGATGGTTGCCAGATGGGAGGGGGATGTGGGGGAATGCGTGAAGAGGTGAAGAGGTGAGGGGATTAATCAGTAGAAACAGGTAGTTACACAATAGCCATGGGGAGGTAAAGTGCAGTATGGAAAATGGAGTAGCCAAAGACCTTGGCTGACCTGTGGACATCAACAATGGTGTGCGGATTGCCTGAGGGTGTGGGGAGTGCTATGTGGAGGGGAGCCAAGGGGGAACAGCTTGAAAAAGTGTTATGGAATCACCAATAAATTATAAAAAAAGAAAAATATGAACAATAAAATGGCATAAACTACATATCTACCATCGATGACTTTTAATCTAAATGGAGAAATGCTCCAATCAAGATACAGGGCGGCTAAATGGCTAAGAAAACAAGGCCTTTTCATATGCTGCCTACAAGAGATTCACTCCAGATCCAAAGACACAACAAAGTCAAGAAATTATATTTCATGAAAACTGAAACAAAAAAAATAATCTTAACCAGCAATACTTATAGCAGACAAAATAGACTTTAAAACAAAGGCTCTGAGGAGAGACAAAGAAGGACACAGCAATTCCACATCTGGGTATTTACCTTAAGAAACACAAAACACTAAATTGAAAAGATGTGTGCATCCATATGTTCACGGCAGCATTAATTACAATAGCGAAGATATGAAAGCCACTGAAGTGTCCATCAGTAGATGAGTGGATGAAGAGGAAGTGGTGCATACATACAGCGGATTTGGGCTCAGCCACAAAAAAGAATGAAATCTTGCCATCTGCACCAACATGGATGGACTTAGAAATCTAGTGCTGTGTTAAGCGAAATAAGTCAGAGAGAAAAAGACAAATGTCGTAAGATTTCACTTCTCTGTGGAATCTAAAAAGCAAAATAAATGAACAAGCAGAACTGACAGACTCAGAGACACAGAGAACATTTTGACAGTTGCCAGGTGGGAGAGGAGTAGGGGTGTGGGTCAAAATGGTGAAGGAGTAAGAAGTACAAATTGGTGCTTACAGAATACTCATGGGATGTAAAGGACAGCATAGAGAATATGGTCAATGATATTGTGATGACCATGCACAGTGCTAGGTGGGTACTAGATTTATGGGGGTGATCACTTCATAAGCTATATAAATGAGAATCAAAGCACGGGTTTGTACTCCTCAGACAAAACAATACCGGGTTTCAAGTGTTATTAAAAATACAAAAAATAGTTAAAAGATAAGAATTAAAATATATGCATATGGCTTCTCAGACCCCATGCCAGATGAGATGTCTGAAGGTGTTTCTCTCCCCAAGCAAACTAAATTCTCAGGGGGCAGAACTAATATCTTTTACAGCTCCATGTCCCCACTGCGCTCACCACAGTGCTGCCCACAAAAGAGGCTCAAATGCAACGCATGGGCAGCAATCTAAGGCCAGGAGTAGCCTGGCAAGTGTGCCTTACCTCTCTCCTCATCCCTCCCGAACCTTCCCTTCTCTATTTTACCAGACCTCAAGGTCTCAAAACAGCAATTGCCCTCCCATCCCAAACATTCTGCCCTTTTACTCACTGGTTTGAGGTCCTCCAGAATTATTAAAATGGTGGAGTTCATCACCTCACGCTGCAGCTTTGCTGTCTGGGGCACTAGAGAAAAGGTAGACATGAAGAGGGGGGTCAGTTTCCTCCCTCTTCTTTGTTGCTTCAGGGGTCAGGACAAGACAGACAGGTAGGAGGACTTTTAGGGACAGTCCTGAACTTCAAAGGCCAGGTCGAGCCCCAGATGGAATCCCCTGCACCCATCTGCCTCAAACCAGGGTAAGAGTGAACTAAAACAGTATTTTCATCAAGCTGGCACTGGAGCCTCAGCCCTTGCCAGTGTCCCACTACTGCCCTCACAAATCTCTGCACGTCTCAACCTTTAGAACTGCAAACACTGCTCTCCTGTGTGAGCTCCTTCTAACTCACAGTCTCCTTCCTGCCCTCCGTGCAGCTCCTGCAGAGTCTACCCCGTCTCCCCTGACTGACATCTTCTCTGCTTGCCTCTGCCATTGCCACACTCACATCTAAGTAACTTATCACACAAATCTTGCATTATTTTGCTGTGTGAACAGCCTCATCTCCCCCACTTGAGAGTGAGCTCCTTGAGAGCAGGGACACTTGGGAGCCTGACACTTGTGCATATTTTCTGTCCCTCCACTGTGCTGGGCACACAGCGGAGGTGTGAACACTTGGTTGCAGTGGAAGCCTGCACTCCAAGAAAATCACACCGAACCACTGTAAAATGGACTGCACAGTGGGCACTGGACTGAAAGCACCTCACATATGCTTTCTCATTTAATTCTCACTGAAAATGCCTCAAGTTAGGTATTAATGTTACCTCCATCTTCCAAATGAGATCATAGAGGTACAGACTAAAATGTAAACTGCCCAAGTTTGCATAGCTCAGAGTCAAAGCCAAGATTTGAACCCATTCAGTTTATAACTGTGCTTTTAACTACTATATGGGGCTGTCTCTCCAGAGAAATGGGATCTCATGAGAAAGAAGATCCCAAGGAACAAGCTCATTCCCCACTCACCTTCTTCGAACACATATGTGAACACTCTAAGGGCTGATGTAATCTTGACTGGATCAAAGGACTCGATGGTCTTTGTTATCAATGATACCAGCTTATCCTGGTACAACTTGGCTATCAGAGGGCATGAATACAAGATGGTCAGAGTAATGTTCAAGTGGCAGGTTTAGGTAAGAAGAAGTAAATCATGCTCACAGCAACCACTGATGCCATGGGCTGGATAAGTTAAGGTCCATTAGGTTAGAGAAAAGAAGGAGAAAGAAAGAGAGTCAGTGGTTGTCCAGCATTTACCATGTGCCACGCATGGTGGCAGATGCTGTTCCTGAGCAAGGCCTGTTCCTCCCCTATCCCACCATGTGCGCCTCCCATAGGTCAGAACCCCTTTTGTGACCATCAGTGCTATAAATCCCATTATCATCTTTGTGAGCTGGGGATCACCAGAGGAGAGAGGGAAGCCCACCCCAGGTGAAGGGAGTGGGAACAAAAAGGGTAGGGGTGGGATGTTGTCTATGCCCTATGAGGTTTATTGAATTCTGGACAAAGTTTACATGGATTACTTTGCCTCTTGTCTGTAGGATGGAAGCCCCTTGTGGGATCTAGGCCCCCACTCCAGTTCTGGGAAAGACAAGGTCCTGAGTACCCACACACACACATACCTGGGGCTAAGAAAAGGTTGACTTACTCAGGATTAAGAAAGCCCTCAGGGCGAAGCTGTGGTTCTCTACAGATTTAGGGTCTGATGACTTGACCTTTTTGTTCAGCTGTGGAGAGACCAAGGCCATCAGACCTGGGAGCACCGAAAAACCAGGGGCCCTGGACATGGATGGAGAAACTGAGGCATACAGCCATGAAAAGTGTGGCACTTGGCCAAAAGGAGAATATGAAAATAGAATCCAGGAACCACATACACAGTTCCAAAGGAAGGAAGACAGTGGCCAACAAATTGAATATATGGAAGGCAACACATTTTTGCAAAATATACAATTTTCCTTTCATCTCTAGAGAAGGCCTGCTATTTCCCACAGGCAGAATGGGGTGGTGTGGACATTCTGCCCTTCACCAGATTAGGGGAAGCAACAGAGGCCCCTACCCCAAGAAACATAATGTGTCCAATTTACCTCATGGAGAATATCACTCTGTGACCAGAATCCAGGCCTTTACATGTTCCAGGGAATCCTGGATGTGTGCAGTTAAGGTCACTGTGGGGAACACACCTGGGTCATGTGAGGTTGTGACCTGGGCTGAGGTAACCATCACCTCCAAAAAAGAGAGGAAGAGCAAGGCCAGGATACGACCAGCCCCCCACCACTCACCTGGTCAAACAGCATGCCTGAAATGTTTTCCAGCTGCGATTCCAAGTTCACACCTCCGCTGCCGCTGAGAGCCAGAGCATCCACCAGTTGCCAAACACACTGTGTGTAAGGACAGAGTCGGCACCAGTCAGCCAGCCCTTGCCGCAGCCGCAAGGGAAAGCCTCTGTCCTCACATCTTCTTGTGGAGGACGGCCCCAGCAATCATAGTTTCACTCTTCCCTCTTGTACTTTTTCAAGAAAGGTCCAGGGGCTAGTTTTTCCATAGCCAAATAGAGCCATGACCTGCTCTTCCCCCTCACCCGGGGAGAGACTCTTACTTTCAAATAACCTCGTTACTCCATAGAAATTTTTAGGGCAGGTCAACATTTCAGGAGTTGGCTGACTAAAAGAAATAGGATAAAGTAACCATGGCCAAAGCAAGAACTAGGTCTATGGTGTGACTTCCAAATTCCGAGGACCACGTTTAAACGTCTAAATATCTACCCTTTACCTAGTAGATTGCACTATTTTATGGGTTGTTTATAGCACTTTCGAGAGTGCCACAAATACCTTAGTTTTCAAATGTATTAGTATTACATTTTATTTATTCAAAAACACCTTTATTGATGTCTAATTGATATATAATAAACTGCACATAATAAAAGTATATAATGAAATAAGTTTTGATACATGTAAATAGCCTTGAAACCATCTCCACAGTGGACATAATAAACATATCCATCACTGCCCAAAGTTTTCTTGTCTCTTTGTAACTCCTCCTCCCCTCCCCTCCCAATACCTTTCCTTTCCCCAGGCAACCACTGATCTGCTTTCTGTCACTACAGGTCTGTAACTTACTTTTTAAGAAACAGCCAAGCTCTTTTCCAAATATGGTTGTGCCAATTTACATTCTTACAAGTGTGTAGTGACATCCCACTGTAATTTTAAATGGCCTAATGTCTAAATGATGTTTAGCAACTTTTCCTGAGCTTACTAGCCATCCTGATATCGTCTCTGATGAAGTATCTATTCAAAATTTTTGCCGATTTCTAAAATTTTCAAATTGAGCTTTGAGAATTGTGTATATTATATAATATACACATTATTATATACTATACAATATTATACATTATAACATTATATTAATATATTTAATATATTGTATTACATCAACATGTATTTTGATGTATTATAATATTATATAATATTGTATATATATTATACATATATAAAAATTGCAAATATTTTCTTCCAGTCTGATAGTTGTCTTTCCATTCTCTTACCAGCTTTCAAAGAGCAGAAATTATCCAATTTGGGGGGTATGCTGGGTGAAGGGATAGAGGAGTTGAGCAAAACCGAAAAAGATTATAAACTCATGGACACGGTCAACAGTGTGGTGGTTGCATGAGGGTGAGGGAGGTGAAGAAGAGCATGGGGGGATAAATGGTGATGGCCGGAGACTTGACTCGGGATGAACCTGGATTACAGGGTACAGATGATGTGTTGTAGAACTGTGCACCCGAAACCTGTACAGTTTTGTTATCCAGTATCATCCCAATAATTCAATACAAAGGAAAAATAAAATTTAATTTAAAATTAATTTAAACATTTTAAAAAAGAAATTATTCACTTTGATGAAGTCAAACTTACCCATTTTTAAAAATTGTGTTTTATTTCTCAGTTACGGTTCATGTAACCGTGCAAACTGGCGCTCGGCCACTTGGCACCTTGGATCTACATGAGCCAACAGTTAGTGTCCAAGGAAACCGGTTTTTATTAACAGGGTTACAATCTGGGAAGGTGAGAGCACTCCTGCTCAGAGCCCTACTTCCCCATGAGACCCAGAACTTCCCTGGCTTCCCAAAAGGTCACGTGCCAAAACCACGCCCAGAAGGTCCCCATATCCTTATCCATCAGTCAGTCACGCCAACAGGTCTCCATCCTCTCTGGAGTGTGAACTTGTGGGTTTCAGAGCTTCAATCCTCTCACAGCAGGTTTCTCGTTCAGGATCTGGGGTGCACTGTTCTCAGCCTCCACGTAGCAGTTCAGAAAACCATCTGCCTTGTTACACTGTCCCAGTGTGGGACCCTGGCTCCAGGAGTGGGCTCTCGTTCTCTGCATGGTCTGAGCCACTGGTGAGCTCTGCCTCTCCTAGTCACATGAATGCTCCTGTCCATGAGGGGAGCAGGGCCATGGGCCCAGAATGTCCAAATGCAAAAACACCCAGAGGGAGAGAACTTACACCAAGCCCTAAAGTCCTGTACCAAGAGTCCCCATACCAAGAGTTCAACTTCTCCTATGTCCTCCAGAGAAGCAGAAGTCTGCCGCTCAGCATTCCCTGTCACAGTTCAGCTCCAAACACCTCTCACATGTCTGTGCTTGGCCTGGAGGGTCCCATAGCTCCATCAGCGCTGTCACCATCTTCTCCAGGCAGGGCCTCCTGGCAGACCTCATGGCTGACTTCTCTGCAGTCCTCCTCCTCATGTCTCTCTTAAGTGACATTCAGACCACCCTCATTTAAATGCTCACCTATGAACTTCCTGCGTGTCCTCACATCTGGCTCTTCCTACAGTGCATTAAAGTCTGCCATTTTGGTCTGCCACACTGTGTCTTTGACCCTGTTTTGGCTGCCATCTTTAGTCAGGGCAGGAGTTCCCAGTGAGGCACAGGCATCCTGGAAGGGCATCTGCCCCCTTGGTTATGTCACGAGTCACTGCACGTTCTCATAGTCATATACACAATTTGCCCTGGGCAGCAGCCTTCTTCCCCTCAGGAAGGCAGGACTATTAATTTGCCTTTGTTGTGTAATGTGTCTTCAACACTGTACCTTCTGCTCTTCCCTGCCCCCAAATCCTGCCTGAAGGGTGTTCCCTTTTATCAGGGGACATGCTGTGCCCCATTACATTCACATACAATATTATATTAGTTCCAGGTGTACAACCTGGTGATTAGACACTTAAGTAACTTACAAAATGATCACCCTGATAAATCTAGTACCCACCTGACAGCGTACATAGTTATGAGATTATTGACTATATTCCCTAGGCTGTACCTTCCATCCCCATGATTTTTCTGTAACTACCAATGTGTACTTCATAATACCTTCGCCTTTTTCACCCATCCCCCACCCCATCCCATCTGGCAACCAGCAAAATGTTCTCTGTATCTATGAGTCTGTTTCACTTCTCCTTGTTCATTCATTTTGTTTTTTGGATTCCACAAATAAGTGAAATCATATTTGTCTTTCTCTGAATGACTTATTTCACACAGCACAATACCCTCTAGGTCTATCCCTGTTGTTGCAGATGGCAAGATTTCATTCTTTTTGATGGCCTATAGTGTTCTTCTTTCAGTGTTTCAAAGCTGTTATTCCACTATCTTCTCACTTGCATTGTTTTCATTGAGAAATCTGCCGTTATCTTTATTTCTCCATATGAAACACAATTTTCTTTTTCACTTGCTGCACTTCAGATTTTCTCTTTTGCACTGGTTTTGAGATATTCAATTAGGGTGTGACTTGGTGTCATTTTTTAATGTTTCTTGTGTTTGGGGTTCATTTATTGTCTTGGATGAGTGGCTTTACACTTTTCTTCAAACTTGGAAATTTTTCAACCACTATTTCTTCAAATACGTTTTCTCTCTCTCCTGTGGGGAACCATTCCAAGCGTGGGAAATGTGGCTCAGCCCCCACTTGGAAAACCAGTGGGGAGCGAGGTTGGCGGGCAGGACCCACATCCATGGATAAGTTCTCCAGTGGGAAATCAGGCCTGCATTGTACCCAGACTGCTATGAGACTTGCTCTTGCTAAAAAACTCCCTCACCCTGAATTGAGGAAGCAAATGTTTACTGAGTATCTTTATCTTTACAGAATCTGGGCTAGACCCTCCAGGTATGGGACAAAGCCTTTTTGACCATTTCTCCTTTTACATTGCAAATGTCCTCCTTTGATGTATTCAGTGACTTCCTCTCCTGTGTCTGCAAAGATAACCACCCAAAACAAACCTTTGTGTAGTAAAGGGGACCTTTGATGTTAAGGGCCTCAAAAACCTATAAAGGCTGGTCACTCCAAGGCTCTTGGCCCTCCCCCCTTGAGGGAGTGGCCGAGGTGCTGAGAGGTGCTCTCCTCTTGAGAGAGTGGCCGTGCAGTCCCTTTTCCCCGACAGGACGTCTGTAGTCCGTGTGTATGTGTATTGGAATACTGAAACCTCAACAGCAGATCTTGAGGGCCGAGATCCGTGTCACTCTCCCCTTTATGACAGAACTTCAAGTGCCCAACTCTCCCCGCCCCACAGCAATCACCACAGTGTTGTCCGTGTCCATCAGTTTGTTCTTTATTTTTTTCTTTTTTGCTCAATTCTTCCATCCCTTCCCCTGGCATCCCCCACCACCCCTGGTACGTAAATAATTTCTGTTCTTTGAAAGCTGTTAAGAGCAAGGAAATGCAAGTATCAGACTGGAAGAAAATATTTGCAAATTATATACATGTATTCAGAATATATAATGAACTCCCAAAATTCAATGGCAAATTTTTGAAAATTGGCAAAAATTTTGAATAGATACTTGAAGTTGTCCCATGCCTCATTGAGGCTATCTTCTTCATTTATTTTTTCATCTTTTTTTCTCTTTCAGTGTGTGTAGTTTCTATTGCTATGTCTCCAAGTTAACCAATTTTTTTCTTTTGCAATGTCTGATCTCTCATTAATCACATCTAGTGTGTTTTTGCTTCAAAGGCCAGCAATCAATCCACTGAGCCACAACACCCTGGGCATCCAGTGTTTTTTTTTTTATCACAGATATTCTAGGTTTATGTCTAGAAGTTCAATTTGGATCTTTTTTAAAAATATTTTTACCACTTTATACTTATTTACTTAATCTTTCCACTACTTTTAAACCAATAGAATCTGTTATATTATCTGTTTTATTGTCCTTATCTGCTACTTACAACATCTATGTGACTTCCAGGTCAGTTTTCATTGATTTTTCTCCTACTGACAGGTCATATTTTCCTGCTTCTTTTGGATGCCTTGTGACTTTTTAATTTATTGCCACTCATTTTAAGTTACCATATTCGGTGCTGGTTATTTTTGAATTCCTGTAAATACTCTTGTGAGAGAGTATTTTTCTGGAACAGAGTTAAAGTTACTTGGAAATAATTTGATCCTTTTGGGTCTTGCTTTTATGATTTGTTAGACAGGACTGGAAGAGCATTCAGCCTGCTGTTAATTTTGATTCCTACCCCTCCAGGTACCCTAATGCCCTGTAAATTATGATGTTTTAAAGCTGGTTAGTGGGAACAGGTATTACTCTTGGCCCAGTGTGAGTTCTGTCTACTGTTCTTTCGAGTCTTGGTCCTTTTCCTTACTTGGGACCATTTCCCCACACACATGCACTGTTTAGTATTCCACCCTGCAAACTCTAGCTACCTTGGTCCCCCTGGACTGGAATCACTATGTCCTCAACTCAGGAAATCCATCAGGCTCTGCCTGGGTTTTCTTTCCCTCTGCCACTGCCTGGAAACTCTGTTAAGAAAGTAAGCCTGGACAATTATAGAGCTTAATGATGTCTCTCCTGCCTCTCAGGGACCACTGTTCTTTGTTGCTGGATGTTCAGTGTCTTGAGAAACATTATCTCATATGGTTTGTCTGGTGTTTTAGTTGTTTCAGAGAAGGGAGTAACTCTGGCCTCAGTTACTCCATCTTTGCCAGAGCAGAAATCTCTCCACTGGACTTTGAATATGAAACGTTTCTTCCACTTTGGTTTTCCTGATGAACTCCCAAATTGGGCCAGGCCCTACAGACTGAAAGATATCTCGATTTTTAATCACTAACCCCTGGAGTGATAGAGAAGGAGGTGAGAGAAGGAGGAAGTAGCGAAAACACTTCCACTGTCCTCCAGAATGTACGGTAGAATCTCTACTGGACCAATCCACAGACTAGCAGTTAGGTTACAACTAACTGCTAGTTGTTAGTTGTTTCATCCTCCAACTGGCTAGTTGACGACACAGAGCGAATCTCTGTGCCAGATTCATAGGCCTTACCCCTAGGTGACATGCAGATATGTGACAGCAGGGCAAGTAAAGAAGATACTGGCTGGTCTACTACCAGAGAAAACTCAGAGCACATACGTGAGAAAGGGCAAGTCTTCACATACCAAGGACAGTGCATTTGAGGTGGTAGTGCAATGGTAGACCACAAACTGTGGTCCCCGGAAACTTGATGCTAATGGGTGGTGCACTGAATAAAAAATTCCCCTCTTGGAAATTTACAAATACATATTAACTTGTTGAGCAACCATGGACAATGTGCCCCTTAGACGCCTCTTCTTGAGGTAATAATTGACCAATATCCCCCAGCTTCTGTACTCTAAAATCCATCACTGTGTCAAAACTGAGGCTATAGGTGGAAGACAGCAAAGGGAGAAAGTGGAACAATTGTAATAGAATAAAGGTTTTTAAAATTTTAAGTAAAATCTTAAGAAATCTAAGTCTACATTGCCACCGGCTTCTCCAAGCCAATGACTGAGTATGGCAGGTCCATTAAGGCAGGCCTATTCAGACGAGATGTAGGACTGTTTTGATGAGTGACACTGGCCCAATGACTCCGTGTTGGCATTGCTGAAACTTTCTCAGCACTGCACTGTAATCTAAGACTTTGCTCTCCTCTTCCCTCCCACCATTCTTCCTGCCTTCCCCTTCTCCTTATCAAGGGTCTGACCTGCTACTAACTCTGATGACTCTCCCAGCCTCCTCTGGCTCTTTCCCTGTTTTTTCTCACAGGTGTTCCTCCAATAAACCTCTTAAATCTCAATTTCCTGTTGGTATCTGTTTCTTGGAAGACTAGACTAAACCACATGCTGAAGGCTCTGAGAATTCCCACAGTTAAGAAATTTGTTTATTTGTAAACTAAGCATTTTCCATCCATTGTATAAATAACACACTGTATTTCTGTAGAAACCCATTAGAAGTTGGGGGAACTTGGTTTGAGACATGTCACTGAATTGGAAGGAGGGCTGAAACAACAATCAGAAAATTTGGGTTCTAGTTCTTGGTCCTCTGCTCATAAAAATATTTAGATGTTTGTATACCATTTCTATCACAGGCAGAATTCTGATATGGGTCACAAAATTCCAGGTCCCTGGCGTGTACCCACCTTTTCCTGGTTTTTCAATCAAGCACTAATCTATGTGTCCATGGGAAGGGATTATTGTCCATGGAAGATCCCACACAAGTTGACTTAAAAATAGGGACATTATCCAGGATTTTGGTCTAATCTCATGAGCCCGTGAAATCTGAGTCTAGAGGTCAGAGACAGGGAAGACAGACTTTCAAACAATGAAGTGAATTCAAGAAACGGGCATGGCTGTGTTCCAGTAAAACCTCAGTTAAAAAACAAGCTTCAGGCTGGCTTTGGCTTGTGGGCCATGCATTGCCAACTCCAGCATTAACTACTCAATAAATAGGAAATGCATGAACGAGTTAAACTTCCTTCTTACCCACACCCCAATCACCTGGGAAATGTAGAAAGGCATCACTTTCGTAGACATCAAAGTCATTAACCATCGGGTTAGCCGGTTCACTCGGTTCTTGAGTGTGGATGGTGACATGAGATAGAACAAACTGCCAAATACCACCAGAACTCGCTCTGTCACCTGTGTCCAAGGAGACACAACAAACTTTCCTCAGCAAAGGGATGAAGGCAGGACAAGCCCTCAGGGGTTTTGCCTTATTCATCTTTGTATTACTAGGGCCTGGTACAAGACCTGGCAAGTAAGAGTGATCAGGAGATGTAAACTGCACAATTAATAAATAAGTGAATGGACAATGAAGTGTTTTTTGACCCTACCCTTTCCTAGAGAATGGTGAAGGATCCTGAAGAGAATCACCCTGCTCTCCTGGAAGAGCCTGGTGAGTTAGCCTTCCACCGGCAACTGGACAAGCACTGTCCTGCTCCACCTTTGACTCAAGCCTTACTCCTTCAGCCCATCCACCCAACCCCTGCTATCTCCCACTCCCACCTTGTCCTTGTTCTTCAAAGACCATCGATTGAAGATAACCTGGAAACTGAGGTCAGCCCTGAAGGACAACTCATTTTCAAAGATGGCCATCACTTTCTCATGCCCAGTGCACACATGTTCCCGGGCACAGGTGACCAATCCGTAGAGTGCTGTAAGGGGAACAGGGAGTTAGAGTCCCATACCTTTCCCATCCCACAAGGGGAAGCATACACACCTATAAGTACCATCCTCTCCTTCTCAGCCCTAACTGGGCTTCCGGGGTGCTGTGCTGAGAAAGACCAACCCATTCACCACCTCCCCAACCATCTTTCCTTTCAGACCACACTTAGTCGACCCAGCATGGGCAGGGAGAGTGAAAGGGAAAGGCTGTGGACACCGACAACATCTCTATCGGGCTTCCCCAAGCACCATAGCAAGCCGAGAAAGGTCAGATGGAGAAGAGCCTCTATGCATACCAGTGCTGCTTTCAGTCATCATCTGCCCCTTCCATAGCCTTGTGGGATATACATACAGAGGGACCCAGACTCTTCCTGACCTTCTCTCCTCCATCCCTGATTCTAACAAAGCCTTCCCCGGACCCTCCTGATCCTCACCATGACACATCGCCATCATGTCGTCCTCCTCCTGGGCCATCCTCAGAAGTAACGCGATGCGTTGCCATACGCGCCCAATTAAGAGAGCAGAACCTGGGAGGGAGAGTACAAGAAAAAGGTCCCTATCCCAGGGAGGGGAGCTGCCCAGCCTTGCTGTAGAAAACCTTATTGATCAGGGGACAGGAGGCTTGGATCCTGATCCTAGCTCTGCCTCCAGAGAGTCTGGACAACCCAGAGCAAGTTACTGAATTTATCCTCCTTTCAGCTTCCTCAGCTGCTAAATAGGACTACACTTCCTGACGTGACCACTTCACAGAGATGCTGGGAAAATAAAGGTCAATAATGGATGTTAGCACAGCATACCACTGCAAGGTAGTGACACGCCCTACACAGGCACGCTCCCTTCCAAGGTCCCTTAAGGGAACAAAGAGCTGTGCTGCCTGAAGCCCTGCTCACTGTCCTGAAGTGAGAACATTTGGCCTGGTTAGGTTGAAAGATACATTTCCAGCTTCTGTCACCATGTCCTCTAAGCTTATCATGCAGCCCAACCCATAAGCCTTGTCATTTTGAACCTAATGCCTCCTAGGCCAGCTGACTTCTCCCAACTGATCTCTAGACACAATTCCAAGTGGTAAAGAAATAGCATGTACTGTCAGTTGCCTGGCAACAATGTTTTTTCACACCTTGTGAGTGAAGGAGGTGGGTGGAGAGGGTAAGAGAGACAATACTGTCACCAACAGCCACCAGGATGGAGATTGTGTGGTGATTCTCTGCCTCATCCTACTACACTATTACCTCCCAAACCTCTAATCAAATTTAAAGCTTCAGGATCCCATAAGCAAAGCACTTCTCACTTTTCTTTTGCCCCTACCCACCACTCTCGAATGGTGCCCTCCATCTTTGTGCCCAAGTCTAACCTTCAGCCCCACAGTGTCCCATGCCCTAATATGCCTTCCTGTGCCATTCCTACTCTCCAGGAACTCCCTCCTCAGTTCCCATCAGCCTTACAGGGGTCCTAGTTTTCCCCCATCCCCTGTACAACACACTCCTGTCTGCAGGATAAAGGTATACTCTGAACTCCATACAGCACCCCACCACCTGATCCCCCAGTTTTCTTCCCAGATTAACTCTTCCACTCCAGGGAGCAGTACCTCGGGAGCGGCTGAGCTCCCCAACTGCAAGCAGGAGGCTCCTTGGGGGCAGAGAGTGATCATATTTTCTATCCCACAGCTTCTTGAAGACCATTTGTGGGTTCTTGGACCCCACACCCCTTAAGGAAATAGTGCACAACTTCTCCACTTTTCCTCCTGGCTTCTGGAAAGAGAAAGATGTAACTGTTCCAAGGTTAATATCCAACATGAGTCTCTCAGCTTCTGAGAATCGGCTTTGGTCAATAAGTGACTCTCCTCTATCTAGAGGGCAGAAACTAAACTACCTAATTCTACCACTTCATTCAATGTACACCTTCCCCATGACGGAGGGCAAGGGCAAAATCTCCGCAAAGTCTCTGGCTTGTGTGTTGGGGTGGGAATGGGAATTGGCATATCCAGAGCACAGAGTTTTCCCTGCAGCAGCAAGTGAACCATCAGAAAGCTGGTTAGATGTTGGAGGCCAATTTGAAAAGTCCCTGATAGGTCAGAGGTCTTGATCAGAAAGCAGGCATGCCAAGGAAGGCAGAGAAACTGGAAGACACCTTTCATGTAGGCAGTTAACCAAGAAAATAAGAAACCAGATTTACCCAGGGTCAGCAAAATTATGTACAAAGGTATGTGAACAGATACGTAGGTAGAGGTTATGAATGTTTAGTCCAATGTTGGGCTAGCAGACAAGTGGATGGACTGGAGTAGCTTAATAAATAGATTGAGATGATTAGTTGAGTTGCAGTAAGAAGGGTGACTGCCTAAGATATCCCAGGAGCAGGTTTAGGACACAGCAGGAGAACAAGGTCAGGCTTTCAGGCCAGAAGCCTAAATCTGTCCCTGCCTTTGCATCCCATTTCTCCCTACCCCTTTACTTCATTACTTTATCTTCTATGTCACAGTTCTTGAGACACACTTGTGACATCAGATATATGCTCCAGTAAATTGTTTAGAAACCTTAGGTACTTATATCTCAGATACCACTTAGTTCACCAGAAAGGAACTTCTGGGTTTAGACATGGGATCCTTTCTTCCCCCACAGCCCCCAACCCAGAGGCATGGGCTCCTCACCATTGTACTCAGGTAGTTGACGATGACGTCTACCAACTCCAGACACACTTCATGCTCTACATACCCGTGGATGATCTTGATATTCAGTAACTGGAGGATGTAAAATATTTCTTCTTCTGGGAACTATAGGAGAGAGGGGACTCACTAAGAGAGGGAGGTTGAAGGATGGAGATTTTTTAAAAAGAGAATAATGATCCTGGTAGAGAAAGGAAGAGGAGGCACGAATCTAGAGAGAGGATTAAAGCTGGACCCAGGGTGAGGGGGGTGGAGAACATATGGGTCAAACTAAGGACCTGGGAACATGACCTGGAGCTGTAGTGCTCTGCTGACAGGAAATTCTTCCCACTCTCCTGACACAATGGCTATACACCTAACCAGCTACTTCTGTGGAGGTGGTTCTACCCTGGCTGGATCCAAGAAAATGACTGAGATGTCCTCACCTGATCAGCACGTCGGACTGCTTCCATCAAGTCCACGATGTTTGTGCTTGCAGTATACTTTTTTGACCTCTCCTTGGCAGTCTTTGAGGGAGCCACCTTACGTCTAAACATCTCTGTAAGGAATAAGGAGGGTGAGCAGGGAGAAGCTGTTTCTTTCCTGCTGGAGGTGGGAATGCATTTCTTCAAAAGTGGGAAACACGGAATGATGAAAACATGCACCAAAGAGTGAAAAACCAGAAGAGACAACTTTGGCTCTGAGTATTTCTTTGCCTCTCATTAGCAATATATCCTCTGCCCATTCACATAACTTCTAGAGAGTCTATTTCTTCATATGCAAAATTAGTGTAATAAAAACTAATATGAGATTCCTAAAACATGAGGCATGTGCTATCAGGTATCAAAACTTTTAGGACCTCATCCTTCCCTCTGAATCACATCTTTTCTGTTGAGAGAATAAGTGCTTCCCATGGTTGAAAAGAGAGTTGGAGGCAGGGGGTGGTGGTCAACATGACTATGAAAACTGAACTTTAAAATATAAAGTAAAAACAAAGAGAATGAAACAAGAATTTATAGATAGATATGAAGAAGAAACAATTTGAAAACATGGAAATTAAAAATGTAGGCATTAAATTTTCAAATCTCAACAAATAGGAGCTAGTCAAGACTGAACACACTTAAAGAGATAATTAATAAATTACAAAATAGTTACGAGGAATTCACCTATTATGCAATGCAAAAAATAAAATAAATTTTAATAAAAGAACAATTAACAGACATGTCAGATAGACAGAGAAAAGTTCTCAAAGAATGAGGAAAGGTAATAAAGATAACTGAGATTTCCAGAATTCAAAAAAGATAAGAATCCTCATATGGAAAGTGTACCCTGAGTTCTCACCAAGATAAAGATAAAATGATGCTTTATTGAAACTGAAGAATATTAAGGAAGAAAGTAAAAATTCAAGAGCCACTACACTAAAATACAAATGATCCACACAGGAATAACAATCTGCCTGACAACTAATTTCTCTACACCAATAAGAGATGCCAGAAAATAAGAAATAGCATGATGTATGTTGTGCTTTCTATGGAGTCTACAGTAACCGCTAAAGGAAGTGTAAAAGAATGTATAACTATGAAATTTATAGAAGGAGAAAAGAGAAAGATTTGGAAAAAAAATAGATCAATCCAAAGGAAAAAAAAAGTCAAGAAAATAGACAAATCAGGCATAAGGAGAGGTGGCATATTCCAGAAGTGCATTTTTTAAAATTGTTGTTGAAGTAAAGTTGTCTCCATTTCCTCTGCACCACTCTCCCCAATGTGACCCACATGTATGGCTGACCCTCAGTCCTACCCCCAATGGGCTTTGTGAATGGGTCCTTTAAGATGTTGCAGAACAACCCTTCCTCCTCTTTCCCCCATTATCCACCTTGATAACATTGGGGTGCATAGGTTCTTTTGAATTGGTGTTTCACAATTTTTAGGGTATAATCCCAGCAGTGAAATTCCCAGGGCCAAAGATAGTTCCATTTTTAGTTTTCTGAGGAAATTCCGTACTGTTTTCCACAGTGGCTGCACCAGTCTGCATTCCCACCAACAGTGCATTAGGGTTCCCTTTTTTGCACTACCTCACCAACACTTGTATTTTGTTGATTTCATTATGATGGCCATTCTGACTGGAGTCATTGTGGTTTTAATTTGCATCTCTCTGATGGCTAGTGATGCTGAGCATCTTTTCATATGTCTCTGAGCCTTGTGTATGTCCTCCTTGGAGAAGTGTCTGTTCAGGTCCTTCACCCACTTTTTAGTCGGGTGGTTTGTCTTCCTGGAGTGGAGTGGTCAGTTCTTTGTATGTGTTGGAGCTCAAACTCTTGTCCAAGGTATCATTGAAAAAGTGGTTTCCCATATGGTTGGGTCCCTTTTTATTTTGCTGATGTTTTCTTTAGTAATGAAGATGATTTGTAATTTGATATAGTCCCATTTGTTTTTTCTTTCCCTTATGGCCCTTTCTCCAGGAGACAAAAAGGTGAAAATATTCCTGGGTGGAATATCTGAGATTTTCCAGGCTGTATTCTCCTCTAGTTCTTTTATGGTGTCAGGACTTATATTTAAGTCTTTTTTCCACCTTGAGTTTATTTTTGAATATGTTGTAAGTTGGTTAAATGGACAAATTTGTAGAAAAAATAATCTTACAAAAGTGAATGAAGAAGCACAAAGCCTGAACCAACAGGTAAGAGCTGGTGAAATTGAAGCAGTGAACAAAAGCTCCCAGGATACAAAGCCCTAGACTGGATGGGTTCAAAAGAGAATTTTACAAAACATTTAAGGTTTTCTCAAAACCAGATCAAGACACAAAAAAGAAAGAAAACTACAGACCAACGTTGTGGAAGAACATAGATGCTAAAATCCTCAACAAAATATTAGCAAACTGCATGCAGCAATACATTAAAAAGCTCATACACCATGATCAAGAGGGATTCATCCCAGGGATATAAGGATGGTACAATATATGCAAATAAATAAATGTAATACATCACATAAAGAAAAGAAAGACAAAAAACACACGATCATATCAATAGATGCAGAAAAAGCATTTGATAATGTACAGCACCCACTAATGATAAAACACTCAGCAAAGTGGGAGCAGAGGGACCATATCTCAATATAATAAAGATCATATATGAGAAACCTACAGCCAACTTCATACTCAATGGGCAAAAACTAAAAGCTTTCCCCCTAAGATTAGGCAAAGACAAGGATGTCCACTTTCACCACTTCTATTCAACATAGTATTGGGACTTCTAGCTTCAGTAATCAGACAAGAAAAAGAAATAAAAGGCATCCAAATTGGAAAGGAGGAAATGAAACTGTCACTGTTTGCAGATGACATGATAGTGTACATGGAGAACCCTATAGACTCCATCAAAAAACTACTTGACATAATAAATGAACTAGGCAAAGCAGCGGGATCCAAAGTCAATATTCGGAAATTGAAGGCATTTTTGTACACCAATGACAAAATGTCAGAAAAAAAATCAGGGGGTAAAATTCCATTTGCTACAATAACAAGAAAAAAAAATAGGAATAAACTTAACCAAGGAGGTAAAGGCCTGTACTCAGAAACTACTCTACACTGAAGAAAAAAATTAAGGAAGACACAAACAAATGGAAGCATATACCATGCTCATGGATTGGAAGAATTAACATCATCAAAATGGCCATACTACCCAAAGCAATTTATAGATTTCATGCAATCCCTATTAAAGTACAATGACATATTTCACAGATATAGAAGAAACATTTCAAAAATGTGTATGGAACCATAAAAAAACCCTGAATAGCCTCAGCAATTCTGAGAAAGAAGAATAAAGTGGGAGGGATCAAAATACCTGATATAAAACTTATTACAAGGCCACTGTAATCAAAACATACTGGTACTGGCATAAGAACAGGCAGATAGAGCAATGGAACAAACAGAATTGAGAGCCCAGAAATAAACCCAAGTCTCTATGGTCAATTAATATTTGACAAAGGGGGCAGAAGCATAAAATGGAGTGAAAATAGCCTCTTCAACAAATGGTATTGGGAGAGCTGGACAGCTCTACATGCAAAAAAATTAAACTCAATCACCAACTTATACAATAAACAAAAATAAACTCAAGGTGGATAAAAGACTTAAATATAAGTTGTGACACCATAAAAGTCCTAGAGGAAAACAGAGGCAGGAAAATATCAGACATTCCCTGTGCAATATCTTTACTGATATGTCCCCTAGAGCAAGGGACGTAAAGGAAAGGATAAAAAAATGGGACCACATCAAATTAAATACCTTCTGCAAGGCTAAAGAAAACAGCATTAAAATGAAAAGAGAACCTACTATATGGTATAACATATTTGTCCATGATACCTCAGAAAAGGGTTTAATTTCCAAAATATAGAAAGAACTCACATGACTCCACTCCAGGAAGACAAACAACCTGACTAAAAAGTGGGTAAAGGACCTGAACAGACACTTCTCCAAGGAGGACATACACAAGGCTCAGAGACATATGAAAAGATGCTCAGCATCACTAGCCATCAGAGAGATGCAAATTAAAACCACAATGACTCCAGTCAGAATGGCCATCATAATGAAATCAACAAAATACAAGTGTTGGTGAGGTAGTGCAAAAAAGGGAACCCTAATGCACTGTTGGTGGGAATGCAGACTGGTGCAGCCACTGTGGAAAACAGTATGGAATTTCCTCAGAAAACTAAAAATGGAACTATCTTTGGCCCTGGGAATTTCGCTGCTGGGATTATACCCTAAAAATTGTGAAACAACAATCCAAAAGAACCTATGCACCTCAATGTTCATAGCAACACAATTTACAATAGCCAAGTACTGGAAGCATCCTAGGTGCCCATCAGTAAATGAGTGGATCAAAAAACTATGGTACATTTACACAATGGAACACTATGCTGCAGAAAGAGATGAGGAGCTCCTACCCTTCACAACAGCATGGATGGAACTGGAGAGCATTATGCTAAGTGAAATAAGCCAGACGGTGAGGGACAAATACCATATGATCTCACCTTTAACTGGAACCTAATCAAGGAAACCAACAAGCAAGCAAATTAGAACCAGAGACATTGACATTGTTATAAGAACAATTTCTCGTTATAAGAACAATGTGACAGTAACCAGAGAGGAGGTCAGAGGGGATAAATGGGGTAAAGGGGGGAGGGTTTTCAGGAGCAACTGTAAAGGATACATGGACAAAACCAAGTAGGGGTGGAAACGTGGAAGGAGGTGGGGATGACACTGTTGGCAGGGAAAGTGGTGGGGTGAAAATGCAGACAACTGTACTTGAACAATAATAAAATAATTTTTAAAATGGAAATTAAGCTTGTTTAAATGAAAAAAGTTACAATTTTTTTGACAACAAATTTGTAGACTTTTGATAAGTTAGGCAAATTCCTAGAAAAAGGATTATCTATTAAAATGGACATAAGTGGGAAAATCTCAATAGTCCTAATCCTACAAAACATACTGAATCAATGATTAACACCCTTTCTACAAAAAAGCACCCATCCTCAACAACTTCAATAATAAATTCTACTGAACCTTTAAAGAAAAAAAATAATGCCAATTATACACAAAAACTTCCAGAAAATAGAAAAAGAGGGAAGGGTATGTGCCTCAACCCATTTTATGACCATAGCAGAATCTTTAAACTGAAACTTTCAAAAGACAGTCAAGAAAGGAAAGTTAAGGCCAATCTTTCTCATGACTATAGATGTGAACATCTTTTTTCAAAATAAAACACTAAAGCCCTGACTAGCGTGGCTCAGTTGGTCGGGTTTCATCCCATGAAGCGAAAGGTGGCTGGTTCAATTCCCGGTCATGGCACATGCCTCATTGCAAAATGGGTCCCTGGACTGGTCATGTTCAAGAGGCCTCGGGTCAACGTTTCTCTCTCACATCGTTGTTTCTCCCTCTCTTTTTTACCTCCCTTCTCCTCTAAAAAACAAACAAACCTAAATCCAACAACAAAAAATGATAATTCATTACAAGTTCCATAAAAAAGAAACTATTTAACCACACCAAGATTCCAGTTCTCCTTTCCTGGTTGAGAAAATGTTAAAAAGCATGAAAGCCTGGGGAACACAAGCTGTGCTACACACAACTTGTAAGACTGCAAAAAGGCATGACCTCTTGGAGTGAAGTATCCTACCATCAAACAACATCATATGTGCATTCACTCTTTCTTTAGCAAACTTTCACTTACACAATTTACCCTGAAAATTCTCCTCCACAAATATGAAACAATATATGGACAAAGTTCTCATGTTAGTATTACTTGTAAAAGGAAAATATTGGAAACAACCTAAATGCCTATGAATTGGAGACTGGGTGAATGAGCAATGGCACAATCCCCAGTGGGGTATTATGCAGCTAATGTATAGGAAAGATCCCTATGAAAAGACGTGGAATTATGCTACCTGTTGAATAATAAACATGACACGAATAAGTGTATATTTGGGTATACATATATATTCCTAGTGAGTTGTATAGTTTGGTATAATTCTGGAGAAAAAAACCCAGAAAAGATGACCCAGAAACTAATGAAAATGATTAACATTGTGTTGTGTGGGAAGAAAAAAGAAGGGCTAATGATAGGATTGAGGTTCCTCTGGTTTTACCTCATCATAAAGTTTGACTTTTCAACCACAAAAATGCTTCACATATTCAAATAAAAATGAAATCCAAAGGGATCAAAACCAGCAAACCCTAAAACTACATACAGCACATATAAATGAATCTTACTGCAAACAAACCTGATTATATAGCTAGGTAGAAAAAATTAATTCAAGTAATTTAAAACACGACATTCTAACCATATACCATTAGAGTGCTGTATTCTCTAAGAAATTTTAATTGTATTTGATTGAGTATTTTATTACAGTTGTTCCAATATCTCCCCCTTAGTGCCCTCCACCAAGCACCCCCAACTCCCTCAGGCAATCAGCACACCATCATTCCTGTCCATGGGTCGTGCGTCAACCTTCTTTGGCTACTCCATTTCCTATACTGCACTTTACGTTCCCATGGCTATTCTGTTACTACCTACTTGTACTTCTTAATCCCCTCCCATTTTCACCCATTCCCCTACACCCCTCTCTCATCTGGCAACCATCAAAACACTCTCCATATCCATGACTCTGTTTCTGTTCTGCTAGTTTGCTTAGTTTGTTTTTTTAGATTCAATTGTTGATAGATATGCATTTTTGCCATTTTATTGCTCATAGTTTTGATTTTCTTCTTTTTCTTAAAAGAGTCCCTTTAATATACCATGTAATAACGGCTCAGTCACGACGAACTCCTTTAGTTTTTTCTTGTCTGGGAAGCTCTTCACCTGCCCTTCTACTCTAAGTTATAGCTTTATAGCTTTGCCAGGTAGAGCAATCTTGGTGGGAGGTCCCCGCTTTTCATGACTTTGTATACTTCTTGTTAATCCCTTCTAGCCTGTAGAGTGATTTTCAGAAATCAGCTGACAATCCTATTGAACCTCCCTGTAGGTAACTAACTGCTTTTCTCCTGCTTCTTTGAAGATTCTTTATCTTTAACCTCTGGTATTTTAATTATGATGTCTCTTGGTGTGGGCCTCTTTACATCTGTCTTTTTTGGGACTCTCTGAGCTTCTTGGACTTGAATGACTATTCCTTTCACCAAATCATGGAAGTTTTCTTTCATTATTTTTCCAAGGAGATTTCCAAATTCTTGCTCTTTCTCTTTTCCTTCTGGCACCCCTATGATGCAAATGTTGGACCTCTTCAAGTTGTCAAACAGGCTGCTTCCACTGCCCTCATTTTTTGGATTCTTCTATTTCTTGTTCTCATCTGGTTGTTTTTCCCTCCCTTACGTTCCAAACCATTGATTCAATTCTTGGTTTCATCCGATCTACTGTTGTTGCCCTGTAAGTTGTTCTGTATTTCAAATAGTGTAGCCTTCATTTCTGACTGAATCTTTTTTATGCTGTTGAGATCCTCACTAAGTTCCTCAAGCATCCTTATGGGCAGGAGTTTGAAATCTGCATCTCATAGACTCATTATCTGCATTTTGTTTAGTTGTTTTTCTGGAGTTTTGATCTGTTTTTTTCATTTGGGCCATGTTTCCTTGTGTGCTCATTTTGGCAGTCTCCTTGTCTTTGTTTCTACATATGTGGTAGGGCTTCAATGGCTCCCTGTCTTTGGAGTGTGGCCTAATGTAGTAGGTATTGTGTAGGGCCTGATGGCACAGCCTCTGCTAGCACCCATGTTGTGTACTTGGGGTGCGTCTTTAGTGTGGGATGTGTACACTTTCCACCTGTAGTTGAGCCTTGACTGCTGTTGGCAGCTCAATGGGAGGGATTTACCCAGGCCAGTCAACAGCAAGGACAAGTTGTGACAATGTCCACCAACCTCTGCTCTCTGTGGAGGATCAGCTGTGCAGGGACAGGGTGGTGGTGCTCCAACATGGTCTGTAGCTGTGCACTGGGTGCATGGGCACTGTGGTTTCCTGGGCGGTGCAGGCCAAGGTCTTCCCCGACCTGTGTTCTGCCTGGAGGCACTCTTCCTGAGTGATAAAACAATCTGAAATGGCTGCTAATTTGCTGTTCTTGGAGATGCCCAGGCGAAGATAAGCTGTGAACCTAGGAAGGCTGCTGTGAGTACTGGGCTTGGGGCCAATGACGAAGGGGTACAGAGGCTGGGGGCTTACTGAGTCCTGGTGTTGCTTGCTTGATAAGATTTAGGAAGTTGTGAAGCATGAGGCAGGACCAGCCAATCATATGGAAAAGTTATAGTTAACAGCTTGGTTGAGCCCATAAGTTGCGTGAGACACAGTGACCTCAGGGTGCGCCAAGATTGTAAGGCAGGTTGATGGCGTCTCACATATAGGACCCATCTGTTGCCTCTGTGCTCTGTTGGGGAAGGTATCAGAAATGAGACAATAGCCTCTGCACACCTCACTGCCTGAGAGAAAGCTGTCCCCTAGTGCTCGCCTTGAAGTCACAACCTTCGTATCTCCCGTATGCCACTCATGCCATCAAGTTGCTACCCAGGTCCAGGAGCTCAGAGAGAGTGAGTTTCAGAAATACTGTGTGAGGGTTTTTTAAGGTGAACTGCTTGGAACTCCAGAAGATTCTTCAATTGAGTCAATGTCTACTGTGTTTTGCAATGGGAAGTTATGGAGAATAATGTTCCAGGAACTGGAAACCTGATCTGGGTAGACTACTATAAGGATAGGACTCCTCCCTTCTAAAATACCACTCCAAACTTTTCGACAACACATGAGGATGGGCACAAGAGAATTCTGTTTATCTGTCCCTCCTATCAATTAGGACATATCTGTTTTCTTGATTTCCTTAGTTTACAGATGTCTAGCCAACTACATATCAGGTGGTTCTCAGACATGATGGTTTTCTCCTTTCTCATGTATCATAGTACCCAATTCAATACATCCCACATTGGATGGATTACTGCACTGTGTCCAGTGCTTGAGACTCCAGTCATCTAAACGCCTCCATTCTGGCAACACCCAGAGCCCGCCAGGACAAAGAATTCTAATTATGCCATGTCCCTTGAATCCATCCCTTTCCCATCCTTGCACAGCCACTATCCAAGTTCCTTTCCCATGTTCACACTGACCTCCACTCTAGGCCTGACCCAATTTCTCCGCTCACCAACACCTGATGGGCAAACAGCACTATGAGGAAGAAGTCAGACGACACAGAGTGTCTCCTGAGAATGCTTCCCAGCGCTTGAGAAATATTCCCATCTTAGCAACCGAGCCTAGAATGCTAAACCTGTAACAGACCAACCAGCTGCTATTCTAAAGAACCTCAGGTGGAATGCAGAGCCCCTCCTTCCATTATGACTCCAGGAGACAAAAGCGTTCACTACCTGCACAGCCCTGGCCAGGTGGCTCAGCTCCTCGAAGCATCCTCCCATACACCAAAAGGTTGTGGGTTCTATTCCGCATCCAGGCACATACCTAGGTCGGGGGTTCGCTTCCCCATCAGGGCGTGTACGGGAGGCAACCGAATGCCTTTGCTCTCTCACACTGATAATTCTCTCCTGCTCTCTCTCCCTCTCTCTCTCCCCCTTCTGTCTAAAGTCAATAAATATCACCTCAGGTGAGAATAAAAATGGAGAAAAAAATTAATAAATGTAAAATACCTGCCACATAGCAGTTACTCAATAAATATTTGTTGAGTGGGAAAAACCGAGTGTCTTTTCACTTATTCTTTTGAATTTTTTAATTATTCATTTATTTTAGTCTAAGGACGTCTTTATTTCTTCATCCCTCTTTTTTTAAAGATTTTGTCTACTTCCTGAATTCCACAGTTGTCAGAGTTCCCGTCAACTCCATTTCCGATGGTTCTGAGTGATGGCTGCTCTCCATTTCACTTGTAATTTTGATGAGGCTGGGCAAGACCGCGATCTCTCTTTACCGAGGCTGCCATCTTGGGCAGCGGTCAGCGTGCCTCCCGCGGTAAAAATACCTGCCCAGGAGCCCTGGACTTCATACCGAGTTTGTTATTGGCAGTGTTACTGGAGTAGCAATACTGCAACTATTGTGCACATTATACTAAATATAGCGATGCTTTTCGGGAAAGAGGATTCTTACCTTGGAAGGTGGGAAATGCAAATATGTAATGGGAGCCCCAGGAGGTTCCAATTTTAATAGGAAGTACAAATAAGTATTCGTCTTTTAAGGAATGTCTGCTCCACGAAAAGGCCTGGAAGAAATGACACTCCAGGAGCAAAGAACACACCTATATTATCCAAATCCGACTTTCTTTAGTAGATCGTCCACACCGCACTCTTTCAAAAGGAAAGAAAGGGCTCCTTGCAGTAGTAGCCCATTACTTGGTTGGGAGTAGCAAAGGTTCAACGTGAGCACCTTTCTCTGCAAGAAACAGGAAGTGCTCATAAACTAAGGGGAATACAATAAAAGAACAGACGGTCCAGCTTAAAAGTTTCTCCCACTGGCCAAGTGGGGGACAATTGGAGCCTCAAAAACAATAATGAGGGTAATGGATAAAGGCCTAGTGAATGAAAAAGACACCCATGAGTCCAAATTATAAGCAAAGATACATGATGGTTGGGGTGGGCGATTCTACTTCAGAAAACATCAGCTAATAAATGGAGAAGAAATGGCAGAATTACAACTACAAATGAAGTCACTGATGCAGGCAAGAAGCATCAATGAAACAAGAGATTCGCACGGCCTCACTACACCTATCACTACACAGATTGCCAGTTGATTGCAAAAGGGACACAAAAGAAAGAGCTGATGGGCACCACCTTCATGAAGTGATCAAAGTAGGCATCACTGATAAAGGTACTAACTGATATCACGTGCCCTCTGAAAACACAGAGGAAAATCTACAACATCTCCCATTAGTAGTTTTGCTCAATATGTTTACCTGGTTCTATGACGAGGAAACAGTCAGATCCAAACTGTGGGACAGTCTACAAGACAAGAAAAGACAAAAGCAATTGGTGCACTCTTTTAGATACAGGGGGAATGCAATTCATGATGGCCGATTGGAACTTAGAGGGGTGGGGAAAGACAGCTATAAACATTTTGAGGCTACTTGGCAAATGCGATCATCCTCTATGTTGGAACGGCAATGTTACTGTATCCATGTCCAGTTCCTGGGGAATAATGATGTTATTAGCATTGACTTCTTTCAAAGAGGATACATGCTGCAATATGTATAGTACCATAATATACAGCTCACCTTACTCTGAGACGATTTTGATCTGTTTTTGTGAGGAGAGAGAGAGAGACGGACAGGCAGAGAGACACGGCGACTGACAAAAAGAGACAGAGCACAAATATGGCAAAATATTTCAGCCAAGGGGGGAATACAAGTTGCAGAATAATAGGTGCTCGTTGCATTGTTCTTTCAACTTTTCTACAGGTATGGTATTTTTCCAAGTAAAAAGTTAGGGGAGCAATGGAAATCCACAAGTCATCAAGAAGACACCAATGGGCGAGTAAACGTGGCAATCTACAGCACGAAAGAAGGTAAATGTCACCCACAAAATCCACAAGGGTTCATGTGCACAACATGTAGAACCATGTCCTGCAAATGCAAAGAAAGCCCAAAGCGAAAAACCGGTAAGAGGATTGTGAAGACCTCATACAGGAGAATACCCAAATGGTCCACAACACACTCAAAAGTTTGGGTCGACCTCACTAGAGATTAGGGAAGTGAAAATTAAAGCTACAAAAGAACACACCCACCGGAATCCCTTCATTTAACAGTTTTACAATGGCATGTGTGACAAGATGCGGAACGAGGGAATTTTCTTATGCTACTGGGGTGGACGTAAAATAATGCAGCCACTATGGAAAACATTTTGGTGTTATCTACCTCATGATCCTTTCCTAGGGACACCCCTTGCAGAAATGCATGCTTGCTTACAGCCACAGACACACGTGACAGTTCAGAGTGCCATTGTTCAGAACAGCCCAAACTGCAGCTCAAATTTCTAAGCTCTTCATCAGACACAAAGCAGTTTTTATACATGTATACATCACTCACCCGAGGGAGTACTATACAGCAGCGAAAAGGAACAAACTACAATCTTATGCAACACTCTGTGTCCATCTAACAAAGACACGATGTGCCAAAAGAGGGCAGACACCAAATAATCCATGCTTCACTGCCATGTCTACAGAAAGCTGAAAACAGTCAAATATGAACTCCTGTCTTTAGGAATGCCGACATAGGTAGTAAAACTTTAGGGAAAAGCAAGGGACTGATTTTCAAAAAGGTTTCATTGGCTTAGCCTGGGAGGGAGAAGTGACCAGAAAGTATCAAAATAGGCAGTTCTAGGGTGCTGGTGATGTCACTTTTTTACCTCCATGCTGGTGACATGAACCACTGAGGTCTACATACTTTGTTTGTGCACAACTCTCAACGTTTAGTTAACAATAAAAAAATTTTAGGGGAAGATGAGGAAAATACAGGATTTTACTTCACATGATAAGGAGCTATGTATTTATAAGAAAGACAGATGGGGAAAGAAGAACAACTGAGAAAACAACTCACTGGAAAGGTTTCGGAGTAGCCTAGCTGAGGAGTGAATGAGTGAATTGCAAGACAGAATAAAGTGACTCAGAATGCAGAACCGATATGGAGGAAAATGGGGACAACTGTAGTTCAACATAAATGAAACAGTTCTGAACTCAAAACAAAAAATATACCACCTGAATGCCATCGGCCTTGGTCTGCCTTGAAAGTCATTACAACTTCTTGAGGCGGAAATACTATAAATGTCAAGGTGCACAAATACCAATACACACATAAGTCACATGAAAAGATGCAAAAAAAAAAAAAAGCGATGAAGAAAACACGTGTTTACAGAAATGCAGGACAGCGTGAAAAACTCCAATATATGCTTGATGGGAGTTTCCGAAAAGTAAAATAGACAAGAGTCTGGGCAGGAGGTAACAGGGAACAGTGATCAGAGCTGAGAGTGTTTCAGAATTAAAGAAAGATCGGAATCCTCAGAACGAAAGAGCACCACAAGTCTTTCACGGGATAAAAGTCAATAGATATCTAGATACACCGCAAGAAAGTGAAATATCAAGGACAGTGAGAGAATCATAACACGTTCAGAGGGTAAAAAGGGAACTTCAGAGGGGACTACCAGACCAACAGCAGACTTCTCTTCAGTAACAGTAGGTGAGACATTGGAAAAATAGCTTCCAAGTGTTGAAGGAAAAGATCGATCAATCTTGAAATTCCTACTCAGCTATATCATTCAGGAGTGAGAGCCAAATGAAGACATTTTCAGACATAGAAAGACATGTATTACTCAGAAGCCCTCATCGCAAGAAGTACGAATATACTTCCCTGGGCAAGGAATAAAACAACCGTGGAAAGGAGGACCAGGAGGCAAGAAATGAGGTACTAAAGCCTTAGCCAAACACTTGGTACCCTGAAAGTCTTCAGTTGGCTCTCCCGAGCGGCCCTACACCCTTCTTCACTGTGCCACGTGTCTTGGCAGCTGGCCAGGGTGGCCTACACCAAACAAGCTCCCTTGTTCTCTGGCTCCCGATCGGGTTTTGCCAATGCAGAGGCCTACTAGGACGCTGCCCTGAGGGAGGATGGTCAGGTCAGAGGACAGAGTCTCCCGTTCTCCCGGCATGGTGATCCTTGGCGTGGGCGTCTACCTCTGAGGTCCCTGCTTCTCTCAGGATAACCCCACATGCACATCTCTCCTTTCAGGCTTCCATGACAGCTCCCTTCCTTAATCCCGGCAGGCCTCGCGGGGCTGAAACTCTGGTGGGTCCTAGCTCTGGCACATCACGCTGCCTCCTGTGGCATTCCTAATCCATGCCCATGCGGACCCTTTAGAAAGAGTTGTTTTACGTAATTCATTAATTTATTAATTTATTTCTTCCACTCTCCCGGAAGTATCCTTAGTTGAGTGTCTAATCGTGGGGAGCAGCCTAACAATGAAGTTGGCAAATCTAGATAAGTCTTAACTCGTAAAGGACAGTAATAATCACCCCTCATTTCAGGGACTTCAAGCCGTGATGGAGGTACAACAGTAGCCAACACAACAGAAAAGACGTGAAGGTGCGATCCCAGGGCAATCAAGGGGTTGAGACGCTTAGCGTGTTCAGAACGAACAGAGAGAATTGATGAAATTTAAACTTTGTTAGAAAAACTGACAGTGAGAATGAACGTTGAATATTGTTTAGAGGAACGAAACCTGTATCTCAGGTCTTGTCTGAGTTGCACACCCTCATCCCTGTATTTCAAACTTCCTCATGTCTCACAGAACCTCCAATTCAATACGTCCCTCATTGCACAGATTTCTGCACTGTGTCCAGGCAAGCTTGAGCCTTCGGTCATCTTTAACTCCCCGCTTCTGGCACCACCCACAGCCCTCCCAGGACACAGAATTCTACTTATGGCATGCCCCTTGAATCCATCCCTTTCCTATCCTTGCACAGCCACTATCCAAGTTCCTTTCCCATGTTCACACTGACCTCCACTCTAGGCCTGACCCTATTTCTCTTCTTCTCACCAACACCTGATGGGCAAACAGCACTATGAGGAAGAAGTCAGACGACACAGAGTGTCTCCTGAGAATGCTTCCCAGCGTTTGAGAAATATCCCCATCTTAGCAACCGAGCCTAGAATGTTCAACCTGGAACTGACCAACCAGCTCCTATTCTAAAGAACTTAATGTGGAATGCAGAGCCCCTCCTTCCATTATGACTCCTGAAGAGAAATGCTTTCTGATAACTTCGTTCAAGTACCTACACAGCCCTGGCCAGGTGGCTCAGCTCCTCGAAGCATCCTCCCATACACCAAAAGGTTGTGGGTTCTATTCCGCATCCAGGCACATACCTAGGTCGGGGGTTCGCTTCCCCATCAGGGCGTGTATGGGAGGCAACCGAATGCCTTTGCTCTCTCACACTGATAATTCTCTCCTGCTCTCTCTCCCTCTCTCTCTCCCCCTTCTGTCTAAAGTCAATAAATATCACCTCAGGTGAGAATAAAAATGGAGAAAAAAATTAATAAATGTAAAATACCTGCCACATAGCAGTTACTCAATAAATATTTGTTGAGTGGGAAAAACCGAGTGTCTTTTCACTTATTCTTTTGAATTTTTTAATTATTCATTTATTTTAGTCTAAGGACGTCTTTATTTCTTCATCCCTCTTTTTTTAAAGATTTTGTCTATTTCCTGAATTCCACAGTTGTCAGAGTTCCCGTCAACTCCATTTCCGATGGTTCTGAGTGATGGCTGCTCTCCATTTCACTTGTAATTTTGATGAGGCTGGGCAAGACCGCGATCTCTCTTTACCGAGGCTGCCATCTTGGGCAGCGGTCAGCGTGCCTCCCGCGGTAAAAATACCTGCCCAGAAGCCCTGGACTTCATACCGAGTTTGTTATTGGCAGTGTTACTGGAGTAGCAATACTGCAACTATTGTGCACGTTATACTAAATATAGCGATGCTTTTCGGGAAAGAGGATTCTTACCTTGGAAGGTGGGAAATGCAAATATGTAATGGGAGCCCCAGGAGGTTCCAATTTTAATAGGAAGTACAAATAAGTATTCGTCTTTTAAGGAATGTCTGCTCCACGAAAAGGCCTGGAAGAAATGACACTCCAGGAGCAAAGAACACACCTATATTATCCAAATCCGACTTTCTTTAGTAGATCGTCCACACCGCACTCTTTCAAAAGGAAAGAAAGGGCTCCTTGCAGTAGTAGCCCATTACTTGGTTGGGAGTAGCAAAGGTTCAACGTGAGCACCTTTCTCTGCAAGAAACAGGAAGTGCTCATAAACTAAGGGGAATACAATAAAAGAACAGACGGTCCAGCTTAAAAGTTTCTCCCACTGGCCAAGTGGGGGACAATTGGAGCCTCAAAAACAATAATGAGGGTAATGGATAAAGGCCTAGTGAATGAAAAAGACACCCATGAGTCCAAATTATAAGCAAAGATACATGATGGTTGGGGTGGGCGATTCTACTTCAGAAAACATCAGCTAATAAATGGAGAAGAAATGGCAGAATTACAACTACAAATGAAGTCACTGATGCAGGCAAGAAGCATCAATGAAACAAGAGATTCGCACGGCCTCACTACACCTATCACTACACAGATTGCCAGTTGATTGCAAAAGGGACACAAAAGAAAGAGCTGATGGGCACCACCTTCATGAAGTGATCAAAGTAGGCATCACTGATAAAGGTACTAACTGATATCACGTGCCCTCTGAAAACACAGAGGAAAATCTACAACATCTCCCATTAGTAGTTTTGCTCAATATGTTTACCTGGTTCTATGACGAGGAAACAGTCAGATCCAAACTGTGGGACAGTCTACAAGACAAGAAAAGACAAAAGCAATTGGTGCACTCTTTTAGATACAGGGGGAATGCAATTCATGATGGCCGATTGGAACTTAGAGGGGTGGGGAAAGACAGCTATAAACATTTTGAGGCTACTTGGCAAATGCGATCATCCTCTATGTTGGAACGGCAATGTTACTGTATCCATGTCCAGTTCCTGGGGAATAATGATGTTATTAGCATTGACTTCTTTCAAAGAGGATACATGCTGCAATATGTATAGTACCATAATATACAGCTCACCTTACTCTGAGACGATTTTGATCTGTTTTTGTGAGGAGAGAGAGAGAGACGGACAGGCAGAGAGACACGGCGACTGACAAAAAGAGACAGAGCACAAATATGGCAAAATATTTCAGCCAAGGGGGGAATACAAGTTGCAGAATAATAGGTGCTCGTTGCATTGTTCTTTCAACTTTTCTACAGGTATGGTATTTTTCCAAGTAAAAAGTTAGGGGAGCAATGGAAATCCACAAGTCATCAAGAAGACACCAATGGGCGAGTAAACGTGGCAATCTACAGCACGAAAGAAGGTAAATGTCACCCACAAAATCCACAAGGGTTCATGTGCACAACATGTAGAACCATGTCCTGCAAATGCAAAGAAAGCCCAAAGCGAAAAACCGGTAAGAGGATTGTGAAGACCTCATACAGGAGAATACCCAAATGGTCCACAACACACTCAAAAGTTTGGGTCGACCTCACTAGAGATTAGGGAAGTGAAAATTAAAGCTACAAAAGAACACACCCACCGGAATCCCTTCATTTAACAGTTTTACAATGGCATGTGTGACAAGATGCGGAACGAGGGAATTTTCTTATGCTACTGGGGTGGACGTAAAATAATGCAGCCACTATGGAAAACATTTTGGTGTTATCTACCTCATGATCCTTTCCTAGGGACACCCCTTGCAGAAATGCATGCTTGCTTACAGCCACAGACACACGTGACAGTTCAGAGTGCCATTGTTCAGAACAGCCCAAACTGCAGCTCAAATTTCTAAGCTCTTCATCAGACACAAAGCAGTTTTTATACATGTATACATCACTCACCCGAGGGAGTACTATACAGCAGCGAAAAGGAACAAACTACAATCTTATGCAACACTCTGTGTCCATCTAACAAAGACACGATGTGCCAAAAGAGGGCAGACACCAAATAATCCATGCTTCACTGCCATGTCTACAGAAAGCTGAAAACAGTCAAATATGAACTCCTGTCTTTAGGAATGCCGACATAGGTAGTAAAACTTTAGGGAAAAGCAAGGGACTGATTTTCAAAAAGGTTTCATTGGCTTAGCCTGGGAGGGAGAAGTGACCAGAAAGTATCAAAATAGGCAGTTCTAGGGTGCTGGTGATGTCACTTTTTTACCTCCATGCTGGTGACATGAACCACTGAGGTCTACATACTTTGTTTGTGCACAACTCTCAACGTTTAGTTAACAATAAAAAAATTTTAGGGGAAGATGAGGAAAATACAGGATTTTACTTCACATGATAAGGAGCTATGTATTTATAAGAAAGACAGATGGGGAAAGAAGAACAACTGAGAAAACAACTCACTGGAAAGGTTTCGGAGTAGCCTAGCTGAGGAGTGAATGAGTGAATTGCAAGACAGAATAAAGTGACTCAGAATGCAGAACCGATATGGAGGAAAATGGGGACAACTGTAGTTCAACATAAATGAAACAGTTCTGAACTCAAAACAAAAAATATACCACCTGAATGCCATCGGCCTTGGTCTGCCTTGAAAGTCATTACAACTTCTTGAGGCGGAAATACTATAAATGTCAAGGTGCACAAATACCAATACACACATAAGTCACATGAAAAGATGCAAAAAAAAAAAAAAGCGATGAAGAAAACACGTGTTTACAGAAATGCAGGACAGCGTGAAAAACTCCAATATATGCTTGATGGGAGTTTCCGAAAAGTAAAATAGACAAGAGTCTGGGCAGGAGGTAACAGGGAACAGTGATCAGAGCTGAGAGTGTTTCAGAATTAAAGAAAGATCGGAATCCTCAGAACGAAAGAGCACCACAAGTCTTTCACGGGATAAAAGTCAATAGATATCTAGATACACCGCAAGAAAGTGAAATATCAAGGACAGTGAGAGAATCATAACACGTTCAGAGGGTAAAAAGGGAACTTCAGAGGGGACTACCAGACCAACAGCAGACTTCTCTTCAGTAACAGTAGGTGAGACATTGGAAAAATAGCTTCCAAGTGTTGAAGGAAAAGATCGATCAATCTTGAAATTCCTACTCAGCTATATCATTCAGGAGTGAGAGCCAAATGAAGACATTTTCAGACATAGAAAGACATGTATTACTCAGAAGCCCTCATCGCAAGAAGTACGAATATACTTCCCTGGGCAAGGAATAAAACAACCGTGGAAAGGAGGACCAGGAGGCAAGAAATGAGGTACTAAAGCCTTAGCCAAACACTTGGTACCCTGAAAGTCTTCAGTTGGCTCTCCCGAGCGGCCCTACACCCTTCTTCACTGTGCCACGTGTCTTGGCAGCTGGCCAGGGTGGCCTACACCAAACAAGCTCCCTTGTTCTCTGGCTCCCGATCGGGTTTTGCCAATGCAGAGGCCTACTAGGACGCTGCCCTGAGGGAGGATGGTCAGGTCAGAGGACAGAGTCTCCCGTTCTCCCGGCATGGTGATCCTTGGCGTGGGCGTCTACCTCTGAGGTCCCTGCTTCTCTCAGGATAACCCCACATGCACATCTCTCCTTTCAGGCTTCCATGACAGCTCCCTTCCTTAATCCCGGCAGGCCTCGCGGGGCTGAAACTCTGGTGGGTCCTAGCTCTGGCACATCACGCTGCCTCCTGTGGCATTCCTAATCCATGCCCATGCGGACCCTTTAGAAAGAGTTGTTTTACGTAATTCATTAATTTATTAATTTATTTCTTCCACTCTCCCGGAAGTATCCTTAGTTGAGTGTCTAATCGTGGGGAGCAGCCTAACAATGAAGTTGGCAAATCTAGATAAGTCTTAACTCGTAAAGGACAGTAATAATCACCCCTCATTTCAGGGACTTCAAGCCGTGATGGAGGTACAACAGTAGCCAACACAACAGAAAAGACGTGAAGGTGCGATCCCAGGGCAATCAAGGGGTTGAGACGCTTAGCGTGTTCAGAACGAACAGAGAGAATTGATGAAATTTAAACTTTGTTAGAAAAACTGACAGTGAGAATGAACGTTGAATATTGTTTAGAGGAACGAAACCTGTATCTCAGGTCTTGTCTGAGTTGCACACCCTCATCCCTGTATTTCAAACTTCCTCATGTCTCACAGAACCTCCAATTCAATACGTCCCTCATTGCACAGATTTCTGCACTGTGTCCAGGCAAGCTTGAGCCTTCGGTCATCTTTAACTCCCCGCTTCTGGCACCACCCACAGCCCTCCCAGGACACAGAATTCTACTTATGGCATGCCCCTTGAATCCATCCCTTTCCTATCCTTGCACAGCCACTATCCAAGTTCCTTTCCCATGTTCACACTGACCTCCACTCTAGGCCTGACCCTATTTCTCTTCTTCTCACCAACACCTGATGGGCAAACAGCACTATGAGGAAGAAGTCAGACGACACAGAGTGTCTCCTGAGAATGCTTCCCAGCGTTTGAGAAATATCCCCATCTTAGCAACCGAGCCTAGAATGTTCAACCTGGAACTGACCAACCAGCTCCTATTCTAAAGAACTTAATGTGGAATGCAGAGCCCCTCCTTCCATTATGACTCCTGAAGAGAAATGCTTTCTGATAACTTCGTTCAAGTACCTACACAGCCCTGGCCAGGTGGCTCAGCTCCTCGAAGCATCCTCCCATACACCAAAAGGTTGTGGGTTCTATTCCGCATCCAGGCACATACCTAGGTCGGGGGTTCGCTTCCCCATCAGGGCGTGTATGGGAGGCAACCGAATGCCTTTGCTCTCTCACACTGATAATTCTCTCCTGCTCTCTCTCCCTCTCTCTCTCCCCCTTCTGTCTAAAGTCAATAAATATCACCTCAGGTGAGAATAAAAATGGAGAAAAAAATTAATAAATGTAAAATACCTGCCACATAGCAGTTACTCAATAAATATTTGTTGAGTGGGAAAAACCGAGTGTCTTTTCACTTATTCTTTTGAATTTTTTAATTAATCATTTATTTTAGTCTAAGGACGTCTTTATTTCTTCATCCCTCTTTTTTTAAAGATTTTGTCTATTTCCTGAATTCCACAGTTGTCAGAGTTCCCGTCAACTCCATTTCCGATGGTTCTGAGTGATGGCTGCTCTCCATTTCACTTGTAATTTTGATGAGGCTGGGCAAGACCGCGATCTCTCTTTACCGAGGCTGCCATCTTGGGCAGCGGTCAGCGTGCCTCCCGCGGTAAAAATACCTGCCCAGAAGCCCTGGACTTCATACCGAGTTTGTTATTGGCAGTGTTACTGGAGTAGCAATACTGCAACTATTGTGCACGTTATACTAAATATAGCGATGCTTTTCGGGAAAGAGGATTCTTACCTTGGAAGGTGGGAAATGCAAATATGTAATGGGAGCCCCAGGAGGTTCCAATTTTAATAGGAAGTACAAATAAGTATTCGTCTTTTAAGGAATGTCTGCTCCACGAAAAGGCCTGGAAGAAATGACACTCCAGGAGCAAAGAACACACCTATATTACCCAAATCCGACTTTCTTTAGTAGATCGTCCACACCGCACTCTTTCAAAAGGAAAGAAAGGGCTCCTTGCAGTAGTAGCCCATTACTTGGTTGGGAGTAGCAAAGGTTCAACGTGAGCACCTTTCTCTGCAAGAAACAGGAAGTGCTCATAAACTAAGGGGAATACAATAAAAGAACAGACGGTCCAGCTTAAAAGTTTCTCCCACTGGCCAAGTGGGGGACAATTGGAGCCTCAAAAACAATAATGAGGGTAATGGATAAAGGCCTAGTGAATGAAAAAGACACCCATGAGTCCAAATTATAAGCAAAGATACATGATGGTTGGGGTGGGCGATTCTACTTCAGAAAACATCAGCTAATAAATGGAGAAGAAATGGCAGAATTACAACTACAAATGAAGTCACTGATGCAGGCAAGAAGCATCAATGAAACAAGAGATTCGCACGGCCTCACTACACCTATCACTACACAGATTGCCAGTTGATTGCAAAAGGGACACAAAAGAAAGAGCTGATGGGCACCACCTTCATGAAGTGATCAAAGTAGGCATCACTGATAAAGGTACTAACTGATATCACGTGCCCTCTGAAAACACAGAGGAAAATCTACAACATCTCCCATTAGTAGTTTTGCTCAATATGTTTACCTGGTTCTATGACGAGGAAACAGTCAGATCCAAACTGTGGGACAGTCTACAAGACAAGAAAAGACAAAAGCAATTGGTGCACTCTTTTAGATACAGGGGGAATGCAATTCATGATGGCCGATTGGAACTTAGAGGGGTGGGGAAAGACAGCTATAAACATTTTGAGGCTACTTGGCAAATGCGATCATCCTCTATGTTGGAACGGCAATGTTACTGTATCCATGTCCAGTTCCTGGGGAATAATGATGTTATTAGCATTGACTTCTTTCAAAGAGGATACATGCTGCAATATGTATAGTACCATAATATACAGCTCACCTTACTCTGAGACGATTTTGATCTGTTTTTGTGAGGAGAGAGAGAGAGACGGACAGGCAGAGAGACACGGCGACTGACAAAAAGAGACAGAGCACAAATATGGCAAAATATTTCAGCCAAGGGGGGAATACAAGTTGCAGAATAATAGGTGCTCGTTGCATTGTTCTTTCAACTTTTCTACAGGTATGGTATTTTTCCAAGTAAAAAGTTAGGGGAGCAATGGAAATCCACAAGTCATCAAGAAGACACCAATGGGCGAGTAAACGTGGCAATCTACAGCACGAAAGAAGGTAAATGTCACCCACAAAATCCACAAGGGTTCATGTGCACAACATGTAGAACCATGTCCTGCAAATGCAAAGAAAGCCCAAAGCGAAAAACCGGTAAGAGGATTGTGAAGACCTCATACAGGAGAATACCCAAATGGTCCACAACACACTCAAAAGTTTGGGTCGACCTCACTAGAGATTAGGGAAGTGAAAATTAAAGCTACAAAAGAACACACCCACCGGAATCCCTTCATTTAACAGTTTTACAATGGCATGTGTGACAAGATGCGGAACGAGGGAATTTTCTTATGCTACTGGGGTGGACGTAAAATAATGCAGCCACTATGGAAAACATTTTGGTGTTATCTACCTCATGATCCTTTCCTAGGGACACCCCTTGCAGAAATGCATGCTTGCTTACAGCCACAGACACACGTGACAGTTCAGAGTGCCATTGTTCAGAACAGCCCAAACTGCAGCTCAAATTTCTAAGCTCTTCATCAGACACAAAGCAGTTTTTATACATGTATACATCACTCACCCGAGGGAGTACTATACAGCAGCGAAAAGGAACAAACTACAATCTTATGCAACACTCTGTGTCCATCTGACAAAGACACGATGTGCCAAAAGAGGGCAGACACCAAATAATCCATGCTTCACTGCCATGTCTACAGAAAGCTGAAAACAGTCAAATATGAACTCCTGTCTTTAGGAATGCCGACATAGGTAGTAAAACTTTAGGGAAAAGCAAGGGACTGATTTTCAAAAAGGTTTCATTGGCTTAGCCTGGGAGGGAGAAGTGACCAGAAAGGATCAAAATAGGCAGTTCTAGGGTGCTGGTGATGTCACTTTTTTACCTCCATGCTGGTGACACGAACCACTGAGGTCTACATACTTTGTTCGTGCACAACTCTCAACGTTTAGTTAACAATAAAAAAATTTTAGGGGAAGATGAGGAAAATACAGGATTTTACTTCACATGATAAGGAGCTATGTATTTATAAGAAAGACAGATGGGGAAAGAAGAACAACTGAGAAAACAACTCACTGGAAAGGTTTCGGAGTAGCCTAGCTGAGGAGTGAATGAGTGAATTGCAAGACAGAATAAAGTGACTCAGAATGCAGAACCGATATGGAGGAAAATGGGGACAACTGTAGTTCAACATAAATGAAACAGTTCTGAACTCAAAACAAAAAAAATACCACCTGAATGCCATCGGCCTTGGTCTGCCTTGAAAGTCATTACAACTTCTTGAGGCGGAAATACTATAAATGTCAAGGTGCACAAATACCAATACACACATAAGTCACATGAAAAGATGCAAAAAAAAAAAAAAGCGATGAAGAAAACACGTGTTTACAGAAATGCAGGACAGCGTGAAAAACTCCAATATATGCTTGATGGGAGTTTCCGAAAAGTAAAATAGACAAGAGTCTGGGCAGGAGGTAACAGGTAACAGTGATCAGAGCTGAGAGTGTTTCAGAATTAAAGAAAGATCGGAATCCTCAGAACGAAAGAGCACCACAAGTCTTTCACGGGATAAAAGTCAATAGATATCTAGATACACCGCAAGAAAGTGAAATATCAAGGACAGTGAGAGAATCATAACACGTTCAGAGGGTAAAAAGGGAACTTCAGAGGGGACTACCAGACCAACAGCAGACTTCTCTTCAGTAACAGTAGGTGAGACATTGGAAAAATAGCTTCCAAGTGTTGAAGGAAAAGATCGATCAATCTTGAAATTCCTACTCAGCTATATCATTCAGGAGTGAGAGCCAAATGAAGACATTTTCAGACATAGAAAGACATGTATTACTCAGAAGCCCTCATCGCAAGAAGTACGAATATACTTCCCTGGGCAAGGAATAAAACAACCGTGGAAAGGAGGACCAGGAGGCAAGAAATGAGGTACTAAAGCCTTAGCCAAACACTTGGTACCCTGAAAGTCTTCAGTTGGCTCTCCAGATCGGCCCTACACCCTTCTTCACTGTGCCACGTGTCTTGGCAGCTGGCCAGGGTGGCCTACACCAAACAAGCTCCCTTGTTCTCTGGCTCCCGATCGGGTTTTGCCAATGCAGAGGCCTACTAGGACGCTGCACTGAGGGAGGATGGTCACGTCGGAGGACAGAGTCTCCCGTTCTCCCGGCATGGTGATCCTTGGCGTGGGCGTCTACCTCTGAGGTCCCTGCTTCTCTCAGGATAACCCCACATGCACATCTCTCCTTTCAGGCTTCCATGACAGCTCCCTTCCTTAATCCCGGCAGGCCTCGCGGGGCTGAAACTCTGGTGGGTCCTAGCTCTGGCACATCACGCTGCCTCCTGTGGCTTTCCTAATCCATGCCCATGCGGACCCTTTAGAAAGAGTTGTTTTACGTAATTCATTAATTTATTAATTTATTTCTTCCACTCTCCCGGAAGTATCCTTAGTTGAGTGTCTAATCGTGGGGAGCAGCCTAACAATGAAGTTGGCAAATCTAGATAAGTCTTAACTCGTAAAGGACAGTAATAATCACCCCTCATTTCAGGGACTTCAAGCCGTGATGGAGGTACAACAGTAGCCAACACAACAGAAAAGACGTGAAGGTGCGATCCCAGGGCAATCAAGGGGTTGAGACGCTTAGCGTGTTCAGAACGAACAGAGAGAATTGATGAAATTTAAACTTTGTTAGAAAAACTGACAGTGAGAATGAACGTTGAATATTGTTTAGAGGAACGAAACCTGTATCTCAGGTCTTGTCTGAGTTGCACACCCTCATCCCTGTATTTCAAACTTCCTCATGTCTCACAGAACCTCCAATTCAATACGTCCCTCATTGCACAGATTTCTGCACTGTGTCCAGGCAAGCTTGAGCCTTCGGTCATCTTTAACTCCCCCCTTCTGGCACCACCCACAGCCCTCCCAGGACACAGAATTCTACTTATGGCATGCCCCTTGAATCCATCCCTTTCCTATCCTTGCACAGCCACTATCCAAGTTCCTTTCCCATGTTCACACTGACCTCCACTCTAGGCCTGACCCTATTTCTCTTCTTCTCACCAACACCTGATGGGCAAACAGCACTATGAGGAAGAAGTCAGACGACACAGAGTGTCTCCTGAGAATGCTTCCCAGCGTTTGAGAAATATCCCCATCTTAGCAACCGAGCCTAGAATGTTCAACCTGGAACTGACCAACCAGCTCCTATTCTAAAGAACTTAATGTGGAATGCAGAGCCCCTCCTTCCATTATGACTCCTGAAGAGAAATGCTTTCTGATAACTTCGTTCAAGTACCTACACAGCCCTGGCCAGGTGGCTCAGCTCCTCGAAGCATCCTCCCATACACCAAAAGGTTGTGGGTTCTATTCCGCATCCAGGCACATACCTGGGTCGGGGGTTCGCTTCCCCATCAGGGCGTGTATGGGAGGCAACCGAATGCCTTTGCTCTCTCACACTGATAATTCTCTCCTGCTCTCTCTCCCTCTCTCTCTCCCCCTTCTGTCTAAAGTCAATAAATATCACCTCAGGTGAGAATAAAAATGGAGAAAAAAATTAATAAATGTAAAATACCTGCCACATAGCAGTTACTCAATAAATATTTGTTGAGTGGGAAAAACCGAGTGTCTTTTCACTTATTCTTTTGAATTTTTTAATTATTCATTTATTTTAGTCTAAGGACGTCTTTATTTCTTCATCCCTCTTTTTTTAAAGATTTTGTCTACTTCCTGAATTCCACAGTTGTCAGAGTTCCCGTCAACTCCATTTCCGATGGTTCTGAGTGATGGCTGCTCTCCATTTCACTTGTAATTTTGATGAGGCTGGGCAAGACCGCGATCTCTCTTTACCGAGGCTGCCATCTTGGGCAGCGGTCAGCGTGCCTCCCGCGGTAAAAATACCTGCCCAGAAGCCCTGGACTTCATACCGAGTTTGTTATTGGCAGTGTTACTGGAGTAGCAATACTGCAACTATTGTGCACGTTATACTAAATATAGCGATGCTTTTCGGGAAAGAGGATTCTTACCTTGGAAGGTGGGAAATGCAAATATGTAATGGGAGCCCCAGGAGGTTCCAATTTTAATAGGAAGTACAAATAAGTATTCGTCTTTTAAGGAATGTCTGCTCCACGAAAAGGCCTGGAAGAAATGACACTCCAGGAGCAAAGAACACACCTATATTATCCAAATCCGACTTTCTTTAGTAGATCGTCCACACCGCACTCTTTCAAAAGGAAAGAAAGGGCTCCTTGCAGTAGTAGCCCATTACTTGGTTGGGAGTAGCAAAGGTTCAACGTGAGCACCTTTCTCTGCAAGAAACAGGAAGTGCTCATAAACTAAGGGGAATACAATAAAAGAACAGACGGTCCAGCTTAAAAGTTTCTCCCACTGGCCAAGTGGGGGACAATTGGAGCCTCAAAAACAATAATGAGGGTAATGGATAAAGGCCTAGTGAATGAAAAAGACACCCATGAGTCCAAATTATAAGCAAAGATACATGATGGTTGGGGTGGGCGATTCTACTTCAGAAAACATCAGCTAATAAATGGAGAAGAAATGGCAGAATTACAACTACAAATGAAGTCACTGATGCAGGCAAGAAGCATCAATGAAACAAGAGATTCGCACGGCCTCACTACACCTATCACTACACAGATTGCCAGTTGATTGCAAAAGGGACACAAAAGAAAGAGCTGATGGGCACCACCTTCATGAAGTGATCAAAGTAGGCATCACTGATAAAGGTACTAACTGATATCACGTGCCCTCTGAAAACACAGAGGAAAATCTACAACATCTCCCATTAGTAGTTTTGCTCAATATGTTTACCTGGTTCTATGACGAGGAAACAGTCAGATCCAAACTGTGGGACAGTCTACAAGACAAGAAAAGACAAAAGCAATTGGTGCACTCTTTTAGATACAGGGGGAATGCAATTCATGATGGCCGATTGGAACTTAGAGGGGTGGGGAAAGACAGCTATAAACATTTTGAGGCTACTTGGCAAATGCGATCATCCTCTATGTTGGAACGGCAATGTTACTGTATCCATGTCCAGTTCCTGGGGAATAATGATGTTATTAGCATTGACTTCTTTCAAAGAGGATACATGCTGCAATATGTATAGTACCATAATATACAGCTCACCTTACTCTGAGACGATTTTGATCTGTTTTTGTGAGGAGAGAGAGAGAGACGGACAGGCAGAGAGACACGGCGACTGACAAAAAGAGACAGAGCACAAATATGGCAAAATATTTCAGCCAAGGGGGGAATACAAGTTGCAGAATAATAGGTGCTCGTTGCATTGTTCTTTCAACTTTTCTACAGGTATGGTATTTTTCCAAGTAAAAAGTTAGGGGAGCAATGGAAATCCACAAGTCATCAAGAAGACACCAATGGGCGAGTAAACGTGGCAATCTACAGCACGAAAGAAGGTAAATGTCACCCACAAAATCCACAAGGGTTCATGTGCACAACATGTAGAACCATGTCCTGCAAATGCAAAGAAAGCCCAAAGCGAAAAACCGGTAAGAGGATTGTGAAGACCTCATACAGGAGAATACCCAAATGGTCCACAACACACTCAAAAGTTTGGGTCGACCTCACTAGAGATTAGGGAAGTGAAAATTAAAGCTACAAAAGAACACACCCACCGGAATCCCTTCATTTAACAGTTTTACAATGGCATGTGTGACAAGATGCGGAACGAGGGAATTTTCTTATGCTACTGGGGTGGACGTAAAATAATGCAGCCACTATGGAAAACATTTTGGTGTTATCTACCTCATGATCCTTTCCTAGGGACACCCCTTGCAGAAATGCATGCTTGCTTACAGCCACAGACACACGTGACAGTTCAGAGTGCCATTGTTCAGAACAGCCCAAACTGCAGCTCAAATTTCTAAGCTCTTCATCAGACACAAAGCAGTTTTTATACATGTATACATCACTCACCCGAGGGAGTACTATACAGCAGCGAAAAGGAACAAACTACAATCTTATGCAACACTCTGTGTCCATCTAACAAAGACACGATGTGCCAAAAGAGGGCAGACACCAAATAATCCATGCTTCACTGCCATGTCTACAGAAAGCTGAAAACAGTCAAATATGAACTCCTGTCTTTAGGAATGCCGACATAGGTAGTAAAACTTTAGGGAAAAGCAAGGGACTGATTTTCAAAAAGGTTTCATTGGCTTAGCCTGGGAGGGAGAAGTAACCAGAAAGGATCAAAATAGGCAGTTCTAGGGTGCTGGTGATGTCACTTTTTTACCTCCATGCTGGTGACACGAACCACTGAGGTCTACATACTTTGTTCGTGCACAACTCTCAACGTTTAGTTAACAATAAAAAAATTTTAGGGGAAGATGAGGAAAATACAGGATTTTACTTCACATGATAAGGAGCTATGTATTTATAAGAAAGACAGATGGGGAAAGAAGAACAACTGAGAAAACAACTCACTGGAAAGGTTTCGGAGTAGCCTAGCTGAGGAGTGAATGAGTGAATTGCAAGACAGAATAAAGTGACTCAGAATGCAGAACCGATATGGAGGAAAATGGGGACAACTGTAGTTCAACATAAATGAAACAGTTCTGAACTCAAAACAAAAAAAATACCACCTGAATGCCATCGGCCTTGGTCTGCCTTGAAAGTCATTACAACTTCTTGAGGCGGAAATACTATAAATGTCAAGGTGCACAAATACCAATACACACATAAGTCACATGAAAAGATGCAAAAAAAAAAAAAAGCGATGAAGAAAACACGTGTTTACAGAAATGCAGGACAGCGTGAAAAACTCCAATATATGCTTGATGGGAGTTTCCGAAAAGTAAAATAGACAAGAGTCTGGGCAGGAGGTAACAGGTAACAGTGATCAGAGCTGAGAGTGTTTCAGAATTAAAGAAAGATCGGAATCCTCAGAACGAAAGAGCACCACAAGTCTTTCACGGGATAAAAGTCAATAGATATCTAGATACACCGCAAGAAAGTGAAATATCAAGGACAGTGAGAGAATCATAACACGTTCAGAGGGTAAAAAGGGAACTTCAGAGGGGACTACCAGACCAACAGCAGACTTCTCTTCAGTAACAGTAGGTGAGACATTGGAAAAATAGCTTCCAAGTGTTGAAGGAAAAGATCGATCAATCTTGAAATTCCTACTCAGCTATATCATTCAGGAGTGAGAGCCAAATGAAGACATTTTCAGACATAGAAAGACATGTATTACTCAGAAGCCCTCATCGCAAGAAGTACGAATATACTTCCCTGGGCAAGGAATAAAACAACCGTGGAAAGGAGGACCAGGAGGCAAGAAATGAGGTACTAAAGCCTTAGCCAAACACTTGGTACCCTGAAAGTCTTCAGTTGGCTCTCCCGAGCGGCCCTACACCCTTCTTCACTGTGCCACGTGTCTTGGCGGCTGGCCAGGGTGGCCTACACCAAACAAGCTCCCTTGTTCTCTGGCTCCCGATCGGGTTTTGCCAATGCAGAGGCCTACTAGGACGCTGCCCTGAGGGAGGATGGTCACGTCGGAGGACAGAGTCTCCCGTTCTCCCGGCATGGTGATCCTTGGCGTGGGCGTCTACCTCTGAGGTCGCTGCTTCTCTCAGGATAACCCCACATGCACATCTCTCCTTTCAGGCTTCCATGACAGCTCCCTTCCTTAATCCCGGCAGGCCTCGCGGGGCTGAAACTCTGGTGGGTCCTAGCTCTGGCACATCACGCTGCCTCCTGTGGCTTTCCTAATCCATGCCCATGCGGACCCTTTAGAAAGAGTTGTTTTACGTAATTCATTAATTTATTAATTTATTTCTTCCACTCTCCCGGAAGTATCCTTAGTTGAGTGTCTAATCGTGGGGAGCAGCCTAACAATGAAGTTGGCAAATCTAGATAAGTCTTAACTCGTAAAGGACAGTAATAATCACCCCTCATTTCAGGGACTTCAAGCCGTGATGGAGGTACAACAGTAGCCAACACAACAGAAAAGACGTGAAGGTGCGATCCCAGGGCAATCAAGGGGTTGAGACGCTTAGCGTGTTCAGAACGAACAGAGAGAATTGATGAAATTTAAACTTTGTTAGAAAAACTGACAGTGAGAATGAACGTTGAATATTGTTTAGAGGAACGAAACCTGTATCTCAGGTCTTGTCTGAGTTGCACACCCTCATCCCTGTATTTCAAACTTCCTCATGTCTCACAGAACCTCCAATTCAATACGTCCCTCATTGCACAGATTTCTGCACTGTGTCCAGGCAAGCTTGAGCCTTCGGTCATCTTTAACTCCCCCCTTCTGGCACCACCCACAGCCCTCCCAGGACACAGAATTCTACTTATGGCATGCCCCTTGAGTCCATCCCTTTCCTATCCTTGCACAGCCACTATCCAAGTTCCTTTCCCATGTTCACACTGACCTCCACTCTAGGCCTGACCCTATTTCTCTTCTTCTCACCAACACCTGATGGGCAAACAGCACTATGAGGAAGAAGTCAGACGACACAGAGTGTCTCCTGAGAATGCTTCCCAGCGTTTGAGAAATATCCCCATCTTAGCAACCGAGCCTAGAATGTTCAACCTGGAACTGACCAACCAGCTCCTATTCTAAAGAACTTAATGTGGAATGCAGAGCCCCTCCTTCCATTATGACTCCTGAAGAGAAATGCTTTCTGATAACTTCGTTCAAGTACCTACACAGCCCTGGCCAGGTGGCTCAGCTCCTCGAAGCATCCTCCCATACACCAAAAGGTTGTGGGTTCTATTCCGCATCCAGGCACATACCTAGGTCGGGGGTTCGCTTCCCCATCAGGGCGTGTATGGGAGGCAACCGAATGCCTTTGCTCTCTCACACTGATAATTCTCTCCTGCTCTCTCTCCCTCTCTCTCTCCCCCTTCTGTCTAAAGTCAATAAATATCACCTCAGGTGAGAATAAAAATGGAGAAAAAAATTAATAAATGTAAAATACCTGCCACATAGCAGTTACTCAATAAATATTTGTTGAGTGGGAAAAACCGAGTGTCTTTTCACTTATTCTTTTGAATTTTTTAATTATTCATTTATTTTAGTCTAAGGACGTCTTTATTTCTTCATCCCTCTTTTTTTAAAGATTTTGTCTACTTCCTGAATTCCACAGTTGTCAGAGTTCCCGTCAACTCCATTTCCGATGGTTCTGAGTGATGGCTGCTCTCCATTTCACTTGTAATTTTGATGAGGCTGGGCAAGACCGCGATCTCTCTTTACCGAGGCTGCCATCTTGGGCAGCGGTCAGCGTGCCTCCCGCGGTAAAAATACCTGCCCAGAAGCCCTGGACTTCATACCGAGTTTGTTATTGGCAGTGTTACTGGAGTAGCAATACTGCAACTATTGTGCACGTTATACTAAATATAGCGATGCTTTTCGGGAAAGAGGATTCTTACCTTGGAAGGTGGGAAATGCAAATATGTAATGGGAGCCCCAGGAGGTTCCAATTTTAATAGGAAGTACAAATAAGTATTCGTCTTTTAAGGAATGTCTGCTCCACGAAAAGGCCTGGAAGAAATGACACTCCAGGAGCAAAGAACACACCTATATTATCCAAATCCGACTTTCTTTAGTAGATCGTCCACACCGCACTCTTTCAAAAGGAAAGAAAGGGCTCCTTGCAGTAGTAGCCCATTACTTGGTTGGGAGTAGCAAAGGTTCAACGTGAGCACCTTTCTCTGCAAGAAACAGGAAGTGCTCATAAACTAAGGGGAATACAATAAAAGAACAGACGGTCCAGCTTAAAAGTTTCTCCCACTGGCCAAGTGGGGGACAATTGGAGCCTCAAAAACAATAATGAGGGTAATGGATAAAGGCCTAGTGAATGAAAAAGACACCCATGAGTCCAAATTATAAGCAAAGATACATGATGGTTGGGGTGGGCGATTCTACTTCAGAAAACATCAGCTAATAAATGGAGAAGAAATGGCAGAATTACAACTACAAATGAAGTCACTGATGCAGGCAAGAAGCATCAATGAAACAAGAGATTCGCACGGCCTCACTACACCTATCACTACACAGATTGCCAGTTGATTGCAAAAGGGACACAAAAGAAAGAGCTGATGGGCACCACCTTCATGAAGTGATCAAAGTAGGCATCACTGATAAAGGTACTAACTGATATCACGTGCCCTCTGAAAACACAGAGGAAAATCTACAACATCTCCCATTAGTAGTTTTGCTCAATATGTTTACCTGGTTCTATGACGAGGAAACAGTCAGATCCAAACTGTGGGACAGTCTACAAGACAAGAAAAGACAAAAGCAATTGGTGCACTCTTTTAGATACAGGGGGAATGCAATTCATGATGGCCGATTGGAACTTAGAGGGGTGGGGAAAGACAGCTATAAACATTTTGAGGCTACTTGGCAAATGCGATCATCCTCTATGTTGGAACGGCAATGTTACTGTATCCATGTCCAGTTCCTGGGGAATAATGATGTTATTAGCATTGACTTCTTTCAAAGAGGATACATGCTGCAATATGTATAGTACCATAATATACAGCTCACCTTACTCTGAGACGATTTTGATCTGTTTTTGTGAGGAGAGAGAGAGAGACGGACAGGCAGAGAGACACGGCGACTGACAAAAAGAGACAGAGCACAAATATGGCAAAATATTTCAGCCAAGGGGGGAATACAAGTTGCAGAATAATAGGTGCTCGTTGCATTGTTCTTTCAACTTTTCTACAGGTATGGTATTTTTCCAAGTAAAAAGTTAGGGGAGCAATGGAAATCCACAAGTCATCAAGAAGACACCAATGGGCGAGTAAACGTGGCAATCTACAGCACGAAAGAAGGTAAATGTCACCCACAAAATCCACAAGGGTTCATGTGCACAACATGTAGAACCATGTCCTGCAAATGCAAAGAAAGCCCAAAGCGAAAAACCGGTAAGAGGATTGTGAAGACCTCATACAGGAGAATACCCAAATGGTCCACAACACACTCAAAAGTTTGGGTCGACCTCACTAGAGATTAGGGAAGTGAAAATTAAAGCTACAAAAGAACACACCCACCGGAATCCCTTCATTTAACAGTTTTACAATGGCATGTGTGACAAGATGCGGAACGAGGGAATTTTCTTATGCTACTGGGGTGGACGTAAAATAATGCAGCCACTATGGAAAACATTTTGGTGTTATCTACCTCATGATCCTTTCCTAGGGACACCCCTTGCAGAAATGCATGCTTGCTTACAGCCACAGACACACGTGACAGTTCAGAGTGCCATTGTTCAGAACAGCCCAAACTGCAGCTCAAATTTCTAAGCTCTTCATCAGACACAAAGCAGTTTTTATACATGTATACATCACTCACCCGAGGGAGTACTATACAGCAGCGAAAAGGAACAAACTACAATCTTATGCAACACTCTGTGTCCATCTAACAAAGACACGATGTGCCAAAAGAGGGCAGACACCAAATAATCCATGCTTCACTGCCATGTCTACAGAAAGCTGAAAACAGTCAAATATGAACTCCTGTCTTTAGGAATGCCGACATAGGTAGTAAAACTTTAGGGAAAAGCAAGGGACTGATTTTCAAAAAGGTTTCATTGGCTTAGCCTGGGAGGGAGAAGTAACCAGAAAGGATCAAAATAGGCAGTTCTAGGGTGCTGGTGATGTCACTTTTTTACCTCCATGCTGGTGACACGAACCACTGAGGTCTACATACTTTGTTTGTGCACAACTCTCAACGTTTAGTTAACAATAAAAAAATTTTAGGGGAAGATGAGGAAAATACAGGATTTTACTTCACATGATAAGGAGCTATGTATTTATAAGAAAGACAGATGGGGAAAGAAGAACAACTGAGAAAACAACTCACTGGAAAGGTTTCGGAGTAGCCTAGCTGAGGAGTGAATGAGTGAATTGCAAGACAGAATAAAGTGACTCAGAATGCAGAACCGATATGGAGGAAAATGGGGACAACTGTAGTTCAACATAAATGAAACAGTTCTGAACTCAAAACAAAAAAAATACCACCTGAATGCCATCGGCCTTGGTCTGCCTTGAAAGTCATTACAACTTCTTGAGGCGGAAATACTATAAATGTCAAGGTGCACAAATACCAATACACACATAAGTCACATGAAAAGATGCAAAAAAAAAAAAAAGCGATGAAGAAAACACGTGTTTACAGAAATGCAGGACAGCGTGAAAAACTCCAATATATGCTTGATGGGAGTTTCCGAAAAGTAAAATAGACAAGAGTCTGGGCAGGAGGTAACAGGTAACAGTGATCAGAGCTGAGAGTGTTTCAGAATTAAAGAAAGATCGGAATCCTCAGAACGAAAGAGCACCACAAGTCTTTCACGGGATAAAAGTCAATAGATATCTAGATACACCGCAAGAAAGTGAAATATCAAGGACAGTGAGAGAATCATAACACGTTCAGAGGGTAAAAAGGGAACTTCAGAGGGGACTACCAGACCAACAGCAGACTTCTCTTCAGTAACAGTAGGTGAGACATTGGAAAAATAGCTTCCAAGTGTTGAAGGAAAAGATCGATCAATCTTGAAATTCCTACTCAGCTATATCATTCAGGAGTGAGAGCCAAATGAAGACATTTTCAGACATAGAAAGACATGTATTACTCAGAAGCCCTCATCGCAAGAAGTACGAATATACTTCCCTGGGCAAGGAATAAAACAACCGTGGAAAGGAGGACCAGGAGGCAAGAAATGAGGTACTAAAGCCTTAGCCAAACACTTGGTACCCTGAAAGTCTTCAGTTGGCTCTCCCGAGCGGCCCTACACCCTTCTTCACTGTGCCACGTGTCTTGGCGGCTGGCCAGGGTGGCCTACACCAAACAAGCTCCCTTGTTCTCTGGCTCCCGATCGGGTTTTGCCAATGCAGAGGCCTACTAGGACGCTGCCCTGAGGGAGGATGGTCACGTCGGAGGACAGAGTCTCCCGTTCTCCCGGCATGGTGATCCTTGGCGTGGGCGTCTACCTCTGAGGTCGCTGCTTCTCTCAGGATAACCCCACATGCACATCTCTCCTTTCAGGCTTCCATGACAGCTCCCTTCCTTAATCCCGGCAGGCCTCGCGGGGCTGAAACTCTGGTGGGTCCTAGCTCTGGCACATCACGCTGCCTCCTGTGGCTTTCCTAATCCATGCCCATGCGGACCCTTTAGAAAGAGTTGTTTTAAGTAATTCATTAATTTATTAATTTATTTCTTCCACTCTCCCGGAAGTATCCTTAGTTGAGTGTCTAATCGTGGGGAGCAGCCTAACAATGAAGTTGGCAAATCTAGATAAGTCTTAACTCGTAAAGGACAGTAATAATCACCCCTCATTTCAGGGACTTCAAGCCGTGATGGAGGTACAACAGTAGCCAACACAACAGAAAAGACGTGAAGGTGCGATCCCAGGGCAATCAAGGGGTTGAGACGCTTAGCGTGTTCAGAACGAACAGAGAGAATTGATGAAATTTAAACTTTGTTAGAAAAACTGACAGTGAGAATGAACATTGAATATTGTTTAGAGGAACGAAACCTGTATCTCAGGTCTTGTCTGAGTTGCACACCCTCATCCCTGTATTTCAAACTTCCTCATGTCTCACAGAACCTCCAATTCAATACGTCCCTCATTGCACAGATTTCTGCACTGTGTCCAGGCAAGCTTGAGCCTTCGGTCATCTTTAACTCCCCCCTTCTGGCACCACCCACAGCCCTCCCAGGACACAGAATTCTACTTATGGCATGCCCCTTGAGTCCATCCCTTTCCTATCCTTGCACAGCCACTATCCAAGTTCCTTTCCCATGTTCACACTGACCTCCACTCTAGGCCTGACCCTATTTCTCTTCTTCTCACCAACACCTGATGGGCAAACAGCACTATGAGGAAGAAGTCAGACGACACAGAGTGTCTCCTGAGAATGCTTCCCAGCGTTTGAGAAATATCCCCATCTTAGCAACCGAGCCTAGAATGTTCAACCTGGAACTGACCAACCAGCTCCTATTCTAAAGAACTTAATGTGGAATGCAGAGCCCCTCCTTCCATTATGACTCCTGAAGAGAAATGCTTTCTGATAACTTCGTTCAAGTACCTACACAGCCCTGGCCAGGTGGCTCAGCTCCTCGAAGCATCCTCCCATACACCAAAAGGTTGTGGGTTCTATTCCGCATCCAGGCACATACCTAGGTCGGGGGTTCGCTTCCCCATCAGGGCGTGTATGGGAGGCAACCGAATGCCTTTGCTCTCTCACACTGATAATTCTCTCCTGCTCTCTCTCCCTCTCTCTCTCCCCCTTCTGTCTAAAGTCAATAAATATCACCTCAGGTGAGAATAAAAATGGAGAAAAAAATTAATAAATGTAAAATACCTGCCACATAGCAGTTACTCAATAAATATTTGTTGAGTGGGAAAAACCGAGTGTCTTTTCACTTATTCTTTTGAATTTTTTAATTATTCATTTATTTTAGTCTAAGGACGTCTTTATTTCTTCATCCCTCTTTTTTTAAAGATTTTGTCTACTTCCTGAATTCCACAGTTGTCAGAGTTCCCGTCAACTCCATTTCCGATGGTTCTGAGTGATGGCTGCTCTCCATTTCACTTGTAATTTTGATGAGGCTGGGCAAGACCGCGATCTCTCTTTACCGAGGCTGCCATCTTGGGCAGCGGTCAGCGTGCCTCCCGCGGTAAAAATACCTGCCCAGAAGCCCTGGACTTCATACCGAGTTTGTTATTGGCAGTGTTACTGGAGTAGCAATACTGCAACTATTGTGCACGTTATACTAAATATAGCGATGCTTTTCGGGAAAGAGGATTCTTACCTTGGAAGGTGGGAAATGCAAATATGTAATGGGAGCCCCAGGAGGTTCCAATTTTAATAGGAAGTACAAATAAGTATTCGTCTTTTAAGGAATGTCTGCTCCATGAAAAGGCCTGGAAGAAATGACACTCCAGGAGCAAAGAACACACCTATATTATCCAAATCCGACTTTCTTTAGTAGATCGTCCACACCGCACTCTTTCAAAAGGAAAGAAAGGGCTCCTTGCAGTAGTAGCCCATTACTTGGTTGGGAGTAGCAAAGGTTCAACGTGAGCACCTTTCTCTGCAAGAAACAGGAAGTGCTCATAAACTAAGGGGAATACAATAAAAGAACAGACGGTCCAGCTTAAAAGTTTCTCCCACTGGCCAAGTGGGGGACAATTGGAGCCTCAAAAACAATAATGAGGGTAATGGATAAAGGCCTAGTGAATGAAAAAGACACCCATGAGTCCAAATTATAAGCAAAGATACATGATGGTTGGGGTGGGCGATTCTACTTCAGAAAACATCAGCTAATAAATGGAGAAGAAATGGCAGAATTACAACTACAAATGAAGTCACTGATGCAGGCAAGAAGCATCAATGAAACAAGAGATTCGCACGGCCTCACTACACCTATCACTACACAGATTGCCAGTTGATTGCAAAAGGGACACAAAAGAAAGAGCTGATGGGCACCACCTTCATGAAGTGATCAAAGTAGGCATCACTGATAAAGGTACTAACTGATATCACGTGCCCTCTGAAAACACAGAGGAAAATCTACAACATCTCCCATTAGTAGTTTTGCTCAATATGTTTACCTGGTTCTATGACGAGGAAACAGTCAGATCCAAACTGTGGGACAGTCTACAAGACAAGAAAAGACAAAAGCAATTGGTGCACTCTTTTAGATACAGGGGGAATGCAATTCATGATGGCCGATTGGAACTTAGAGGGGTGGGGAAAGACAGCTATAAACATTTTGAGGCTACTTGGCAAATGCGATCATCCTCTATGTTGGAACGGCAATGTTACTGTATCCATGTCCAGTTCCTGGGGAATAATGATGTTATTAGCATTGACTTCTTTCAAAGAGGATACATGCTGCAATATGTATAGTACCATAATATACAGCTCACCTTACTCTGAGACGATTTTGATCTGTTTTTGTGAGGAGAGAGAGAGAGACGGACAGGCAGAGAGACACGGCGACTGACAAAAAGAGACAGAGCACAAATATGGCAAAATATTTCAGCCAAGGGGGGAATACAAGTTGCAGAATAATAGGTGCTCGTTGCATTGTTCTTTCAACTTTTCTACAGGTTTGGTATTTTTCCAAGTAAAAAGTTAGGGGAGCAATGGAAATCCACAAGTCATCAAGAAGACACCAATGGGCGAGTAAACGTGGCAATCTACAGCACGAAAGAAGGTAAATGTCACCCACAAAATCCACAAGGGTTCATGTGCACAACATGTAGAACCATGTCCTGCAAATGCAAAGAAAGCCCAAAGCGAAAAACCGGTAAGAGGATTGTGAAGACCTCATACAGGAGAATACCCAAATGGTCCACAACACACTCAAAAGTTTGGGTCGACCTCACTAGAGATTAGGGAAGTGAAAATTAAAGCTACAAAAGAACACACCCACCGGAATCCCTTCATTTAACAGTTTTACAATGGCATGTGTGACAAGATGCGGAACGAGGGAATTTTCTTATGCTACTGGGGTGGACGTAAAATAATGCAGCCACTATGGAAAACATTTTGGTGTTATCTACCTCATGATCCTTTCCTAGGGACACCCCTTGCAGAAATGCATGCTTGCTTACAGCCACAGACACACGTGACAGTTCAGAGTGCCATTGTTCAGAACAGCCCAAACTGCAGCTCAAATTTCTAAGCTCTTCATCAGACACAAAGCAGTTTTTATACATGTATACCACACTCACCCGAGGGAGTATTATACAGCAGCGAAAAGGAACAAACTACAATCTTATGCAACACTATGTGTCCATCTGACAAAGACACGATGCGCAAAAGGAGGGCAGACACCAAATAATCCATGCTTCACTGCCATGTCTACAGAAAGCTGAAAACAGTCAAATATGAACTCCTGTCTTTAGGAATGCCGACATAGGTAGTAAAACTTTAGGGAAAAGCAAGGGACTGATTTTCAAAAAGGTTTCATTGGCTTAGCCTGGGAGGGAGAAGTGACCAGAAAGGATCAAAATAGGCAGTTCTAGGGTGCTGGTGATGTCACTTTTTTACCTCCATGCTGGTGACACGAACCACTGAGGTCTACATACTTTGTTCGTGCACAACTCTCAACGTTTAGTTAACAATAAAAAAATTTTAGGGGAAGATGAGGAAAATACAGGATTTTACTTCACATGATAAGGAGCTATGTATTTATAAGAAAGACAGATGGGGAAAGAAGAACAACTGAGAAAACAACTCACTGGAAAGGTTTCGGAGTAGCCTAGCTGAGGAGTGAATGAGTGAATTGCAAGACAGAATAAAGTGACTCAGAATGCAGAACCGATATGGAGGAAAATGGGGACAACTGTAGTTCAACATAAATGAAACAGTTCTGAACTCAAAACAAAAAAAATACCACCTGAATGCCATCGGCCTTGGTCTGCCTTGAAAGTCATTACAACTTCTTGAGGCGGAAATACTATAAATGTCAAGGTGCACAAATACCAATACACACATAAGTCACATGAAAAGATGCAAAAAAAAAAAAAAGCGATGAAGAAAACACGTGTTTACAGAAATGCAGGACAGCGTGAAAAACTCCAATATATGCTTGATGGGAGTTTCCGAAAAGTAAAATAGACAAGAGTCTGGGCAGGAGGTAACAGGTAACAGTGATCAGAGCTGAGAGTGTTTCAGAATTAAAGAAAGATCGGAATCCTCAGAACGAAAGAGCACCACAAGTCTTTCACGGGATAAAAGTCAATAGATATCTAGATACACCGCAAGAAAGTGAAATATCAAGGACAGTGAGAGAATCATAACACGTTCAGAGGGTAAAAAGGGAACTTCAGAGGGGACTACCAGACCAACAGCAGACTTCTCTTCAGTAACAGTAGGTGAGACATTGGAAAAATAGCTTCCAAGTGTTGAAGGAAAAGATCGATCAATCTTGAAATTCCTACTCAGCTATATCATTCAGGAGTGAGAGCCAAATGAAGACATTTTCAGACATAGAAAGACATGTATTAGTCAGAAGCCCTCATCGCAAGAAGTACGAATATACTTCCCTGGGCAAGGAATAAAACAACCGTGGAAAGGAGGACCAGGAGGCAAGAAATGAGGTACTAAAGCCTTAGCCAAACACTTGGTACCCTGAAAGTCTTCAGTTGGCTCTCCCGAGCGGCCCTACACCCTTCTTCACTGTGCCACGTGTCTTGGCGGCTGGCCAGGGTGGCCTACACCAAACAAGCTCCCTTGTTCTCTGGCTCCCGATCGGGTTTTGCCAATGCAGAGGCCTACTAGGACGCTGCCCTGAGGGAGGATGGTCACGTCAGAGGACAGAGTCTCCCGTTCTCCCGGCATGGTGATCCTTGGCGTGGGCGTCTACCTCTGAGGTCGCTGCTTCTCTCAGGATAACCCCACATGCACATCTCTCCTTTCAGGCTTCCATGACAGCTCCCTTCCTTAATCCCGGCAGGCCTCGCGGGGCTGAAACTCTGGTGGGTCCTAGCTCTGGCACATCACGCTGCCTCCTGTGGCTTTCCTAATCCATGCCCATGCGGACCCTTTAGAAAGAGTTGTTTTAAGTAATTCATTAATTTATTAATTTATTTCTTCCACTCTCCCGGAAGTATCCTTAGTTGAGTGTCTAATCGTGGGGAGCAGCCTAACAATGAAGTTGGCAAATCTAGATAAGTCTTAACTCGTAAAGGACAGTAATAATCACCCCTCATTTCAGGGACTTCAAGCCGTGATGGAGGTACAACAGTAGCCAACACAACAGAAAAGACGTGAAGGTGCGATCCCAGGGCAATCAAGGGGTTGAGACGCTTAGCGTGTTCAGAACGAACAGAGAGAATTGATGAAATTTAAACTTTGTTAGAAAAACTGACAGTGAGAATGAACGTTGAATATTGTTTAGAGGAACGAAACCTGTATCTCAGGTCTTGTCTGAGTTGCACACCCTCATCCCTGTATTTCAAACTTCCTCATGTCTCACAGAACCTCCAATTCAATACGTCCCTCATTGCACAGATTTCTGCACTGTGTCCAGGCAAGCTTGAGCCTTCGGTCATCTTTAACTCCCCCCTTCTGGCACCACCCACAGCCCTCCCAGGACACAGAATTCTACTTATGGCATGCCCCTTGAGTCCATCCCTTTCCTATCCTTGCACAGCCACTATCCAAGTTCCTTTCCCATGTTCACACTGACCTCCACTCTAGGCCTGACCCTATTTCTCTTCTTCTCACCAACACCTGATGGGCAAACAGCACTATGAGGAAGAAGTCAGACGACACAGAGTGTCTCCTGAGAATGCTTCCCAGCGTTTGAGAAATATCCCCATCTTAGCAACCGAGCCTAGAATGTTCAACCTGGAACTGACCAACCAGCTCCTATTCTAAAGAACTTAATGTGGAATGCAGAGCCCCTCCTTCCATTATGACTCCTGAAGAGAAATGCTTTCTGATAACTTCGTTCAAGTACCTACACAGCCCTGGCCAGGTGGCTCAGCTCCTCGAAGCATCCTCCCATACACCAAAAGGTTGTGGGTTCTATTCCGCATCCAGGCACATACCTAGGTCGGGGGTTCGCTTCCCCATCAGGGCGTGTATGGGAGGCAACCGAATGCCTTTGCTCTCTCACACTGATAATTCTCTCCTGCTCTCTCTCCCTCTCTCTCTCCCCCTTCTGTCTAAAGTCAATAAATATCACCTCAGGTGAGAATAAAAATGGAGAAAAAAATTAATAAATGTAAAATACCTGCCACATAGCAGTTACTCAATAAATATTTGTTGAGTGGGAAAAACCGAGTGTCTTTTCACTTATTCTTTTGAATTTTTTAATTATTCATTTATTTTAGTCTAAGGACGTCTTTATTTCTTCATCCCTCTTTTTTTAAAGATTTTGTCTACTTCCTGAATTCCACAGTTGTCAGAGTTCCCGTCAACTCCATTTCCGATGGTTCTGAGTGATGGCTGCTCTCCATTTCACTTGTAATTTTGATGAGGCTGGGCAAGACCGCGATCTCTCTTTACCGAGGCTGCCATCTTGGGCAGCGGTCAGCGTGCCTCCCGCGGTAAAAATACCTGCCCAGAAGCCCTGGACTTCATACCGAGTTTGTTATTGGCAGTGTTACTGGAGTAGCAATACTGCAACTATTGTGCACGTTATACTAAATATAGCGATGCTTTTCGGGAAAGAGGATTCTTACCTTGGAAGGTGGGAAATGCAAATATGTAATGGGAGCCCCAGGAGGTTCCAATTTTAATAGGAAGTACAAATAAGTATTCGTCTTTTAAGGAATGTCTGCTCCACGAAAAGGCCTGGAAGAAATGACACTCCAGGAGCAAAGAACACACCTATATTATCCAAATCCGACTTTCTTTAGTAGATCGTCCACACCGCACTCTTTCAAAAGGAAAGAAAGGGCTCCTTGCAGTAGTAGCCCATTACTTGGTTGGGAGTAGCAAAGGTTCAACGTGATCACCTTTCTCTGCAAGAAACAGGAAGTGCTCATAAACTAAGGGGAATACAATAAAAGAACAGACGGTCCAGCTTAAAAGTTTCTCCCACTGGCCAAGTGGGGGACAATTGGAGCCTCAAAAACAATAATGAGGGTAATGGATAAAGGCCTAGTGAATGAAAAAGACACCCATGAGTCCAAATTATAAGCAAAGATACATGATGGTTGGGGTGGGCGATTCTACTTCAGAAAACATCAGCTAATAAATGGAGAAGAAATGGCAGAATTACAACTACAAATGAAGTCACTGATGCAGGCAAGAAGCATCAATGAAACAAGAGATTCGCACGGCCTCACTACACCTATCACTACACAGATTGCCAGTTGATTGCAAAAGGGACACAAAAGAAAGAGCTGATGGGCACCACCTTCATGAAGTGATCAAAGTAGGCATCACTGATAAAGGTACTAACTGATATCACGTGCCCTCTGAAAACACAGAGGAAAATCTACAACATCTCCCATTAGTAGTTTTGCTCAATATGTTTACCTGGTTCTATGACGAGGAAACAGTCAGATCCAAACTGTGGGACAGTCTACAAGACAAGAAAAGACAAAAGCAATTGGTGCACTCTTTTAGATACAGGGGGAATGCAATTCATGATGGCCGATTGGAACTTAGAGGGGTGGGGAAAGACAGCTATAAACATTTTGAGGCTACTTGGCAAATGCGATCATCCTCTATGTTGGAACGGCAATGTTACTGTATCCATGTCCAGTTCCTGGGGAATAATGATGTTATTAGCATTGACTTCTTTCAAAGAGGATACATGCTGCAATATGTATAGTACCATAATATACAGCTCACCTTACTCTGAGACGATTTTGATCTGTTTTTGTGAGGAGAGAGAGAGAGACGGACAGGCAGAGAGACACGGCGACTGACAAAAAGAGACAGAGCACAAATATGGCAAAATATTTCAGCCAAGGGGGGAATACAAGTTGCAGAATAATAGGTGCTCGTTGCATTGTTCTTTCAACTTTTCTACAGGTTTGGTATTTTTCCAAGTAAAAAGTTAGGGGAGCAATGGAAATCCACAAGTCATCAAGAAGACACCAATGGGCGAGTAAACGTGGCAATCTACAGCACGAAAGAAGGTAAATGTCACCCACAAAATCCACAAGGGTTCATGTGCACAACATGTAGAACCATGTCCTGCAAATGCAAAGAAAGCCCAAAGCGAAAAACCGGTAAGAGGATTGTGAAGACCTCATACAGGAGAATACCCAAATGGTCCACAACACACTCAAAAGTTTGGGTCGACCTCACTAGAGATTAGGGAAGTGAAAATTAAAGCTACAAAAGAACACACCCACCGGAATCCCTTCATTTAACAGTTTTACAATGGCATGTGTGACAAGATGCGGAACGAGGGAATTTTCTTATGCTACTGGGGTGGACGTAAAATAATGCAGCCACTATGGAAAACATTTTGGTGTTATCTACCTCATGATCCTTTCCTAGGGACACCCCTTGCAGAAATGCATGCTTGCTTACAGCCACAGACACACGTGACAGTTCAGAGTGCCATTGTTCAGAACAGCCCAAACTGCAGCTCAAATTTCTAAGCTCTTCATCAGACACAAAGCAGTTTTTATACATGTATACCACACTCACCCGAGGGAGTATTATACAGCAGCGAAAAGGAACAAACTACAATCTTATGCAACACTATGTGTCCATCTGACAAAGACACGATGCGCAAAAGGAGGGCAGACACCAAATAATCCATGCTTCACTGCCATGTCTACAGAAAGCTGAAAACAGTCAAATATGAACTCCTGTCTTTAGGAATGCCGACATAGGTAGTAAAACTTTAGGGAAAAGCAAGGGACTGATTTTCAAAAAGGTTTCATTGGCTTAGCCTGGGAGGGAGAAGTGACCAGAAAGGATCAAAATAGGCAGTTCTAGGGTGCTGGTGATGTCACTTTTTTACCTCCATGCTGGTGACACGAACCACTGAGGTCTACATACTTTGTTCGTGCACAACTCTCAACGTTTAGTTAACAATAAAAAAATTTTAGGGGAAGATGAGGAAAATACAGGATTTTACTTCACATGATAAGGAGCTATGTATTTATAAGAAAGACAGATGGGGAAAGAAGAACAACTGAGAAAACAACTCACTGGAAAGGTTTCGGAGTAGCCTAGCTGAGGAGTGAATGAGTGAATTGCAAGACAGAATAAAGTGACTCAGAATGCAGAACCGATATGGAGGAAAATGGGGACAACTGTAGTTCAACATAAATGAAACAGTTCTGAACTCAAAACAAAAAAAATACCACCTGAATGCCATCGGCCTTGGTCTGCCTTGAAAGTCATTACAACTTCTTGAGGCGGAAATACTATAAATGTCAAGGTGCACAAATACCAATACACACATAAGTCACATGAAAAGATGCAAAAAAAAAAAAAAAGCGATGAAGAAAACACGTGTTTACAGAAATGCAGGACAGCGTGAAAAACTCCAATATATGCTTGATGGGAGTTTCCGAAAAGTAAAATAGACAAGAGTCTGGGCAGGAGGTAACAGGTAACAGTGATCAGAGCTGAGAGTGTTTCAGAATTAAAGAAAGATCGGAATCCTCAGAACGAAAGAGCACCACAAGTCTTTCACGGGATAAAAGTCAATAGATATCTAGATACACCGCAAGAAAGTGAAATATCAAGGACAGTGAGAGAATCATAACACGTTCAGAGGGTAAAAAGGGAACTTCAGAGGGGACTACCAGACCAACAGCAGACTTCTCTTCAGTAACAGTAGGTGAGACATTGGAAAAATAGCTTCCAAGTGTTGAAGGAAAAGATCGATCAATCTTGAAATTCCTACTCAGCTATATCATTCAGGAGTGAGAGCCAAATGAAGACATTTTCAGACATAGAAAGACATGTATTACTCAGAAGCCCTCATCGCAAGAAGTACGAATATACTTCCCTGGGCAAGGAATAAAACAACCGTGGAAAGGAGGACCAGGAGGCAAGAAATGAGGTACTAAAGCCTTAGCCAAACACTTGGTACCCTGAAAGTCTTCAGTTGGCTCTCCCGAGCGGCCCTACACCCTTCTTCACTGTGCCACGTGTCTTGGCGGCTGGCCAGGGTGGCCTACACCAAACAAGCTCCCTTGTTCTCTGGCTCCCGATCGGGTTTTGCCAATGCAGAGGCCTACTAGGACGCTGCCCTGAGGGAGGATGGTCACGTCGGAGGACAGAGTCTCCCGTTCTCCCGGCATGGTGATCCTTGGCGTGGGCGTCTACCTCTGAGGTCGCTGCTTCTCTCAGGATAACCCCACATGCACATCTCTCCTTTCAGGCTTCCATGACAGCTCCCTTCCTTAATCCCGGCAGGCCTCGCGGGGCTGAAACTCTGGTGGGTCCTAGCTCTGGCACATCACGCTGCCTCCTGTGGCTTTCCTAATCCATGCCCATGCGGACCCTTTAGAAAGAGTTGTTTTACGTAATTCATTAATTTATTAATTTATTTCTTCCACTCTCCCGGAAGTATCCTTAGTTGAGTGTCTAATCGTGGGGAGCAGCCTAACAATGAAGTTGGCAAATCTAGATAAGTCTTAACTCGTAAAGGACAGTAATAATCACCCCTCATTTCAGGGACTTCAAGCCGTGATGGAGGTACAACAGTAGCCAACACAACAGAAAAGACGTGAAGGTGCGATCCCAGGGCAATCAAGGGGTTGAGACGCTTAGCGTGTTCAGAACGAACAGAGAGAATTGATGAAATTTAAACTTTGTTAGAAAAACTGACAGTGAGAATGAACGTTGAATATTGTTTAGAGGAACGAAACCTGTATCTCAGGTCTTGTCTGAGTTGCACACCCTCATCCCTGTATTTCAAACTTCCTCATGTCTCACAGAACCTCCAATTCAATACGTCCCTCATTGCACAGATTTCTGCACTGTGTCCAGGCAAGCTTGAGCCTTCGGTCATCTTTAACTCCCCCCTTCTGGCACCACCCACAGCCCTCCCAGGACACAGAATTCTACTTATGGCATGCCCCTTGAGTCCATCCCTTTCCTATCCTTGCACAGCCACTATCCAAGTTCCTTTCCCATGTTCACACTGACCTCCACTCTAGGCCTGACCCTATTTCTCTTCTTCTCACCAACACCTGATGGGCAAACAGCACTATGAGGAAGAAGTCAGACGACACAGAGTGTCTCCTGAGAATGCTTCCCAGCGTTTGAGAAATATCCCCATCTTAGCAACCGAGCCTAGAATGTTCAACCTGGAACTGACCAACCAGCTCCTATTCTAAAGAACTTAATGTGGAATGCAGAGCCCCTCCTTCCATTATGACTCCTGAAGAGAAATGCTTTCTGATAACTTCGTTCAAGTACCTACACAGCCCTGGCCAGGTGGCTCAGCTCCTCGAAGCATCCTCCCATACACCAAAAGGTTGTGGGTTCTATTCCGCATCCAGGCACATACCTAGGTCGGGGGTTCGCTTCCCCATCAGGGCGTGTATGGGAGGCAACCGAATGCCTTTGCTCTCTCACACTGATAATTCTCTCCTGCTCTCTCTCCCTCTCTCTCTCCCCCTTCTGTCTAAAGTCAATAAATATCACCTCAGGTGAGAATAAAAATGGAGAAAAAAATTAATAAATGTAAAATACCTGCCACATAGCAGTTACTCAATAAATATTTGTTGAGTGGGAAAAACCGAGTGTCTTTTCACTTATTCTTTTGAATTTTTTAATTATTCATTTATTTTAGTCTAAGGACGTCTTTATTTCTTCATCCCTCTTTTTTTAAAGATTTTGTCTACTTCCTGAATTCCACAGTTGTCAGAGTTCCCGTCAACTCCATTTCCGATGGTTCTGAGTGATGGCTGCTCTCCATTTCACTTGTAATTTTGATGAGGCTGGGCAAGACCGCGATCTCTCTTTACCGAGGCTGCCATCTTGGGCAGCGGTCAGCGTGCCTCCCGCGGTAAAAATACCTGCCCAGAAGCCCTGGACTTCATACCGAGTTTGTTATTGGCAGTGTTACTGGAGTAGCAATACTGCAACTATTGTGCACGTTATACTAAATATAGCGATGCTTTTCGGGAAAGAGGATTCTTACCTTGGAAGGTGGGAAATGCAAATATGTAATGGGAGCCCCAGGAGGTTCCAATTTTAATAGGAAGTACAAATAAGTATTCGTCTTTTAAGGAATGTCTGCTCCACGAAAAGGCCTGGAAGAAATGACACTCCAGGAGCAAAGAACACACCTATATTATCCAAATCCGACTTTCTTTAGTAGATCGTCCACACCGCACTCTTTCAAAAGGAAAGAAAGGGCTCCTTGCAGTAGTAGCCCATTACTTGGTTGGGAGTAGCAAAGGTTCAACGTGATCACCTTTCTCTGCAAGAAACAGGAAGTGCTCATAAACTAAGGGGAATACAATAAAAGAACAGACGGTCCAGCTTAAAAGTTTCTCCCACTGGCCAAGTGGGGGACAATTGGAGCCTCAAAAACAATAATGAGGGTAATGGATAAAGGCCTAGTGAATGAAAAAGACACCCATGAGTCCAAATTATAAGCAAAGATACATGATGGTTGGGGTGGGCGATTCTACTTCAGAAAACATCAGCTAATAAATGGAGAAGAAATGGCAGAATTACAACTACAAATGAAGTCACTGATGCAGGCAAGAAGCATCAATGAAACAAGAGATTCGCACGGCCTCACTACACCTATCACTACACAGATTGCCAGTTGATTGCAAAAGGGACACAAAAGAAAGAGCTGATGGGCACCACCTTCATGAAGTGATCAAAGTAGGCATCACTGATAAAGGTACTAACTGATATCACGTGCCCTCTGAAAACACAGAGGAAAATCTACAACATCTCCCATTAGTAGTTTTGCTCAATATGTTTACCTGGTTCTATGACGAGGAAACAGTCAGATCCAAACTGTGGGACAGTCTACAAGACAAGAAAAGACAAAAGCAATTGGTGCACTCTTTTAGATACAGGGGGAATGCAATTCATGATGGCCGATTGGAACTTAGAGGGGTGGGGAAAGACAGCTATAAACATTTTGAGGCTACTTGGCAAATGCGATCATCCTCTATGTTGGAACGGCAATGTTACTGTATCCATGTCCAGTTCCTGGGGAATAATGATGTTATTAGCATTGACTTCTTTCAAAGAGGATACATGCTGCAATATGTATAGTACCATAATATACAGCTCACCTTACTCTGAGACGATTTTGATCTGTTTTTGTGAGGAGAGAGAGAGAGACGGACAGGCAGAGAGACACGGCGACTGACAAAAAGAGACAGAGCACAAATATGGCAAAATATTTCAGCCAAGGGGGGAATACAAGTTGCAGAATAATAGGTGCTCGTTGCATTGTTCTTTCAACTTTTCTACAGGTATGGTATTTTTCCAAGTAAAAAGTTAGGGGAGCAATGGAAATCCACAAGTCATCAAGAAGACACCAATGGGCGAGTAAACGTGGCAATCTACAGCACGAAAGAAGGTAAATGTCACCCACAAAATCCACAAGGGTTCATGTGCACAACATGTAGAACCATGTCCTGCAAATGCAAAGAAAGCCCAAAGCGAAAAACCGGTAAGAGGATTGTGAAGACCTCATACAGGAGAATACCCAAATGGTCCACAACACACTCAAAAGTTTGGGTCGACCTCACTAGAGATTAGGGAAGTGAAAATTAAAGCTACAAAAGAACACACCCACCGGAATCCCTTCATTTAACAGTTTTACAATGGCATGTGTGACAAGATGCGGAACGAGGGAATTTTCTTATGCTACTGGGGTGGACGTAAAATAATGCAGCCACTATGGAAAACATTTTGGTGTTATCTACCTCATGATCCTTTCCTAGGGACACCCCTTGCAGAAATGCATGCTTGCTTACAGCCACAGACACACGTGACAGTTCAGAGTGCCATTGTTCAGAACAGCCCAAACTGCAGCTCAAATTTCTAAGCTCTTCATCAGACACAAAGCAGTTTTTATACATGTATACATCACTCACCCGAGGGAGTACTATACAGCAGCGAAAAGGAACAAACTACAATCTTATGCAACACTCTGTGTCCATCTAACAAAGACACGATGTGCCAAAAGAGGGCAGACACCAAATAATCCATGCTTCACTGCCATGTCTACAGAAAGCTGAAAACAGTCAAATATGAACTCCTGTCTTTAGGAATGCCGACATAGGTAGTAAAACTTTAGGGAAAAGCAAGGGACTGATTTTCAAAAAGGTTTCATTGGCTTAGCCTGGGAGGGAGAAGTGACCAGAAAGTATCAAAATAGGCAGTTCTAGGGTGCTGGTGATGTCACTTTTTTACCTCCATGCTGGTGACATGAACCACTGAGGTCTACATACTTTGTTTGTGCACAACTCTCAACGTTTAGTTAACAATAAAAAAATTTTAGGGGAAGATGAGGAAAATACAGGATTTTACTTCACATGATAAGGAGCTATGTATTTATAAGAAAGACAGATGGGGAAAGAAGAACAACTGAGAAAACAACTCACTGGAAAGGTTTCGGAGTAGCCTAGCTGAGGAGTGAATGAGTGAATTGCAAGACAGAATAAAGTGACTCAGAATGCAGAACCGATATGGAGGAAAATGGGGACAACTGTAGTTCAACATAAATGAAACAGTTCTGAACTCAAAACAAAAAAAATACCACCTGAATGCCATCGGCCTTGGTCTGCCTTGAAAGTCATTACAACTTCTTGAGGCGGAAATACTATAAATGTCAAGGTGCACAAATACCAATACACACATAAGTCACATGAAAAGATGCAAAAAAAAAAAAAAGCGATGAAGAAAACACGTGTTTACAGAAATGCAGGACAGCGTGAAAAACTCCAATATATGCTTGATGGGAGTTTCCGAAAAGTAAAATAGACAAGAGTCTGGGCAGGAGGTAACAGGTAACAGTGATCAGAGCTGAGAGTGTTTCAGAATTAAAGAAAGATCGGAATCCTCAGAACGAAAGAGCACCACAAGTCTTTCACGGGATAAAAGTCAATAGATATCTAGATACACCGCAAGAAAGTGAAATATCAAGGACAGTGAGAGAATCATAACACATTCAGAGGGTAAAAAGGGAACTTCAGAGGGGACTACCAGACCAACAGCAGACTTCTCTTCAGTAACAGTAGGTGAGACATTGGAAAAATAGCTTCCAAGTGTTGAAGGAAAAGATCGATCAATCTTGAAATTCCTACTCAGCTATATCATTCAGGAGTGAGAGCCAAATGAAGACATTTTCAGACATAGAAAGACATGTATTACTCAGAAGCCCTCATCGCAAGAAGTACGAATATACTTCCCTGGGCAAGGAATAAAACAACCGTGGAAAGGAGGACCAGGAGGCAAGAAATGAGGTACTAAAGCCTTAGCCAAACACTTGGTACCCTGAAAGTCTTCAGTTGGCTCTCCCGAGCGGCCCTACACCCTTCTTCACTGTGCCACGTGTCTTGGCGGCTGGCCAGGGTGGCCTACACCAAACAAGCTCCCTTGTTCTCTGGCTCCCGATCGGGTTTTGCCAATGCAGAGGCCTACTAGGACGCTGCACTGAGGGAGGATGGTCACGTCGGAGGACAGAGTCTCCCGTTCTCCCGGCATGGTGATCCTTGGCGTGGGCGTCTACCTCTGAGGTCGCTGCTTCTCTCAGGATAACCCCACATGCACATCTCTCCTTTCAGGCTTCCATGACAGCTCCCTTCCTTAATCCCGGCAGGCCTCGCGGGGCTGAAACTCTGGTGGGTCCTAGCTCTGGCACATCACGCTGCCTCCTGTGGCTTTCCTAATCCATGCCCATGCGGACCCTTTAGAAAGAGTTGTTTTACGTAATTCATTAATTTATTAATTTATTTCTTCCACTCTCCCGGAAGTATCCTTAGTTGAGTGTCTAATCGTGGGGAGCAGCCTAACAATGAAGTTGGCAAATCTAGATAAGTCTTAACTCGTAAAGGACAGTAATAATCACCCCTCATTTCAGGGACTTCAAGCCGTGATGGAGGTACAACAGTAGCCAACACAACAGAAAAGACGTGAAGGTGCGATCCCAGGGCAATCAAGGGGTTGAGACGCTTAGCGTGTTCAGAACGAACAGAGAGAATTGATGAAATTTAAACTTTGTTAGAAAAACTGACAGTGAGAATGAACGTTGAATATTGTTTAGAGGAACGAAACCTGTATCTCAGGTCTTGTCTGAGTTGCACACCCTCATCCCTGTATTTCAAACTTCCTCATGTCTCACAGAACCTCCAATTCAATACGTCCCTCATTGCACAGATTTCTGCACTGTGTCCAGGCAAGCTTGAGCCTTCGGTCATCTTTAACTCCCCCCTTCTGGCACCACCCACAGCCCTCCCAGGACACAGAATTCTACTTATGGCATGCCCCTTGAGTCCATCCCTTTCCTATCCTTGCACAGCCACTATCCAAGTTCCTTTCCCATGTTCACACTGACCTCCACTCTAGGCCTGACCCTATTTCTCTTCTTCTCACCAACACCTGATGGGCAAACAGCACTATGAGGAAGAAGTCAGACGACACAGAGTGTCTCCTGAGAATGCTTCCCAGCGTTTGAGAAATATCCCCATCTTAGCAACCGAGCCTAGAATGTTCAACCTGGAACTGACCAACCAGCTCCTATTCTAAAGAACTTAATGTGGAATGCAGAGCCCCTCCTTCCATTATGACTCCTGAAGAGAAATGCTTTCTGATAACTTCGTTCAAGTACCTACACAGCCCTGGCCAGGTGGCTCAGCTCCTCGAAGCATCCTCCCATACACCAAAAGGTTGTGGGTTCTATTCCGCATCCAGGCACATACCTAGGTCGGGGGTTCGCTTCCCCATCAGGGCGTGTATGGGAGGCAACCGAATGCCTTTGCTCTCTCACACTGATAATTCTCTCCTGCTCTCTCTCCCTCTCTCTCTCCCCCTTCTGTCTAAAGTCAATAAATATCACCTCAGGTGAGAATAAAAATGGAGAAAAAAATTAATAAATGTAAAATACCTGCCACATAGCAGTTACTCAATAAATATTTGTTGAGTGGGAAAAACCGAGTGTCTTTTCACTTATTCTTTTGAATTTTTTAATTATTCATTTATTTTAGTCTAAGGACGTCTTTATTTCTTCATCCCTCTTTTTTTAAAGATTTTGTCTACTTCCTGAATTCCACAGTTGTCAGAGTTCCCGTCAACTCCATTTCCGATGGTTCTGAGTGATGGCTGCTCTCCATTTCACTTGTAATTTTGATGAGGCTGGGCAAGACCGCGATCTCTCTTTACCGAGGCTGCCATCTTGGGCAGCGGTCAGCGTGCCTCCCGCGGTAAAAATACCTGCCCAGAAGCCCTGGACTTCATACCGAGTTTGTTATTGGCAGTGTTACTGGAGTAGCAATACTGCAACTATTGTGCACGTTATACTAAATATAGCGATGCTTTTCGGGAAAGAGGATTCTTACCTTGGAAGGTGGGAAATGCAAATATGTAATGGGAGCCCCAGGAGGTTCCAATTTTAATAGGAAGTACAAATAAGTATTCGTCTTTTAAGGAATGTCTGCTCCACGAAAAGGCCTGGAAGAAATGACACTCCAGGAGCAAAGAACACACCTATATTATCCAAATCCGACTTTCTTTAGTAGATCGTCCACACCGCACTCTTTCAAAAGGAAAGAAAGGGCTCCTTGCAGTAGTAGCCCATTACTTGGTTGGGAGTAGCAAAGGTTCAACGTGAGCACCTTTCTCTGCAAGAAACAGGAAGTGCTCATAAACTAAGGGGAATACAATAAAAGAACAGACGGTCCAGCTTAAAAGTTTCTCCCACTGGCCAAGTGGGGGACAATTGGAGCCTCAAAAACAATAATGAGGGTAATGGATAAAGGCCTAGTGAATGAAAAAGACACCCATGAGTCCAAATTATAAGCAAAGATACATGATGGTTGGGGTGGGCGATTCTACTTCAGAAAACATCAGCTAATAAATGGAGAAGAAATGGCAGAATTACAACTACAAATGAAGTCACTGATGCAGGCAAGAAGCATCAATGAAACAAGAGATTCGCACGGCCTCACTACACCTATCACTACACAGATTGCCAGTTGATTGCAAAAGGGACACAAAAGAAAGAGCTGATGGGCACCACCTTCATGAAGTGATCAAAGTAGGCATCACTGATAAAGGTACTAACTGATATCACGTGCCCTCTGAAAACACAGAGGAAAATCTACAACATCTCCCATTAGTAGTTTTGCTCAATATGTTTACCTGGTTCTATGACGAGGAAACAGTCAGATCCAAACTGTGGGACAGTCTACAAGACAAGAAAAGACAAAAGCAATTGGTGCACTCTTTTAGATACAGGGGGAATGCAATTCATGATGGCCGATTGGAACTTAGAGGGGTGGGGAAAGACAGCTATAAACATTTTGAGGCTACTTGGCAAATGCGATCATCCTCTATGTTGGAACGGCAATGTTACTGTATCCATGTCCAGTTCCTGGGGAATAATGATGTTATTAGCATTGACTTCTTTCAAAGAGGATACATGCTGCAATATGTATAGTACCATAATATACAGCTCACCTTACTCTGAGACGATTTTGATCTGTTTTTGTGAGGAGAGAGAGAGAGACGGACAGGCAGAGAGACACGGCGACTGACAAAAAGAGACAGAGCACAAATATGGCAAAATATTTCAGCCAAGGGGGGAATACAAGTTGCAGAATAATAGGTGCTCGTTGCATTGTTCTTTCAACTTTTCTACAGGTATGGTATTTTTCCAAGTAAAAAGTTAGGGGAGCAATGGAAATCCACAAGTCATCAAGAAGACACCAATGGGCGAGTAAACGTGGCAATCTACAGCACGAAAGAAGGTAAATGTCACCCACAAAATCCACAAGGGTTCATGTGCACAACATGTAGAACCATGTCCTGCAAATGCAAAGAAAGCCCAAAGCGAAAAACCGGTAAGAGGATTGTGAAGACCTCATACAGGAGAATACCCAAATGGTCCACAACACACTCAAAAGTTTGGGTCGACCTCACTAGAGATTAGGGAAGTGAAAATTAAAGCTACAAAAGAACACACCCACCGGAATCCCTTCATTTAACAGTTTTACAATGGCATGTGTGACAAGATGCGGAACGAGGGAATTTTCTTATGCTACTGGGGTGGACGTAAAATAATGCAGCCACTATGGAAAACATTTTGGTGTTATCTACCTCATGATCCTTTCCTAGGGACACCCCTTGCAGAAATGCATGCTTGCTTACAGCCACAGACACACGTGACAGTTCAGAGTGCCATTGTTCAGAACAGCCCAAACTGCAGCTCAAATTTCTAAGCTCTTCATCAGACACAAAGCAGTTTTTATACATGTATACATCACTCACCCGAGGGAGTACTATACAGCAGCGAAAAGGAACAAACTACAATCTTATGCAACACTCTGTGTCCATCTAACAAAGACACGATGTGCCAAAAGAGGGCAGACACCAAATAATCCATGCTTCACTGCCATGTCTACAGAAAGCTGAAAACAGTCAAATATGAACTCCTGTCTTTAGGAATGCCGACATAGGTAGTAAAACTTTAGGGAAAAGCAAGGGACTGATTTTCAAAAAGGTTTCATTGGCTTAGCCTGGGAGGGAGAAGTGACCAGAAAGGATCAAAATAGGCAGTTCTAGGGTGCTGGTGATGTCACTTTTTTACCTCCATGCTGGTGACACGAACCACTGAGGTCTACATACTTTGTTCGTGCACAACTCTCAACGTTTAGTTAACAATAAAAAAATTTTAGGGGAAGATGAGGAAAATACAGGATTTTACTTCACATGATAAGGAGCTATGTATTTATAAGAAAGACAGATGGGGAAAGAAGAACAACTGAGAAAACAACTCACTGGAAAGGTTTCGGAGTAGCCTAGCTGAGGAGTGAATGAGTGAATTGCAAGACAGAATAAAGTGACTCAGAATGCAGAACCGATATGGAGGAAAATGGGGACAACTGTAGTTCAACATAAATGAAACAGTTCTGAACTCAAAACAAAAAAAATACCACCTGAATGCCATCGGCCTTGGTCTGCCTTGAAAGTCATTACAACTTCTTGAGGCGGAAATACTATAAATGTCAAGGTGCACAAATACCAATACACACATAAGTCACATGAAAAGATGCAAAAAAAAAAAAAAGCGATGAAGAAAACACGTGTTTACAGAAATGCAGGACAGCGTGAAAAACTCCAATATATGCTTGATGGGAGTTTCCGAAAAGTAAAATAGACAAGAGTCTGGGCAGGAGGTAACAGGTAACAGTGATCAGAGCTGAGAGTGTTTCAGAATTAAAGAAAGATCGGAATCCTCAGAACGAAAGAGCACCACAAGTCTTTCACGGGATAAAAGTCAATAGATATCTAGATACACCGCAAGAAAGTGAAATATCAAGGACAGTGAGAGAATCATAACACGTTCAGAGGGTAAAAAGGGAACTTCAGAGGGGACTACCAGACCAACAGCAGACTTCTCTTCAGTAACAGTAGGTGAGACATTGGAAAAATAGCTTCCAAGTGTTGAAGGAAAAGATCGATCAATCTTGAAATTCCTACTCAGCTATATCATTCAGGAGTGAGAGCCAAATGAAGACATTTTCAGACATAGAAAGACATGTATTACTCAGAAGCCCTCATCGCAAGAAGTACGAATATACTTCCCTGGGCAAGGAATAAAACAACCGTGGAAAGGAGGACCAGGAGGCAAGAAATGAGGTACTAAAGCCTTAGCCAAACACTTGGTACCCTGAAAGTCTTCAGTTGGCTCTCCCGAGCGGCCCTACACCCTTCTTCACTGTGCCACGTGTCTTGGCGGCTGGCCAGGGTGGCCTACACCAAACAAGCTCCCTTGTTCTCTGGCTCCCGATCGGGTTTTGCCAATGCAGAGGCCTACTAGGACGCTGCCCTGAGGGAGGATGGTCACGTCGGAGGACAGAGTCTCCCGTTCTCCCGGCATGGTGATCCTTGGCGTGGGCGTCTACCTCTGAGGTCGCTGCTTCTCTCAGGATAACCCCACATGCACATCTCTCCTTTCAGGCTTCCATGACAGCTCCCTTCCTTAATCCCGGCAGGCCTCGCGGGGCTGACACTCTGGTGGGTCCTAGCTCTGGCACATCACGCTGCCTCCTGTGGCTTTCCTAATCCATGCCCATGCGGACCCTTTAGAAAGAGTTGTTTTACGTAATTCATTAATTTATTAATTTATTTCTTCCACTCTCCCGGAAGTATCCTTAGTTGAGTGTCTAATCGTGGGGAGCAGCCTAACAATGAAGTTGGCAAATCTAGATAAGTCTTAACTCGTAAAGGACAGTAATAATCACCCCTCATTTCAGGGACTTCAAGCCGTGATGGAGGTACAACAGTAGCCAACACAACAGAAAAGACGTGAAGGTGCGATCCCAGGGCAATCAAGGGGTTGAGACGCTTAGCGTGTTCAGAACGAACAGAGAGAATTGATGAAATTTAAACTTTGTTAGAAAAACTGACAGTGAGAATGAACGTTGAATATTGTTTAGAGGAACGAAACCTGTATCTCAGGTCTTGTCTGAGTTGCACACCCTCATCCCTGTATTTCAAACTTCCTCATGTCTCACAGAACCTCCAATTCAATACGTCCCTCATTGCACAGATTTCTGCACTGTGTCCAGGCAAGCTTGAGCCTTCGGTCATCTTTAACTCCCCCCTTCTGGCACCACCCACAGCCCTCCCAGGACACAGAATTCTACTTATGGCATGCCCCTTGAGTCCATCCCTTTCCTATCCTTGCACAGCCACTATCCAAGTTCCTTTCCCATGTTCACACTGACCTCCACTCTAGGCCTGACCCTATTTCTCTTCTTCTCACCAACACCTGATGGGCAAACAGCACTATGAGGAAGAAGTCAGACGACACAGAGTGTCTCCTGAGAATGCTTCCCAGCGTTTGAGAAATATCCCCATCTTAGCAACCGAGCCTAGAATGTTCAACCTGGAACTGACCAACCAGCTCCTATTCTAAAGAACTTAATGTGGAATGCAGAGCCCCTCCTTCCATTATGACTCCTGAAGAGAAATGCTTTCTGATAACTTCGTTCAAGTACCTACACAGCCCTGGCCAGGTGGCTCAGCTCCTCGAAGCATCCTCCCATACACCAAAAGGTTGTGGGTTCTATTCCGCATCCAGGCACATACCTAGGTCGGGGGTTCGCTTCCCCATCAGGGCGTGTATGGGAGGCAACCGAATGCCTTTGCTCTCTCACACTGATAATTCTCTCCTGCTCTCTCTCCCTCTCTCTCTCCCCCTTCTGTCTAAAGTCAATAAATATCACCTCAGGTGAGAATAAAAATGGAGAAAAAAATTAATAAATGTAAAATACCTGCCACATAGCAGTTATTCAATAAATATTTGTTGAGTGGGAAAAACCGAGTGTCTTTTCACTTATTCTTTTGAATTTTTTAATTATTCATTTATTTTAGTCTAAGGACGTCTTTATTTCTTCATCCCTCTTTTTTTAAAGATTTTGTCTACTTCCTGAATTCCACAGTTGTCAGAGTTCCCGTCAACTCCATTTCCGATGGTTCTGAGTGATGGCTGCTCTCCATTTCACTTGTAATTTTGATGAGGCTGGGCAAGACCGCGATCTCTCTTTACCGAGGCTGCCATCTTGGGCAGCGGTCAGCGTGCCTCCCGCGGTAAAAATACCTGCCCAGAAGCCCTGGACTTCATACCGAGTTTGTTATTGGCAGTGTTACTGGAGTAGCAATACTGCAACTATTGTGCACGTTATACTAAATATAGCGATGCTTTTCGGGAAAGAGGATTCTTACCTTGGAAGGTGGGAAATGCAAATATGTAATGGGAGCCCCAGGAGGTTCCAATTTTAATAGGAAGTACAAATAAGTATTCGTCTTTTAAGGAATGTCTGCTCCACGAAAAGGCCTGGAAGAAATGACACTCCAGGAGCAAAGAACACACCTATATTATCCAAATCCGACTTTCTTTAGTAGATCGTCCACACCGCACTCTTTCAAAAGGAAAGAAAGGGCTCCTTGCAGTAGTAGCCCATTACTTGGTTGGGAGTAGCAAAGGTTCAACGTGAGCACCTTTCTCTGCAAGAAACAGGAAGTGCTCATAAACTAAGGGGAATACAATAAAAGAACAGACGGTCCAGCTTAAAAGTTTCTCCCACTGGCCAAGTGGGGGACAATTGGAGCCTCAAAAACAATAATGAGGGTAATGGATAAAGGCCTAGTGAATGAAAAAGACACCCATGAGTCCAAATTATAAGCAAAGATACATGATGGTTGGGGTGGGCGATTCTACTTCAGAAAACATCAGCTAATAAATGGAGAAGAAATGGCAGAATTACAACTACAAATGAAGTCACTGATGCAGGCAAGAAGCATCAATGAAACAAGAGATTCGCACGGCCTCACTACACCTATCACTACACAGATTGCCAGTTGATTGCAAAAGGGACACAAAAGAAAGAGCTGATGGGCACCACCTTCATGAAGTGATCAAAGTAGGCATCACTGATAAAGGTACTAACTGATATCACGTGCCCTCTGAAAACACAGAGGAAAATCTACAACATCTCCCATTAGTAGTTTTGCTCAATATGTTTACCTGGTTCTATGACGAGGAAACAGTCAGATCCAAACTGTGGGACAGTCTACAAGACAAGAAAAGACAAAAGCAATTGGTGCACTCTTTTAGATACAGGGGGAATGCAATTCATGATGGCCGATTGGAACTTAGAGGGGTGGGGAAAGACAGCTATAAACATTTTGAGGCTACTTGGCAAATGCGATCATCCTCTATGTTGGAACGGCAATGTTACTGTATCCATGTCCAGTTCCTGGGGAATAATGATGTTATTAGCATTGACTTCTTTCAAAGAGGATACATGCTGCAATATGTATAGTACCATAATATACAGCTCACCTTACTCTGAGACGATTTTGATCTGTTTTTGTGAGGAGAGAGAGAGAGACGGACAGGCAGAGAGACACGGCGACTGACAAAAAGAGACAGAGCACAAATATGGCAAAATATTTCAGCCAAGGGGGGAATACAAGTTGCAGAATAATAGGTGCTCGTTGCATTGTTCTTTCAACTTTTCTACAGGTATGGTATTTTTCCAAGTAAAAAGTTAGGGGAGCAATGGAAATCCACAAGTCATCAAGAAGACACCAATGGGCGAGTAAAAGTGGCAATCTACAGCACGAAAGAAGGTAAATGTCACCCACAAAATCCACAAGGGTTCATGTGCACAACATGTAGAACCATGTCCTGCAAATGCAAAGAAAGCCCAAAGCGAAAAACCGGTAAGAGGATTGTGAAGACCTCATACAGGAGAATACCCAAATGGTCCACAACACACTCAAAAGTTTGGGTCGACCTCACTAGAGATTAGGGAAGTGAAAATTAAAGCTACAAAAGAACACACCCACCGGAATCCCTTCATTTAACAGTTTTACAATGGCATGTGTGACAAGATGCGGAACGAGGGAATTTTCTTATGCTACTGGGGTGGACGTAAAATAATGCAGCCACTATGGAAAACATTTTGGTGTTATCTACCTCATGATCCTTTCCTAGGGACACCCCTTGCAGAAATGCATGCTTGCTTACAGCCACAGACACACGTGACAGTTCAGAGTGCCATTGTTCAGAACAGCCCAAACTGCAGCTCAAATTTCTAAGCTCTTCATCAGACACAAAGCAGTTTTTATACATGTATACATCACTCACCCGAGGGAGTACTATACAGCAGCGAAAAGGAACAAACTACAATCTTATGCAACACTCTGTGTCCATCTAACAAAGACACGATGTGCCAAAAGAGGGCAGACACCAAATAATCCATGCTTCACTGCCATGTCTACAGAAAGCTGAAAACAGTCAAATATGAACTCCTGTCTTTAGGAATGCCGACATAGGTAGTAAAACTTTAGGGAAAAGCAAGGGACTGATTTTCAAAAAGGTTTCATTGGCTTAGCCTGGGAGGGAGAAGTGACCAGAAAGGATCAAAATAGGCAGTTCTAGGGTGCTGGTGATGTCACTTTTTTACCTCCATGCTGGTGACACGAACCACTGAGGTCTACATACTTTGTTCGTGCACAACTCTCAACGTTTAGTTAACAATAAAAAAATTTTAGGGGAAGATGAGGAAAATACAGGATTTTACTTCACATGATAAGGAGCTATGTATTTATAAGAAAGACAGATGGGGAAAGAAGAACAACTGAGAAAACAACTCACTGGAAAGGTTTCGGAGTAGCCTAGCTGAGGAGTGAATGAGTGAATTGCAAGACAGAATAAAGTGACTCAGAATGCAGAACCGATATGGAGGAAAATGGGGACAACTGTAGTTCAACATAAATGAAACAGTTCTGAACTCAAAACAAAAAAAATACCACCTGAATGCCATCGGCCTTGGTCTGCCTTGAAAGTCATTACAACTTCTTGAGGCGGAAATACTATAAATGTCAAGGTGCACAAATACCAATACACACATAAGTCACATGAAAAGATGCAAAAAAAAAAAAAAAGCGATGAAGAAAACACGTGTTTACAGAAATGCAGGACAGCGTGAAAAACTCCAATATATGCTTGATGGGAGTTTCCGAAAAGTAAAATAGACAAGAGTCTGGGCAGGAGGTAACAGGTAACAGTGATCAGAGCTGAGAGTGTTTCAGAATTAAAGAAAGATCGGAATCCTCAGAACGAAAGAGCACCACAAGTCTTTCACGGGATAAAAGTCAATAGATATCTAGATACACCGCAAGAAAGTGAAATATCAAGGACAGTGAGAGAATCATAACACGTTCAGAGGGTAAAAAGGGAACTTCAGAGGGGACTACCAGACCAACAGCAGACTTCTCTTCAGTAACAGTAGGTGAGACATTGGAAAAATAGCTTCCAAGTGTTGAAGGAAAAGATCGATCAATCTTGAAATTCCTACTCAGCTATATCATTCAGGAGTGAGAGCCAAATGAAGACATTTTCAGACATAGAAAGACATGTATTACTCAGAAGCCCTCATCGCAAGAAGTACGAATATACTTCCCTGGGCAAGGAATAAAACAACCGTGGAAAGGAGGACCAGGAGGCAAGAAATGAGGTACTAAAGCCTTAGCCAAACACTTGGTACCCTGAAAGTCTTCAGTTGGCTCTCCCGAGCGGCCCTACACCCTTCTTCACTGTGCCACGTGTCTTGGCGGCTGGCCAGGGTGGCCTACACCAAACAAGCTCCCTTGTTCTCTGGCTCCCGATCGGGTTTTGCCAATGCAGAGGCCTACTAGGACGCTGCCCTGAGGGAGGATGGTCACGTCGGAGGACAGAGTCTCCCGTTCTCCCGGCATGGTGATCCTTGGCGTGGGCGTCTACCTCTGAGGTCGCTGCTTCTCTCAGGATAACCCCACATGCACATCTCTCCTTTCAGGCTTCCATGACAGCTCCCTTCCTTAATCCCGGCAGGCCTCGCGGGGCTGACACTCTGGTGGGTCCTAGCTCTGGCACATCACGCTGCCTCCTGTGGCTTTCCTAATCCATGCCCATGCGGACCCTTTAGAAAGAGTTGTTTTACGTAATTCATTAATTTATTAATTTATTTCTTCCACTCTCCCGGAAGTATCCTTAGTTGAGTGTCTAATCGTGGGGAGCAGCCTAACAATGAAGTTGGCAAATCTAGATAAGTCTTAACTCGTAAAGGACAGTAATAATCACCCCTCATTTCAGGGACTTCAAGCCGTGATGGAGGTACAACAGTAGCCAACACAACAGAAAAGACGTGAAGGTGCGATCCCAGGGCAATCAAGGGGTTGAGACGCTTAGCGTGTTCAGAACGAACAGAGAGAATTGATGAAATTTAAACTTTGTTAGAAAAACTGACAGTGAGAATGAACGTTGAATATTGTTTAGAGGAACGAAACCTGTATCTCAGGTCTTGTCTGAGTTGCACACCCTCATCCCTGTATTTCAAACTTCCTCATGTCTCACAGAACCTCCAATTCAATACGTCCCTCATTGCACAGATTTCTGCACTGTGTCCAGGCAAGCTTGAGCCTTCGGTCATCTTTAACTCCCCCCTTCTGGCACCACCCACAGCCCTCCCAGGACACAGAATTCTACTTATGGCATGCCCCTTGAGTCCATCCCTTTCCTATCCTTGCACAGCCACTATCCAAGTTCCTTTCCCATGTTCACACTGACCTCCACTCTAGGCCTGACCCTATTTCTCTTCTTCTCACCAACACCTGATGGGCAAACAGCACTATGAGGAAGAAGTCAGACGACACAGAGTGTCTCCTGAGAATGCTTCCCAGCGTTTGAGAAATATCCCCATCTTAGCAACCGAGCCTAGAATGTTCAACCTGGAACTGACCAACCAGCTCCTATTCTAAAGAACTTAATGTGGAATGCAGAGCCCCTCCTTCCATTATGACTCCTGAAGAGAAATGCTTTCTGATAACTTCGTTCAAGTACCTACACAGCCCTGGCCAGGTGGCTCAGCTCCTCGAAGCATCCTCCCATACACCAAAAGGTTGTGGGTTCTATTCCGCATCCAGGCACATACCTAGGTCGGGGGTTCGCTTCCCCATCAGGGCGTGTATGGGAGGCAACCGAATGCCTTTGCTCTCTCACACTGATAATTCTCTCCTGCTCTCTCTCCCTCTCTCTCTCCCCCTTCTGTCTAAAGTCAATAAATATCACCTCAGGTGAGAATAAAAATGGAGAAAAAAATTAATAAATGTAAAATACCTGCCACATAGCAGTTACTCAATAAATATTTGTTGAGTGGGAAAAACCGAGTGTCTTTTCACTTATTCTTTTGAATTTTTTAATTATTCATTTATTTTAGTCTAAGGACGTCTTTATTTCTTCATCCCTCTTTTTTTAAAGATTTTGTCTACTTCCTGAATTCCACAGTTGTCAGAGTTCCCGTCAACTCCATTTCCGATGGTTCTGAGTGATGGCTGCTCTCCATTTCACTTGTAATTTTGATGAGGCTGGGCAAGACCGCGATCTCTCTTTACCGAGGCTGCCATCTTGGGCAGCGGTCAGCGTGCCTCCCGCGGTAAAAATACCTGCCCAGAAGCCCTGGACTTCATACCGAGTTTGTTATTGGCAGTGTTACTGGAGTAGCAATACTGCAACTATTGTGCACGTTATACTAAATATAGCGATGCTTTTCGGGAAAGAGGATTCTTACCTTGGAAGGTGGGAAATGCAAATATGTAATGGGAGCCCCAGGAGGTTCCAATTTTAATAGGAAGTACAAATAAGTATTCGTCTTTTAAGGAATGTCTGCTCCACGAAAAGGCCTGGAAGAAATGACACTCCAGGAGCAAAGAACACACCTATATTATCCAAATCCGACTTTCTTTAGTAGATCGTCCACACCGCACTCTTTCAAAAGGAAAGAAAGGGCTCCTTGCAGTAGTAGCCCATTACTTGGTTGGGAGTAGCAAAGGTTCAACGTGAGCACCTTTCTCTGCAAGAAACAGGAAGTGCTCATAAACTAAGGGGAATACAATAAAAGAACAGACGGTCCAGCTTAAAAGTTTCTCCCACTGGCCAAGTGGGGGACAATTGGAGCCTCAAAAACAATAATGAGGGTAATGGATAAAGGCCTAGTGAATGAAAAAGACACCCATGAGTCCAAATTATAAGCAAAGATACATGATGGTTGGGGTGGGCGATTCTACTTCAGAAAACATCAGCTAATAAATGGAGAAGAAATGGCAGAATTACAACTACAAATGAAGTCACTGATGCAGGCAAGAAGCATCAATGAAACAAGAGATTCGCACGGCCTCACTACACCTATCACTACACAGATTGCCAGTTGATTGCAAAAGGGACACAAAAGAAAGAGCTGATGGGCACCACCTTCATGAAGTGATCAAAGTAGGCATCACTGATAAAGGTACTAACTGATATCACGTGCCCTCTGAAAACACAGAGGAAAATCTACAACATCTCCCATTAGTAGTTTTGCTCAATATGTTTACCTGGTTCTATGACGAGGAAACAGTCAGATCCAAACTGTGGGACAGTCTACAAGACAAGAAAAGACAAAAGCAATTGGTGCACTCTTTTAGATACAGGGGGAATGCAATTCATGATGGCCGATTGGAACTTAGAGGGGTGGGGAAAGACAGCTATAAACATTTTGAGGCTACTTGGCAAATGCGATCATCCTCTATGTTGGAACGGCAATGTTACTGTATCCATGTCCAGTTCCTGGGGAATAATGATGTTATTAGCATTGACTTCTTTCAAAGAGGATACATGCTGCAATATGTATAGTACCATAATATACAGCTCACCTTACTCTGAGACGATTTTGATCTGTTTTTGTGAGGAGAGAGAGAGAGACGGACAGGCAGAGAGACACGGCGACTGACAAAAAGAGACAGAGCACAAATATGGCAAAATATTTCAGCCAAGGGGGGAATACAAGTTGCAGAATAATAGGTGCTCGTTGCATTGTTCTTTCAACTTTTCTACAGGTATGGTATTTTTCCAAGTAAAAAGTTAGGGGAGCAATGGAAATCCACAAGTCATCAAGAAGACACCAATGGGCGAGTAAACGTGGCAATCTACAGCACGAAAGAAGGTAAATGTCACCCACAAAATCCACAAGGGTTCATGTGCACAACATGTAGAACCATGTCCTGCAAATGCAAAGAAAGCCCAAAGCGAAAAACCGGTAAGAGGATTGTGAAGACCTCATACAGGAGAATACCCAAATGGTCCACAACACACTCAAAAGTTTGGGTCGACCTCACTAGAGATTAGGGAAGTGAAAATTAAAGCTACAAAAGAACACACCCACCGGAATCCCTTCATTTAACAGTTTTACAATGGCATGTGTGACAAGATGCGGAACGAGGGAATTTTCTTATGCTACTGGGGTGGACGTAAAATAATGCAGCCACTATGGAAAACATTTTGGTGTTATCTACCTCATGATCCTTTCCTAGGGACACCCCTTGCAGAAATGCATGCTTGCTTACAGCCACAGACACACGTGACAGTTCAGAGTGCCATTGTTCAGAACAGCCCAAACTGCAGCTCAAATTTCTAAGCTCTTCATCAGACACAAAGCAGTTTTTATACATGTATACATCACTCACCCGAGGGAGTACTATACAGCAGCGAAAAGGAACAAACTACAATCTTATGCAACACTCTGTGTCCATCTAACAAAGACACGATGTGCCAAAAGAGGGCAGACACCAAATAATCCATGCTTCACTGCCATGTCTACAGAAAGCTGAAAACAGTCAAATATGAACTCCTGTCTTTAGGAATGCCGACATAGGTAGTAAAACTTTAGGGAAAAGCAAGGGACTGATTTTCAAAAAGGTTTCATTGGCTTAGCCTGGGAGGGAGAAGTGACCAGAAAGGATCAAAATAGGCAGTTCTAGGGTGCTGGTGATGTCACTTTTTTACCTCCATGCTGGTGACACGAACCACTGAGGTCTACATACTTTGTTCGTGCACAACTCTCAACGTTTAGTTAACAATAAAAAAATTTTAGGGGAAGATGAGGAAAATACAGGATTTTACTTCACATGATAAGGAGCTATGTATTTATAAGAAAGACAGATGGGGAAAGAAGAACAACTGAGAAAACAACTCACTGGAAAGGTTTCGGAGTAGCCTAGCTGAGGAGTGAATGAGTGAATTGCAAGACAGAATAAAGTGACTCAGAATGCAGAACCGATATGGAGGAAAATGGGGACAACTGTAGTTCAACATAAATGAAACAGTTCTGAACTCAAAACAAAAAAAATACCACCTGAATGCCATCGGCCTTGGTCTGCCTTGAAAGTCATTACAACTTCTTGAGGCGGAAATACTATAAATGTCAAGGTGCACAAATACCAATACACACATAAGTCACATGAAAAGATGCAAAAAAAAAAAAAAGCGATGAAGAAAACACGTGTTTACAGAAATGCAGGACAGCGTGAAAAACTCCAATATATGCTTGATGGGAGTTTCCGAAAAGTAAAATAGACAAGAGTCTGGGCAGGAGGTAACAGGTAACAGTGATCAGAGCTGAGAGTGTTTCAGAATTAAAGAAAGATCGGAATCCTCAGAACGAAAGAGCACCACAAGTCTTTCACGGGATAAAAGTCAATAGATATCTAGATACACCGCAAGAAAGTGAAATATCAAGGACAGTGAGAGAATCATAACACGTTCAGAGGGTAAAAAGGGAACTTCAGAGGGGACTACCAGACCAACAGCAGACTTCTCTTCAGTAACAGTAGGTGAGACATTGGAAAAATAGCTTCCAAGTGTTGAAGGAAAAGATCGATCAATCTTGAAATTCCTACTCAGCTATATCATTCAGGAGTGAGAGCCAAATGAAGACATTTTCAGACATAGAAAGACATGTATTACTCAGAAGCCCTCATCGCAAGAAGTACGAATATACTTCCCTGGGCAAGGAATAAAACAACCGTGGAAAGGAGGACCAGGAGGCAAGAAATGAGGTACTAAAGCCTTAGCCAAACACTTGGTACCCTGAAAGTCTTCAGTTGGCTCTCCCGAGCGGCCCTACACCCTTCTTCACTGTGCCACGTGTCTTGGCGGCTGGCCAGGGTGGCCTACACCAAACAAGCTCCCTTGTTCTCTGGCTCCCGATCGGGTTTTGCCAATGCAGAGGCCTACTAGGACGCTGCCCTGAGGGAGGATGGTCACGTCAGAGGACAGAGTCTCCCGTTCTCCCGGCATGGTGATCCTTGGCGTGGGCGTCTACCTCTGAGGTCGCTGCTTCTCTCAGGATAACCCCACATGCACATCTCTCCTTTCAGGCTTCCATGACAGCTCCCTTCCTCAATCCCGGCAGGCCTCGCGGGGCTGACACTCTGGTGGGTCCTAGCTCTGGCACATCACGCTGCCTCCTGTGGCTTTCCTAATCCATGCCCATGCGGACCCTTTAGAAAGAGTTGTTTTAAGTAATTCATTAATTTATTAATTTATTTCTTCCACTCTCCCGGAAGTATCCTTAGTTGAGTGTCTAATCGTGGGGAGCAGCCTAACAATGAAGTTGGCAAATCTAGATAAGTCTTAACTCGTAAAGGACAGTAATAATCACCCCTCATTTCAGGGACTTCAAGCCGTGGTGGAGGTACAACAGTAGCCAACACAACAGAAAAGACGTGCAGGTGCGATCCCAGGGCAATCAAGGGGTTGAGACGCTTAGCGTGTTCAGAACGAACAGAGAGAATTGATGAAATTTAAACTTTGTTAGAAAAACTGACAGTGAGAATGAACGTTGAATATTGTTTAGAGGAACGAAACCTGTATTTCAGGTCTTGTCTGAGTTGCACACCCTCATCCCTGTATTTCAAACTTCCTCATGTCTCACAGAACCTCCAATTCAATACGTCCCTCATTGCACGGATTCCTGCACTGTGTCCAGGCAAGCTTGAGCCTTCGGTCATCTTTAACTCCCCCCTTCTGGCACCACCCACAGCCCTCCCAGGACACAGAATTCTACTTATGGCATGCCCCTTGAATCCATCCCTTTCCTATCCTTGCACAGCCACTATCCAAGTTCCTTTCCCATGTTCACACTGACCTCCACTCTAGGCCTGACCCTATTTCTCTTCTTCTCACCAACACCTGATGGGCAAACAGCACTATGAGGAAGAAGTCAGACGACACAGAGTGTCTCCTGAGAATGCTTCCCAGCGCTTGAGAAATATCCCCATCTTAGCAACCGAGCCTAGAATGTTCAACCTGGAACTGACCAACCAGCTCCTATTCTAAAGAACTTAATGTGGAATGCAGAGCCCCTCCTTCCATTATGACTCCTGAAGAGAAATGCTTTCTGATAACTTCGTTCAAGTACCTACACAGCCCTGGCCAGGTGGCTCAGCTCCTCGAAGCATCCTCCCATACACCAAAAGGTTGTGGGTTCTATTCCGCATCCAGGCACATACCTAGGTCGGGGGTTCGCTTCCCCATCAGGGCGTGTATGGGAGGCAACCGAATGCCTTTGCTCTCTCACACTGATAATTCTCTCCTGCTCTCCCTCCCTCTCTCTCTCCCCCTTCTGTCTAAAGTCAATAAATATCACCTCAGGTGAGAATAAAAATGGAGAAAAAAATTAATAAATGTAAAATACCTGCCACATAGCAGTTACTCAATAAATATTTGTTGAGTGGGAAAAACCGAGTGTCTTTTCACTTATTCTTTTGAATTTTTTAATTATTCATTTATTTTAGTCTAAGGACGTCTTTATTTCTTCATCCCTCTTTTTTTAAAGATTTTGTCTATTTCCTGAATTCCACAGTTGTCAGAGTTCCCGTCAACTCCATTTCCGATGGTTCTGAGTGATGGCTGCTCTCCATTTCACTTGTAATTTTGATGAGGCTGGGCAAGACCGCGATCTCTCTTTACCGAGGCTGCCATCTTGGGCAGCGGTCAGCGTGCCTCCCGCGGTAAAAATACCTGCCCAGAAGCCCTGGACTTCATACCGAGTTTGTTATTGGCAGTGTTACTGGAGTAGCAATACTGCAACTATTGTGCACGTTATACTAAATATAGCGATGCTTTTCGGGAAAGAGGATTCTTACCTTGGAAGGTGGGAAATGCAAATATGTAATGGGAGCCCCAGGAGGTTCCAATTTTAATAGGAAGTACAAATAAGTATTCGTCTTTTAAGGAATGTCTGCTCCACGAAAAGGCCTGGAAGAAATGACACTCCAGGAGCAAAGAACACACCTATATTACCCAAATCCGACTTTCTTTAGTAGATCGTCCACACCGCACTCTTTCAAAAGGAAAGAAAGGGCTCCTTGCAGTAGTAGCCCATTACTTGGTTGGGAGTAGCAAAGGTTCAACGTGAGCACCTTTCTCTGCAAGAAACAGGAAGTGCTCATAAACTAAGGGGAATACAATAAAAGAACAGACGGTCCAGCTTAAAAGTTTCTCCCACTGGCCAAGTGGGGGACAATTGGAGCCTCAAAAACAATAATGAGGGTAATGGATAAAGGCCTAGTGAATGAAAAAGACACCCATGAGTCCAAATTATAAGCAAAGATACATGATGGTTGGGGTGGGCGATTCTACTTCAGAAAACATCAGCTAATAAATGGAGAAGAAATGGCAGAATTACAACTACAAATGAAGTCACTGATGCAGGCAAGAAGCATCAATGAAACAAGAGATTCGCACGGCCTCACTACACCTATCACTACACAGATTGCCAGTTGATTGCAAAAGGGACACAAAAGAAAGAGCTGATGGGCACCACCTTCATGAAGTGATCAAAGTAGGCATCACTGATAAAGGTACTAACTGATATCACGTGCCCTCTGAAAACACAGAGGAAAATCTACAACATCTCCCATTAGTAGTTTTGCTCAATATGTTTACCTGGTTCTATGACGAGGAAACAGTCAGATCCAAACTGTGGGACAGTCTACAAGACAAGAAAAGACAAAAGCAATTGGTGCACTCTTTTAGATACAGGGGGAATGCAATTCATGATGGCCGATTGGAACTTAGAGGGGTGGGGAAAGACAGCTATAAACATTTTGAGGCTACTTGGCAAATGCGATCATCCTCTATGTTGGAACGGCAATGTTACTGTATCCATGTCCAGTTCCTGGGGAATAATGATGTTATTAGCATTGACTTCTTTCAAAGAGGATACATGCTGCAATATGTATAGTACCATAATATACAGCTCACCTTACTCTGAGACGATTTTGATCTGTTTTTGTGAGGAGAGAGAGAGAGACGGACAGGCAGAGAGACACGGCGACTGACAAAAAGAGACAGAGCACAAATATGGCAAAATATTTCAGCCAAGGGGGGAATACAAGTTGCAGAATAATAGGTGCTCGTTGCATTGTTCTTTCAACTTTTCTACAGGTATGGTATTTTTCCAAGTAAAAAGTTAGGGGAGCAATGGAAATCCACAAGTCATCAAGAAGACACCAATGGGCGAGTAAACGTGGCAATCTACAGCACGAAAGAAGGTAAATGTCACCCACAAAATCCACAAGGGTTCATGTGCACAACATGTAGAACCATGTCCTGCAAATGCAAAGAAAGCCCAAAGCGAAAAACCGGTAAGAGGATTGTGAAGACCTCATACAGGAGAATACCCAAATGGTCCACAACACACTCAAAAGTTTGGGTCGACCTCACTAGAGATTAGGGAAGTGAAAATTAAAGCTACAAAAGTACACACCCACCGGAATCCCTTCATTTAACAGTTTTACAATGGCATGTGTGACAAGATGCGGAACGAGGGAATTTTCTTATGCTACTGGGGTGGACGTAAAATAATGCAGCCACTATGGAAAACATTTTGGTGTTATCTACCTCATGATCCTTTCCTAGGGACACCCCTTGCAGAAATGCATGCTTGCTTACAGCCACAGACACACGTGACAGTTCAGAGTGCCATTGTTCAGAACAGCCCAAACTGCAGCTCAAATTTCTAAGCTCTTCATCAGACACAAAGCAGTTTTTATACATGTATACCACACTCACCCGAGGGAGTATTATACAGCAGCGAAAAGGAACAAACTACAATCTTATGCAACACTATGTGTCCATCTGACAAAGACACGATGCGCAAAAGGAGGGCAGACACCAAATAATCCATGCTTCACTGCCATGTCTACAGAAAGCTGAAAACAGTCAAATATGAACTCCTGTCTTTAGGAATGCCGACATAGGTAGTAAAACTTTAGGGAAAAGCAAGGGACTGATTTTCAGAAAGGTTTCATGGCTTAGCCTGGGAGGGAGAAGTGACCAGAAAGGATCAAAATAGGCAGTTCTAGGGTGCTGGTGATGTCACTTTTTTACCTCCATGCTGGTGACACGAACCACTGAGGTCTACATACTTTGTTTGTGCACAACTCTCAACGTTTAGTTAACAATAAAAAAATTTTAGGGGAAGATGAGGAAAATACAGGATTTTACTTCACATGATAAGGAGCTATGTATTTATAAGAAAGACAGATGGGGAAAGAAGAACAACTGAGAAAACAACTCACTGGAAAGGTTTCGGAGTAGCCTAGCTGAGGAGTGAATGAGTGAATTGCAAGACAGAATAAAGTGACTCAGAATGCAGAACCGATATGGAGGAAAATGGGGACAACTGTAGTTCAACATAAATGAAACAGTTCTGAACTCAAAACAAAAAAAATACCACCTGAATGCCATCGGCCTTGGTCTGCCTTGAAAGTCATTACAACTTCTTGAGGCGGAAATACTATAAATGTCAAGGTGCACAAATACCAATACACACATAAGTCACATGAAAAGATGCAAAAAAAAAAAAAGCGATGAAGAAAACACGTGTTTACAGAAATGCAGGACAGCGTGAAAAACTCCAATATATGCTTGATGGGAGTTTCCGAAAAGTAAAATAGACAAGAGTCTGGGCAGGAGGTAACAGGTAACAGTGATCAGAGCTGAGAGTGTTTCAGAATTAAAGAAAGATCGGAATCCTCAGAACGAAAGAGCACCACAAGTCTTTCACGGGATAAAAGTCAATAGATATCTAGATACACCGCAAGAAAGTGAAATATCAAGGACAGTGAGAGAATCATAACACGTTCAGAGGGTAAAAAGGGAACTTCAGAGGGGACTACCAGACCAACAGCAGACTTCTCTTCAGTAACAGTAGGTGAGACATTGGAAAAATAGCTTCCAAGTGTTGAAGGAAAAGATCGATCAATCTTGAAATTCCTACTCAGCTATATCATTCAGGAGTGAGAGCCAAATGAAGACATTTTCAGACATAGAAAGACATGTATTACTCAGAAGCCCTCATCGCAAGAAGTACGAATATACTTCCCTGGGCAAGGAATAAAACAACCGTGGAAAGGAGGACCAGGAGGCAAGAAATGAGGTACTAAAGCCTTAGCCAAACACTTGGTACCCTGAAAGTCTTCAGTTGGCTCTCCAGATCGGCCCTACACCCTTCTTCACTGTGCCACGTGTCTTGGCAGCTGGCCAGGGTGGCCTACACCAAACAAGCTCCCTTGTTCTCTGGCTCCCGATCGGGTTTTGCCAATGCAGAGGCCTACTAGGACGCTGCCCTGAGGGAGGATGGTCAGGTCAGAGGACAGAGTCTCCCGTTCTCCCGGCATGGTGATCCTTGGCGTGGGCGTCTACCTCTGAGGTCGCTGCTTCTCTCAGGATAACCCCACATGCACATCTCTCCTTTCAGGCTTCCATGACAGCTCCCTTCCTCAATCCCGGCAGGCCTCGCGGGGCTGACACTCTGGTGGGTCCTAGCTCTGGCACATCACGCTGCCTCCTGTGGCTTTCCTAATCCATGCCCATGCGGACCCTTTAGAAAGAGTTGTTTTACGTAATTCATTAATTTATTAATTTATTTCTTCCACTCTCCCGGAAGTATCCTTAGTTGAGTGTCTAATCGTGGGGAGCAGCCTAACAATGAAGTTGGCAAATCTAGATAAGTCTTAACTCGTAAAGGACAGTAATAATCACCCCTCATTTCAGGGACTTCAAGCCGTGATGGAGGTACAACAGTAGCCAACACAACAGAAAAGACGTGAAGGTGCGATCCCAGGGCAATCAAGGGGTTGAGACGCTTAGCGTGTTCAGAACGAACAGAGAGAATTGATGAAATTTAAACTTTGTTAGAAAAACTGACAGTGAGAATGAACGTTGAATATTGTTTAGAGGAACGAAACCTGTATCTCAGGTCTTGTCTGAGTTGCACACCCTCATCCCTGTATTTCAAACTTCCTCATGTCTCACAGAACCTCCAATTCAATACGTCCCTCATTGCACAGATTTCTGCACTGTGTCCAGGCAAGCTTGAGCCTTCGGTCATCTTTAACTCCCCCCTTCTGGCACCACCCACAGCCCTCCCAGGACACAGAATTCTACTTATGGCATGCCCCTTGAGTCCATCCCTTTCCTATCCTTGCACAGCCACTATCCAAGTTCCTTTCCCATGTTCACACTGACCTCCACTCTAGGCCTGACCCTATTTCTCTTCTTCTCACCAACACCTGATGGGCAAACAGCACTATGAGGAAGAAGTCAGACGACACAGAGTGTCTCCTGAGAATGCTTCCCAGCGTTTGAGAAATATCCCCATCTTAGCAACCGAGCCTAGAATGTTCAACCTGGAACTGACCAACCAGCTCCTATTCTAAAGAACTTAATGTGGAATGCAGAGCCCCTCCTTCCATTATGACTCCTGAAGAGAAATGCTTTCTGATAACTTCGTTCAAGTACCTACACAGCCCTGGCCAGGTGGCTCAGCTCCTCGAAGCATCCTCCCATACACCAAAAGGTTGTGGGTTCTATTCCGCATCCAGGCACATACCTAGGTCGGGGGTTCGCTTCCCCATCAGGGCGTGTATGGGAGGCAACCGAATGCCTTTGCTCTCTCACACTGATAATTCTCTCCTGCTCTCTCTCCCTCTCTCTCTCCCCCTTCTGTCTAAAGTCAATAAATATCACCTCAGGTGAGAATAAAAATGGAGAAAAAAATTAATAAATGTAAAATACCTGCCACATAGCAGTTACTCAATAAATATTTGTTGAGTGGGAAAAACCGAGTGTCTTTTCACTTATTCTTTTGAATTTTTTAATTATTCATTTATTTTAGTCTAAGGACGTCTTTATTTCTTCATCCCTCTTTTTTTAAAGATTTTGTCTACTTCCTGAATTCCACAGTTGTCAGAGTTCCCGTCAACTCCATTTCCGATGGTTCTGAGTGATGGCTGCTCTCCATTTCACTTGTAATTTTGATGAGGCTGGGCAAGACCGCGATCTCTCTTTACCGAGGCTGCCATCTTGGGCAGCGGTCAGCGTGCCTCCCGCGGTAAAAATACCTGCCCAGAAGCCCTGGACTTCATACCGAGTTTGTTATTGGCAGTGTTACTGGAGTAGCAATACTGCAACTATTGTGCACGTTATACTAAATATAGCGATGCTTTTCGGGAAAGAGGATTCTTACCTTGGAAGGTGGGAAATGCAAATATGTAATGGGAGCCCCAGGAGGTTCCAATTTTAATAGGAAGTACAAATAAGTATTCGTCTTTTAAGGAATGTCTGCTCCACGAAAAGGCCTGGAAGAAATGACACTCCAGGAGCAAAGAACACACCTATATTATCCAAATCCGACTTTCTTTAGTAGATCGTCCACACCGCACTCTTTCAAAAGGAAAGAAAGGGCTCCTTGCAGTAGTAGCCCATTACTTGGTTGGGAGTAGCAAAGGTTCAACGTGAGCACCTTTCTCTGCAAGAAACAGGAAGTGCTCATAAACTAAGGGGAATACAATAAAAGAACAGACGGTCCAGCTTAAAAGTTTCTCCCACTGGCCAAGTGGGGGACAATTGGAGCCTCAAAAACAATAATGAGGGTAATGGATAAAGGCCTAGTGAATGAAAAAGACACCCATGAGTCCAAATTATAAGCAAAGATACATGATGGTTGGGGTGGGCGATTCTACTTCAGAAAACATCAGCTAATAAATGGAGAAGAAATGGCAGAATTACAACTACAAATGAAGTCACTGATGCAGGCAAGAAGCATCAATGAAACAAGAGATTCGCACGGCCTCACTACACCTATCACTACACAGATTGCCAGTTGATTGCAAAAGGGACACAAAAGAAAGAGCTGATGGGCACCACCTTCATGAAGTGATCAAAGTAGGCATCACTGATAAAGGTACTAACTGATATCACGTGCCCTCTGAAAACACAGAGGAAAATCTACAACATCTCCCATTAGTAGTTTTGCTCAATATGTTTACCTGGTTCTATGACGAGGAAACAGTCAGATCCAAACTGTGGGACAGTCTACAAGACAAGAAAAGACAAAAGCAATTGGTGCACTCTTTTAGATACAGGGGGAATGCAATTCATGATGGCCGATTGGAACTTAGAGGGGTGGGGAAAGACAGCTATAAACATTTTGAGGCTACTTGGCAAATGCGATCATCCTCTATGTTGGAACGGCAATGTTACTGTATCCATGTCCAGTTCCTGGGGAATAATGATGTTATTAGCATTGACTTCTTTCAAAGAGGATACATGCTGCAATATGTATAGTACCATAATATACAGCTCACCTTACTCTGAGACGATTTTGATCTGTTTTTGTGAGGAGAGAGAGAGAGACGGACAGGCAGAGAGACACGGCGACTGACAAAAAGAGACAGAGCACAAATATGGCAAAATATTTCAGCCAAGGGGGGAATACAAGTTGCAGAATAATAGGTGCTCGTTGCATTGTTCTTTCAACTTTTCTACAGGTATGGTATTTTTCCAAGTAAAAAGTTAGGGGAGCAATGGAAATCCACAAGTCATCAAGAAGACACCAATGGGCGAGTAAACGTGGCAATCTACAGCACGAAAGAAGGTAAATGTCACCCACAAAATCCACAAGGGTTCATGTGCACAACATGTAGAACCATGTCCTGCAAATGCAAAGAAAGCCCAAAGCGAAAAACCGGTAAGAGGATTGTGAAGACCTCATACAGGAGAATACCCAAATGGTCCACAACACACTCAAAAGTTTGGGTCGACCTCACTAGAGATTAGGGAAGTGAAAATTAAAGCTACAAAAGAACACACCCACCGGAATCCCTTCATTTAACAGTTTTACAATGGCATGTGTGACAAGATGCGGAACGAGGGAATTTTCTTATGCTACTGGGGTGGACGTAAAATAATGCAGCCACTATGGAAAACATTTTGGTGTTATCTACCTCATGATCCTTTCCTAGGGACACCCCTTGCAGAAATGCATGCTTGCTTACAGCCACAGACACACGTGACAGTTCAGAGTGCCATTGTTCAGAACAGCCCAAACTGCAGCTCAAATTTCTAAGCTCTTCATCAGACACAAAGCAGTTTTTATACATGTATACATCACTCACCCGAGGGAGTACTATACAGCAGCGAAAAGGAACAAACTACAATCTTATGCAACACTCTGTGTCCATCTAACAAAGACACGATGTGCCAAAAGAGGGCAGACACCAAATAATCCATGCTTCACTGCCATGTCTACAGAAAGCTGAAAACAGTCAAATATGAACTCCTGTCTTTAGGAATGCCGACATAGGTAGTAAAACTTTAGGGAAAAGCAAGGGACTGATTTTCAAAAAGGTTTCATTGGCTTAGCCTGGGAGGGAGAAGTGACCAGAAAGTATCAAAATAGGCAGTTCTAGGGTGCTGGTGATGTCACTTTTTTACCTCCATGCTGGTGACATGAACCACTGAGGTCTACATACTTTGTTTGTGCACAACTCTCAACGTTTAGTTAACAATAAAAAAATTTTAGGGGAAGATGAGGAAAATACAGGATTTTACTTCACATGATAAGGAGCTATGTATTTATAAGAAAGACAGATGGGGAAAGAAGAACAACTGAGAAAACAACTCACTGGAAAGGTTTCGGAGTAGCCTAGCTGAGGAGTGAATGAGTGAATTGCAAGACAGAATAAAGTGACTCAGAATGCAGAACCGATATGGAGGAAAATGGGGACAACTGTAGTTCAACATAAATGAAACAGTTCTGAACTCAAAACAAAAAAAATACCACCTGAATGCCATCGGCCTTGGTCTGCCTTGAAAGTCATTACAACTTCTTGAGGCGGAAATACTATAAATGTCAAGGTGCACAAATACCAATACACACATAAGTCACATGAAAAGATGCAAAAAAAAAAAAAGCGATGAAGAAAACACGTGTTTACAGAAATGCAGGACAGCGTGAAAAACTCCAATATATGCTTGATGGGAGTTTCCGAAAAGTAAAATAGACAAGAGTCTGGGCAGGAGGTAACAGGTAACAGTGATCAGAGCTGAGAGTGTTTCAGAATTAAAGAAAGATCGGAATCCTCAGAACGAAAGAGCACCACAAGTCTTTCACGGGATAAAAGTCAATAGATATCTAGATACACCGCAAGAAAGTGAAATATCAAGGACAGTGAGAGAATCATAACACGTTCAGAGGGTAAAAAGGGAACTTCAGAGGGGACTACCAGACCAACAGCAGACTTCTCTTCAGTAACAGTAGGTGAGACATTGGAAAAATAGCTTCCAAGTGTTGAAGGAAAAGATCGATCAATCTTGAAATTCCTACTCAGCTATATCATTCAGGAGTGAGAGCCAAATGAAGACATTTTCAGACATAGAAAGACATGTATTACTCAGAAGCCCTCATCGCAAGAAGTACGAATATACTTCCCTGGGCAAGGAATAAAACAACCGTGGAAAGGAGGACCAGGAGGCAAGAAATGAGGTACTAAAGCCTTAGCCAAACACTTGGTACCCTGAAAGTCTTCAGTTGGCTCTCCCGAGCGGCCCTACACCCTTCTTCACTGTGCCACGTGTCTTGGCGGCTGGCCAGGGTGGCCTACACCAAACAAGCTCCCTTGTTCTCTGGCTCCCGATCGGGTTTTGCCAATGCAGAGGCCTACTAGGACGCTGCCCTGAGGGAGGATGGTCACGTCGGAGGACAGAGTCTCCCGTTCTCCCGGCATGGTGATCCTTGGCGTGGGCGTCTACCTCTGAGGTCGCTGCTTCTCTCAGGATAACCCCACATGCACATCTCTCCTTTCAGGCTTCCATGACAGCTCCCTTCCTTAATCCCGGCAGGCCTCGCGGGGCTGAAACTCTGGTGGGTCCTAGCTCTGGCACATCACGCTGCCTCCTGTGGCTTTCCTAATCCATGCCCATGCGGACCCTTTAGAAAGAGTTGTTTTAAGTAATTCATTAATTTATTAATTTATTTCTTCCACTCTCCCGGAAGTATCCTTAGTTGAGTGTCTAATCGTGGGGAGCAGCCTAACAATGAAGTTGGCAAATCTAGATAAGTCTTAACTCGTAAAGGACAGTAATAATCACCCCTCATTTCAGGGACTTCAAGCCGTGATGGAGGTACAACAGTAGCCAACACAACAGAAAAGACGTGAAGGTGCGATCCCAGGGCAATCAAGGGGTTGAGACGCTTAGCGTGTTCAGAACGAACAGAGAGAATTGATGAAATTTAAACTTTGTTAGAAAAACTGACAGTGAGAATGAACATTGAATATTGTTTAGAGGAACGAAACCTGTATCTCAGGTCTTGTCTGAGTTGCACACCCTCATCCCTGTATTTCAAACTTCCTCATGTCTCACAGAACCTCCAATTCAATACGTCCCTCATTGCACAGATTTCTGCACTGTGTCCAGGCAAGCTTGAGCCTTCGGTCATCTTTAACTCCCCCCTTCTGGCACCACCCACAGCCCTCCCAGGACACAGAATTCTACTTATGGCATGCCCCTTGAGTCCATCCCTTTCCTATCCTTGCACAGCCACTATCCAAGTTCCTTTCCCATGTTCACACTGACCTCCACTCTAGGCCTGACCCTATTTCTCTTCTTCTCACCAACACCTGATGGGCAAACAGCACTATGAGGAAGAAGTCAGACGACACAGAGTGTCTCCTGAGAATGCTTCCCAGCGTTTGAGAAATATCCCCATCTTAGCAACCGAGCCTAGAATGTTCAACCTGGAACTGACCAACCAGCTCCTATTCTAAAGAACTTAATGTGGAATGCAGAGCCCCTCCTTCCATTATGACTCCTGAAGAGAAATGCTTTCTGATAACTTCGTTCAAGTACCTACACAGCCCTGGCCAGGTGGCTCAGCTCCTCGAAGCATCCTCCCATACACCAAAAGGTTGTGGGTTCTATTCCGCATCCAGGCACATACCTAGGTCGGGGGTTCGCTTCCCCATCAGGGCGTGTATGGGAGGCAACCGAATGCCTTTGCTCTCTCACACTGATAATTCTCTCCTGCTCTCTCTCCCTCTCTCTCTCCCCCTTCTGTCTAAAGTCAATAAATATCACCTCAGGTGAGAATAAAAATGGAGAAAAAAATTAATAAATGTAAAATACCTGCCACATAGCAGTTACTCAATAAATATTTGTTGAGTGGGAAAAACCGAGTGTCTTTTCACTTATTCTTTTGAATTTTTTAATTATTCATTTATTTTAGTCTAAGGACGTCTTTATTTCTTCATCCCTCTTTTTTTAAAGATTTTGTCTACTTCCTGAATTCCACAGTTGTCAGAGTTCCCGTCAACTCCATTTCCGATGGTTCTGAGTGATGGCTGCTCTCCATTTCACTTGTAATTTTGATGAGGCTGGGCAAGACCGCGATCTCTCTTTACCGAGGCTGCCATCTTGGGCAGCGGTCAGCGTGCCTCCCGCGGTAAAAATACCTGCCCAGGAGCCCTGGACTTCATACCGAGTTTGTTATTGGCAGTGTTACTGGAGTAGCAATACTGCAACTATTGTGCACATTATACTAAATATAGCGATGCTTTTCGGGAAAGAGGATTCTTACCTTGGAAGGTGGGAAATGCAAATATGTAATGGGAGCCCCAGGAGGTTCCAATTTTAATAGGAAGTACAAATAAGTATTCGTCTTTTAAGGAATGTCTGCTCCACGAAAAGGCCTGGAAGAAATGACACTCCAGGAGCAAAGAACACACCTATATTATCCAAATCCGACTTTCTTTAGTAGATCGTCCACACCGCACTCTTTCAAAAGGAAAGAAAGGGCTCCTTGCAGTAGTAGCCCATTACTTGGTTGGGAGTAGCAAAGGTTCAACGTGAGCACCTTTCTCTGCAAGAAACAGGAAGTGCTCATAAACTAAGGGGAATACAATAAAAGAACAGACGGTCCAGCTTAAAAGTTTCTCCCACTGGCCAAGTGGGGGACAATTGGAGCCTCAAAAACAATAATGAGGGTAATGGATAAAGGCCTAGTGAATGAAAAAGACACCCATGAGTCCAAATTATAAGCAAAGATACATGATGGTTGGGGTGGGCGATTCTACTTCAGAAAACATCAGCTAATAAATGGAGAAGAAATGGCAGAATTACAACTACAAATGAAGTCACTGATGCAGGCAAGAAGCATCAATGAAACAAGAGATTCGCACGGCCTCACTACACCTATCACTACACAGATTGCCAGTTGATTGCAAAAGGGACACAAAAGAAAGAGCTGATGGGCACCACCTTCATGAAGTGATCAAAGTAGGCATCACTGATAAAGGTACTAACTGATATCACGTGCCCTCTGAAAACACAGAGGAAAATCTACAACATCTCCCATTAGTAGTTTTGCTCAATATGTTTACCTGGTTCTATGACGAGGAAACAGTCAGATCCAAACTGTGGGACAGTCTACAAGACAAGAAAAGACAAAAGCAATTGGTGCACTCTTTTAGATACAGGGGGAATGCAATTCATGATGGCCGATTGGAACTTAGAGGGGTGGGGAAAGACAGCTATAAACATTTTGAGGCTACTTGGCAAATGCGATCATCCTCTATGTTGGAACGGCAATGTTACTGTATCCATGTCCAGTTCCTGGGGAATAATGATGTTATTAGCATTGACTTCTTTCAAAGAGGATACATGCTGCAATATGTATAGTACCATAATATACAGCTCACCTTACTCTGAGACGATTTTGATCTGTTTTTGTGAGGAGAGAGAGAGAGACGGACAGGCAGAGAGACACGGCGACTGACAAAAAGAGACAGAGCACAAATATGGCAAAATATTTCAGCCAAGGGGGGAATACAAGTTGCAGAATAATAGGTGCTCGTTGCATTGTTCTTTCAACTTTTCTACAGGTATGGTATTTTTCCAAGTAAAAAGTTAGGGGAGCAATGGAAATCCACAAGTCATCAAGAAGACACCAATGGGCGAGTAAACGTGGCAATCTACAGCACGAAAGAAGGTAAATGTCACCCACAAAATCCACAAGGGTTCATGTGCACAACATGTAGAACCATGTCCTGCAAATGCAAAGAAAGCCCAAAGCGAAAAACCGGTAAGAGGATTGTGAAGACCTCATACAGGAGAATACCCAAATGGTCCACAACACACTCAAAAGTTTGGGTCGACCTCACTAGAGATTAGGGAAGTGAAAATTAAAGCTACAAAAGAACACACCCACCGGAATCCCTTCATTTAACAGTTTTACAATGGCATGTGTGACAAGATGCGGAACGAGGGAATTTTCTTATGCTACTGGGGTGGACGTAAAATAATGCAGCCACTATGGAAAACATTTTGGTGTTATCTACCTCATGATCCTTTCCTAGGGACACCCCTTGCAGAAATGCATGCTTGCTTACAGCCACAGACACACGTGACAGTTCAGAGTGCCATTGTTCAGAACAGCCCAAACTGCAGCTCAAATTTCTAAGCTCTTCATCAGACACAAAGCAGTTTTTATACATGTATACATCACTCACCCGAGGGAGTACTATACAGCAGCGAAAAGGAACAAACTACAATCTTATGCAACACTCTGTGTCCATCTAACAAAGACACGATGTGCCAAAAGAGGGCAGACACCAAATAATCCATGCTTCACTGCCATGTCTACAGAAAGCTGAAAACAGTCAAATATGAACTCCTGTCTTTAGGAATGCCGACATAGGTAGTAAAACTTTAGGGAAAAGCAAGGGACTGATTTTCAAAAAGGTTTCATTGGCTTAGCCTGGGAGGGAGAAGTGACCAGAAAGTATCAAAATAGGCAGTTCTAGGGTGCTGGTGATGTCACTTTTTTACCTCCATGCTGGTGACATGAACCACTGAGGTCTACATACTTTGTTTGTGCACAACTCTCAACGTTTAGTTAACAATAAAAAAATTTTAGGGGAAGATGAGGAAAATACAGGATTTTACTTCACATGATAAGGAGCTATGTATTTATAAGAAAGACAGATGGGGAAAGAAGAACAACTGAGAAAACAACTCACTGGAAAGGTTTCGGAGTAGCCTAGCTGAGGAGTGAATGAGTGAATTGCAAGACAGAATAAAGTGACTCAGAATGCAGAACCGATATGGAGGAAAATGGGGACAACTGTAGTTCAACATAAATGAAACAGTTCTGAACTCAAAACAAAAAAAATACCACCTGAATGCCATCGGCCTTGGTCTGCCTTGAAAGTCATTACAACTTCTTGAGGCGGAAATACTATAAATGTCAAGGTGCACAAATACCAATACACACATAAGTCACATGAAAAGATGCAAAAAAAAAAAAAGCGATGAAGAAAACACGTGTTTACAGAAATGCAGGACAGCGTGAAAAACTCCAATATATGCTTGATGGGAGTTTCCGAAAAGTAAAATAGACAAGAGTCTGGGCAGGAGGTAACAGGTAACAGTGATCAGAGCTGAGAGTGTTTCAGAATTAAAGAAAGATCGGAATCCTCAGAACGAAAGAGCACCACAAGTCTTTCACGGGATAAAAGTCAATAGATATCTAGATACACCGCAAGAAAGTGAAATATCAAGGACAGTGAGAGAATCATAACACGTTCAGAGGGTAAAAAGGGAACTTCAGAGGGGACTACCAGACCAACAGCAGACTTCTCTTCAGTAACAGTAGGTGAGACATTGGAAAAATAGCTTCCAAGTGTTGAAGGAAAAGATCGATCAATCTTGAAATTCCTACTCAGCTATATCATTCAGGAGTGAGAGCCAAATGAAGACATTTTCAGACATAGAAAGACATGTATTACTCAGAAGCCCTCATCGCAAGAAGTACGAATATACTTCCCTGGGCAAGGAATAAAACAACCGTGGAAAGGAGGACCAGGAGGCAAGAAATGAGGTACTAAAGCCTTAGCCAAACACTTGGTACCCTGAAAGTCTTCAGTTGGCTCTCCCGAGCGGCCCTACACCCTTCTTCACTGTGCCACGTGTCTTGGCGGCTGGCCAGGGTGGCCTACACCAAACAAGCTCCCTTGTTCTCTGGCTCCCGATCGGGTTTTGCCAATGCAGAGGCCTACTAGGACGCTGCCCTGAGGGAGGATGGTCACGTCAGAGGACAGAGTCTCCCGTTCTCCCGGCATGGTGATCCTTGGCGTGGGCGTCTACCTCTGAGGTCGCTGCTTCTCTCAGGATAACCCCACATGCACATCTCTCCTTTCAGGCTTCCATGACAGCTCCCTTCCTTAATCCCGGCAGGCCTCGCGGGGCTGAAACTCTGGTGGGTCCTAGCTCTGGCACATCACGCTGCCTCCTGTGGCTTTCCTAATCCATGCCCATGCGGACCCTTTAGAAAGAGTTGTTTTACGTAATTCATTAATTTATTAATTTATTTCTTCCACTCTCCCGGAAGTATCCTTAGTTGAGTGTCTAATCGTGGGGAGCAGCCTAACAATGAAGTTGGCAAATCTAGATAAGTCTTAACTCGTAAAGGACAGTAATAATCACCCCTCATTTCAGGGACTTCAAGCCGTGATGGAGGTACAACAGTAGCCAACACAACAGAAAAGACGTGAAGGTGCGATCCCAGGGCAATCAAGGGGTTGAGACGCTTAGCGTGTTCAGAACGAACAGAGAGAATTGATGAAATTTAAACTTTGTTAGAAAAACTGACAGTGAGAATGAACGTTGAATATTGTTTAGAGGAACGAAACCTGTATCTCAGGTCTTGTCTGAGTTGCACACCCTCATCCCTGTATTTCAAACTTCCTCATGTCTCACAGAACCTCCAATTCAATACGTCCCTCATTGCACAGATTTCTGCACTGTGTCCAGGCAAGCTTGAGCCTTCGGTCATCTTTAACTCCCCCCTTCTGGCACCACCCACAGCCCTCCCAGGACACAGAATTCTACTTATGGCATGCCCCTTGAGTCCATCCCTTTCCTATCCTTGCACAGCCACTATCCAAGTTCCTTTCCCATGTTCACACTGACCTCCACTCTAGGCCTGACCCTATTTCTCTTCTTCTCACCAACACCTGATGGGCAAACAGCACTATGAGGAAGAAGTCAGACGACACAGAGTGTCTCCTGAGAATGCTTCCCAGCGTTTGAGAAATATCCCCATCTTAGCAACCGAGCCTAGAATGTTCAACCTGGAACTGACCAACCAGCTCCTATTCTAAAGAACTTAATGTGGAATGCAGAGCCCCTCCTTCCATTATGACTCCTGAAGAGAAATGCTTTCTGATAACTTCGTTCAAGTACCTACACAGCCCTGGCCAGGTGGCTCAGCTCCTCGAAGCATCCTCCCATACACCAAAAGGTTGTGGGTTCTATTCCGCATCCAGGCACATACCTAGGTCGGGGGTTCGCTTCCCCATCAGGGCGTGTATGGGAGGCAACCGAATGCCTTTGCTCTCTCACACTGATAATTCTCTCCTGCTCTCTCTCCCTCTCTCTCTCCCCCTTCTGTCTAAAGTCAATAAATATCACCTCAGGTGAGAATAAAAATGGAGAAAAAAATTAATAAATGTAAAATACCTGCCACATAGCAGTTACTCAATAAATATTTGTTGAGTGGGAAAAACCGAGTGTCTTTTCACTTATTCTTTTGAATTTTTTAATTATTCATTTATTTTAGTCTAAGGACGTCTTTATTTCTTCATCCCTCTTTTTTTAAAGATTTTGTCTACTTCCTGAATTCCACAGTTGTCAGAGTTCCCGTCAACTCCATTTCCGATGGTTCTGAGTGATGGCTGCTCTCCATTTCACTTGTAATTTTGATGAGGCTGGGCAAGACCGCGATCTCTCTTTACCGAGGCTGCCATCTTGGGCAGCGGTCAGCGTGCCTCCCGCGGTAAAAATACCTGCCCAGGAGCCCTGGACTTCATACCGAGTTTGTTATTGGCAGTGTTACTGGAGTAGCAATACTGCAACTATTGTGCACATTATACTAAATATAGCGATGCTTTTCGGGAAAGAGGATTCTTACCTTGGAAGGTGGGAAATGCAAATATGTAATGGGAGCCCCAGGAGGTTCCAATTTTAATAGGAAGTACAAATAAGTATTCGTCTTTTAAGGAATGTCTGCTCCACGAAAAGGCCTGGAAGAAATGACACTCCAGGAGCAAAGAACACACCTATATTATCCAAATCCGACTTTCTTTAGTAGATCGTCCACACCGCACTCTTTCAAAAGGAAAGAAAGGGCTCCTTGCAGTAGTAGCCCATTACTTGGTTGGGAGTAGCAAAGGTTCAACGTGAGCACCTTTCTCTGCAAGAAACAGGAAGTGCTCATAAACTAAGGGGAATACAATAAAAGAACAGACGGTCCAGCTTAAAAGTTTCTCCCACTGGCCAAGTGGGGGACAATTGGAGCCTCAAAAACAATAATGAGGGTAATGGATAAAGGCCTAGTGAATGAAAAAGACACCCATGAGTCCAAATTATAAGCAAAGATACATGATGGTTGGGGTGGGCGATTCTACTTCAGAAAACATCAGCTAATAAATGGAGAAGAAATGGCAGAATTACAACTACAAATGAAGTCACTGATGCAGGCAAGAAGCATCAATGAAACAAGAGATTCGCACGGCCTCACTACACCTATCACTACACAGATTGCCAGTTGATTGCAAAAGGGACACAAAAGAAAGAGCTGATGGGCACCACCTTCATGAAGTGATCAAAGTAGGCATCACTGATAAAGGTACTAACTGATATCACGTGCCCTCTGAAAACACAGAGGAAAATCTACAACATCTCCCATTAGTAGTTTTGCTCAATATGTTTACCTGGTTCTATGACGAGGAAACAGTCAGATCCAAACTGTGGGACAGTCTACAAGACAAGAAAAGACAAAAGCAATTGGTGCACTCTTTTAGATACAGGGGGAATGCAATTCATGATGGCCGATTGGAACTTAGAGGGGTGGGGAAAGACAGCTATAAACATTTTGAGGCTACTTGGCAAATGCGATCATCCTCTATGTTGGAACGGCAATGTTACTGTATCCATGTCCAGTTCCTGGGGAATAATGATGTTATTAGCATTGACTTCTTTCAAAGAGGATACATGCTGCAATATGTATAGTACCATAATATACAGCTCACCTTACTCTGAGACGATTTTGATCTGTTTTTGTGAGGAGAGAGAGAGAGACGGACAGGCAGAGAGACACGGCGACTGACAAAAAGAGACAGAGCACAAATATGGCAAAATATTTCAGCCAAGGGGGGAATACAAGTTGCAGAATAATAGGTGCTCGTTGCATTGTTCTTTCAACTTTTCTACAGGTATGGTATTTTTCCAAGTAAAAAGTTAGGGGAGCAATGGAAATCCACAAGTCATCAAGAAGACACCAATGGGCGAGTAAACGTGGCAATCTACAGCACGAAAGAAGGTAAATGTCACCCACAAAATCCACAAGGGTTCATGTGCACAACATGTAGAACCATGTCCTGCAAATGCAAAGAAAGCCCAAAGCGAAAAACCGGTAAGAGGATTGTGAAGACCTCATACAGGAGAATACCCAAATGGTCCACAACACACTCAAAAGTTTGGGTCGACCTCACTAGAGATTAGGGAAGTGAAAATTAAAGCTACAAAAGAACACACCCACCGGAATCCCTTCATTTAACAGTTTTACAATGGCATGTGTGACAAGATGCGGAACGAGGGAATTTTCTTATGCTACTGGGGTGGACGTAAAATAATGCAGCCACTATGGAAAACATTTTGGTGTTATCTACCTCATGATCCTTTCCTAGGGACACCCCTTGCAGAAATGCATGCTTGCTTACAGCCACAGACACACGTGACAGTTCAGAGTGCCATTGTTCAGAACAGCCCAAACTGCAGCTCAAATTTCTAAGCTCTTCATCAGACACAAAGCAGTTTTTATACATGTATACATCACTCACCCGAGGGAGTACTATACAGCAGCGAAAAGGAACAAACTACAATCTTATGCAACACTCTGTGTCCATCTAACAAAGACACGATGTGCCAAAAGAGGGCAGACACCAAATAATCCATGCTTCACTGCCATGTCTACAGAAAGCTGAAAACAGTCAAATATGAACTCCTGTCTTTAGGAATGCCGACATAGGTAGTAAAACTTTAGGGAAAAGCAAGGGACTGATTTTCAAAAAGGTTTCATTGGCTTAGCCTGGGAGGGAGAAGTGACCAGAAAGTATCAAAATAGGCAGTTCTAGGGTGCTGGTGATGTCACTTTTTTACCTCCATGCTGGTGACATGAACCACTGAGGTCTACATACTTTGTTTGTGCACAACTCTCAACGTTTAGTTAACAATAAAAAAATTTTAGGGGAAGATGAGGAAAATACAGGATTTTACTTCACATGATAAGGAGCTATGTATTTATAAGAAAGACAGATGGGGAAAGAAGAACAACTGAGAAAACAACTCACTGGAAAGGTTTCGGAGTAGCCTAGCTGAGGAGTGAATGAGTGAATTGCAAGACAGAATAAAGTGACTCAGAATGCAGAACCGATATGGAGGAAAATGGGGACAACTGTAGTTCAACATAAATGAAACAGTTCTGAACTCAAAACAAAAAAAATACCACCTGAATGCCATCGGCCTTGGTCTGCCTTGAAAGTCATTACAACTTCTTGAGGCGGAAATACTATAAATGTCAAGGTGCACAAATACCAATACACACATAAGTCACATGAAAAGATGCAAAAAAAAAAAAAGCGATGAAGAAAACACGTGTTTACAGAAATGCAGGACAGCGTGAAAAACTCCAATATATGCTTGATGGGAGTTTCCGAAAAGTAAAATAGACAAGAGTCTGGGCAGGAGGTAACAGGTAACAGTGATCAGAGCTGAGAGTGTTTCAGAATTAAAGAAAGATCGGAATCCTCAGAACGAAAGAGCACCACAAGTCTTTCACGGGATAAAAGTCAATAGATATCTAGATACACCGCAAGAAAGTGAAATATCAAGGACAGTGAGAGAATCATAACACGTTCAGAGGGTAAAAAGGGAACTTCAGAGGGGACTACCAGACCAACAGCAGACTTCTCTTCAGTAACAGTAGGTGAGACATTGGAAAAATAGCTTCCAAGTGTTGAAGGAAAAGATCGATCAATCTTGAAATTCCTACTCAGCTATATCATTCAGGAGTGAGAGCCAAATGAAGACATTTTCAGACATAGAAAGACATGTATTACTCAGAAGCCCTCATCGCAAGAAGTACGAATATACTTCCCTGGGCAAGGAATAAAACAACCGTGGAAAGGAGGACCAGGAGGCAAGAAATGAGGTACTAAAGCCTTAGCCAAACACTTGGTACCCTGAAAGTCTTCAGTTGGCTCTCCCGAGCGGCCCTACACCCTTCTTCACTGTGCCACGTGTCTTGGCGGCTGGCCAGGGTGGCCTACACCAAACAAGCTCCCTTGTTCTCTGGCTCCCGATCGGGTTTTGCCAATGCAGAGGCCTACTAGGACGCTGCCCTGAGGGAGGATGGTCACGTCGGAGGACAGAGTCTCCCGTTCTCCCGGCATGGTGATCCTTGGCGTGGGCGTCTACCTCTGAGGTCGCTGCTTCTCTCAGGATAACCCCACATGCACATCTCTCCTTTCAGGCTTCCATGACAGCTCCCTTCCTTAATCCCGGCAGGCCTCGCGGGGCTGAAACTCTGGTGGGTCCTAGCTCTGGCACATCACGCTGCCTCCTGTGGCTTTCCTAATCCATGCCCATGCGGACCCTTTAGAAAGAGTTGTTTTACGTAATTCATTAATTTATTAATTTATTTCTTCCACTCTCCCGGAAGTATCCTTAGTTGAGTGTCTAATCGTGGGGAGCAGCCTAACAATGAAGTTGGCAAATCTAGATAAGTCTTAACTCGTAAAGGACAGTAATAATCACCCCTCATTTCAGGGACTTCAAGCCGTGATGGAGGTACAACAGTAGCCAACACAACAGAAAAGACGTGAAGGTGCGATCCCAGGGCAATCAAGGGGTTGAGACGCTTAGCGTGTTCAGAACGAACAGAGAGAATTGATGAAATTTAAACTTTGTTAGAAAAACTGACAGTGAGAATGAACGTTGAATATTGTTTAGAGGAACGAAACCTGTATCTCAGGTCTTGTCTGAGTTGCACACCCTCATCCCTGTATTTCAAACTTCCTCATGTCTCACAGAACCTCCAATTCAATACGTCCCTCATTGCACAGATTTCTGCACTGTGTCCAGGCAAGCTTGAGCCTTCGGTCATCTTTAACTCCCCCCTTCTGGCACCACCCACAGCCCTCCCAGGACACAGAATTCTACTTATGGCATGCCCCTTGAGTCCATCCCTTTCCTATCCTTGCACAGCCACTATCCAAGTTCCTTTCCCATGTTCACACTGACCTCCACTCTAGGCCTGACCCTATTTCTCTTCTTCTCACCAACACCTGATGGGCAAACAGCACTATGAGGAAGAAGTCAGACGACACAGAGTGTCTCCTGAGAATGCTTCCCAGCGTTTGAGAAATATCCCCATCTTAGAAACCGAGCCTAGAATGTTCAACCTGGAACTGACCAACCAGCTCCTATTCTAAAGAACTTAATGTGGAATGCAGAGCCCCTCCTTCCATTATGACTCCTGAAGAGAAATGCTTTCTGATAACTTCGTTCAAGTACCTACACAGCCCTGGCCAGGTGGCTCAGCTCCTCGAAGCATCCTCCCATACACCAAAAGGTTGTGGGTTCTATTCCGCATCCAGGCACATACCTAGGTCGGGGGTTCGCTTCCCCATCAGGGCGTGTATGGGAGGCAACCGAATGCCTTTGCTCTCTCACACTGATAATTCTCTCCTGCTCTCTCTCCCTCTCTCTCTCCCCCTTCTGTCTAAAGTCAATAAATATCACCTCAGGTGAGAATAAAAATGGAGAAAAAAATTAATAAATGTAAAATACCTGCCACATAGCAGTTACTCAATAAATATTTGTTGAGTGGGAAAAACCGAGTGTCTTTTCACTTATTCTTTTGAATTTTTTAATTATTCATTTATTTTAGTCTAAGGACGTCTTTATTTCTTCATCCCTCTTTTTTTAAAGATTTTGTCTACTTCCTGAATTCCACAGTTGTCAGAGTTCCCGTCAACTCCATTTCCGATGGTTCTGAGTGATGGCTGCTCTCCATTTCACTTGTAATTTTGATGAGGCTGGGCAAGACCGCGATCTCTCTTTACCGAGGCTGCCATCTTGGGCAGCGGTCAGCGTGCCTCCCGCGGTAAAAATACCTGCCCAGGAGCCCTGGACTTCATACCGAGTTTGTTATTGGCAGTGTTACTGGAGTAGCAATACTGCAACTATTGTGCACGTTATACTAAATATAGCGATGCTTTTCGGGAAAGAGGATTCTTACCTTGGAAGGTGGGAAATGCAAATATGTAATGGGAGCCCCAGGAGGTTCCAATTTTAATAGGAAGTACAAATAAGTATTCGTCTTTTAAGGAATGTCTGCTCCACGAAAAGGCCTGGAAGAAATGACACTCCAGGAGCAAAGAACACACCTATATTATCCAAATCCGACTTTCTTTAGTAGATCGTCCACACCGCACTCTTTCAAAAGGAAAGAAAGGGCTCCTTGCAGTAGTAGCCCATTACTTGGTTGGGAGTAGCAAAGGTTCAACGTGAGCACCTTTCTCTGCAAGAAACAGGAAGTGCTCATAAACTAAGGGGAATACAATAAAAGAACAGACGGTCCAGCTTAAAAGTTTCTCCCACTGGCCAAGTGGGGGACAATTGGAGCCTCAAAAACAATAATGAGGGTAATGGATAAAGGCCTAGTGAATGAAAAAGACACCCATGAGTCCAAATTATAAGCAAAGATACATGATGGTTGGGGTGGGCGATTCTACTTCAGAAAACATCAGCTAATAAATGGAGAAGAAATGGCAGAATTACAACTACAAATGAAGTCACTGATGCAGGCAAGAAGCATCAATGAAACAAGAGATTCGCACGGCCTCACTACACCTATCACTACACAGATTGCCAGTTGATTGCAAAAGGGACACAAAAGAAAGAGCTGATGGGCACCACCTTCATGAAGTGATCAAAGTAGGCATCACTGATAAAGGTACTAACTGATATCACGTGCCCTCTGAAAACACAGAGGAAAATCTACAACATCTCCCATTAGTAGTTTTGCTCAATATGTTTACCTGGTTCTATGACGAGGAAACAGTCAGATCCAAACTGTGGGACAGTCTACAAGACAAGAAAAGACAAAAGCAATTGGTGCACTCTTTTAGATACAGGGGGAATGCAATTCATGATGGCCGATTGGAACTTAGAGGGGTGGGGAAAGACAGCTATAAACATTTTGAGGCTACTTGGCAAATGCGATCATCCTCTATGTTGGAACGGCAATGTTACTGTATCCATGTCCAGTTCCTGGGGAATAATGATGTTATTAGCATTGACTTCTTTCAAAGAGGATACATGCTGCAATATGTATAGTACCATAATATACAGCTCACCTTACTCTGAGACGATTTTGATCTGTTTTTGTGAGGAGAGAGAGAGAGACGGACAGGCAGAGAGACACGGCGACTGACAAAAAGAGACAGAGCACAAATATGGCAAAATATTTCAGCCAAGGGGGGAATACAAGTTGCAGAATAATAGGTGCTCGTTGCATTGTTCTTTCAACTTTTCTACAGGTATGGTATTTTTCCAAGTAAAAAGTTAGGGGAGCAATGGAAATCCACAAGTCATCAAGAAGACACCAATGGGCGAGTAAACGTGGCAATCTACAGCACGAAAGAAGGTAAATGTCACCCACAAAATCCACAAGGGTTCATGTGCACAACATGTAGAACCATGTCCTGCAAATGCAAAGAAAGCCCAAAGCGAAAAACCGGTAAGAGGATTGTGAAGACCTCATACAGGAGAATACCCAAATGGTCCACAACACACTCAAAAGTTTGGGTCGACCTCACTAGAGATTAGGGAAGTGAAAATTAAAGCTACAAAAGAACACACCCACCGGAATCCCTTCATTTAACAGTTTTACAATGGCATGTGTGACAAGATGCGGAACGAGGGAATTTTCTTATGCTACTGGGGTGGACGTAAAATAATGCAGCCACTATGGAAAACATTTTGGTGTTATCTACCTCATGATCCTTTCCTAGGGACACCCCTTGCAGAAATGCATGCTTGCTTACAGCCACAGACACACGTGACAGTTCAGAGTGCCATTGTTCAGAACAGCCCAAACTGCAGCTCAAATTTCTAAGCTCTTCATCAGACACAAAGCAGTTTTTATACATGTGTACCACACTCACCCGAGGGAGTATTATACAGCAGCGAAAAGGAACAAACTACAATCTTATGCAACACTATGTGTCCATCTGACAAAGACACGATGCGCAAAAGGAGGGCAGACACCAAATAATCCATGCTTCACTGCCATGTCTACAGAAAGCTGAAAACAGTCAAATATGAACTCCTGTCTTTAGGAATGCCGACATAGGTAGTAAAACTTTAGGGAAAAGCAAGGGACTGATTTTCAAAAAGGTTTCATTGGCTTAGCCTGGGAGGGAGAAGTGACCAGAAAGGATCAAAATAGGCAGTTCTAGGGTGCTGGTGATGTCACTTTTTTACCTCCATGCTGGTGACACGAACCACTGAGGTCTACATACTTTGTTCGTGCACAACTCTCAACGTTTAGTTAACAATAAAAAAATTTTAGGGGAAGATGAGGAAAATACAGGATTTTACTTCACATGATAAGGAGCTATGTATTTATAAGAAAGACAGATGGGGAAAGAAGAACAACTGAGAAAACAACTCACTGGAAAGGTTTCGGAGTAGCCTAGCTGAGGAGTGAATGAGTGAATTGCAAGACAGAATAAAGTGACTCAGAATGCAGAACAGATATGGAGGAAAATGGGGACAACTGTAGTTCAACATAAATGAAACAGTTCTGAACTCAAAACAAAAAAAATACCACCTGAATGCCATCGGCCTTGGTCTGCCTTGAAAGTCATTACAACTTCTTGAGGCGGAAATACTATAAATGTCAAGGTGCACAAATACCAATACACACATAAGTCACACGAAAAGATGCAAAAAAAAAAAAAGCGATGAAGAAAACACGTGTTTACAGAAATGCAGGACAGCGTGAAAAACTCCAATATATGCTTGATGGGAGTTTCCGAAAAGTAAAATAGACAAGAGTCTGGGCAGGAGGTAACAGGTAACAGTGATCAGAGCTGGGAGTGTTTCAGAATTAAAGAAAGATCGGAATCCTCAGAACGAAAGAGCACCACAAGTCTTTCACGGGATAAAAGTCAATAGATATCTAGATACACCGCAAGAAAGTGAAATATCAAGGACAGTGAGAGAATCATAACACGTTCAGAGGGTAAAAAGGGAACTTCAGAGGGGACTACCAGACCAACAGCAGACTTCTCTTCAGTAACAGTAGGTGAGACATTGGAAAAATAGCTTCCAAGTGTTGAAGGAAAAGATCGATCAATCTTGAAATTCCTACTCAGCTATATCATTCAGGAGTGAGAGCCAAATGAAGACATTTTCAGACATAGAAAGACATGTATTACTCAGAAGCCCTCATCGCAAGAAGTACGAATATACTTCCCTGGGCAAGGAATAAAACAACCGTGTAAAGGAGGACCGGGAGGCAAGAAATGAGGTACTAAAGCCTTAGCCAAACACTTGGTACCCTGAAAGTCTTCAGTTGGCTCTCCAGAGCGGCCCTACACCCTTCTTCACTGTGCCACGTGTCTTGGCGGCTGGCCAGGGTGGCCTACACCAAACAAGCCCCCTTGTTCTCTGGCTCCCGATCGGGTTTTGCCAATGCAGAGGCCTACTAGGACGCTGCCCTGAGGGAGGATGGTCACGTCAGAGGACAGAGTCTCCCGTTCTCCCGGCATGGTGATCCTTGGCGTGGGCGTCTACCTCTGAGGTCCCTGCTTCTCTCAGGATAACCCCACATGCACATCTCTCCTTTCAGGCTTCCATGACAGCTCCCTTCCTCAATCCCGGAAGGCCTCGCGGGGCTGACACTCTGGTGGGTCCTAGCTCTGGCACATCACGCTGCCTCCTGTGGCTTTCCTAATCCATGCCCATGCGGACCCTTTAGAAAGAGTTGTTTTAAGTAATTCATTAATTTATTAATTTATTTCTTCCACTCTCCCGGAAGTATCCTTAGTTGAGTGTCTAATCGTGGGGAGCAGCCTAACAATGAAGTTGGCAAATCTAGATAAGTCTTAACTCGTAAAGGACAGTAATAATCACCCCTCATTTCAGGGACTTCAAGCCGTGGTGGAGGTACAACAGTAGCCAACACAACAGAAAAGACGTGAAGGTGCGATCCCAGGGCAATCAAGGGGTTGAGACCCTTAGCGTGTTCAGAACGAACAGAGAGAATTGATGAAATTTAAACTTTGTTAGAAAAACTGACAGTGAGAATGAACGTTGAATATTGTTTAGAGGAACGAAACCTGTATCTCAGGTCTTGTCTGAGTTGCACACCCTCATCCCTGTATTTCAAACTTCCTCATGTCTCACAGAACCTCCAATTCAATACGTCCCTCATTGCACGGATTCCTGCACTGTGTCCAGGCAAGCTTGAGCCTTCGGTCATCTTTAACTCCCCCCTTCTGGCACCACCCACAGCCCTCCCAGGACACAGAATTCTACTTATGGCATGCCCCTTGAATCCATCCCTTTCCTATCCTTGCACAGCCACTATCCAAGTTCCTTTCCCATGTTCACACTGACCTCCACTCTAGGCCTGACCCTATTTCTCTTCTTCTCACCAACACCTGATGGGCAAACAGCACTATGAGGAAGAAGTCAGACGACACAGAGTGTCTCCTGAGAATGCTTCCCAGCGCTTGAGAAATATCCCCATCTTAGCAACCGAGCCTAGAATGTTCAACCTGGAACTGACCAACCAGCTCCTATTCTAAAGAACTTAATGTGGAATGCAGAGCCCCTCCTTCCATTATGACTCCTGAAGAGAAATGCTTTCTGATAACTTCGTTCAAGTACCTACACAGCCCTGGCCAGGTGGCTCAGCTCCTCGAAGCATCCTCCCATACACCAAAAGGTTGTGGGTTCTATTCCGCATCCAGGCACATACCTAGGTCGGGGGTTCGCTTCCCCATCAGGGCGTGTACGGGAGGCAACCGAATGCCTTTGCTCTCTCACACTGATAATTCTCTCCTGCTCTCTCTCACTCTCTCTCTCCCCCTTCTGTCTAAAGTCAATAAATATCACTTCAGGTGAGAATAAAAATGGAGAAATAAATTAATAAATGTAAAATACCTGCCACATAGCAGTTACTAAATAAATATTTGTTGAGTGGGAAAAACAGAGTGTCTTTTCACTTATTCTTTTGAATTTTTTAATTATTCATTTATTTTAGTCTAAGGACGTCTTTATTTCTTCATCCCTCTTTTTTTAAAGATTTTGTCTATTTCCTGAATTCCACAGTTGTCAGAGTTCCCGTCAACTCCATTTCTGATGGTTCTGAGTGATGGCTGTTCTCCATTTCACTTGTAATTTTGATGAGGCTGGGCAAGACCGCGATCTCTCTTTACCGAGGCTGCCATCTTGGGCAGCGGTCAGTGTGCCTCTCAGGGTAAAAATACCTGCCCAGGAGCCCTGGACTTCATACCGAGTTTGTTATTGGCAGTGTTACTGGAGTAGCAATACTGCAACTATTGTGCACGTTATACTAAATATAGCGATGCTTTTTGGGAAAGAGGATTCTTACCTTGGAAGGTGGGAAATGCAAATATGTAATGGGAGCCGCAGGAGGTTCCAATTTTAATAGGAAGTACAAATAAGTATTCGTCTTTTAAGGAATGTCTGCTCCACGAAAAGGCCTGGAAGAAATGACACTCCAGGAGCAAAGAGCACACCTGTTACCCAAATCCTACTTTCTTTGGTAGGTCATCCACACCACACTCGTTAAAAAGATAAGAAAGGGCTCCTTGCAGTAATAGCCCATTACTGGTTGGGAGTAGCAAAGGCTCAATGGGAGCACCTTTTTCTGCTGGAAACGGGAAGTGCTCATAAACTAATGGGAGTACAATAAAAGAACAGACGGTCCAGCTTAAAAGGTTCTCCCACTGGCCAAGTGGGGGACAATTTGAGCCTCGAAAACAATAATGAGGGTAATGGATAAAGGCCCATTGAGTGAAAAAGACACCCGTAAGTCCAAATTATAACCAAAAAAACGCGATGGTTGGGATGGGCGATTCTACTTCAGAAAACGTCACCTAAGAAATGTAGAACAAATGGCAGAGTTACAATTACAAATGAAGTCACTGACGCAGGCAAGAAGCATCAATGATACAAGGGATTCGCATGGCCTCACTACACCTAGCACTGTACATATGGCTAGTTGATTGCAAAAGGAAAAGAAGGGAAGGAGCTGACGGGCACCACCTTCCTGAAGTGATCAAACTAGGCATCACTGATAAAGGAACTAGCTGATATCACGTGCCCTTGGAAAACACAAAGGAAAATATACAACATCACCCATTGGTATTTCTGTTCCATAACTTTACCTGGTTCTATGACGAGGAAACAGTCAGATCCAAACTGTGGGACAGTCTACAAGACAAGTAAAGAGAAAAGCAATTGGTGCGCTCTTTTAGATACAGGGGGAATGCAATTCATGATGGCCGATTGGAACTTAGAGGGGTGGGGAAAGACAGCTATAAACATGTTGAGGCTACTTGGCAAATGTGACCATAGTCTATGTTGGAATGACAATGTTACTGTATCCATGTCCAGTTCCTGGAGAATGATAATGTTATTAGCATTGACTTCTTTCAAAGAGGATACCTGCTGCAATACTTATAGTACCACAATATAGAGCTCAACTTAGTCTGAGACGATTTTGATCTGTTTCTGTGTGGAGAGAGAGACAGACAGACAGAGAGACAGAGAGACTGACTAAAAGAGACACAGCACAACTCTGGCAAAACATTTCAGCAAATGGGGGAATACGAGTTGCAGAATAATAGGTGCTCATGGCATTGTTCTTTCCACTTTTCTACAGGTTGGGTATTTTTTCAAATAAACAGTTAGGAGAGCAATGGAAATCCTCGAGTCATCAAAAAGATACCGATGGGCGAGTAGAAGTGACAAACTACAGTAGGAAAGGAGGTAAATGTCACCCATAGAATCCACAAGGGTTCATGTGCACAATATGTTGAACAATTTCCTGCAAATCCAAAGAAAGGCCAAGGAGAAAAACCGGTAAGGGGCTTGCGAGGAACCCACAAAGGAGAATATCCAAATGGTCCACAACACATTAAAAAGTTTGGGTCGACCTCACTAGACATTAGGGAAATGAAAATTAAAGCAACAAAAGTACACACCCACCGGAATCCCTTCATTTAACAGGTTTGCCGTGACATGTGTGACAAGACACGGAACAAGGAAATTTTCTTATCCACTGGAGTGGGCGTAAAATAATGCAGCCGCTATGGAAAACATTTTGGTGTTATCTACTTCATGATCCTTTCCTAGGGACACCCCTAGCAGAAATGCACGCTTACTTACAGTCACACACACACGGGACTGTTCAGAGTGCCATTATTCACAACAGCCCAAACTGCAGCTCAAATTTCTAAGCTCTTCATAAGACACAAAGCAGTTTTTAGACATCTGTATATCACTCACCTGGGGGAATACTATACAGCGGTGAAAATGAACAAACTACCATGATGCCACACTATGTATCAATCTAACAAATATACAATGTCCAAAAAAAGCCAGACACCAAATAACACATACTTCAATACCGTGTCTCCAAAAACCTGGAAGCAGTCAAATATAAACTACTGTGTTTAGGAATGCCAACATAGGTAGAAAAACTTTAGGGAAAAGCAAGGGACTGGTTTTCATAAAGGTTTCATGGCCTAGCCAGGGAGGGAGTAGCGGCCAGCTAGGATCACACTAGGCAGTTCTAGGGTGCTGGTGATGTCACTTTTTTACCTCCACGCTGGTGACACGAACCACTGAGGTCTGCATACTTAGTCCGTGCACACTTCTCAGTGTTTACTTAACAAGAAAATTTTTAAAGGAAAATTAAGGCAAATACAGGATTTGACATTACCTGATAAGTAGCTAGGTATTTATAAGAAAGATAGATGCAGCAAAGAAAAACAACTGAGTAAACAACTCGGTAGAAAGGTTTCAGAGTAGCCTAGCTAAGCAGTGAAAAAGTGAATTGGAAGACAGAATGAAGCGACTCAGAATACAGCACAGACATGGAGGAAAATGGGGACAACAGCAGTTGAATTTTTAAAAATAAAAACAATTCTGAACTAAACGAAAAAGAAAAATACCACCCCAGTGCCGTAGGCCTTGGTCTGCCTTGAAGGTCGTTACAACTGCTTGAGGCGGAAATACTGTAAACGTCAACGTGCACAAATCCAAATATACACGGAAATCACACGAAAGGATGCACAAGAAAGGAGAAAGCCATGAGGAAAATTCGTGTCTAAAGAGATGGGGGGCCGCATGAAAATCTCCAACATACACTTGATGGGACTTCCAAGAGAATAGAATAAACTAGAGTCTGGGCCGGAGGTAACGGTGATCAGGGCTGAGAATGTTTCAGAATTCAAGGAAGATGGGAATCCTCAGAATGAAAGAGCACGCCAAGTCTTTCACGGGATAAAAGTCCACTGATATCCAGATACACCGCAAGAAAGTGAAATATCAAGGACAGTGAGGGAATCATAACACGTTCGGAGGAAAAAAGGGAACTTCAAAGGGGACTGCCAGACCAACAGCAGACTTCTCATCAGTAACAGTAGGTGAGACAGTGGAAAAATAGCTTCCAAGTGTTGAAGGAAAAGATCGATCAATCTTGAAATTCCTACTCAGCTATATCATTCAGGCGTGAGAGCCAAATGGAGACATTTTCAGACATAGAAAGACATGTATTATTCAGAAGCCCTCATGGCAGGAAGTGCGAATATACTTCCCTGGGCAAGGAATAAAACAACCGTGGAAAGGAGGATCAGGAGGCAAGGAATGAGGCACTAAAACCTTAGCCGAACACTTGGTACCCTGAACGTCTTCAGTTGGCTCTCCAGATCGGCCCTACACCCTTCTTCACTCTGCCACGTGTCTTGGCGGCTGGCCAGGGTGGCCTACACCAAACAAGCAAGCTCCCTTGTTCCCTGGGTCCCGAGCGGGTTTTGCCAATGCAGAGCCCTACTGGGACGCTGCACTGAGGGAGGATGGCCAGGTCAGAGGACAGAGTCTCCTGTTCTCCCGGCATGGTGATCCTTGGCGTGGGCGTCTACCTCTGAGGTCGCTGCTTCTCTCAGGATAACCCCACATGCACATCTCTCCTTTCAGGCTTCCATGACAGCTCCCTTCCTTAATCCCTGCAGGCCTCGCGGGGCTGACACTCTGCTGGGTCCTAGCTCTGGCACATCACGCTGCCTCTTGTGGCTTTCTTAATCCATACCCTTTCTTAATCTACCCTTTAGAAAGAGTTCTTTTAAGCAATTCATTAATTTCTTAATTTATTTCTTCAACTCTCCCGGAGGTGTCCTTATTTGAGTGTCTAATCTTCGGGGAGCAGCCTAACAATGAAATTGGCAAGTCTAAATAAGTCTTAACTCGTAAAAGACAGTAATAATCACCCCTCATTTGAGGGACTTCAAGTCATCACGGAGGTGCAACAGTAGCCAACACAACAGAAAAGACGTGAAGGTGCGATCCCAGGGCAATCAAGGGGTTGAGACGCTTAGCGTGTGCAGAGCGAACAGAGAGAATTGATGAAAGTTAAACTTTGTTAGAGAAACACACAGTCAGAATGAACGTTGAATATTGTTTAGAGGAACGAAACCTGTATCTCCGGTCTTGTCTGAGTTGCACACCCTCATCCCTATATTTCAGACTTCCTCATGTCTCACAGAACCTCCAATTCCATACATCCCACATTGCACGGATTACTGCACTGTGTCCAGGCAGTGCTTGAGCCTTCGGTCATCTTTAACTCCCCCCTTCTGACACCACCCACACCCCTCCCAGGACACAGAATTCTACTTATGGCATGCCCCTTGAATCCATCCCTTTCCTATCCTTGCACAGCCACTATCCAAGTTCCTTTCCCATGTTCACACTGACCTCCACTCTAGGCCTGACCCTATTTCTCTTCTTCTCACCAACACCAGATGGGCAAACAGCACTATGAGGAAGAAGTCAGACGACACAGAGTGTCTCCTGAGAATGCTTCCCAGCGCTTGAGAAATATCCCCATCTTAGCAACCGAGCCTAGAATGTTCAACCTGTAACAGACCAACCAGCTCCTATTCTAAAGAACCTCAGGTGGAATGCAGAGCCCCTCCTTCCATTATGACTCCAGGACAGAAATGCCTTCTGATAACTTCTTTCACTACCTGCACAGCCCTGGCCAGGTGGCTCAGCTCCTTGAAATATCTTCCCATACACCAAAAGTTTTGGGGTTCTATTCCCCAGCAATGCACATACCTAGGTTGTAGTTTTGATCCCCGATTAGGGTGCATGTTGGAGGCAACTGAATGAGGAATACTGTGAACAATAAAATGGCAATAAACATGTATGTATCAAAGAATAAGAGAAACACAACCATGGATATGGAGAGCAATTTGATGACTTCCAGATTGGAAGATAGTATGGTGAATGGCTGAAGAGGTGATGGAAGTGAGTAGAAATAGTGAGTTACAGAATAACCTTGGATATGTAAAATGCCAGATAGGAAATGGAGTAGCCAAAGCACCTATCACGTCCCAAGGACATGTACAATGGTGTGGGGATTGCCTGAGGGAGTCAGGGGTGTTGGGTTCAGGGTGCCAAGGGGGAAAAATTGGGACAACTACAATGTATAATGATTAACATATAATTTCAAAAATGGTGAAGTGCTGTGGCCAATATGGCATGGTTTTTTGGAGCATCTTTTCATACTTGGAAATATGCAGGCTTGATCCTGTTTCGGGTACATGCCTAGGTTGTGGGTTCAATCTCTACCCTGGGCACATACAAGAGGCAACCAATCCGTGGTTCTCTCTGTCTAAAGGCAATGTAAAAGTGTCCTCAGGTAAGTATTTTTTTTAAAAGAAGTCACAAGTTGTGAAATCATTGCCACTATCTAATTGCAGAACATTTTGACCATCCCCAAAACAAACCCCACACCCATTAACAGTCACTGCCTGTTGCCCCTCCTTTCTTGCCCTGACAACCACTAATCTCTCTCTATGGGTATGCCTGCTTCAGACATTTCATAGAAATAAAATGATGGAATCATTAAAAAAAAAAAAAAGAAGGTAGTAGTAATTTTGGGTTGGTCAAAAAGTCCATTTATTTTTTCCTGTAAGAAGACTCTAGTAGGATTTGGTTTTCTTTGACTTCATTTGAAAGAATTTTTTTATTGTATTGTGACAGCTGTCATATCAGCATGTATTTTTAAAAACTTATCAAATTTGGTGAATTTTTGTGTAGCCATTTTAATATTTAATGTGAAGGAAAATAAACAACATTTTCAGTATATTATGCTTTATTATTTCAAGAAAGGTAAAAATGCAACTGAAACACACACACAGAAAGATTTGTGCTGTGTATGGAGAAGATATAGTAACTGATCGAATATATCAAAAGTGGTTTGCAAAGTTCCGTGTTGGAGATTTCTCGCTGGATGATGCTCCAAGGTCAAGTTGACCAGTTGAAGTTGATAGTGAGCAAATCAAGACATTAATTGAGAACAATCAATGTTATAGCACTCAGGAGATAGCCGACATACTCAAAATGTCCAAATTAAGTAGCGAGGTGAGAAGATGGCGGAGAGACAGGTGGGAGTGGAGTCCACTTCCCCTTGGCACCAGTGAAATGCCTAGCTGATCTGAGGAACAGACCAAACAGCTAATGGCATTCCAGCATATATGAAGATCGGAGACCAAAGATAGAGGACATTGAAAGATCAGACGGTAAGAAGAGTGCTTAAGGACAATAAGGTCCCTGGGACCAGTTCGGGGACCAGGCGGCTGAAGCCCCTGGCCGGGCGCAGTGTCTGCTGCAGGATTCTTGGGAGAGAGCCAGGCTGGGCTGTGTGAGAGGCCAGGTGCTTGTTTGGACCAGGGAGGCTTGAATAGGAAGAATTTCTCGAAAAGAAAAAGAGAAAATAGAGGCACTCAGCGGCTAGTTAGAGAACTCTCCGCAGCAGCCGTGGCCTCTTGCGCCCCTACCCCCTCAGCCCCTGGACTGTGGCCGTAGGATAAGCAGCACCAGCACACACCTGAAGCCCAGTTGGCATGCACACAGATCAGAGGGCTGGGCGCCCACACCTGAAACCCTGAGTGGGCATGCACCCTGATAATCGGCCCGGCTGCCTGGGCGCACAGGCCCAAAGCACCTCAGTGGGCATGAACCCAATCAGTGGCCTGGTGCCCACATCTGAAACCCCGGGTGGGCGCGCACCTCAATCAGCGGCCTGGACCCCAACAACTGAAACCCCAGGTGGATGCCCACTGAAACCTCAGGTGCGTGTGCACCCGGATCAGTGGCTGGCTGCCCTGAGCACAGGCCCAAAGCCAGGGATCGGCCATGCAACCCGATCAATGGCCTGGCTGCCCGTGGGCGACCACGCCTGAAGCATTGGGGACTGAACAACTCCCACCTAGCACCTGCACACACAGCCCTACAGGGCCTACTCGCTCTCTAGGAGGAAGGCAGAATGCACAGCAGAGCTACAGGGCTAGGGGAGACTGCAGTCTCCGGAAAGACTTGACCCAGTAGGGGGCTGAACTACCCCCAAGGAGCACTGAGAGCCCCTAGCATCTAAGACAGCAAAGAGCAAGAAGGTGGAGTGTGAGTTGCCCCTAATTGGTGCACCTCAAGGACAGCACAACTGCCACAAAAGAGCTTTGGCTGCTCTGTCATTATCTATTTGCCTTTCAATGGCTTCTTGGAGGGGATCAATAAAGTCAATATATGCCTCCACAGCACGCTGATGGATATTGGTAAAGGAAGAAGTTTCCCTGGCCTGAGAATCAGGCACAGCCTTCATGGCTCTGAGAGCAATCTGAGCACTTTGATTAAAAGCATGAGGATCAAGCCTGGCCTAATTCGTGGCCCATGGCAAAATCCCCAGACCCAAGCAGCATAGAGAGAGTGACAGGATTATTCATTTGTGCATTTTGGGCTGCTTGGTGGATGGCTCACCAAGAGTACTCCGAATGCCAGACTGTTAAGTGAGCTGGGGTTAAGACTGTCCTGGCCAGAGCAATCCAGTCACAAGGGGCCATTCTATAGCTGTCAGTGATGGCTTGGAACAGCCCGTTAGTATAAGGAGACTTAAGCCCATTTTCTATAATGCTCCTTTTTAGATCCTCATACAGGGAAAAAGGAAGGGGCTCATGGACATTTCTTTGACCCTTGACTATAATGGGGAAGGCAGAAAGGGCATCTAAATCTCCAGCCTCTGCTCTGCCGAAGGCACTGTCGCATGGCCCTAACACGATACCTGTCTGAATTTTCTGGCTGTCTTGGTGGAGAGTCATTCTGTGAGGAGGAACGCTCCCAGAGTTGAAGTAAGGAGCAACGCTCCCAGAGTTGAAGTAAGGAGCGACGGCTATGGGGCGGTCCTCCGGTGGGGCTATAGGCAGAACTTTCATAGCTGGTTGTTCTACTACATCATACGTGACTTCCTTCTTTGAACTAGACTCCTTATCCTCCTCTGTGACTAGCTCCTGTTTCTTAGCCCATATGGGCATGAGAGCTGTCTTGACTAGCCCCCAAGTTATTAGGTTTCGAGTTCTGATAGAAACACCACTGTCTTGTAAAGATTTTAATTTATCGTTAAAATCTTTGATAATGAGATTCTTCCCAAACCTCAATATCTAAGGTTCCTTTGTCAGGAAAAGCAGAGCAATATTCCTTTGTAGTTCATAAAAGCTGAATGAGATGCTGTTCCTTTACTTTACAACCCACTCCCCGGAGAAGCTTCTGTAACACTCGCAGGTAATCTTCCTGCTATTTCGATAAACCAGAGCCCATTCTTGCTATTAAAAAGGTTCCTTTTAACTTTCGATTGTTGTCTTTTCAGATTCTGCCACCTATGGTGCACCCTAACTAGTTAACTGTTAAGGGATAGAGTGTGGTGGGTCGAAATGTGCTGTTGGTGAAAGACCATCAAGGAGAGGGGCACCAGACCTTCCCAGTACCCTAACCCTGCTTATGGGTCTCGGGTCCTCCCCAAGCATTTAGAGCCGCGAGGATGGGGCTCGAAGCGCTAGGTGACCAGCCTTTATATCGCGCTTCCCCAGATGAGCCAGATGTTAGATTAGGTGATGTTGGAGGTCCCTATAAGGCCCCTGCACATCTCAGGAATTGATCCCAGACACCCTCACAAGGTTCCGACTCACGTGGGAACACCCGATTTCTCAGGCCGAGGGGAGGAAGTGCCTTTTGTCTTCGGAGCTTGGTGAATGCCAAAAGCTCTTATACAAAACCTGTGACTAACACTAAATTCTTCTGGAAAGTGACCTTCGGAGTCCGGTTGAAACCGAAACACTCATTCCCTATCCACTTTTCCTTATGCAGGTGGATGGAGAGAAAAGGCAAAAGTCGAAAGGACCACAAGAGGAGGCTTGAATGACAGCATTTACTGAGATGCTTTTAAAATATCCCTGTAACTAGTTGCTGTTTTTAAAGGTGATTAAAGGGAAAGTCTTTGCTCTTTCTCCCAAGCCTAGACCTAGTTGGGGGCTGTGCCGTGGGGGATGGGCTTGTGAGTGTTTTTACAGTATGCCTATCATTGCGTGGACTTTTGCTTGCGGCTGGCAGGGAAACCTGGTTTTCTGTCCCGGTCCACATCCATCTTATCCTCTCATGGGTGTCTTCTAGCAGTGAGCACCCTTGTGGCTTTTAGCTATTCAACCCGTGCCCGCGAGATTGTGGTAGATACTTGGGAGAGAGAGCAAGGCTCCTGCTTACTAAAGAAAGTACAGTTGCAAAGCAGTCGCAAGGGAGGGTGACCTGGGAAGGAAACCCTTTTCCCCTGAAATCCAACACACCCTACGACCTTCCCAAAAAGCACTCAGTGTTGTCGGCCCTTACCTGGGCTAATGCACGCACTCCCATGAAGTTGATGTGTTGACCACAACTGTGGCTCGTAGCCTTGGGTCCCTGTTCCTGGGCGCCAGATGACAGGGATCCGGCCAGCAGGATCCATTGTGGTTGCAATATTCAAATACACACGGACTACAGAAATCCTTTGGAGGAAAACGGACGGCGCAGCCACTCTCTCAAGAGGAGAGCTCCTCTGAGCGCCTCGGCCACTCCTTCAACAGGAGAGTGCCCCAACCCTTGCCTTGACAGGCTTTCATTGTTTTTCTAGGCCCCTTACATCAAAGATGGTCCTCCTGTACTATGCAAAGGTTTGTTTTGGGTGGTTATCTTTTGCAGACAAAGGAGAGGGTGTCACTGAATACATTAAAGGAGGATATTTGCATTGTGTAAAAGGAGAAATGGTCGAATCAGCTATGTCCCATACCTGGAAGGTCTAGCCCAGATTTTGGGACAATAAAGATATTCAGTAAACATTTGCTTGCCTCAGGGTGAGGGAGTTTTAGCAAGAACAAGTCTCATAGCAGTGTAGGTACAACGCAGGCCTGATTTCCCACTGGAGAACCTATCCATGGACATGGGCCCTGCCCGCCAACCTTGGTCCTCACTGGCTTTTCCAAGTGAGGGCTGTGCCACATTTCCCATGCTTGGAACAGTTCACCAAAGGTACTGGCATAAAAAAAAGGCACATAGACCAATGGAACAGAACAGAGAAGACATAAATAAATTCAAGTCTTTACAGTCAATTAATATTTGACAAAGGAGGCAGGAGCATAAAATGGAGCAAAAATAACCTCTTCAACAAATGGTGTTGGGAGATCTGGACAGCTACGTGCAAAAAAATGAAACTCAATCACCAACTTACGCCATACACAAAAATAAACTCAAGATGGATAAAAGACTTAAATATAAGTCATAACACCATAAAAGTCCGAGAGGAAAACATTGGCAGGAAAATCTCACATTCCATGCAGTAACATCCTCACAGACACGTCCCCTAAAGCAAGGGACATAAAGGAAAGAATAAACAAATGGGACCTCATCAAAATAAAAAGCTTCTGCATGGCTAAAAAAAACAGCATTAAAATGAAAAGAGAACCAACAGCATGGGAAAACATATTTGCCAATGATACCTCAGACAAGGGTCTGATCTCCAAAATATATAAAGAACTCACACAACTCCACTCCAGGAAGACAAACAACCCAATCAAAAAAATGGGCAAAGGACTTGAACAGACACTTCTCCAAGGAAGACATACAGAGAGCCCAGAGACATATGAAAAGATGCTTGGCATCATTAGCCATCAGAGAGATGCAAATTAAAACCACAATGAGGTGCCATCTCACAATGGTCAGAGTGGACAACATAAACAAATCAATAAACAAATGTTGGAGAGGATGTGGAGAAAAGGGACCCCTAGTGCACTGTTGGTGGGAATGCAGACTGGTGAGGCCACTGTGGAAAACAGTGTGGAATTTCCTCAGAAAACTAAAAATGGAACTGCCCTTTGACCCAGCAATTCTGCTGCTGGGATTATACCCTAAGAACCCTGAAACACCCATCCAAAAGAACCTATGCACCCCAATGTTCATAGCAGCACAATTTACAATAGCCAAGTACTGGAAGCAACCTAAGTGCCCATCAGCAAATGAGTGGATCCAAGAACTATGGTATATTTACAGAATGAATTCTATGCAGCAGAGAGAAAGAAGGAGCTTATACCCTTTGCAACAGCATGGATGGAACTGGAGAGCATTAAGTTAAGTGAAATAAGCCAGGCGGTGAGGGACAAATACCATATGATCTCAGCTTTAACTGCAACATAATCAACAGAAGAAAAAAGCAAACAAAATATAACCAGAGAAATTGAAGTTAAGAATAATCTAACAATAGCCAGGGGGGAGTGGGGAGGGGACAGTGAGGAGAGGGGATTACAGAAACTACTATAAAGGACACATGGACAAAATCAAGGGGGAGGGTGGAGGTGGGGGAGAGAGGTGGGTTCAGCTGGGGTGGGGTGGAGGGATTGGGAGAAAAGGCATATAACTGTAATTGAATAACAATAAAAATTAAAAATAAATAAATACATAAATAAATAAAAATCCAAATCAAGAAAGTTATTGCTGAAAATGAAAAATGTGTCTTTTATTTTGCAAAAAAAAAAAAAAAAGAAAAAGGACTTTTTGGCCAACCCAAAACATGCTGCAACACTGATGGACCTCAAAAGCACAATGTTCCATGAAAGATACCAGATGCAAAAGAAGACATATTGCATGACTTCATTTATATGAAATGTCCAGAATAAGTAAATCCATAGAGGCACAAAGTATTTTAGTGGTGACCCAGGAGTATCAGTGAGAAAGATGAGTGACTCTAACAGGCATGAGGCTATTTTTAGGGTGATTAGAATGTTCTAAAAACATTTTGGTGCTGGTTGCACAACTCTGTAAAATAGTAAAAAAATCATTGATTGTTCACTTAATTAAAATGGGTGAATTTTGTGATATGTAAATTATATCTCAATAAAGGTGTTAATTTTTTAAATCTTTTAAAATGATAATATCTACCCTCAGCACCAAGATTGTGATCTCCATGCCCTTACTGGTGTGGGCCATTTGGTTGGAGCATTGTCCCATACACCAAAAGGTTGGGGGTTCGATTCCAGGTCAGGGCACATACCAAGGTTATGGGTTTGATTCCCAGTCAGGTGCATACAAGAAGCAACCAACTGATATTTCTCACTCTCTCTAGCTTCCTTTCTCTCTAAAATCAGTACACATATTTTTAAAAATTAAAAAAAACAAGATTGTGATCTGCAAACCCCATTTCCCACTGAAAGAAACCAGGACTTCCTGGAGAAATTGTTGATTCTAGGTCTGAAGCCAAAAATGTGTAAGATGAGACTGGAACATATTGCCACTCTAGAGAGCAAGGGATCTTTCAAAGATTATTAGGGTGATGTCAACAAGTCTCAAGAGCCAATTTGAAGGGACTTCTGGCAAAAATGACATTTTTGCACATTAGTAGGGATAATAATTGCAATAGATTAAAATACATCAAATATATTTAAATCTCTAAGTTCATAATGATTCTTAAGAAAAATAAAAGTGGATGCCACTGAAGGGTATGAAACAACCAATTATTTTTTAAAATGGTAAATAAAAGGACAAATCAAGCAATATCCAGGCTTTTCTATATAAATTGGACCTTGGGTAACAAAACAGTTTATAAGGGACAGTATCTTTTTATAGAAGTATGCCAGCTAATAAATGAAGAAGGTATAATATAATACCACCATTTTTCAATTTATAATTAACCAACAGTTAACATCATTCAAAAAAAAAAAAAAAGACAACCATACATGGTGTATCTCATGATGAAACAACCTAACAAATTATTTACTGTCCCCCCATATCTAACCCAAATCTGATCAAGCCTTTCAATCAAACTACTAATTTACAGTCAATACAGAATGCAGAGAAACATGTTAGAGAACTGCAAGAAAACATACTTAGCAAAACCAAAATATGGGAAAACAACCTTGTTTCTTCAATAAATAAATTGCAAGGGAGGAAACAAACAAGATAAAAGGAGAAACCAGAGTTTAACAAAAGCCAGAACACAAATTAAAAAATCATAAAGTAAGACCACTTGGATCCTGGCACGAACAGGGTGGTTGCTGTAATAGTGGTATTGTGCTGTTTCTTTTTTAAGAGACCTTATCTTTTACAGATATATACTGAAGGGTTTATGGATGAAAATATATGATGTCTGGGATTTGCTTCAAAATAGTAAGGAGGGTGGAAAAGCAAGTGAAGTAAGTATCCATGAAATAAGACTGGTCGTGAGTTAATAAGCAGTTAATTAGGTGATGGGTACAAGAAGGCTCATTATGCTAGTCTCTTGACTTCTGCATATGTTTAAAATTTGCCATAATAGAAAATTTTTCTAAAAATCTACTTCATGGTTTGTAATGAGTATTTATTATATAAGAAAATGTATAAGGGGCATTTATCACCATGGCTCACAGCCTCCACACATTGTTTATAATTTGATATTCCCTTTCAGTTAATCACACCTTAAAGAAGTACATTATTTAGACCAAGAGCCATGGCCCACAACTTCCATCCCCAGCCAGGGCATACGTAAGAGTCAACCAATGAATTGCATAAATAAGTTGAACAACAAATTGATGGTTTTTGCTCTCTCTCTCTCCCTTCCCCTCTCTCTCTCTCTAAAAGAGTATAAAAATAAGAATAAATATACCGCTTTCTTTCATTAGAAGAAACAGAAAAGGAGAAAGAAAGAAAGAGAAAGCTGAGATCCAGGCAGATAAGCGAACAAAACAACGTAAGTGTCTAAAAGGCTGACGGAAGTGCAGGAGCAGCTAAGGTTGTCTATGGGATTCATCAAGCATTACACGTGCGTGAAGATGAAGCACCAGTCATACTCTCAAACCTCTTAAATACCTGTGAGCTAAGAAGGAAACAGATGGGCCAAAAATAGATCGCTGGTTGCCAGGGGCCAGGAACTGGGGAAGGTTGGGCAGTGATATCTAAAGGGCACAGGATTTCTTCATGGGGTGATGGAAATATTCTGTATTTGATTCTGGTGATCGTTGCACCACCCTGTGCATATACTAAAAGGCACCCAATTTTACACTTTCAATGGGTGAATTATACAGGATCTGAATTATGTCTCAATAAAGCTTTTACAAAAAGAAATTATTTGCATGTTTATACAACAATGTGAATGCACTGTTAAGTGTGCATTCAATACTACACACCTAAAAATGGTTAAATGACACATTTCATGTTATGTATACCTTACCACAATTAGAATAAAAACCAAAAATCAATTGTGCGCCATATACTGGCAACAAACAATTAGAAAATTAACATCATCAAATAGGATTTACAATAGCAGTGGAACCAAAAATATCCAGGAATAAATCTAAGAATAGATGTGCGAGACCGCTATTCTGAAAAATGGAAAATATTAAAGCATTGCAGAGAAACAAATAAAGAATACCTATATGAATGGAAGCACACATAATATTCCTGGATTAGAAGATTCGGTATTTAGGATGTAAAATCTCCCTGATTTGATGTATAAGTTCAATGGAATCTCAACCAGAACACCAGCACTTTTTTAGACATTGACAAAATGATTTTAATATGTGTACAAAAAAATGTGTTGAACCTACAAAAGCCAAGGCAATCTTAACAACAGAAGTACAAAGCTGGAGGACTTACACTACCAGATGTCAAAACTTATTTTAAAGCTACAGCAACTAAGATACCATGTAGCACAGGGATAGATGAACAGACCTGTGGAACAAAGGAAAGTCCGCCAACAGACATAAATACATAGTCACACCTGAGGGACGACAAAGGAGCCATCACAGTTCAGTGAGGGGAGGTCGTCTCTCAACAAATGGGGCCTGATCAACTGTACAACCATATGTTAAAAAAATAAACCTTAAAGACTTGGGTTTATTTCTGGGCCCTCTGTTCTGTTCCATTGGTCTATGTGCCTGTTTTTATGCCAGTACCAGGCTGTTTTGATTACAGTGGCCTTGTAGTACAGTTTGATATCAGGTATTGTGATCCCTCCTTTGTTCTTTTTCCTCAAAATTGCTGCAGCTATTCGGGGTTGTTTATGGCTCCATATAAATTTATGAAATGTTTGTTCTATATCTGTGAAATATGTCATAGATACTTTAATAGGGATTGCATTGAATCTATAAATCGCTTTGGGTAGTATGGCCATTTTGATGATGTTAATTCTTCTAATCCATGAGCATGGTACATGCTTCCATTTGTAAAAATGGAACTGCCCTTTGACCCAGCAATTCCACTGCTGGGATTATACCCTAAGAACCCTGAAATACCCATCCAAAAGAACCTATGCACCCCAATGTTCATAGCAGCACAATTTACAATAGCCAAGTACTGCAAGCAACCTAAGTGCCCATCAGCAAATGAGTGGATCAAAAAATTATGGTACATTTACAGAATGGAATTCTATGCAGCAGAGAGAAAGAAGGAGCTTATACCCTTTGCAATGGCATGGATAGAACTGGAGAGCATGATGCTAAATGAAATAAGCCAGGCGGTGAGGGACAAATACCATAGGATCTCAGCTTTAACTGGAACATAATCAACAAAAGAAAAAAGCAAACAAAATATAACCAGAGACATTGAAATTAAGAACATTGTAACAATAGCCATAGGAGAGTGGGGAGGGGATAATGGGGAGAGGGGTCTATAGGAGCTACTATAAAGGACACAAGGACAAAATCAAGGGGGAGGGTGGAGGTGGGGAAGGGAGGTGGGACTGGCTGGGGTGGGGTGGAGGGAAGGGGAGAAAATGCAGACAATTGTAACTGAATAAAAATAAATTAATTAATTAAAAAAATAAAAAATAATAATAAACCTGACTCCACCTCACTCCACATGTAAAAATTACTTTGAGATGGATCAGAGACCTAAATGTGAAAGATTTAAAAAACAAGTTTCTAGAATTTTTTTTAAATATATTTATTATGCTATTACAGTTGTCCCATTTCCCCCCCCACTCCACTCCATCCTGCCCACCCCCCTCCCTCCCACATTCCCCCCCTATAGTTCATGTCCATGGGTCATACTTATAAGTTCTTTGGCTTGTACATTTCCTACACTATTTTTACCCTCCCCCTGTCTATTTTCCACCTATCATCTATGCTACTTATTCTCTGTACCTTTCCCCCCCTCTCCCCCTCCCACTCCCTTAATGACAACCCTCATGTTCTAGTTGTTTGCCTAGTTTGCTCTCGTTTTTGTTTTATGTGTGGCCGTTAATAACTGTGAGTTTGCTGTCATTTTTACTGTTCCTATTTTTGATCTTCTTTTTCTTAGGTAACTCCCTTTAACATTTCATATAATAAGGGCTTGGTGATGATGAACTTCTTTAACTTGACCTTATCTGAGAAGCACTTTATCTGCCCTTCCATTCTAAGTGATAGCTTTGCTGGATACAGTAATCTTGGATGTAGGTCCTTGCGTCTAATCTTGGGTAATGTAATTATGATGTGCCTTGGCGTGTTCCTCCTTGGGTCCAGCTTCTTTGGGACTCTCTGAGCTTCCTGGACTTCCTGGAAGTCTATTTCCTTTGCCAGATTAGGGAAGTTCTCCTTCATTATTTGTTCAAATAAGTTTTCAATTTTTTGTTCTTCCTCTTCTCCTTCTGGCACCCCTATAATTCAGATGTTGGAACGTTTCAAGGCGTCCGGGAGGTTCCTAAGCCTCTCCTCATTTTTCCAAGTTCTTGTTTCTTCATTCTTTTCTGGTTGGATGTTTGTTTCTTCCTTCTGGTCCACACCATTGATTTGAGTCCTAGTTTCCTTGGCCTCACTATTGGTTCCCTGTACATTTTCCCTTGTTTCTCTTAGCATAGGCTTCATTTTTTCATCTGTTTTTCGAATAGATTCAACCAAGTCTGTGAGCATATTGATAACCAGTGCTTTGAACTGTGCATCCGATAGGTTGGCTATCTCTTCCTTGCTTAGTTGTATTTTTTCTGGAGCTTTGAAGTGTTCTGTCATTTGGGCCTTTTTTTTTTGTCTTGGCGCGTCTGTTACTTTAAGGGGAGGAGCCTTTGGTGTTCACCAGGGCAGGGCAATGCTGGTCACAGCGCTGTGACGCTGTACGTGGGGGAGGGGCTGAGTGGGAGCAATAGCGCCCACCTCACTCTCCTCCGGCTTTCAATCTTTCACTCCGCTACCCACAATCAAACTGGGCCACTCTGGTGCTGGTTCCCGAGTAAGTGGGCCTGTGCACACTCTAGGCCCCTGTGGGTCTCTCCAACAACCTCTCCTGTGAGGCTGGGAGTCTCTCCTGCTGCCGCCCCAACCCCCAGGGGCGCTTTCAATCAGAGGTTTGAGGCTTTATTTCCCGGAGCTGGAGCCCTGGGCGGCTCGGTCTGCTTCGCTGCCCACCGTTCATCCGGTTTATCTGTGGGCGAATGTGGTGCCACAGGGTGCTACCCGCCAGTCTGTCTGCCCCGTTCTCCGCCACTCTGAGTCCAGCCCTCTGGGTTTATCTGTGCAGATGTGGGGCCGCAGGGTCTGCTAGTGCTCAGACTGCCTGCGCCATTTGTCCCACACTCCGCCAGTCTCAGTCCCACCACAGCCACGCAAGTCCTCTCCACCCCAGTGCCCGTCTCCGCCCCTCCTACCAGTCTGGATGAATGTTTATTTTCTATTTCCTTGGTGTTGGTCCCCCTTGCTGTTTGATTCTCTGTCAGTTCTGGTTGTGCGAGGAGGCGCAGTGTGTCTACCTATGCCGCCATCTTGGTTCTCCGAGTGTTTCTAGAATTTAAAACACAAAAAAGAGACTACCTTCATGACCATGGAGTAGACAAAGATTTTTTAAACAAGACACACATAAAATATCACTAGCTTTCTTCTCAGATGACATGATCATCAATGTAGAAAATCCAAAATAATCAATAACAGCAAAAAACCGTAACAGAGCTAATGCATAATTATATTATAGCAAGGTTGCAGGATGTAGGTTTACATGCAAAACCTCATTGCTTTTCCATATACCAGTAATGAACAGGCAAAATTTGAGGTTAAGAATATACCATCTACACAGGCACGGCCCCCAATACCTGAAATACTTAGGGATAAATCTAACAACATATGTACAAGATCTATATGAGGAACATGATAAAACTCTGATGAAGGCTGTGTTTCTTGGCTCATTTTGGCAGCCTCCTTGTGTTTGTTTCCATGTATTAGGTAGAACCAACAAATGGTGATAGAACAACTGGACACTCACAGACAAAACCATGAGTTTAGACAAAGACCTTTCACTTCTGCCCAAGGACTCATGATGTGTTCAGTGATGAAGCTGAGATCTGAACCCTGGTAAACCCAATCCAGTGCCCATGAGCTTAACCTTTGCACCATGCAGATCTCCACTATGTGCAGGCCTCACATAGAGGTCAACTATTTTTCAAATGTGTGAAAATGGAGCTGCCATCACTAAACTAAGCAAATCCGTACATGTTTCATGAAATACATAGTAGCACTTTTCACCAGTGGCATAGTTGGTGTTTTCTCAGTCAACAGAGAACAAACATAGCAAGAAATTATGGAAGCGTCCTTACCATGTTTGGTGTTTTGGTTTTGACACAAATCATGTTGGTAAGGTTCTGATTCTTGGGTTGGGTGCTATCCTGCCAAGTTTCATTACGTTCTATGTTACATAACGTGCGTGTACGTGTATCTACGCACACACTCATCTAGTATTCTTTTGAATGATCCAAATATTAAATATTTTTTAAATGTTTGAGAGCACTGGCACTCCGAGAGGAAAAAATAGCATCTTTAAAAAACACGGTGTCTTCATGTGTGAAGGATGGGCCCTAGCATTAGGGACATGAGCCAGATTAGCTCAGGATGGCTGGTTTTGGCAATGACAAAACTTCTGACCTTGACATGAGTCATCTACATGTCATCTAACCTTTGGCATGAGTCATCTACAGGATACGGTGGATGATTTTTTGTGTGTGCTCTCTTTCTCTAGCAAAAGGGGAAATTTTCAGGAGGATTTTAAATGATTGAATGATACCATTGAACGATACTATGTTGTTAAACATCTTTGATGAGACCACTAATTCAAATGGGCTGGGAAAGGGGTAAGGAACAGGAGGGAAAGAACAAAACACCCACACACTTTCTACACTGAATATGTGTAAGTTTTACAATCAGAAGAATACAATGTAAATGACCAGAAAAAAAATCTAGTAACAATAATTCCTGCTCTGAATTTCAAGAACCCAGTGCCCACTGCCCTCCCTGCGCCCTCCTGTCTCTCAGCCCCCACAACCACTCACTGAGTGCATGAAGAGTTTTCTTGCTGAAAACTTTTCCTTCTTGTCCTTCCCCTTTCCCTTGCACCCAAATTTTCCTTCTCTTATAAGCCTCTGTATTTTTAGCACTTTGTTCCCATCGCCACCACTGCACTGATCACATTAGAGTGATGACCCTAATGTATTAACCACCTGCTTGAAGGTGGGCACCGTGCCAGAGAGCTGACACATTTCCTCTTCTTGAACCATCACAACTGCCCTCGTCGACAGATGTCACTATCCCAATAACCTGCCCCAGATCAAATGGTTAGTGTGTGGGCAAACCAAGTCTTTGCTTACTCACATGCAGGTGCTCTTTCTACTGCTATTAAGTTACCTGTTTATGCAATGACAGGCACATTTTAAGTGCTCAATTAATATGTGCTGACAGGAATTAAAAAGACATGGACTTATGCTGTTTGCTTCCAATAAAGAAGAAGGTGCAGAAAAGCATTACTCTAAAGATGAAGTTTTCTCTTCCATCCCAACCTTTTCTGCTGAATAATACCCAATGGCCCTAGCATTAAAAACTAGCACATGCTGAGACTAAGCAGGTGCATCAGACAACAGTAAGATCACTGCCACACCTGCAAGCCAGCACCCTACCCTCCATCCCTATCACCTGGAAGTTTGGAGGGTTTCGACATCATATCCTTCCAAGATATCCCCAGTCATCTAAGAAGAAATGTCTTGCCCTGATTGGTGTGGCTCAGTGGCTTGATGGTACTCCTGAAAACCGAAAGGCCGCCAGTTTGATTCCTTGTCAGGGTACACGCTTGGGTCGCATGCCAGGTCCCTGCTGCAAAAGGCAACCTATGGATGTTGCCCGCACACCTCCATGTTACTCTCCCTCTCTTTCTGTCTCCCCTCCCCTCTCTCTAAACAAAGAAGTAAATAGAATCTTTTAAAAAATGAAAGAAAAAGTGATGTCTTAGTTGTGTGTAAATTCATTTGCTGTAAATTGCTGGAGGAACCAGTTTTATTTCTTCTGCATCTCCTCTCAGTAAAGTTCTATCAGAGAGGACTATGATGAATTATCACATTATGTTAAGGTACTGAAATTTCACGTGTAACAGCCCTGTTGGTTAGTTACCTAAAAGGGACAGTTTGCCTCCAACAGCACAGTGCCAGGTCCATAGCCAGGGCTCAAGAATTTTCTTTATTGTTATTGGAATACAAATTTATATAGCCAATGACTATTTGATACCACTCACCAGGCACTATGCTAACCTGGGGTTGAGTGCTTGCCAAAATCAAGATCTTCTCTACAAGAATCTTTTTGTCAAAAAAAAAAAGAGTAAATATCAATGACATTAGCATTGAATTAGAGCAGAGATATGCCTAGAAAATAAATTTCAAGTTTCTTGAGAATAGTTTTATTTGCTAAATACTGATGTTCTCTATAAATATATGCCATTCAACTTATGCCTTACATATAGTATATTCTTTAAAAAATATTGAATTAGGTTGAGCTGATCTTGTACATTTTCATTCTAATTGTAATATTCTGGATCTGAAACACTGGTCAAATTAAAATGCTTAATTGATTACCCACTATTAACATTAAAATACATAGAGCATTAAAAAAAAAAAAAGCAAGCCAGGCGGTGAGGGACAAACACCATATGATCTCACCTTTAACTGGAACATAATCAACAGAAGAAAAAAGCAAACAAAATATAACCAGAGACATTGAAATTAAGAACAATCTAACAATAGCCAGAGGGGAAGGGGGAAGGGATAGTGGGGAGAAGGGTTTCAGGAACTACTATAAAGAACACATGGAAAAACCAAGGGGGAGGATGGAAGCAAGGGAGGGAGGTGGGTTAGGCTGGGATGGGGTAGAGGGGTGGGGAGAAAATGCAGACAACTGTAATTGAACAACAAGAAAGCAATTTAAAAAATAAACTTTTGCAAGGATAAAAAAAAGCAATTGTTTGGGTAGCTAGGTGCTGCACAGCTTCGCCCACCACACAGATGCTCAGCCCTCCACAGGCAGATAAACACTTGGGAACCAAATAATAAGAAAATACACCTCGCCACGGCCTTTAGTAAAATGTAAGGACTTTTTTTCAAGAGTTGAAACCATTTTTCTGTTTCTAAATATTAACCGAAATAGCAGTTTCATTATTGTCAGGGTCAGACCACTCAATACGTGCGCCATTTAAGAACCCTTAGCTCAGCAGGTCATTTCTTGCAAATCGCCTGCTCCAAGCCTTTTAAAGAGCTGAGGGCGGCAAGTCTTCCGGACTCTGGGAAAAGTAAGGCTGCTCTCGTCCAATTCTGTGCAATCAGGTAAGAGCTCCTCACTCATTGCCCTCCGCCCCGACTCCAACTCCCTTCCCGTCTCCCTCCCCATTTCCTGGTGTCCTCGCCAAGGGAATGCGGGGAGACCATGCCGCCTGCATTTACAGTATATTTTTATAAATTCGCTCGTCTGGGGTCCTACAGAGACCTAGGCGCTGCCATTACATCCCGTTACCCAGCTCTGAGCAAACCACTCGGCGGGCTGCAGTGTCTGGGGCGATCCTGGCTCGGCGGGCAAGGTACTGGAGCGCGGTGGGGGCATCCAGAAGGGGCTGGAAGAATCCCGTTAGAACGGAAAACGTAGAGGGAGAGCGTGGTGCGGGAGGGAAGGGCGAGCCCCAGATCTGAGGATCCCAGAAGTGGGGGGAGAAAGGGCAGGCAGCCAGCAGGAGGAACAACCAGAAATAGAAGGTTTAACAAAAACGCGCACAACAGCTTAGCCGCCGCCACCGGCAGAAACTTCTCCACTGCTACACCCCGCACCCCGCCTCGCCGCTCCGGCTCCTCCCAGCCCCTCCCTCCGCGGCGCCTGCGACCCCTGGCTCCCTGGACCACTCTACCACTTGCTCCTTCCCGAGCGGGGCTCCGCCGCGGGCTGCGAGCTTGCCGTGAGCCTGAGGGGCTGGAGCCTGGGACCAGTTAGTTCGCAGGTGGGTGTCTGCGAAGCCCGCGCCCGCCCCCCACAGCGGGCAGGCCGGCGGCCGAGAGGGCTTGGCTCGCGCCCACTGCCCGGCTCCCGGAGTAACGGCGCTCGCAGCCTCCATGATGCGCGAGGACATGAAGGCTACCGAGTGTGGGGTGCAGCCGGCGCCCCTCAGAATCGTGAGAGTGGACATCAGTCCCAAGCATGATGAAGGCGTGCTGAAGGTGGGGGTGGGGACTCCGGGGGAGCACAGGGTCCGCTGGGGGCGGCCGAGCCCGGAGCGCCCATCCCAGCCCCCCTCGCGCGAACTTCGAATCTCCGGGCCGAGTCACGGGACGGGGACAGCTGCCTCTGCAGGCTCGGCGGGTGCTGGTCTTGGAGTGCTCATGCAGCCGGCGGTCTGTTGCCTCGCCTCGCTGAACCAGGTTGCAGTGTTTGGGAGCTGAGGGCGGCTGCAGGCTCGGAAGGGGACAGCCTAGGTGCGCGGACCTAAGGTTGACCGTTATTCCGGCCTGCTTGGTAGGCTGTGGTCCGGGCTCAGGCCCCCAGCCCTGCGGCGTCAACTAAGGTATGCTGGGAGCGGGGGAGGGGGGGGGGGGCGGGGGGGGGCGCGGATGGAATAGGGAAGGGACAGGCGCGGGGATGCACGCGAGCAGCAGCTAGGTCTCCTAGGCTGCGTGCCCAGGGGGCCAGGCCTTTTCCGACCCGCAACTGTGGCCAAGCTGCCAGCTCCAGCCCTGCCAGCCGCAACCTGGATGGCCCTGGGCCGCCCTCATCGGTGGTGGTGGGAGAGGTCGCCACCCTGTGGCAATTAAATAGTAGCTAGGACTACAAGAGGGTCACAAGAGTAATTTCCTGGCCCAGAGGCTTCTGTGCAATTTGGCTCCCGGACCTGGCCTCCAGGAAGGTTCTGGCACCCTCCTCGCTCTCCTCAGTCCCTTTCTAAAGGCTGGGACTTATACCTAGGTCACCGGCTCAGCCACGCTGTCTCCAGCTCCCTCAGCCCAGGGAAAACGAGGGACCTGTAGTTCCTCCTTCCACCTGGAAAAGCTGCTCCACAACCCCTTGCCTTCCAGATTTGGGACTTGGGGTGTGGGGCGTAAAGGAGATGCTTTGCTTGGGAGCCTGCTGCTCTGCATGGGCTAGGCAAACCTCCATCAGTCCCTGTCTGCTCCGGAAATGCATGTGACTTCCACCCCCACCCCAATATCTTGGAATCTCAAGCTGCTGTCCCCATGGGCATGTGGCTTTCCCTTCTCCCTCCAGGGTCCTAGTGATTTCCACCAGGTTGATATTCCAGGAAAGGTCATTTCCCCCTTTATCCTCCAGTCCTTTCCCTTAACTCTTCTACTCCTTAATCCCCTGTTATATCACAGAAGTTTCCTTCACAGGGCAATGACAGGCCTACCAGGTGGCCCATGGAGGGACCTTTGATAAATGCTAAGTAAAAGAAGCCCAGGCTTATAAATTCCTGGGAAATACTCTTAGCCCGGAAATAAAAGACTTAAACTAGCCTACCAGTCAGGAACGCCCATGTCCTGAGTCTGAGTTAAGGGCCTGATTGGCAGTCCCTGTGCTGGTCCACAGTCTGGTGGATTTCCTGTTTGGGTCACTTCATTACTCACACTCCTCTCCTCATCTCCAAACTGGACTCTGATCCGAGGGTCGCTGGCATTTAGGAAGAATGAGAACATAGAGCATAAATACGTCTTCCTTTGCTGCTGATAAACTTTACCAATTGAATCCTCCAACTCTGATAGAGATGGTCATCACTCCAAATAAGGTCTAGAGAGTTTGAGTGACTGCCCAAGATATACAGCAAAAACTTGAACTTGGGTCTTTTGTCTCCAGGGTTTCTTTTGATTGTTGTTGTTGTTTTTTAAGAGTGAGACCTATTTGTTGTTCCACTTATTGGTTGCTGCTTATGCATGTGCCCTGACTGGAGATCAAACCTGCAGCGTTGGCGTGTTGGGACAGCACTCTAACCAACTGCGCAACATGGCCAGGGCTTGTTTCCAGTTTTTCAAACCAAGTCGTGTCACACCTCAAAAGATGGGGAGGTCACTTGGCTTCTAGCCAAGCTTTGTTTCCGAATCCTTTGCGACTGGTCCCTTGACTCTATTTGCAAGGAGGAAGGAGACTCCCTCTATGTACCTGTCAGAAACGTGCAGGCTGTTTTGTGCCTCTTTCTGCCCCCATCACTAGGTACTCACCTCCTCCCCCTTCCTCCCAGGTCATCAAGCGAGAGGGCATGGGCACAGAGATGCCCATGACTGGGGACCGAGTCCTCATTCACTACACTGGCTGGTTGTTAGATGGCACCAAGTTTGACTCCAGTCTGGACCACAAAGACAAATTCTCCTTTGATCTGGGAAAAGGTAGGCAAAACCTAGGCTTGGTAGCTCAGTTTCCAGGAGGATGTAAGCTGTCACAAGTAGGAACCATGTCTTCAGAAGCTTGAGGAGGAGTGGTTTAGTGCAAACTGCAAATTTTTGTTGTTGTTACTCCTCCTTTTTCTCCTGCTGTCCTGTACTCCACTGATTCCTCTTCTTGCTGTGATCACTCCGAGTACCCCACTTCCTCTTCAGAAGTGACTGCCTTGTTTCTTGAACATCTTTGTTCCAGAATTGAGCAGTTTGGTTTGTTAGTTTGTGTTTTAGGAGGTGTGAGATGACAGCACTGATTGCAGCCACAAGTTTCTACCTTCCTGGTCCCATTTCTAAAGAATGTCCAGCTTCCCCTCAGGCATTGTACTCTGGGGCCACAGAGCCCAGAGTCAGTTCCCTGCCTAGGAGGAAGGACATGTTTGCTTTCTGTACCTACAGAAAGGGGAGGTCATCAAGGCTTGGGACGTTGCTGTAGCAACCCTGAGGTTGGGAAAAGCATTCGGTCTCACCTGCAAGCCAGAATATGCCCACGGTTGGGCTGGCAGCCCTCCACAAACCCCTTCCAATGTCACGCTTGTGTTTGAGGTAAGTGTCCAGCCAGAGAGCAAGGCAAAGAGCCAGCCTTATCTCAGCTCAGGGCTGGGCTGTCCTCCAGTCCTTCCTGCAGCTTAGAAACAGTGTAGCCAAAGCTAAGGGTCTGGCCTTAAAGGGAAAGAGAAATAGTGAGGGCAGTTGGCTTTGCTGTGCACATAGGTTACTGCTCCCAGGACAGAGGCTACAATGGAGGTTTCAGGTGGGAAGAGGTGGCCATGGCCCCTCTTCAGACTTGAGGCAGTAATGGGCGGAGACATGTTTATCTCAAGAGCGGTGCCCAGAGGAGATGGGGTATAATTTGAACTGAAAGGAGCCAGGAGGTCAGAATGTGTATGCAGTTACAAATGACACTATAGAATGTGGGCACCTAGAGATAAGAGGAGGGGAGGGGTGCCTCCCCTGTGGGTCAGGGAGGTGAGGAAAGTTTCCTCTGAGGAGGTGGAACTTGACACAGGTCAGTCTGCAAGTAGCTGAGCCCTAATCACCACTAATGACTTGGAGAATGTTCAGAAGACTGCTGAAAGATGTTGGGTCATTTCTAATGCTATCAGATTGGGCTAGCTGAGTCAGGATTGACTAGAACATGTTCTTATTGTGCAGAGCAGGTAGCAAATAGATTGATCTCCTGAAGTTAACTGAAATCTGGGTGGCCTGCCCACCTCTACCAAAGTTGAGGCTGGGCAAATCCTGAGAACTTGGCAAAAGTGCCACTTGGTTCACTCCTAGAGTGGCTGCCCTCCTGGTCAGACCTCATCTGGCAGTTAGGAGGGACTCCTGTAGATGAGAGAGAAGTTGTGTCTCACTGTTGACAAGTGAGTGCTGACAGGACTTGTCGCCCTACGCCTTGCCCCACAGGTAGAGTTGTGTGAGTTCAAGGGAGAGGACCTAACAGAGGAAGAAGATGGGGGGAACCATCAGGGGAATAGAGGCTCAGGGGGAAGGCTATGCCAGGCCCACAAGGGTGCTGTGTGGAGGGTAAGACAGTAGGCAGGTTTTAATTCGGTTTTTTGGTTTTTTGATACTTATCTCTGGGTGGCTTTGGGCAGGTTACTTCCCTTCTCTAATCCTCTTTTCTTTTCTGTAAAATGAGGGATTAGAACATACCTTTTTATTATCCCTCCAAGTCTGGAAACACCTGGGCGTCTTGGGGACAGGAAGTGATGAGACCATGAAGGGATGCTGATGGCATCCTTCTTCAGTCGGCTTCCCTTCGTGCACTTGGTACACTGCCTTTCTTGCATGCCAGTCACACTGGAAGGGTACTGTGAGGACCAGATTTTTAAATATTATTTTTATTTTATTAAAAAAAATTTTTTTAGGACCAGATTTTTGACCAACGGGAGCTCCACTTTGAGATGGGCAAGGGACAGAGTCTGGATCTGCCTAAGTGGGCTGGAGAAAGCCATTCAGCACATGGGAAATGGAGAACATTCCATGGTGTACCTCCAGCCCAAGTCAGGAGTGGGTTTGGTAGAGCATGAGGACCAACCAAGGTCAGAGATGTACATATCCACAGTGGGTTAAATGACTAGCCATGTGTATCTTCTCCTCGGAGTGTGTTCACTACCCGCACAGACTCATTCATGTCTCTGGGCACACCAAACATAGGCCATTATGGTCTCTTCGCTGTATTTAGGAGTGTGGCCACAATCGTCCACATCTCCTTGGATCAAAGCATAATCTTTCCAGTCAAGGCTGCTACAGACTCTCTCCTTTGCCGACATCAAGGTTTTTGTGTTCATTGGTTCACTCACTCGTTGGTGACGTTTATGGAAGCACACTTACTGTGTGCCGTCCACGATGCTGACAATCTCTAGTTACTCAGAGACATTGTTCCTGCCACCTATTGACTCATTTCTCAGTGAGATGCCATTTCAGTTAGTAATCACGCCAGTGTAATTTAGCATGAGTTGTCCCAAGGGTATGGAAGATACTAAGAGAACAAGTAATGTGTTCGGAGGTCGGGGAAGATTCTGACACATAGGACAGGGAGGTGCTTCTGGGGAAACAGGAAATCTTTTTGGTGCAGAGCAGGTTAAGTTCTGATGCAATGGCTTAGAGGCTTTTTCTGCCCCCACAGCCCTGCTTTTGGCAGTGTTGGGAAGGAAAAGTTCCAAATCCCACCAAACGCTGACCTGAAATATGAAATCCACCTCCAGAGTTTTGAGGAGGTGAGTTGGCTCAAGGTCCTCCCCATGCTGAAGTCACATCCCACCCTGGAGGTGACTGTCTGGGGTTGCTGACAGTTGTTGTGTTTCTCCCTTGGGGGATGGGAGGCCAAGGAGTCTTAGGAGTTGAATTCAGGGGGGAAGCTGGAACAGAGCTCCACAGTGAAAGAACAGGGTACCGTGTGCTTGAAGGTGAGCCAGCAGCCATGGTCCTGAGGACACGCCCAGGGAGGGCTCCTCTGGGCCCACCTTTCCCTGCCAATGGCTGAGGTCAGTTTCTGCCAGGGAGTGGACAAGTGGCACCTGCAGTCTTCACTTAGCACAAGCTAGCTGGTCTTGCCTGGGGGCATTGAGGGTGGGGGTGGGCAGGACTCTCTTAGGCCCACGGGTCACTGATGACTGCAGGGTATGACAGCCTGGTGCCACTGAGCCTGTGCTGTGTACCTGAGCCTCCCTCCCATTCTAGGAAGGCAAGTACAAGAAGGCTTTACTGCAGTACAAGAAGATTGTGTCCTGGCTGGAAGACGAGTCAAGTTTCTCTGATGAAGACACACAGAAGGCACGGGTCCTTTGGCTAGCTTCCCATCTCAACTTGGCCATGTATCATCTGAAACTATAGGCCTTCTCAGCTGCCACCGAGAGCTGTAACAAGGTGAGGCCCCTTTAAAGAAGTACGGGAACAACATTCACAGGCGAGGTTGGGGGTGAGCTGCCGGCTATCTCAAAGTTGCCCTCAGTGACTAATGTAGGAATAAGCAGGATGGACCATTGGGAGCTCAGCGATTCAGCACCCAGAGACAGGGGATGAGAAGCAAGCACTTCAGTGGTAGGAGGCAGGTGACCCAGAGCTAGGAGGACACACTAGATAGGAAGGGCACTTTAAGTGTTTGCTTCACCCCAATTCTTAGCCTCTCCCATTTATATACCTGCCTTATTCTAAAGAGAATAAGAAGACCTCCATCTAAAGACCTGTCTTCCCTTTCTGCCTCTTGGACTGGAAGAGATTCCTTCGTAGACCTTGGTCTTTTCCATTTAATGTCCCAAGACTCATTCTTTTACAGGCAGAACCAGCCATTTGCATTCCCCATCATCCTGCTGAGAATACCTTGGAAACCCAGTCTTGGCCAGAGAAGCTACAGGACCTGAGGTCTCACTGTGGATTCCTCTGTCCTCATGAAGCCCTGGAGTTGGACAGCAACAATGAGAAAGGCCTTTTCCACTGGAGAGAGGCCCACCTGGCAATGAATGACATTGACTCGGCACAGGCTGACTTCCAGAAGTCCTGCAGCTCTACCCCAGCAGCAAAGCCACCATGGCCCAGCTGGCTGTCTGCCATCATTGGGTCCACAAGCAGCTCGTTACAGGAGAAGCAGCTCTGTAACTGCCCCAAGGTCAAACTGCAGCACCCTAGCTCACGTACCCCCACCTAATCCTGCAGGTTCTGGAGAACTATTTCTGTGTGCATGACCTGGGCCAAGTGTCCGAGATCAATGTGCCATGCCAGCTGCCTGACCTGCCAGGCATCGCTGATGACCTCAGGTACACAGAGGATCTGAGCCCTGGCATTGCCCCCTTAGACCCAGACACCACCATTCCAGAGCTGCCTGCCTCCCCATAGACATGGCCGAGCCTTTTGAGCCAGAGCCAGGAACGGGAGTTGGGCCACTTTCCTCCTCCGATACCTCCCGTTTCTCACACTTGTTTCAGACCTAGAACATGGGGTGCTAATAGCATCCCCACTACCACCTCCCCCAGCTCCAGCAGTGCTGGTTAGTGCTTCCCAGCCCCCACCCCCACCACAGACCTAGGCCCCTCCAGGTCTCGATGCCCAGGAGGCTGACAGCAGCTCTTCTCCTTCAGGCAGGAAAAGGGGCAGGGCCCATGGGCATGTGGGGGGTGGGGGGGATAGGGTGCTCTCTTAGAGGGTGCCTGCAAGTTTCTGGATCCCCGAAGGATTTTCTGTAGTTTGGTTAAGTGGCCATAAATTCTACAGTTTCAGGATAGTTCTAATTTTAAATCTTGTTCCATTGGGGCCGTTAATAGTGGTTTTTAAACTGTGTCCATAGAGCTCTGGAATTCTACCCTCCAGGGTGGAGGGGGCCTGGGCACATGGGGCTGTGGGTTCCCCACTGACACCAGTGGAAAAAGAGGAGCCGCTAGAATCATTCAAAACTACAGCAACAAAATATCCATGTGTTCCTTAAATTCCAGAATTTCAGTTTTAATATATCTTCCAGTCGTCTCCCTCTTCCAGAAGTAGCACAAAAATTCCTTGGATCACGTGTCATGTTGAGATATTCAGCATATGGGAAACTCTCGGGGCCCCCTCTGTGGGTGGCAGCTAAGCTGGGTGGGGATCAGAGAAGGTCCTGGGCTCCTGGACACATGACTTCCTGAGCTCAGGTGGATGCAGTCAGCATCAGGCTTCACCAAACGCCCTGCTTCACCAGCAGGCTTCCTCTTCATGGAGGGCCCTTCTTCACAGCCAGGCTGCTGACAGCTCCTGAGAATCCCCAGAACCTTACACGGGGCAGGCCTGTCCCACAGCCTAACCCTGCCTGAGCAGCCTTTCTTCCCAGTCCAGGGAGCTCCCAAGGAAGTGGTGGACCCTTCCAGTGGCCAGGTCCCTCTGTTGCAGTCCATCCGCCAGGCTGAGGGCACCAGCAAGGCCAAGCTCTGCAGTGTTATGGAGCACAAGGTAGACAAGAAGAAAGAGAAGGAACAGGAGCAAGGTGAGGGAACTCTGCTGCACCCACTCCAGGAGGACTCTGAGAAAAAGGCCACCTCTTCCAACCACCACCAGACTCCAACGGGGTGCTCCTTGCCACTCACATGTGAAAAGGCCTGCCCCCTGCTGTCCCCTGGGTGTTTGATGGTAACCCCAGGTGGTTACCCTAACATCCTTGTCTCTGCTGCCTGGGCAGTGGGTTCCTTCTGGGTTTTGGAACCTGCTGAGTGGAACTTTGCTGTCTAAGCTGGTAGGCAACAGAGCCTCATCCACCTCCAAGTACAAGAGAGAATCTTCTCATACTCTGCCAGTTGTCTGAGGAATGGACAATGTCTCAGGATGGCACCTGAGATATTTTGGAAACAGAGGACCTGGAGGGGTAGCTGAGTCCTGCTTCTCTAAGCCCCTTGGGGCTACAGATTGCTTCGGCTGGGATGCTGGCATAAATGTAACACCTGGGCAAGAAGCAACAGTCCTGCTTTTGAGTCCACGATTAGCTTCTGAGCTTTGCACTGTGACCCGGGCAAACTGCCTAACACTCTGGGCTGCTCACACATGGGGGCTGCTTGTTGGCACCTCTTTGTCTCACCGGGTGGGCATGACAGTGTTACTCAAACGTTAACCATTTTCTGTCAGTGCCCTGGTGCTGGATCGACTGACAGACTGAAGCCCCAGGAGCCCCTGGTGACCTGGTAGCTGTGGAGAGGGCTGGGGTGTGTCAGTAGTGAAGGAAAGAGGACAAATGTGACTGAACCCTGAGGTTGTCTCCCAGGAGTAAGTTTCATTCCTGGTCCCTTCGTCCTTCCTCACTGGTGGTTTCTCCTGCTGTAGTGAGGGCCACAGGCCAAGGTGGGTCCTGATGTCTCATCTCTCCAACAAGCTGGTCCTGAGGCACACAGGTAGGTGGAGCACCACTGCTTTCCAGGGAGTTGAGGTGCAGTGCACCATGCACACTCTGCCTTTTCTTGTTTCTAAGTCTCCAGGGGCTTCTAAGTCTCTAGGAACTAGGAGGGCTGGGTGAACTGGTGGCCCCAAAGCACCCCTGTCACCCTCCACCTTTTCCCTCCCAGGCGTGTCTGGGAGAGGACCTGGGACCAGGGCCAATGAGGGGCAAGGAGGAGCCTTTGCTCAAATGTCAGACTCCATCCCACCTCTGTCTCCCCTACAGCAGCCACCTGGAGAGGAAGACAAAGGTGACTGGGAATCCTAGGGGCTCAGTGGCTCCTTCTCCCCAAACCCAGGCTGAGGCTCTTGCCCTCACATGGAAGCAGCTGGGATGGGCTCCTTGGCCTGCAGGTCTCTCAGCCCCTGCTGCCCTTGGAGGGATGGAGATCCTGGAGGACCACCAGAGCTGTGGCTGGACCCTCTTCAAAAAGCAGGGAGGCTGGCTCCTGATGGGAGGGGGAGAGGGCCCTGGCTCCATGCCCCTGCTCCACCCACCTCCTTCACTGGTGTTCTCTGCTCCTCCATGAGACTTTGAGATACAGCAGTGCACGAATCAATAAAGAAATGGAAAGCAGAGCTGGGCATCAACTGACAGTGCACTTTTAATTAAAGAACTAGAGCCGTGCAGAATGCAAACTCCTCCACGCCAGGGCCTGTGCTCCTGCTCCCACTGGTCTCAGGCAATGGGGCCGGGTGCCAAGGGGACCAAGGCCCCTTTCTCTGGGGTCAGGGAGGGAAGAGGTGTAGTCAACAGGGGCAGTTGTTGCAGATGAGGGCAGGGGTATTCTCACACAGGAAAAAATGCCTGGCTGACAGACACAGAGTATGTAAAAGTAGTCATGCTGAGAGCCTAGCGGCCCTTGGTGTAATTGCTGGTGTTAGGGGAAGAGGTTTCTCGGAGTCTGCCCAAGAGGCTGAGAGGGGGAGAGGTGCTACTGACTTGTAGGACCTGGTACCCATCCAGGGGGATAAGGATGCTGTGCAGGACCTGAACAGGTTAGTGAGCAGCCTGGAAGTAAAGAAGTGAGGCCAGCAGGTGGCGCAGCAGCGCACAGGACCCTGTTCCCAGTTCTCAGGGACTTCAGTGCCACATTTCTCCTGGGTGGTTTTTAATCCCCAGATGGCAGTTGGATGAAGCCACCAGAAGCCTGAGGGCAGAGGAGCCCTGGGCACCAGGGGTACTGGGAATGGGGAACGTCCTCAATTTTGAGGAAAGGGTGAAGGTCTCAAACAGCTAATTTGAGCTAGGAAAGGGAGGGGAGGACAAAAGGGAGGCAGCAGAGGCCTGCTCCACCTCACCTCTGATGAAGTGGATGCTGAGAAACGAGCAGGGACACAGACCCCACAGTGGAAGGTGCAGCTTCCACAGCCGCCCAGAAAGGCTGTCCAGGAAGCAGGCCAGGGAGCTCACTGGGCCATGGTGAACCAGAGGAAAGATCCAGTTTCTGGGAGGGGCCCAAGGATGGACAGGACACCCTGTTCAGGATCAACTTAAGTTTTTGCTTATTGGCCTCTGTGCCTATTCCTCGGTCCTGGCGGACCAGTCATTCCAGAAGGGCTCTCGTCTGCATGCCATGGACATCCCTCAGGAAAGGGATCCTCAGCCCTCTGGACTGCTCAAGGACAGGAGGAATTTACTTTTCATTCCTTCCAGTGTTAACCTAGGGTTCTGCCCACAGGTGGTGGTAGGGGTAAGATGTGATGTGCTAACGTGAACAGGTAAAACCTCTACCTTGAACAGGTTGATGTCCATCTGGCTCTGAAAGAGAAAGTTAGTGATGGTCTTCAGCTTGGTCCCTAAGGGCAAACAAACGAGAGCCTGGGAGTCCTGCTCTGAGACCACAGCTCTGGGGCCCCAGAGGGAAGATCAGAACTGGCTCAGACCAGCTCTGGGCCCACGAGGGCCGTCCCCTTACCAGTCTCTGAGAGGCTCTGTGTGTTGGGGTTTTGCTTAATGTTCCCTAAAAGAGAATGCAAACAGGTCAGGATGGTGGTCCCCTACCCCCATCTTCTCACACTCCACCATGGACCAGTCAAATACAAACACTTGTGTTTGAACAGGTTTTTTGCAGTTTTTAGAACCCAGAGCACAGGATGACCCAGGAAGCCTCAAAGTCTGACCCCCATGTGATTTCATTCCTTTCTCACCTATCCCGAGGAGGCAGGGACAAGAGACTGGCCCACTTCACGCAGGTGCCAATGGGACGTGCCCAGGCTGCACTGGGACAGGGGCAAGGCAGAGATGGAAGCGAAGAGCAGCGACTGGACACAAAATCCCTGCAGGGCAAACCCCGCTGGCATTCTTGACTTCCGCTTCTGCAGAAGCCTTCAAAGGGATCACTGAGGAAGGACAGGGTTGTTGCACAGAATGTTGGAGAGTCACGTGGCATCTGGACCCAGCAGATTCTAGTTCCTCTCCTGGGCTCAGGGACCAGACACAGGTCACTTTTCTGCTCTTAGCCTTCCTTCCTCCTCTGTCACTGAGGGATAATGCACCTGGGCTGCTTCCTCACTGGAGCACTCCAAGCTGCTATCGCTATTGCATAAAGTGCCCTCCACTTATATATACTATATTATTATTACCACCAGAGAACAGTGGCAAATAAACCAAGCTTCTAAAAAAAAAAAATCTAAGACAGTTCAACTAAGCTCTGTAAAATAAGAATTTTCTTAATGAATTGCCCAGGCAATCTGAGGACACAGAAAACCCAGATGCCCTGTCGGCACCCAGGGAACCAGGTCCGGCCCGCTGAGCAGGCTGGAGTTGGGCGGGCATGGGGCTCCTTACCACCCAGCACAGTCACAAACATCTCCAACAGATACAGGATCTGCTTGATGTACATCAGGTTCCTGGCCTTCAAACGCTTCCTGAGGACAGACCAGTGGACAGCAAGCAGGGTTACTTCAACGGCAGCTCCCTTCTAATTGCCCCGAGCTGAGGCCTTTCTGTCTGCTGTCTTTCAAACTATGTCACGGGCTACAGTCACCCTCCTAGAAAAAGAGACCACGGGACACGTAGGGCCATTCCACACTGAGCCTGGCCGGAGATGGCAACCTGTGTTTCAGCTCAGAGGCCCACTTAGGGGTGCTGAGGCTGAGCAGGATTTTCCCTTCGCCAGCAGGTGGTGTCTCACCTGTATCATTCCATTTACTGGAGCAACTGGGAATGTTCCTGGCAGTGCTGGAGAGAGAAGAAATGGGTGTAAAAGCAGGGCAGGCTCTGGGCAAGTGGCCTAGGGCTGTGCCAATGACATTTAGACTGTGCCCAGAAAATGCCAGCCCAGGGTACACAGGAGGCGATCAGGGGAGGGAACAAGGGTGGGAATAGACAAACCTATGGCTTTCAAAGGCCCTGAGGCTGGTGGGACATGAGAGGGAGGGAAAGGAAAGTATGTTTTGCTGCAGTGTCCACTTTGTTCCAGGGCAAAAAGCAAGAGGCTGAATCTCCCAGGTCATGAAGCTCCCTGCTAGGTTTTACTGGGTTGGGAAAGGACGTATTATGTACTAATATCTATGGTTCCAGTTAACCATCACATCCTGGCTTAAGATCAACCCAAGCACTGGTCAGCAGATGTGGTGGGATTCATGTGGGTTTCAGGGTCACAAAGCAGTGGTCGAATCCCAACTCCCCACTACTAGCTGTGTGACCTTAGGCACTGCTTAACACTTTCTGAATGTCTGAGTTCTCAGTGTACAATGGGAATGCCAGCCCATGCAGTGTAGCTGTGGTACATACTAAGTAATAAATAAATAGTGGTTTTCAGAAATCTTGCATTCCTCCATTAAATCCCCTCAAAGCAATAGCAATAACAATAACATCTAATGACATGCAGACTCTGCTTCAAGAGGGCCCAGGTGCTCTTCTTGAGGGGCCTGTGCATGGACTCTCTCACAAAGTCACTGGCTTTGAGCTCCAGTGCTGGGACAACAGCTTGAAAAATGCAAGGGACATACAGGGAGAAGCTGAATTGACTGTCTTCATGGTGAGGACTGGAGGGGCAGAGGCTGAGCAGCTCTCTCCTGGGATAGAAAGCCACCTTTGTTCCTCTGTTGAGCCCTCCACACACCCAGCAGGCAGGCACAGGCAGGTGCCAAATCTGGGCTCTGCTTCAACCTCTTTTCTCAGCTTTTCCGCATAAGTGGCCTGCCTCAACTCATGCTATAGACTTTGCTAACATCTCTCAAAGGTCCACAAGCCCCAAACAAATAGCAGCTGGCCTTGGTGTGCCCTGTACCTCATGCTAAGTGGCTCCAAACCTGGCACAAGTGATGAACATTCTCAACTTGCCTTAAAGCCCCATTAACTGACCCTAAGCTTGACATAAGCTACAGCCAGTGCTGGCTTTGAAGGTAAGTTCCAATAAGCAGCCACAAACACAGTATGAGTAGTAACCAGCCTCAATTAACAGCATGGCCTCTCCCAAGAGTCTCAAGGCCAGTGGCAACCAACCACAGATCACTTCGTAGCTCCCACCAGGTGGCCCATTGGGCACAGGTGGAAGCTTACCTTGGTCAACACTGTAGCCCCTCCCAAGAGGCTCCAGAACCAATGCACCTGATGGCCAGCTTCAGAACAAACCAGAGAAGAACCCAGCCACCTTAAGGGTAAACATGTCTGGCACCAGAGCCTCACTAAAGTGACTCTTGCCCTTCCCTGCACAACAGCTGTCTGCTGAAGTCACAGACAGTCCTCACAGCCAGTCAGCCTGAGGGTCAGTCCCACTCACTGAGATGCCAACAGCAATGGAGGCTCAGCTGTAAAGGGGGGCACACATGACCCATACAGGGATACCCAGGGTACCCAGCTCAGGTGAACAAGAAAACTGTACCACCAGGCCACATACAACACCAACTATATAAGGCCACTCTGCCAAGACATAGCAGATCAACCCCTAGAAACAAACACAGGGAGGCAGCCAAATTGAGGAAACAAAGAAACAAGGCCCAAAATGAAAGAACAGGAAACAACTCCAAAAAAAGAATGAAATAAAATGGAGACAAGCAATGGACCAGCCATGGAGTTCAAAATGCTATTTATCAGAAATCAGAAAAAAAAATCCCATTTGATATAGCAACAAGAAAAATAAACTACCTACAAATAAACCTAACCAAGGAGGTAAAAGACCTGTACTCAGAAAACTGCACAACATTGAAGAAAGAAATTAAGGAAGACACAAATAAATGGAAGCATGTGCCATGCTCATGGATTGGAAGAATTAACATCATCAAAATGGCTATACTACCCAAAGCAATTTATAGATTCAATGCAATCCCTATTAAAGTACCCATGTCATATTTTGTGGGGAACCGTTCCAAGCGTGGGAAATGTGGCTCAGCCCCCACTTGGAAAACCAGTGGGGAGCGAAGTAGGCGGGCAGGACCCACGTCCATGGATAAGTTCTCCGGTGGGAAATCAGGCCTTCATTGTACTTAGACTGCTATGAGACTTGCTCTTGCTAAAAAACTCCCTCACCCTGAATTGAGGAAGCAAATGTTTACTGAGTATCTTTATCTTCCCAGAATCTGGGCGAGACCCCCCAGGTATGGGACAAAGCCTTTTCAACCATTTCTCCTTTTACATTGCAAATATCCCCCTTTGATGTACTCAGTGACTTCCTCTCCTGTGTCTGCAAAGATAACCACCCCAAACAAACCTATGGATAATAAATGAGGACCATCTTTGATGTAGGAGGCCTAGAAAAACAACAAAGCCTGTCCAGGAGGGGGTGAAGAGGTGTCTCTCTCTAACTTGGAGAGTGGCCACGTAGCCCCTTTTCCCCCACCGGATTTCTATAGTCCGCGTGTATGTGTGTTTGAATATTGAAACCTCAACAGCAGATCTTGCGGGACGAGATCTGCATCAATATTTCACAATATAGAAAAAACAATACAGAAATTTATATGGAACCATAAATGACCCCGAATAGCTGCAGCAATTTTGAGAAGGAAGAACAAAGCAGGAGGGATCACAATACCTGATATCAAACTGTATTACAAGGCCACTGTAATCAAAACAGCCTGGTACTAGCACAAAAACAGGCACATAGACCAATGGAACAGAACAGAGAGCCCAGAAATAAACCCAAGTCTCTATGGTCAATTAATATTTGACAAAGGAGGCAGGAGCATAAAATGGAGCAAAAATAACCTCTTCAACAAATGGTGTTGGGAGATCTGGACAGCTACATGCAAAAAAAGGAAACTCAATCACCAACTTACACCATACACAAAAATATTTTTAAGATGGATAAAAGACTTAAATATAAGTCATAACACCATAAAAGTCCTAGAGGAAAACATTGGCAGAAAAATCTCAGACATTCCACGCAGCAGCATCCTCACAGACACGTCCCCTAAAGCAAGGGACATAAAGGAAAGAATAAACAAATGGGACTTCATCAAAATAAAAAGCTTCTGCATGGCTAAAGAAAACAGCATTAAAATACAAAGAGAACCAACAGCATGGGAAAACATATTTGCCAATGATACCTCAGACAAAGGTCTGATCTCCAAAATATATAAAGAACTCACACGACTCCACTCCAGGAAGACAACCCAATCAAAAAATGGGCAAAGGACTTGAACAGACACTTCTCTAAGGAAGACATACAGAGAGCCCAGAGACATATGAAAAGATGCTCAGCATCATTAGCCAGTAGAGAGATGCAAATTAAAACCACAATGAGGTGCCATCTCACACTAGTCAGAGTGGCTAACATAAACAAATCAATAAACAAATGTTGGAGAGGATGCGGAGAAAAGGGACCCCTAGTGCACTGTTGGTGGGAATGCAGACTGGTGAGGCCACTGTGGAAAACAGTATGGAATTTCCTCAGAAAACTAAAAATGGAACTGCCCTTTGACCCAGCAATTCTGCTGCTGGGATTATACCCTAAGAACCCTGAAACACCAATCCAAAAGAACCTATGCACCCCAATGTTCATAGCAGCACAATTTACAATAGCCAAGTACTGGAAGCAACCTAAGTGCCCATCAGCAAATGAGTGGATCGAAAAACCATGGTATATTTGCACAATGGAATTCTATGCAGCAGAGAGAAAGAAAGAGCTTATACCCTTTGCACCAGCATGGATGGAACTGGAGAGCATTATGTTAATTGAAATAAGCCAGATGGTGAGGGACAAATACCATATGATCTCACCTTAACTGGAACATAATCAGCAAAACAAAAAAAAGAAAACAAAATATAACCAGAGACATTGAAGTTAAGAACAATGTAACAGTAGCCTGAGGGGAGTGGGGAGGGAATAGTGGGGAGAGGGGTCTACAGGAGCTACTATAAAGGACACATGGACAAAATCAAGGGGGAGGGTAGAAGTGGGAGAGGGAGGTGGGGTTGGCTGGGGTGGGGTGGAGGGATGGGGAGAAAATGCAGACGGTTGTAACCTCCTGACACATTTCCATGGGTGTATTCAGATTTCGGTTTAGAGCCTAAGAGGTCGGCTTCAGTCTGCACACAGTGAAACAGCACCAACTCTAACCCTTTGTGAGTCAAGAAGGCACATCAGATTGCCATGAAATCACATTATTGTTGAGATAAATTTGAATCCATTTTATTTTTAAAAATCATTCTAAAACTTAGATTTGAACTCTTGCTCTCTCTACCACATAACAGTTATTACCGGCCAGTTCTGTATACTGTACTACTTCATGCCCTGTGCTTCATTTCCTTGTGCTTGGGGTTTCATCTACAAAATGGTATTAAACATAATACCACCTGTGGTATTGTCCTCCAATACCCATTCTCCCCTTTCTCCTTTTTTTCCATAAACTGTGCAATTGTTGGCCTAGAATAAAGAATATATTTGCCATCCTCTCTTGCCACTAGCTGTGGCCATACCACTAGGTTCTGATCAAGTGGGTGTAAGGGAAAGTTGCACATGCAACTTTTGAGACGTGTCCTTGAAGGGCAGGGGCACATCCATGGTTGTCCCACCTGTCTTCTTGGTGACTGGAATGTTGACATGATGGTTGCAACTAAGCATCTGTCTGGGACCTGCAGAAGGAAGTGATACGTTGAAGAGAGCAATTGTTCCCCACTTGGCCAGTGGCAGAACCTTTTTTAAGCTGGACCCTCTGTTCTTTTAAGGATACCCATTAGTTTATGAGCACTTCCTGTTTCTGGCATAAAAAGATGCTCACGCTGAACTTTTCCTACTCCCAAGCAATAATCAACTATTACTCCAGGGAGCCCTTTCTTTTTAAAGAGTGTGGTATGAATGATATACTGAAGAAAGTAGGATTTGGGTAGTAGTTTTGCTCTTTGTTACTGGAGTGTCATTGCTTCCAGCCTTTTTATTGTAAAGAGGTACCTTAAATGATGAATTCTTATTTATACTTCCAATTATAATTGAAACATCATAGTGCTCCCAGTACATATTTGCATTTCCCATCTTCCAAGGTGAGACTCCTCTTTCCCAAAAAGCATTGGTATATTTAAGACAATATACACAATTGTTGCAGTATTCCTACTCCAACAATACTGCCAGTAACAAACTCATTAGGTAAAGTCCAGTGTTTCTTGTCAGGTATTTTTACCTTTAGAAACATTACTCTGACTTCTGGTCCAGATGGGGGCATAGGGAAATACAGCTCGCAGCCTTGTACAGCCACATCAAAATTACAACTAAAAGGGAGAACAACCATCACTCAGAACCATCAGAAATCGAGTTGAATGGAAATGGACAACTACAGAATTGGAGAAACCAATTCCATCCTGACTGGTAGAGGGGACAGAGACTCAGAATAGGTTCATCCCACATCCACATGTGGTGGATAAAACCTGGGAGGGATATCTTGGAAGAGAGGAGTTTCAGCCCCACACCAGGCCACGCAGGCCAGGGTTCCAGTGCCAGGAAGATAAGTCTCCACAACTTCTCTGGCTGCAAAAACCAGTGGGCATTGAGTCAGTGGAAGAAACCTCTGGAGTCCCAAGCAGTTCACCTTAAAGATCCCACACATGGACTTGCTGAGACTCACTCCCTCTGAGCTCCAGAACCAGGATAGCAGCTTGAAAGGCATGCGTGACATACAGGGAAAAACAGAAGGATCTGGATTCAAGGCGAGCGCTAGGGGACAGCTTTCTCGAAGACAGAGAGGCGGGCAGAGGCCATTGTCCCTTTTCTGATCCCTGTCCCAACAGAGCCACAAAGGCAGAAGGCAGGTCCTATATCTGAGACTCCATCAACCTGGCTAACACTGTTTGCCCCACCCTGATATCACTGGGTCTCACCCAACCTATGGGTCTACCCAAACTGTTAACTGTGACTTTTCCATATGAATGGCTGGTCTGAGCTCCTGCTTCACACCTTCCTAAATATTATCAAATAAGCAACAGCTGGCCTCAGTAACCTCCATCCCCTGTACCACTTGCTCAGTGGCCCCAGGCCAAGTATTAGCAGCAGCCAGCTTAGATTCATAGCTTGGCTTCACTTGGGCATCTCCAAGACCAGCACAAGTAGCAGTCTACTCAGATTGCTTTATAGCCCAGACAGGGTGACTCCAGGCAGAACACAGGTCAGGGCTGACATTGACCTGCACCACCCAGGAAACCCAAGAGCCCATGCACCCATGGACAGCTACAGACCATGTCCGAGCACCACCACCCTGCCCCTGCACAGCACATCCTCCACAGAGGGCAGAGGTTGGTGGTCAATGGTCACAGCCAGTCCTTGCTGCTGACTGACCTGGGTAAATCCCTCCCATTGACCTACCAACAGCAATCAAGTGTCAACTACAAGAAGAGAGTGTACCCAGTCCACACGAAGGGTGCACCACAACTACTCAGCTTGGGTGATAGGGGAGGCCGTGCCACTGGGATCTATAGAACACCTACTGCATTAGGCCACACTACCAAGACAGGGAGCCATGGCAGTTCTACTTAATACATAGAAACAAAGACAGGGAGGCTGCCAAAATGAGCAGACAAGGAAACACGGCCCAAATGATAGAACAGGTCAAAACTCCAGAAAAAGAACTAAACAAAGTGCAGGTAAGCAATCTATGAGATGCAGGTTTCAAAACACTGGTTATAAGGATGCTCAGGGAACTTAGTGAGGACCTCATCGGCATAAAAAAGATCCAGTCAGAAATGAAGAATACACTAATTGAAATAAAGGACAACTTACAGGGAAACAACGGTAGAGCAGATGAAACTGAGAATCAAGTCAATGATTTGGAACATAAGGGAGAAAAAACAACCAGACAGAACAAGAAATAGAAGAATCCAGAAAAGGAGGGTAGTGGAGGCAGCCTCTTGGACAACTTGAAGAGGTCCAACATTTACATCATAGGGGTGCCAGAAGGAAAAGAGGAAGAGCAAGAATTTGGAAATCTCCTTGAGAAAATAATGAAAGAAAACTTCCATGATTTGGTGAAAGGAATAGTCATGCAAGTCCAAGAAGCACAGAGTCCCAAATATGACAGATGCAAAGAGGCCCACACCAAGAGACATCATAATTAAAATGCCAAAGGTTAAAGACAAAGAGAAATTCTTCAAACCAGTAAGAGAAAAGCAGTGAGTTACCTACAGGGAGGTCCCATAGGACTGTGAGCTCATTTCTGAAAAGAAACTTTGCAGGCTAGAAGGGATTAACAAAAAGTATTCAAAGTCATGAAAAGCGGGGGCCTCCTGCCAAGATTGCTCTACCCAGCAAAGCTATGATTTAGAATAGAAGGGCAGGTGAAGAGCTTCCCAGACAAGAAAAAACTAAAGGAGTTCATCATGACTGAGCCATTATTACATGGTATGTTAAAGGGACTCTTTTAAGAAAAGGAAGATTATCAAAACTATGAGCAATAAAATGGCAAAAATGCATATCTATCAACAATTGAATCTAAAAAACAAACTAAGCAAACTAGAACAGAGACAGAATCATGGATATGGAGAACATTTTGATGGTTGCCAGATGAGAGAGGGTTATAAGGGAATGGGTGAAAATATGAGGGGATTAAGAAGTACAAGTAGGTAGTAACAGAATTGCCATGGGGATATAAAGTACAGTATCAGAAATGGAGTAGCCAAAGAAGTTTTATGCATGACCCATGGACATGAATGATGGTGTGCTGATTGCCTGAGGTAGTGGGGGGACCAGGGTGGAGGGTGCTATGGGGGCAATACTGGGACAACTATAATAGAATAATCAATCCAATAGAATTAAAATTTCTTAAAGAATACATCACACTAGTGGTGTATAGTTAGAATGTTGCATTTTAAATTACTTGAATTTTTTCTACCTAGCTATATAATCAGGTTTGCTTGCAATTAGATTCATTTATATGTGTTGTATTTAGTTTTAGGGTTTGCTGGTTTTGATCCCCTTGGATTTCATTTATTTTTGAATATGTGAAGCATTTTTTGTGGTTGAAAAGTCAAAACTTTATGACAAGTTAAAGTCAGAGGAGTCCTAATTCTATTGTTATCCCTTTTTTTCCCTCTCACACACCACAATGTTAATCATTTTCATTAGTTTCTGGGTTATCCTTTCTGTGTTTTTTCTTTCTGCAAAATTAAACCAAACTATACAACTCTATAGGAATATATGTGTACACCCAAATGTACACTTCTTGTTTTATTTATCACTCAAAAGGTAGCATAATTACACATCTTTTCATAGGGATCTTTCCTATACATTAGCTGCATAATACCCCCTGGGGATTGTGCCATAGCTCTTCACCCAGTCTCCAATTCACAGGCATTTAGGTTATTTCCAATATTTTGCTGTTACAAGTAGTACTATAATGAGTAACTTTGTCCACAAATCGTTTCATGTTTATGGAGGAGAATTTTCAGGGTAAATTGTGTAAGTGAAAGTTTGCTAAAGAAAGAGTGAATGCACATGTGATGTTGTTAGATGTTAGGATACTTCACTCCAGGGGGTCATGCCTTGTTGCACTCCTACAAGTCGTGTGTAGCACAGGCTTTCATGCTTTTTAAAATTTAGTCAATCAGGAAAGGAGAACTGGAATCTTGGTGTGGTTAAATAGTTTCTTTTTTATAGAACTTGTAATGAATTATTATTTTTGTTGCTGGACTTAGGTTTGTTTGTTTTCAGAGGGGGAGGGAGGAAAAAAAAGAGGGAGAAACAATGATGTGAGAGAGAAGCATTGATCCGTGGGTTCTTGAAGGAGCCCCCACCAGGGACCAAATTTGCAACCAAGCACGTGCCCTGGCCCGGAACTGAATCACCCACCTTTCGCTTTACGGGATGAAGCCCAACCAACTAACAACAGCAGTCAGGGCTTTAGTTTTTTATTTTGAAAAAAGATGTTCACATCTATAATCATGAGAAAGATTGTCCTTAACTTTCCTTTCTTGGACTGCCTTTTTAAAGTTTTAGTATAAAGATTATGCTAAGCTCATAAAATGGGTTGAGGCACATACTCTTCCCTCTTTTTCAATTTTTTGGAAGCATTTGTGTATAATTGGCATTATTTTTTCTTTGAATGTTTAGTAGAAATCATTTATGAAGCTGTTCAGGACTGTAGCTTCTTTGTAGGAAGGATATTAATCATTGATTCACTGTGTTTTGTAGTATTTTATAAGAGTATTCAGATTTTTCCACTTATATCCATTTTAATAGGTCCTCTTTTTTACTAGGAATTTGTCTAACTTATCTAAAGTCTGCAAATTTATTGTCATAAACTTGTAACTTTTTGAGAAAGACTTTTTCACTCAGCATAATTTCCTCGAGATCCATCCAGGTCACTGCACGTATCAATAGTTTGCTTCTTTTTTATTGCTGAGTAGTAGTCCATGGTGTGGGGATACAGTAGTCCCCCCTTACCCGTGGGGGCTATGTCTCAAGACCCACAGTGGATGCCTGAAACTTTGGAAAGAATTGGACCCTATATATACTATGTTTTTTTATACAGATATATCTATGATAAAGATTAATTTATGTTAGGCACAGTAAGAGGTTAAAAACAGGAACTAATATAAAGTAGAACACTTATAACAATATACTGGAATAAAGGTTATGTGAATGAGGTCTCTCTTTCGAAATACCTTACTGTGCTGTACTCACCTCTTCACTTAAAGGAAGCACTTCATGGCTTTTCTTTAGCATGTCTGAATTGCCAGCATCACTACTTTTGCACTTTGGGACCAACAAAGGGTGACTTGAGCTCAAGCACGAGGGTACTATGACAGTCGACCTGATAACCTGAAGAGCTACCAAGTGACTCACAGGTGGGAGCAGTCCAGCGTGGATGCACTAGACAAAAGAATGATTCACATTCCAGGCAGGACAGAGAGGGATGGCTTGACATTTCATTATCCTACTCAGAAAGGTGCCCCAATTTAAAACTTATGAATTGCTTCTTTCTGGAATTTTCCATTTAACATTTCCAGACCTCATTTCACTGTGACTAACTGAAATGGTAGAAAGGGAAACCGCAGGGAAGGTGGGACTAACTACTATGATTTCTTTAGCCATTCTTCTCTTGAAGGACATTTGGTTGTCTCAGCTTTTGGCTGTTACAAATAAAGCTTCTACGAACATTGGTTTTGCTGGGTCGTTGGCAGGCCAAGGATGGCATCAAGGAGCCACAGGGCTGGGACTGGCAAGAAAACTTGCTGGATGGGTGAGTACCAGTGTGTGTCTCCCACAAAGAACTGAAGCACATCCTTCAGCTTTTCTCCAGCTCCCTCTGCTAATAGAGCTTAACAATGTGTCAACTGGCAAAGAAGGAATGATTCAGGGTGCAGTTTCAGGATTACAAAATGAAGCATTAAAGGGTGCATTTGGAACTGAGAGACTATAATGGATCATTAGAACACCAGGTTTTACTTCTTTGAATGAAAAAAACCCACTTTTGTCTCTTATTTTCCTTAAGCTAAAAATATTCAAAATACATATGGCACTTTCAGTATAATATACCAATGTTATTACTAACTTTGAGATTACTGAATGCAACTTAAGACATTCTTGAAGGTTTTTTTTCCCTTTTTGTCTGTTTTGCTTATATACTGTTAGGATTTTCAGTGCAAATGAAATACTGTATTTTAAGTCACTTGAAATAATTTCTCTCCTGACCTTTTCTCTCTGATTTTACTAACAAAATGCAGTGAGGCTTATTCGTTTCAGTTTATTTTCAGTTCTTTTCCCTTTGACTTGTATTTTTACTTACACAAAATATTTACTTAATTCCAAATCGATATGTGTTTTTAATGCTATAAGTTCAGCTTTAGATACATCTCAGCAATGTTGATATATAGCATTGTTATCATCCAGTTGAAATAGTTTCTAATTTCCATTAAGAATTCTTCTTTGTTCCATTATTATTCATAAATACATCTCTTAATTTTAAAACATATGAAGATTTAAAAAGGTATATTTTCATTATTTCTAGCTTAATTAGATGTGGACAGGGAAGGCATTCTCTATGAATTCATGTGTTTGAAATCTGGTGAGACCTATTGCCCAGCACGAGAATGGCTCTTACATGTTCTGTGTGTGCTTGAACAGAATACATATTCCACAGTCACTGGCCACAGTGTGCTATGCAAGTCCATTATATCAGTTTTGCTCACTATATTTTTCAGATCTGTATCCCTACTTATTTTCTTTTTGTTCTGTCAGTTCTGAGAGAGGTGAATAGATTTATCAATTTATGCCTTTTGTTCTATCAATTTTTGCTTTAAGTATTTTGAGGTTGTTATTAGATTCACACAATTTAAGAACTAGTATATCTCCCTGGTATACTCAAATATAGACTCAAATATAAGTCCTGACAACCATAAAAATCCTGGAGGAAACATAGGCAGGAAAATTTCAGATATGCCACACAGGAATATTTTCACCATTTTTTTCCCCTTGAGAAAGGGCCATGAAGGAAAGAAGAAACAAATGGGACTACATCAAATTACAAATCTTCTTCATAGCTAAAGAAAACATCAGCAAAATAAAAAGGGAACCAACCTTCTGGGAAAACATTTTTCCAATAATACCTTGGACAAGGGCTTTAGCTCCAAAATATTTAAAGAACTCATGACTCCACTCCAACAAGACAAACAATCCAATTAAAAATGGGCAAGGGACCTGAACAGACACTTCTCCAAGTAGGACATACTGAGGGACCACAGACATATGAAAGGATGCTCAGCATGACTAGCCATCAGAGAGATGCACATTAAAACCACAATGAGATACAACTTCACACCAGTCAGAATGGCCATCATGAATAAATCAACAAAATACAAGTGTTGGCGAGGTTGTGGTGAAAAGGGAACCCTAGTGCACTGTTGGTGGGTGAACTAGGTGCTACCACTGTGGAAAACAGTATGGAATTTCCTCAAAAATTGAAAATGGAACTTCCTTTTGACCTGGAAATTCCACTGCTGGGATTATACCATAAAAATCCTGAAACACCAATTCAAATGAACCTATGCACACCAATGTTCATAGCAACACAATTTACAATAGCCAAGTGCTAGAAGTATCCTGGGTGTCCATCAGTAAATGAGTGGATCAAAAGACTACAGTACATTTGCACAATGGAATACTACACAGCAGAAAGAAAGAAGGAGTTCCTACCCTTCACAACAGCGTGGATGGAACTGGAGAGCATTATACTAAGTGAAGTAAGCCAGGCGGTCAAAGACAAATACCACATGATCTCACCTGTAAGTGGAACCTAATCAACAAAACATACAATCAAGCAAAATAGAACCAGAGTCATGGAAATAAAGAATAATCTGGAAAAAAGATGGTGGCGAGATAGGTGGGAGTGGAGTCCACTTCCCTCTGCACCTGAGTGAAACACCTACCCAAACTACTGAGGAACAAAGTGAACAGCCAACAGTACCCCAGCATTTATGAAGATAGGAGACCAAAAAGTATAGAGGAAACTGAAAAAACAGATAGTAAGGGTATTGCTTCAGGACAAAAAGGTCCCTGGGACCAGCACGGGGACCAGGGCAACTGCAGCCCCAGGCCCGCACCTGCCAGGCCTGCCACAAGACTCCTGGGAGAGAGCCCAGCTAATGGCTCCCTCCCCTGCCAAACAAGGGTTGAGCAACACTGTGAGAGACCTGGTTGCTTGAAATCACAGGGAGGGGAATAAGGATGAAGTGGTAAACCCATGGAGGCCGGGGGGTGGGCAGCTGGGGAGAGTTGACAGTTGGGCTGTGTGGGACCCTGACCTGGACAGTCCCTGGTCTAGCTGGAGAGGTGGGCTGTGTGAGAGGACAGGCCCTTCCTTGTATGGAGGGAGCAGCAGGATTAAGCAGGAGGATTTTCCCAAAAAGAAAAAGACCCTTAGGGCACTTTGGGGAATTCCCCTGTAGCAACAGCTCCAGTCTCCTCTCCACCCAGCCACCAGCTGGTACTGGGAGTGTGCCCATTGACCAGGGAGTGTCCATACCCACCCGGGACAGTGCGCATTGACCGGGGAGTGTCTGCACCTCATCTCGGAGGAAACTGAGACCACAGGCATCAACCAGGGAGAGCGTGCAGTGACAGGGAAGTGTGTGCATAGACCAGGGAGTGTACACACCCACCAGAGACTGTGCACACCCACCAGGGAGTGTCCGCACCTCTTCTAGGAGGGAACTGAGACCACAGGCACCAGGGAAAGTGCGAATCAAGGAAGGATCCGTGCTCACACCGATAGCCTGGAGGAGGCCTACCATAAAAAAGAGTGGGTAGAAGCAGGGAACACCAGGATACCTCCTGGAAGAGGAAACCAACCAACAAAGGAAACACCAACAGATAAGAACAGAAGAATGTCAAGGAGGGAGTGGAAGTCACACTAAGTCAACCCAGGACCTATCTGAAAATACAACTAAATAGTGAAGATATTACTAAGAACAAACAACTGAACAAGAGCAAGAGAAAAGCCTCAAAACCTTGTACACACGGAAGGACCAGCTGCAACACAACCTGCCCACACCTGCACAACAGAAAACAAGAGGTGGGGGACAAACTGACCTTCAGATAATCAGCTGGTGGGAAAGACCCAGGAAAGAAAGACCCAAAAAGAACCAAAAAGCAAAGAAATACACAGAGCCAACATAAACCACAGCCCAAGATCAGTAAGATTGGGAGATCGAGGAGACTGTACCACTGAATCTCACAGGTATTCTATCACAGAAGTTTACACCAAAAACCCAGGGGGTCAAAACAGAGCAACTTAAGAAACAGAGGCTAACAAGAAGAGTCTCACAAACAATGGGAAGACAAAGAAACAATCCCCAAATTAAAGGAAGGGGGAAGTCTCAGAAACAATGCTAAATGAAAAAGAGGCAAGTCAACTATCAGCTAATGAGTTCAAAGCAGTGGTTATAAGGAAGCTCAATGAGCTCACAGAGAATTACCAAAAACTACAGGAAAACCACAATGAACTCACTGTAAATTACATCAACATGAAAAAGGAAATACAGAGAACCAAGATGGAGGCGTAGGTAGACACACTATGCCTCCTCACACAACCAGAACTGACAGAAAATTGAACGGCAAGGAAGTCCAAGCAGATAAAAAAGAAACATTCATCCACAGCGGTAGGAGGGGCAGAGACGGGCAGCCGGGGCAGAGAGGACTCACGTTGCCGTGGCAGGACTGAGACTGGCGGAGTGTGAGACAAACGGGGCAGGCAGTCTGACCACTAGCAGACCCTGCGGCCCTACATTCGCGCACAGATAAACCGAAGGGCTGGACTCAGAGTGGCGGAGAACGGGGAAGGCAGTGTGGTGGGTAGCAGACCCCGTGGACCCACATTCGCGCACAGATAAACCGGGACTAAGAACAGGGAGCGAAGCAGACTGCACAACCCAGGGCTCTGGTGCAGGGAAATAAAGCCTCAAACCTCTCATTGAAAACACCCGTGGGGGTTGGGGCGGCAGCAGGGGAAACTCCCAGCCTCACAGGAGACGTGGTTGGAGAGACTCACAGAGGCCTCGAGCGTGCACAAGCCCACCCACTCTGGAACCAGCACCAGAGGGGCCCAGTTTGATTGTGGGTAGTGGAGGGACTGACTGAAACCCAGTGAAGAGTGGAGCAAGTGCCATTGCTCCCTCTTGGCCCCTCCCCCATGTACAGTGTCACAGCACAGCAATCAGTGTTACCTGACCCCGGGGAACACTTAAACTTCGCCCTGTTAAGTAACAGGCACACCAAGACAAAAAAAAAAAAGGCCCAAATGACAGAACACTTCAAAGCTCCAGAAATAATTTAACTAAGCAGTGAACAGATGGCCAACCTATCAGATGCACAGTTCAAAATGCTGGTAATAAGGATGCTCACAGAATTGGTTGAATTTGGTCGAAAACTAGATGAAAAAATGAAGGTTATGCTAATAGAGACAAAGGAAAATGCACACGGAACCAATAGTGAGGCGAAGGAAACTGGGACTCAAATCAATGGTGTGGACCGGAAGGAAGAAAGAAACATCCAACCAGAGAAGAATGAAGAAACAAGAATTCAGAAAAATGAGGAGAGGCTTAGGAACCTCCAGGACATCTTTAAACGTTCCAACATCCGAATTATAGGGGCGCCAGAAGGAGAAGAGGAAGAACAAAAAATTGAAAACTTATTTGAACAAATAATGAAGGAGAACTTCCCCAGTCTGGCAAAGGAAATAGACTTCCAGGAAGACCAGGAAGCTCAGAGAGTCCCAAAGAAGCTGGACCCAAGGAGGAACACACCAAGGTACATCATAATTACATTACCCAAGATTAAAGATAAGGAGAGAATCTTAGGAGCAGCAAGAGAAAAGGAGACAGTTACCTACAAAGGAGTTCCCATAAGACTGTCAGCTGATTTCTCCAAAGAGACCTTACAGGCAAGAAGGGGCTGGAAAGAAGTATTCCAAGTCATGCAAGGCAAGGACCTACACCCAAGATTACTGTATCCAGCAAAGCTATCATTTAGAATGGAAGGGAATATCAAGTGCTTCTCAGATAAGGTCAAGTTAAAGAAGTTCATCATCACCAAGCCCTCATTATATGAAATGTTAAAGGTACTTATTGAAGAAAAAGAAGATCAAAATAGGAACAGTAAAAATGACAGCAAACTCACAGTTATTAACAACCACACCTAAAACAAAAACAAAAGCAAACTAAGCAAACAACTAGAACAGGAACAGAACCACAGAAATGGAGATCACATGGAGGGTTATCAATATGGGGAGCAGGAGGGGGATAGTGGGGGGAAAGGTACAGAGAATAAGCATAAATGATAGGTGGAAAATAGACAGGGGGAGGGTAAGAATAGTGTAGGAAATGTAGAAGCCAAAGAACTTATAAGTATGACCCATGAACATGAACTATAGGGGGGGGGGAATGTGGGAGGGAGGGGGTGGGCAGGATGGAGTGGAGTGAGGGGGGGGAATGGGACAACTGTAATAGCATAATCAATAAATATATTTTAAAAATAAAAGAAAAAGGAAATAGAAACTATCAACAAGGGCCAAGAGGAAATGAAGAATACAATTTCTGAACTGAAGAACACAGTAGAAGGAATCAAAAGCAGACTCGATGAAGCAGAGGATCGGATCAGCGAACTGGAGGACAAGATAGTAAAAAAAACACTCAGTAAGAGCAAGAAAAGGAAAAGAGGCTCAGAAAGAATGGAGAGGGATTAAAGGAAATGCAGGACAATGTGAAACGTAATAATATCCATATAATAGGGATAGCAGAAGGAGAAGAAGAAGATCAAGGGATAGAAAACCTATTTGAAGGAGAAATGATGCAAAATTTCCCTAATTTGGTGAGAGAAAGTCAAACAAATCCAGGAATCACAGAGAGTCCCAAACAAGAGGAACCCCAAGAGGCCCACTGCAAGACACATCATAATTAAAATGGTAAAATTCCAAGACAAAGAGAGGATCTTAAAGGCAGCAAGGGAGAAACAGTAAGTAACATACAAGGGAGCCCCAATGAAGTTAGCAACTGACTTCTCAATGGAAACGCTCCAAGCCAGAAGAGAATGGCAAAAAATATTCCAAGTAACGAGAAACACAGGCCTGAAACCAAGGCTACTTTACCCAGCACGGCTCTCAATCAAGATAGAAGGCCAAATAAGGAGTTTCCCAGACAAAAGAATTCTAAAAGAATATAGCTCCACCAACCCAGCTCTGCAAGAGATGCTAAAGGGGCTGCTGTAAGGAAAGAAGGAAAAGAGAGAGAGAAGAACACAGGTACAAAAAATTCGAAACAAATGAGTACCTATCAATAATAGCCGTAAATGTAAATGGATTAAATGCTCCAATGAAAAGACATAGAGTAGCTGAATAGATAAGAAAGCATGACCCACACATATGCTGCCTACAGGAGACCCACCTCAGGACCAAAGACTTACACAGACTGAAAGTGAAGGGCTACAAACAAATTTTCCAAACAAATGAACAGGAAAAAAAAAAAGCAGGGGTAGCAATACTCATATCAGACAAAATAGACTTCCAAAGAAGGGCCATAACGAGAGACCCAGAAGGTCATTTCATAATACTCAAAGGAAGAATCCACCAAGAAGACATAAACATTGTAAATATAGATGCACCCAACATAGGAGCACCCAAATACATAAAGAAAATCTTGGAGGACTTCAAGAAAGTTATTGACAGCAACACAATTATAGCAGGGGATTTTAACACCCCACTGTCAAAGATGGACAGATCTTCCAAACAAAATATCAACAAAGATATTGTAGCATTGAACTACTCCCAAGATGAAATGGACTTAACTGATATACACAGAGTCCTTCATCACAAAGAAGCAAAATACACATTCTTTTCAAATGCACATGGAACATTTTCAAACATAGACCACATGATAGGACACATAACAAGCCTCAACAAGTTTAAGAAAGTTGAAAAAATATCAAGAATTTTCTCTGACCATAAGGGACTGAAACTAGAAACAAATCAAAAGGGGTAAAACCCAAAACACTCAAAAACATGGAGATTGAATAGAATGCTATTAAACAATGAATGGGTGAAAAATGAGATTAGGGAAAAAATCAAAAGTTTCTGGAAAAAAATGAATATGAACTCACAACAATCCAAAACCTATGGGACACAGCAAAGGCAGATGTGAGAGGTAAGTTCATAGCAATACAGGCCTACCTAAAAAGAATAGAAACATCTCAAATAAACAACCTAACCCTACACCTACAAGAAATCAAGGAACAACAACAAAGACAACCCATAGCAAGTACAAGGAAGGAAATAACCAACATCAGAGCAGAGTTAAATGACATAGAGACTAAAAGCACAATTCTAAGGATCAATGAATCCAGGAGCTGGTTCTTTGAAAAGATAAACAAAATCGACAAATCCTTAATCAGGCTCATCAAGAAAAAAGAGAGAGGACCCAAATAAACACAATTAGAAATGAAAGAGGAGAGACTACAACTGATACCACAGAAATACAAAGGATTCTAAGAAATTGCGATGAAGAACTATATGCTAAGAAATATGAAAATCTAGATGAAATGGACAAATTTCTAGAAAAATATTTCATTCCAAAACTCAGTGAAGAAGCAGCAGAAAGCCTGAACAGACCAATAACACATGATGAAATTGAAACAGTAATCAAGAAGCTTCTTACACACAAAAGCCCTGGACCAGATGGTTTCACAGGAGAATTCTACAGAGCATTTAAGGGGGAGCTAACCCCCATCCTCCACAGATTATTTCAAAAAATTCATGAAGATGAAAGACTCCCAAACTCGTTTTATGAAGCCAACATCATCCTAATCCCAAAACCAGATAAAGACATAACAAAGAAAGAAAATTTCAGGCCAATATCACTGATAAATATAGATGCTATAATCCTCAACAAAATATTGGCAAACCACATCCAGCAATACATTAAAAAGATCATACACCATGACCAAGTGGGATTCATCCCAGGGTTGCAAGGATGGTACAATATTTGCAAATCAATAAACATAATACATCACATCAACAACAGCAAAGACAAAAATCACATGATCATATCAATAGATGCGGAAAAAGCATTTGATAAGATACAGCACCCATTTCTGATAAAAACACTCAGCAAAGTGGGAATAGAGGGAGCATTCCTCAACATAATAAAGGCATATGTGAGAGACCTACAGCCAACATCATACTCAATGGACAAAAACTTAGAGCTTTCCCACTAAGATCAGGAACAAGACAAGGATGCCCTCTCTCACCACTCCTATTCAACATAGTACTGGAAGTCCTAGCTACAGCAATCAGACAAGAAAAAGAAATAAAAGGCATCCAAATTGGAAAGGAGGAAATGGAACTGTCACTGTTTGCAGATGACATGATAGTGTACATGGAAAATCCTATAGACTCCACCAAAAAACTACTCAACCTAATAAATGAATTTGGCAAAACAGCTGGATACAAAGTCAATACTCAGAAATCAAAGGCATTCCTGTATACCAACAACAAAACTGCAGAAACAGAAATCAGGAAAAAAATCCCATTTGATATAGCAACAAGAAAAATAAACTACCTACAAATAAACCTAAACAAGGAGGTAAAAGACCTGTACTCAGAAAACTACACAACCCTGAAGAAAGAAATTAAGGAAGACACAAACAAATGGAAGCATGTACCATGCTCATGAATTGGAAGAATTAAAATCATCAAATTGGCCATACTACCCAAAATGATTTATAGATTCAATGCAATCCCTATTAAAGTACCCATGACATAATTCACAGATATAGAACAAACACTTCAGAAATTTAAACAGAACCATATATATGTATATGGTTCCATAATTTAAATTTAAACCATATAAACAACCCCAAATAGCTGCAGTAATTTTGAGATAGAAGAACAAAGCAGGAGGGATCACAATACCTGGTATCAAACTGTATTACAAGGCCACTGTAATCAAAACAACCTGGTACTGGCATAAAAACAGGCACAAGACCAGTGGAATAGAACAGAAGCTCAGAAATAAACCCAAGTCTCTATGGTCAATTAATATTTGACAAAGGAGGCAGGAACATAAAATGGAGCAAAAATAGCCTCTTCAACAAATGGTGTTGGGAGATCTGGACAGCTATGTGCAAAAAAATGAAACTCGATCGCCAACTTACGCCATACACAAAAATAAATTCAAGATGGATAAAAGACTTAAATATAACTCATAACACCATAAAAGTCCTTGAGGAAAACATTGGTAGGAAAATCTCAGACATTCCACACAGCAGCATCCTCACAGACACGTCCCCTAAAGCAAGGGACATAAAGGAAAGAATAAACAAATGGGACTTCATCAAAATAAAAAGCTTCTGCATGGCTAAAGAAAACAGCATTAAAATACAAAGAGAACCAACAGCATGGGAAAACATATTTGGCAATGATACCTCAGACAAGGGTCTGAATCCAAAATATATAAAGAACTCACACGACTGCACTCCAAGAAGACAAACAACCCAATTAAAAAATTGGCAGAGGACTTGAACAGACACTTCTCCAAGGAAGACATACAGAGGGCCCAGAGACATAGGAAAAGATGCTCAGCATCACTAGCCATCAGAGGGATGCAAATTAAAACCACAATGAGGTACCACCTCACACCAGTCAGAGTGGCCAACATAAACAAATCAACAAACAAATGTTGGAGAGGATGCGGAGAAAAGGGACCCCTAGTGCACTGTTGATGGGAATGCAGACTGGTGAGGCCACTGTGGAAAACAGTATGGAATTTCCTCAGAAAACTAAAAATGGAACTGCCCTTTGACCCAGCAATTCTGCTGCTGGGATTATACCCTAAGAACCCTGAAACACCAATCCAAAAGAACCTATGCACCCCAATGTTCATAGCAGCACAATTTACAATAGCCAAGTACTGGAAGCAACCTAAGTGCCCATCAGCAAACGAGTGGATTGAAAAACTATGGTATATTTGCACAATGGAATTCTATGCAGCAGAGAGAAAGAAGTAGCTTATATCCTTTGCAACAGAATTGATAGAACTGGAGAGCGTTATGCTAAGTGAAATAAGCCAGATGGTGAGGGACAAATACCATATGATCTCATCTTTAAGTGGAACATAATCAACAGAAGAAAAAAGCAAACAAAAAAGAACCAGAGACATTGAAGTTAAGAACAATCTAACAATAGCCAGGGGGGCGTGGGGCGGGGACAGTGAGGAGAGGGGATTAGAGGAACTACTATAAGGGACACATGGACAAAATCAAGGGAGGGTGGAGGTGGGGGAGGGAGTTGGGTTCAGCTGGGTGGGGTGGAGGGAAGGCGAGAAAAGGCATACAACTGTAATTGAATAACAATAAAAAATTTTTAAAAATAAAATTAAATAAAATAAAATTTAAAAAATTAACTTGAAGAGCATCTAACACATGGATTTGTGATAACAGCTGTGTAGCAATGTTTGTGGTTTTTTAAATACCCATCCAAATCTTTGTTTATTGATCTGTGAGAGAAGGAGACAGACAGACAGACAGACATCAGTGTAAGAAACACCAACTGGTTTCCTTGTGGGCAGCCTGACCTGGGATCAGAGCCACAACCCAGGTATGTGCCCTGACGGGGAATCAAACCTGTAAACTTTTGGTGCACGGAACAAGGCTCCAACCAACTTAGCCACCTGGCCAGCATCCAAAGTTTGTATTTTTTAAAAGTGGGGTGTGTGTGTGTGTGTTGCCTACTTTGTTTTTAAAAATTCTAGGATGTTAGTAGTGGTTGAATCCAAATGATGGAAGTTCTAGCATTATTTATTGTCTTCTTTCAGTCAATATGAATATTTTATGCTTTCTAACATTAATGCATATTGTTATTGTGGAACCATTTAAAACAAAACTATTTGGGAAAATCCATGAGGTTCCAGTTGAAGCAACAGTCTTTTCCCTGCCAAGTGTATACAGTTCTCTTCTCACAAAGCAGCATGCGTCGTGGACAGATGCACACAGAGCCAGGGCGAAGGCAGCTAGCTTCCCAGGCCTTTCTGACACACAATTTGAGGTCAACCTCTCTCATCAGGTCACAGCTGGAAAAGGATGTGACCAGTTTCATCATAACTTGGTTCTGGCTTTGCCCTTTAGCAAAATGTTAAGGAGAGCTTTAATGCTATAGGGGAGGGAGGAATCAACAGGAGGGACCAGCTTACCTATGAAGGTGACTGCAGCTTCCTGTAGGAAGGGCTGAGTGCTCTTTAGAAACTCAAAGCTCTGGAACAGTAAATCCCCCAACTGAGTTTTGCGTGTGCTCACCTGTGGAGTCAAAGAGGAGTGGTGCTGACCAGGGAAGGGACTGGACTAAAGACCTGCTTGCAGCCATGCCTCTCTCACCCTGTCCAGAAGCAGCACTGGTTTCTGTCTTCAGTCAGCTTAAATCATTTGAATCTGCACACTCAGACACTCCTACCCACCCATCTCCAAAGAGCACACTCAGCAGGAAGTTCATAAAGAGAGCTCTGCACCTTGTTACCAACATGATAGGGGAGGAAACAACTGATGTGGAGTTGGGACCGAGGTTTGAATACTGGCCCTGACACTGGTTTCACTTTTCTCATCTGTAGAGTTGAAATAAAACCTGCCCAACCTCCATTGTATGACTGCAAGGCTCCAATGGGAGAATGGATGTGATAGTGCTTTGTAAACTGTAAAGTGCTATATCTATGTAAGGAACCCAAATTCATAATATTAGAATTACTCATGTTAGTTCCCAACTGACTTGCTTCTCCCTGACATGTTTACTTTTCAACAAGGACTCCTGAAGTCACACAAGCCACAGATCCTCCGCACCCTCACGACTGATCTAAAGCCCTGAGGACTCGCACCTCTATCTCTTCCTGCCACCTCTAAGCAGAAGGCCTCTATCCCACTGCCATCTACTCCCCTTGCATGATGTCCTTAGCCTCTGAAGGCAGAGATTGGGATGCTAGAAGGATCAGATACGGAGGACTAGGGGCTGGCATCCTAAATGTGGGTTGCCAGAGCTTGCTGATGATAAAGAATGAGAATCAAGGACAGGAAAGATGTCATCTTCTGTCAACCCTCTCCACTTTACTCACCTAGCCTGTCACTGAGGCCCTAATGTGAATACCATGACCTGGCTTCCTCAGAGACTCTTACTCACCAGGTACTTGCATGTTTCTTCCAACACATGGATGTGGTCACTGAGGTCGGTATCCTGGAACTTGTGTGTCAATGATGGCCAGTCCATCACTTTGGTCCATTCAATCAGGGCCCTTCCACAGGCCTGTGGGATGGAAACAAGGAAATCCGCAAAGCCTCACTCCTATAACTCTGCAGAGCCAGGCCAGAGGCTAAGAGGAGGACCCAAAGTGAAGGTAGGCCTCAAGGGGTTTGGTTGGGATTAGTAGCTGGGATCAGGTGAAACATGGGGCGTGGTTCATGCCAAGGAACTTAAACAGCTTCAAGGAGCAGAATCATATCCGGATAAGGTATACATAGGCTCTTTTATGTTGGTGTTACAGGGTTCTTAAGTTATAATCCTAGCCGTGGAATTGCCGGGTCAAAAGGCAATTCCATTTTTAGTTTTCTGAGGAAATTCCATAGTTTTCCTCAGCGGCTGTGCCAGTCTGCAAACCCAGCAACAGTGCACTAGGGTTCCTTTTTCTCCACAGCTTCGCCAGCACTTGTTGTTTATTGCTTTGTTTATGATAGCCATTCTGACTGGAGTGAAATGGTATCTCATTGTGGTTTTAATTTGCATCTCTCTGATGGCTAGTGATGCTGAGCATCTTTTCATATGTCTCTGGACCCTCTGTATGTCCTCCTTGGAGAAGTGTCTGTTCAAGTCCTTTGCCCATTTTTAATTGGATTTTTTGTCTTCCTAGAGAACCACCCATATGGGAAAATGTGTTTGCCAGTGATACCTCAGAAAAAGGTTTGATCTCCAAAACATATAAAGAACTCACACAACTCCACTCTACTGTTGCTCTTTTGATGTCTGATTGTGATGGCATTTTTAGTGCTTCAGTGGAAGCGAGAGCAACAAAAGCAGGAGGGAAATTCCCTGTCAAAGACTTGTTTAGGACTTGCTTCATCTTGCCCACTTTTCCCTGGGGCTGACAACTGACATTTTTCCAGCATGTGTGGCTTGAGGATGCTGGGGCTTTCTTAACTCTTGTGCTGGTAAAGGCAATTTTTTCTATCAGATAAAATTTCATTTGGCTGTTTATTTATCCATCCAACAAGTATCAAGCATTTATAAAACACCTCCTCTACCAATTCTTGAGCCAATGAGTTAGGAAGGTCCCTGACCCTAACTGAGATTCGGAGATCATAACCCAATTCCAACAAAGCTTTTTGTAGAATAGCTAGGTCAGTTTCTATAACCCTTAATCTTTCCAACTTTCAGCTACTGCTTTACCAGCAAGAACCTCTACTGTGAAGAAATGGGGAAGAGATGGAAAGTTGGGTTGCTTAGCACATTGGCTGAAGTTTTCAGGCAGGATGTGGAAGCCCAAAACTCACAACAGGTTTTAGCATTACTTGTGAATATCTCTTCTCCCTGCTCTTCTGCTTCCTTGAGCACAAACTAGCCTCATGATGTAAGGACCACTTGAAAATCCATCCCAGCATCCTCAGCGCAACTTCAGAACTCCCAACTGTCAACTGCCACTGGCCTGCCACAGCAGAACAAACAGAAGCTGCCAACGGCCCTGCCCTGACCTCATTGGGCAGAAGCTCTTTCTTCTGATACCACCTTCCTCCTGTCTTGGAGCAGGAAGTCCTCTCATGTTCAGTCTAAGTTTCAAACCGAGAAGGCAGTTGAAGCCTTTCCCTCATTCTCATCCCACTATGTGCTTCAATATGAGTGTCTGTGAAGAGCTCCTGGCAGTGTCAGATAGAAGCCAAGAAGAAGGGGAGGGTCAACCATCACCTAGCCACAAGCAGCAGCAAAAAGCACTGTAGCTTTTGGGGCTGAAATTCCAGTGAAGTCACAGAGATATATCTGTCAGACAGACCCAGCTAGTGCAAGTGGAAGAGACATGGAAAGCACAAATCGCTGCACAAGTTTAGAGATCAGTACCTATCAGAGGGTGGTGAGTGGTGGAAGTTCCTGGAGGCTCTTTACTCAGGGTAAAATTAGGAGAAGGAAGGCCCTAGGATTCAGGGTTTGCTTATGGTAAAATCAGAGACCCCTGGGAGATGAAGACAAACCCAGATCGTGACAATGTTACTCTGGGAATTCCTTTCTGGTCTCCAGCTTCATATTTCAGGTTATAGTTGATCGGTGAATGTGTACATTTACAGGTATGCATGTGTACCTATCTGTCTTGGACTGTTGGAAGATTTCCTCTGGGCTGAAGATTGTTAGCTAGGTTAGAATGTCAGGAAGGTTATAGCTGCTTTTTCTCCACATTGCCAAGAAGTGAGACTTCCATAAAATGCTAGTGGACTTTACCACAGAGTAGGGGCAAAGACATTGGATTTACATTTTAATCTCGGCCCTGTGAAGCCTGTGTGCTGTAGGAGGAGCCATTTAACATTTCTGGCTGTGTGTAGGGAGTAACCTATCCTGCAGGATGCTGTTAATGATTAAGAGGGAGAATAACCAGAAAAAGACATGTAAACTGTAAAGAGCTATTCTTACCTTCCAGTGGTGATGGTGATGGATGATCTTCACACTACTGCGTTGTTGCTGCACATCCTTGTCTAGAGCAATTGTATACACAGATAATCCTTCCAGCTTTAGGATCCTCATACTAAGGTCAAAGGACACTCGTATCACTGGTGTTAAACATAGCTAGACTCACCACCCACTGCTTTATCACAGAAGATAGGGCGTGGAAGGAGCCTCCATTAGCAACACTCAAGACCCTCATTACAAATAAGTGGAATGCATAAGGCAGAGGGGATCTTTAACAACCTTTGAGAGCAACCTTTGAGGGCAAGTTATTTTTGTTCGGGAACACAAAACAAACATTAGTGGTGAAAGGAATGCAAACCACATATTGCCTATTTAAAGCAACAAAGGAAGGGAATAAAATTATCCAAGCAAAGAGTGTCTTTGTTTTCCTGGCCATGAATCCTGGTTGAAGAGTACACGCAGACCACAAAGATAGTCGACAGCATCTCCTCTACTCCTAATGCAACGTGTTTATATTCTTTAGTGTACTTCTTTCAGAGAAAAATTCTACAAACAAAGCCATGTCACACCTTCTCCAACTTGCCATCCGTTTGGGCTTTATGCTGATATTCTGTTGAGAAAATCTCAAGCCATTCTCTCTTTTCTCTTCAGTGGTAGTCGATTCTACCCAGACACAGAGGGTGGGGGAAGGGATACAGGTAATCTTTCCAAGCAAACACTAATTCATTTATTCAATATGTATTAAGACCTATTGTATGCTGGGCTCTCTGCTAGGTGAGGATAACAAAAACAGACAGCTTGCCCCAGAGGGAAGAGAAGACCCAGTGTCTGTATTTGTGTTGAAAGTGATTTGTCAATCCCAGCTATAAGTGGAATCTAATCAACAAAACAAACGAGCAAGCAACATATAACCAGAGACATTGAAATTAAGAACAAACTGACAGGAACCAGAGGGGAGATGGCAGGGGATAATGGGGGGGAAAGGGGAAAGGGTTTCAAGAACATGTATAAAGGACACATGGACAAAACCAAGGAGGGGTGGGATCAGGGGTGGGAGGTGGAGATGACTGGGGAGGGAGGAGTGGTGCGGGGAAAATGGAGACAACTGTACTTGAACAACAACAAAAAAGAAGAAAAGGGAAAAAATAAGCAGATGACATGCCCATAAAGCAAAATCTCAAGGCCCTGTGCTCACCCCCAAATGAGCCATTCTCATGATTGTATTTAGTTGAATACAATTTCATAGGTAATTTTTATATGTAAACATGGTATGGGAACAGCATAACCTATATCATAAAACCAATAATAGAAAACTTAGAAAGTCTGAATCATGAGAACTTTAACCATGGCCTTGTTCAAAGCAAAATATTGTACTGATATTGTCTGTATATGGTAAATTTTAAAGACGGAGTCAAGCCCAAGATTCTAATCTCAGAGCTAAAAACTTTTCTTATAACCTCAGAAATAGAGTGAAAAATCATTTTGTGTTCACAAAAAGAAACACAATTGAGTAACTTTTCAGACATTTCGGACAGTTTATCAGGACTCTAGACACCCCTAGAATGCACACTCAAACAACTGAATGATATTTTCGATTAGTTACCTTTACAGTTTTCTAAGAGATGGAAAAAGAGGAGGGATAGAAACAAAAAAGTGAGAGCGTGCCGGCTTCCAATAAATATGAAATTATCTCTGTAAGCTTAATGAGGTTCCTTCTGCAAGGCAAGGATAAAAAACGGTTAGATATAAAAAGCAGATTTTGACATATACACTTGAAAGAGAGTGACATTATACCGTTTTAGACAGCAGCTTGGGCCTTTACACTTTTATCAAGCTTCACAATAAAAAGCCAACCTCACTAATCCCCGGAGTGTGGACACAAAGGAGAAGGGGCTTGTGTCTCTTACATTAAGTGAAAGAATCTCTCTTTTCGGCAAGACAAGCTCTTCACGAGGATTTCTTTGTTTTCTTCACTGCACCTCTGAAATGAACAATCTTGTCCATGTCAAAATTCCCCCAAGTGGCCGTTGCAATTCCAAACTGTCTCTTAAATTCTGTTAGAGAAACAAGGAGATGCGTTAACATGATAGCAGAACATGTTTGGCCCAGAAGAGTGTCGTTTTAGATCAGGGGTGTCAAACTCATTTTCACTGGGGGTCCCATCAACCTCATGGTTGCCTTCAAAGGGCCAAATGTAATTTTAGGACTGTATAAATGTAAATACTTCCTTAACTATGGGCAAGGAGCTCGGCGCTGCCACTGGGTGGAAACAGGGTGCCCGGCGGAATAAGACACGGTGGAGGGCTATATTTGGCCCGCGGGCCTTGTGTTTGCTACCTGTGTTTTAGACTAAGAAGACCCCAGGAGAACAGGAACAGTCGATAAGGAGACTTTGTGTCCCTGAGGCACGGTCAAAGGCCAATTGTCACCAACTGCGCTGCCTAAAATCCTCAGGATTCCAGGCAGCTAGAACTTCAGAGAAAGCAGTTCCCTGGAACAACGCAAGTAAGGATTGGAGAAGGAGGCTTTATGAGGTTCGAAATGGTGATCTGGGGTAAATGGTCCCAAAGGACATTGACCTGAAGGGATCCCCTGAACTCATCCACCCCAGAGACCAGCTCTTGGATGGACTTTGTGGGCCTGAGTCTGTGCTGTTCCTGTCAATTTCTCCACCTAAGTACAACACTTAAGACATTAGACAGACAGACAGACAGACAGACATAAGAGCAGTTATTAGAAGGTTGGCCAACAAGTTTATTAGGGAGCAATCCAAATCTGAGCAGATAACCATGAAGTGTCCCATAGCACATCACTCCTAGGAAAAGAAAATAAGCTCAAAGCCAAAGGGTCTCGAGGCAACAAGTCATCCTGACTTTACCTCCTAGCCATGGGCCACAGAGTAGTGATTCAAAAGGCTTCAGATGTGCCCCGGCTGGTGTGGCTCAGTGGGTTGAGTGCCGACCTGTGAACTAAAGTAGTGGCCAGTTCGACTCTCAGTCAGGGTACATGCCTGGGTTGTGGTCTGGGTCCCCAGTAGGGGTTGTGCAAGAGGCAACCCCACACTGATGTTTCTTTCCCTCTCCCTGTGCCTTCTCCTCTCTCTAAAAAAAATAAAATAAAATCTTTTTTCAAAGTTTCAGATGTGTAAATCATAATGGAGGTGAGGGTCTCCTGGCTCAAGGATGAGAGGTTTTCTGCTCATTCTTGGTGGAACTGTCATAGCTGCAAATATCCCCCAGTTAAAAACCAGTAAGAACACACACCTGTGGCTGAACAAAGTTGGGCTTATGAATTTCTTGCAAGAAGAAAGAATACACATGCCAGTAAAGAGGGTGTTAGAAAGAAGTTAAGGGATTTGAGTTCACATCTGGTGAATTGGGGGAGGGCTTAGGAAGGCAAGGACTTTCTATGCATTGGATTATCAGTGAGCAGGTGTAAGTCTATGACTGTGCATCTTAACAGTTATTACTTAGAAGGTGGGGAGAATGGAGTAGGGCTCAAGCTGTGATGGGTAATGAAGCAGCAGTCACTTGTATTAGCTAGGATGTGGAGAGACCAGATGTGTTTGTGATTTTCACAGTGATCTTATTTTTGTCTGATTATGAAGTAGTTTGTCTCCCTTGTGGTCACAGAGAGACTGTCCGATGTTGCTGATGTTGCTGTTCTATGAGATTATGTGCAACAGAACACCATGACCCAGTACCCAAGCCAGGTCCTGACAGCTGAGGCCTGGTTGTGAGAATTAGGCCAGTTTCTGAAGGTCAGGGGCTGTTCTTCTCTTTCTGTACCAATTCTTTGGTACAGCCACAGGGCTCAAAACAGAGAATAGCTATGAAAGGATTTGTAAAAATTTACTGCAAAATGCAAGTGAACAATTCTATATATTCATACTCTCCTTATCTGGGACCCACTTATATCCAGAAAGCTTGACCATTAGAAAACAGTCAGGGAATTGGCAGCAAGCGGGCAACACTTCTGAGACCCCGAAATGAGTGTCTCCAAACGCCCCACATTATATAAGAACTCAGTTTTACACAATATTGATCCACTTCATTTTGCATATATTTTTAACACATTTTGCTATAGTGATTTTTTGCTTTGTGATTGCCAGGGGGAGGGGGCAGAGGTAAAGAAAGAGATAGGGGAGATAAATGGTGATGGACGGAGACTTGACTTGGGATGAACTTGGATTATAGGGTACAGATGATGTGTTGTAGAGCTGTGTGCCCAAAACCTGTTTAATTTTGTGACCCGGTGTCATCTCAATAAATTCAATAAAAAGGAAAATAAAAAGGAAAAATTGAATTAAAACTAAACTTAAATATTAAAAAGGAAAATATTCACTCTAATGAAGTCAAACTTATTTATCCATTTTTTTTACAATAGTGTTTTATTTCTCAGTTACAGTTCATGTAATTGCAAACTTGGGTGCAGACACTTGGCACCTTGGATCTACATGAGTCAACAGTTAGTGTTGAAGGAAACAGGTTTTTATTAACAGGGTTCCAATCTGGGGGTACTGAGAGCACTGCTGCTCTCATCCCTTCATTGGAGAAGACACTGAGGAGCCCAAAGGCATGTAACGTAGCATGCCAGCAGGAAAAAACACAATTTTTAACAGACTCAGAATTCCTGTGGTCCCTGCTTGGACAGTTAGAGTCTCAAGCGGGATTAAGTGAAATGAATTGAAATGCGGGAGAAATAACTGTACTAACCCCACCCCCTGACTCCCATTCAAGGCCAGGCATTTTTCTGGGAGAGGAGAAGAAGAGATGGCAGAGAAGGGATGCTTGAGAAGCAGAGTAAGCAGGAAGTACCTTCTCCACAATGCAGTTTGGTAGTGCTGCAGGACCAAGGCCAGGATGCCATCTAAGTACATGAAGATGGCTCCTTTGTTCTCTACAATTATTTTGCTGTAGCTTAAACAGATAGTATTAGACATCATCACCCATTCCCTTTGCTAATGTTCCTGTAGAGGGAAGGGGAAAACTTGGCTCCTCCACTTTACCCTCCTTGTCTGATGGGGAAACAGAAGTTGAGCCAGGAAAAGGTGGCCCAGAGGGTGTAGGAGAGAAGATGGGGCAGCAGAGTGGTGAGAAGTTGGGGGAAGAGGGCATGCAGCTGGTGATATACCAGGGCCTAAAGTGTCTACAGAAGGGAACAAGAGAAAGGGAGGGGCAGGGGAAACTTTTCCCACATTTGGTGAGAGGAAAAGAGAAGCCCTTATAGGTATGTCACAAAGCCTCAGAGAAGTGAGAGGCTGGGATGATGAGGATGCCTTGGAGGGCTCTGTGTGGGAGGTGGGCAGAGCCCTCTGGGAACGGTATCACCTTCATCAGTTTCAGGATGGGCAATAAGTCTTTGTCAGTGACAACAGCACTATATAGTTTCAGTTGTCCCAGGACTACTTTCTTTTTTTTTTTTTTTTTTTTTTTTCTTTTTTTTTTTTTAAATATATTTATTGATTATGCTATTACAGTTGTCCCATTCCCCCCCACTCCACTCCATCCTGCCCACCCCCCTCCCTCCCACATTCCCCCCCCCCATAGTTCATGTCCATGGGTCATACTTATAAGTTCTTTGGCTTCTACATTTCCTACACTATTCTTACCCTCCCCCTGTCTATTTTCCACCTGTCATCTATGCTACTTATTCTCTATATCTTCCCCCCCTCCCCCTCCCACTCCCTTATTGACAACCCTCATGTTCTAGTTGTTTGCCTAGTTTGCTCTCATTTTTGTTTTATGTGTGGTCATTAATAACTGTGAGTTTGCTGTCATTTTTACTGTTCCTATTTTTGATCTTCTTTTTCTTAGGTAACTCCCTTTAACATTTCATATAATAAGGGTTTGGTGATGATGAGCTTCTTTAACTTGACCTTATCTGAGAAGCACTTTATCTTCCCTTCCATTCTAAATGATAGCTTTGCTGGATACAGTAATCTTGGATGTAGGTCCTTGCGTTTAATCTTGGGTAATGTAATTATGATGTGCCTTGGTGTGTTCCTACTTGGGTCCAGCTTCTTTGGGACTCTCTGAGCTTCCTGGACTTCCCAGAAGTCTATTTCCTTTGCCAGATTAGGGAAGTTCTCCTTCATTATTTGTTCAAATAAGTTTTCAATTTTTTGTTCTTCCTCTTCTCCTTCTGGCACCCCTATAATTCGGATGTTGGAACGTTTCAAGGTGTCCTGGAGGTTCCTACGCCTCTCCTCATTTTTCCAAGTTCCTGTTTCTTCATTCTTTTCTGGTTGGATGTTTGTTTCTTCCTTCTGGTCCACACCATTGATTTGAGTCCCAGTTTCCTTCTCATCACTATTGGTTCCCTGTACATTTTCCTTTGTTTCTCTTAGCATAGGCTTCAGTTTTTCATCTGTTTTTCGAATAGATTCAACCAAGTCTGTGAGCATATTGATAACCAGTGCTTTGAACTGTGCATCCGATAGGTTGGCTATCTCTTCGTCGCTTAGTTGTATTTTTTCTGGAGCTTTGAAGTGTTCTGTCATTTGGGCCATTTTTTTTTTTTTTTTTTGTCTTGACGCGTCTGTTACTTTAAGGGGCAGAGCCTTAGGTGTTCACTGGGGCGGGGTAACGCTGGTCTGGTCGCTGCGCTGTGACGCTGTACGTGGGGGAGGGGCCGAGTGGGAGCAATGGCACCCGCCTCACTCTCCGGATTTCAATCTTTCACTCTGATACCCACAATCAAACTGGGCCACTCTGGTGCTGGTTCCCGAGTAAGTGGGCCTGTGCACACTCTAGGCCCCTGTGGGTCTCTCCAACAACCTCTCCTGTGAGGCTGGGAGTCTCTCCTGCTGCCGCCCCAACCCCCAGGGGCGCTTTCAATCAGAGGTTTGAGGCTTTATTTCCCGGAGCTGGAGCCCTGGGTTGGGAGGTCTGCTTCGCTCCCCGCCGTTCGTCCTATTTATCCGTGGGCGAATGTGGTGCCCACAGATAGAGGGTGCTACCCGCTGGGTTTATGTTCTCCGCCACTCTGAGTCTGGCCCTCTGAGTTTATCTGTGCAAATGTGGGGCCGCAGGGTCTGCTAGTGCTCGGACTGCCTGCGCCATTTGTCCCACACTCCGCCAGACTCAGTCCTGCCACAGCCACGAGAGTCCTCTCCACCCCAGTGCCCGTGTCCGCCCCTCCTACCAGTCTGGATGAATGTCCATTTTCTATTTCCTTGGTGTCGGTGCCCCCCGCTGTTCGATTCTCTGTCAGTTCTGGTTGTGCGAGGAGGCGCAGTGTGTCCACCTACGCCGCCATCTTGGTTCTCCTCCCAGGACTACTTTCAGATGCTGGTGGGTTGGGAAACTGGCCTGACACTTTCACCCCAGGCTGCTTTTTATTATTTTTGTGAGGCTGGGGGTAAATGGGTGAAGGTCTGTCTTCTGGAACTGCTTCCAGCTGGGAAGGGTCCTAGAGCTGTCCCTAAGCCATATCTATGAGCTGTGCTTGTGCTTGCTGTGGTTGATGATGTTGCAAGGACACGTAGTGCCCCAATTTGTTTTTTGAACTGCTCCAGCCTGGAAGGTATAAACTTTACAAGCAGATACCTGGCTAAAAGGTACCTGGTCCGAGCATAAGGAGCAGGAGTATTACGAGGAGGGGTCCCAGGAAAGGCTGTAGTCAGGTTATGCCTGAGAGCCAGGAGCTAGGATTTATTGAGGGGCTCAGATTTTTTACTTTAGATGCAGACTCCAGGTACCCTGAATGTTTTGCTGGACTTGGCCCGATTTGTTAACATTGAGAAACAGTGCTCTCCTTTGAGATACAGACGTGTCCCGGCTCCTGATGCTGTGCGTAGGTCTAGGGCTCTTTGGTTTTGAAGGGCTACCCCTACTAGGGTGTCAAACTGTTCCTGGAGTGCAGCTAGGGTTTCCCCCATCTTGGTCAGTACCTCCGATGTTTCTAGAGATAATTGGTGATGAATACCTAGGGAGGTGTCACCTGCCACAGCCCTAGCCACAGAGAGAACTCCTAACAGTGCTATTGTGGGGATCAATGGGCTGCCCCTTTTGAATTAAGTGTCACTGTCCCCTAAGGGGAAAGGGGAGTAAGGAGTTTTCCTATGTGACTGATATGTCAGGAAGACTCCATACAAGGGAGCAGATCCCTGTCCAATTTTGAGTAGGGTCCAATAGGCCCATGATCCACATTCCAATATACCCCTGTAGAGTGGTGGATTTCTGCAGAAAGTTTGTAGTCTATAAGCAGGAAGGGCTGGGTTTCTGTTGAGATATATTTACTTTTAACAAGTGCTTTATAGGCTCCTGCTCTACCAACTCCTCTAGCCAGGTGCCTACCATTAACATGGGTTCTAGTCCTAGGATATGAGGTGCCCCAGTATTTATGTCCTTGTGACTGAGAGACATATGGGTCAGATGTTGACCCTGCCATCATAGGATGAATGTCCAGGTCCTTAGAGATGAGGAGAGTGACACAGAAATAATTCAAATCCAAGGTTCAAAAACTGAAAAGTTATAGATGCCAGCAGGAGCACTGTAAGCAAGCATTTCTGATGTCAAGTCCCTTCAGCTCAAAAATTCCATGTTCTGTAAGGAGGATAACATGTGGAGAGAACAGGTACTGTTCTGGGAAGTTCAGGTTTCTGAGCCTTTGGGTTCTTGTGACCAGGCTCCTGGCATTCCAGGGTCCCTGTGTTGTTAGGAAAGAAGCCACATGCCATGACCTCTCTCCACACTACTCAAGTCTGCAGGAGTAGATACTGGAAGTGAGAACCAATTTCATATCAGCATCACTTTTTTTCCTTCAATGGCTCCCTCAGGCAAGTGTGGTAAGAGAGAAGCAAGAGTGTGTGACAGGGACATCTGTATGAAATAGGGGATGAATTTGGGGCCTGCGCAATGCACTGCTTCAGGTAGCCATGTCTTCTTTCCTATGTCACTACAGGCCCATAGCCCTGCCCCAGAATCCTTAATTCATGGTCAACAGTTCCTCTGCAGTCGCAGCACATACTGTTCCCAACTAATCCCAGGGACTCAGGTCGATAACATCATTGATGAGTGGACGCAGTTGCTTGGAGATGCTACCAAAGACCACCTTGTTGTCCTCTGTCTTCCTATGGTAGATGATGTTCTGTAGGGCATTTACCCCCATAACCTCACTCACCAATTGTCCTTCAGGAGGTCCTTCAAGAAGGAACCAGGCTCAACTAGACTATGTGCAAGAAGGCACAGATCACTTCCCACCTGGGGATCATGCAACGCTTGAGGGACAGGGACTTTTTTTTTTCTTTAAAGAGGTGGTACCTAAGAGAAACAGACACAGGGGATCGAGGGACTGGATGTGCCAAGGACGTGCAAGGCTGGTACTCAGGGTGATTGGAGCCCTGAAGGCCAGGCTGTGTAAGTCTACAGACTGGGTGTTGTACTGTCCTAGAATGAGGGGTGGGGAATAAACTAAGCCCTAGGTAACTAAGACACCCAAGGATGGTATGTTAAATGGTTTGGAGATGGACCCTTGATTCCCATTTGGTCACCCCATTCTTACTTTTCCTGGGTGCAGGACAGGTTACTGATCTCACGGAGCCTGATTTCCTTGATGATGAGGTCAGGCTCCTTGATCCATCTGGTTAGATCTCCCAGAAGGTCTTTCCCCAGAGTCTCAGCCACTGATTGGTGCCACAGGAGCTGTGGGAGCAAGGAGAGACAAAGTGATGTGTATCCCAATCCCCCTCAGTCCTTCCCCAGGCCCCCAACGCAGGTAAGGCAGTGACCAGTTGAGGGCAGTGGCAGATCTGTACACATGGAGTAGAGACTAAGGCCATGGAAGATGATGCTCATAAAGTCTGAATTTCAGGCCAGATGCTGGGATTCAAGGTCCACTCTGGGGAACTAGAGCTGCTGCCCATCAGGCTTTCCCTGCCCATTTCAACCAGGCTCCAGGAGTGGCAGGCAAGGAAACCCCACTTTACATGTTTCAATTCTATTCTTTCTGCTTTCTGGGTCAAGGTATTCAAACTTTCTGTTAAATGTTCCTCAGCTGCAGGAAATGAAAGGCAAAGGCTGGTGTCCTCTCCCCAGGCTTCCACCTCTGCTGAGAAGCTCCTGGCCAGGATCTTCTGGAGATTTTCCATGCTATAGAGGAGTTCTTGACAAGGTTCCGAATTTGGTGCAGAATGGCTGGTTCACAGTTCTTCACAATGCCACTGGGATGGGACAGTGGGCCCCAAGGTTGCTGGATGGGGGTGGGGAGCAGTGGGGGTATGGACAGGGGACAAAGGCACTGTGTGCGCAGATTAGGGGAAACGTGAGTGCTGAGGTCTAGCGGCTGAGGAAGGGGAGGTTAAAGGCTGCTGTATTTGAGTGCTGGGTCCTGGACAACTGGGGTTAGGGGGCAAGAGTGGTATGAGTCTTGCTGAGGAAATGGTCCCACATTGTCAGTTCCATGACCCTAAGTAGTAAATAAAATTTGGGGCAGGATAGAAGCTTCCCACACTTATGCTGATCTGCATAGGCCAACACTATCACATGCAGCTGTCAGCAGCAACTTCAGCACCTCCAAGGCACAACTGAAGGCCACTCATCACGGGGTTTGTGTAAAGAAAGGGACTGACGGATGGATAAGGTGTTACGCCCTACTTTGCATCTTCTGCTGGCAGGCCAGGAGACAGTTCCCTGGTCTAATCTGGTAGCTAGGTGGGTTCTGCTTCCTAGCTCCAAAAATCCACAGCTCTGTGAACCCATGTCCAATAACTGGCCTACTCAGCCCTTCAACCTCGGTGCTCATGCAACCAAAGTCTTACAGAAGAGGGACAGAGGTGTTCTAGAGCCATGGCATTCACATCTGCTCTCCACGGCAAAGAAAGGTTAGGATATGTCTTTACCTCCACAGCCACCCAATCAGCTTACTTGTTTTATCTGTATTTATTTGTTATGTAAGGTTCCACTTGAATACCTGAGGTTTCAGGAAGAGGTATGACAACCACTTATTTAGGAGGCCAACCCCCACTTTACTACAAAAAACTGCAGTAGTGACTTGCACAAGATGGCACACAGAGCTGGCAGATGACTCCCTTCACACCACAGGGCCATGCCTATTAGACTTACTATGGCAGCCCAGAAAAGCTGCAGAAATACAGGAATGCTGGCAGGTGTAGCTCATTGTGGGAAAAGTCAGAAATGGGGAAGCAAAGGAAGATTGGCTCTGGCATTAAAACACAGTCATGGCAGGTGTGTAGGGAGAGCCACAAGGCTTTGCCAAAGGTTGGAACTATGCTGGCTAGTGGCTCCCTTTGCCACCAGCTTAGGAATCCATAAAGCAAGATGTAGCAGCGATTCACAGCTCTCTCTTAGGCCCCACAGCAGTCTGAGGATGCTTCTCTCTCCAAGAAAACTGTAAATTCTCAGGGGACAGAATTAATATCTTTTAGAGCTCCATGTCCCCACTGGGCTCACAACAGTGTTGCCCACAGAAGAGGCTCAAATGTAACCCATGGGCAGCAATCTGGGGCCAGAAGTGGCCTGGCAAGTGTGCCTTACCTCTCTCCTCATCCCCCCCAAACCTTCCCTTCTCCATTTTACCAGACCTCAAGGTCTCAAAACAGCAATTGCCCTCCCAGCCCAAACATTCTGCCCTTTTACTCACTGGTTTGAGGTCCTCCTGAATTACTAAAATGGTGGAGTTCATCACCTTACGCTGCAGCTTTGCTGTCTGGGGCACTAGAGAAAAGATAGACATGCAGCGGGGGGGTGAGTTTCCTCCCACTTCTTTGTTGCTTTGGGGGGCAAGACAAGACAGACACGTAGGACTTTTAGGGACAGTCCTGAACTTCAAAGGCCAGGTCAAGCCCCAGATGGAATCCCCTGCACCCATCTGCCTCAAACCAGGGTAAGAGTGAACTAAAACAGTATTTTCATCAAGCTGGCACTGGAGCCTCAGCCCTTGCCAGTGTCCCACTACTGCCCTCACAAATCTCTGCACGTCTCAACCTTTAGAACTGCAAACACTACTCTCCTGTGTGAGCTCCCTCTAACTCACAGTCTCCTTCCTGCCCTCCGTGCAGCTCCTGCAGAGTCTACCCCGTCTCCCCCGACTGACATCTTCTCTGCTTGCCTCTGCCCATTGCCACACTCACATCTAAGTAACTTATCACACAAATCTTGCATTATTTTGCTGTGTGAACAGCCTCATCTCCCCCACTTGAGAGTGAGCTCATTGAGAGCAGGGACACTTGGGAGCCTGACACTTGTGCATATTTTCTGTCCCTCCACTGTGCTGGGCACACAGCGGAGGTGTGAACACTTGGTTGCAGTGGAAGCCTGCAGTCCAAGATAATCACACACCGAACCACTGTAAAATGGACTGCACAGTGGGCACTGGACTGAAAGCACCTCACATATGCTTTCTCATTTAATTCTCACTGAAAATGCCTCAAGGTGGGTATTAATGTTACCTCCATCTTCCAAATGAGATCATAGAGGTACAGACTAAAATGTAAACTGCCCAAGTTTGCATAGCTCCGAGTCAAAGCGAAGATTTGAACCCACTGAGTTTATAACTGTGCTTTTAACTACTATATGGGACTGTCTCCCCAGAGAAATGGGATCTCATGAGAAAGAAGATCCCAAGAAACAAGCTCATTCCCCACTCACCTTCTTCGAACACATATGTGAACACTCGAAGGGCTAATATAATCTTGACTGGATCAAATGACTTGATGGTCTTCGTAATCATTGATACCAGCTTGTCTGGGGGGTTTTAACGCTGCCCCCCAGGTTCCGCCAAGGCAGAAGAAAAAGACTACCAAGACATGATCTGCTTGGCGAGGAAAGGTGGCCGTTTCTCTCAGGGGGAGAAGGGCCCCGAGCCTCTCTCTCCAGGGGCTTTTATTAGGTTCATTCGCATAGGAATACAGATAAAGCTCATTGATCATTGTCAGTCAGTAAGGGTTAAACAATACAAGATTTACAGAGAACTCTGAGGGCTTATTCTGAGTTACAGCCAATTAGTTAGAGGGCCATAAAACTTTAGGCGCCAGACTCATCTCAGGTCTGGACCCTTATCTCTTAAACTGAGGGTACAAATTAAGTAGGTTTCACAGGAATGTATGTATTTTTGTTAGGCCTGATTCCCCAGGGAATCCACCCCTCCCAGCACAGGACTGCACTGCCCTCTGTTATTGCTTCAGGCTTAAGTCAGGCAAGGGAAGTAAGGCAGCCAAGAGATTAGAGGACTTCTTGCAGACAGAATGAGGACTCAGGCTATTTCACAGCCGAGAGGCGAGGGTCCATCACCCCCTTTTTCCACAGCCCCCCGAGTCCTTCCCTGCGGGCCTCTTTCATGACCAGAACCTGTCTTAGGTTGATCCTCCCTTGAGGATTCTTACCCGTCATTGGCTAACTGGCCAAGCTCAGGGCCAAGCAGGGTGAAGTGGGCAGAAGTGGCACACCTGCCAGGGAGACAAGCTTTGTCTCCGTAGTGGCTTATGGTCCCAACTCTGACTCAGCCTTAACCATGGGGGGTTACAGCCTCTGAAACCAGGCAGGGCAGTTCCCAACACCAGCTTATCCTGGTACAACTTGGCTATCAGAGGGCATGAATACAAGATGGTCAGAGTAATGTTCAAGTGGTAGGTTTAGGTAAGTAGAAGTAAATCATGCTCACAGCAACCACTGATGCCATGGGCTGGATAAGTTAGGGTCCATTCGGTTATAGAAAAAAAAAGGAGAAAGGAAGAGAGAATGGCCTACTAAAGGCTACATGAACTGTTGCTGATGCATAGTGGCTGGGTGGGCTGCCTGGGACTTGGGCTGCTTGAGGACAATTTAAAAGAAAGAGGGAGGCAGTCATTTCCACTTCACATAACAGTGTCAGTCAAGACTCTGGATCAGGAGCTTTTGGGAGCCCATCTAGAGAACAGTCAGTGGTCTAGCAGTACTGGAATGCAGAGTTATTTGACAAGGAAGCAAAAGTGAAGGTCTTTGACAAGTAAGGTCTGCTGGCACCTGGGGACAGACTAGATACAGAAGAGAAAGACAAGAGGGGAGAGAACATCCAGGATGGTTTCAGGGTTTCTGGCATCTCAGTGGGAGAAGAAGAGTATCCTTCACTGAGACTGGGAACCCAGGACAAATGAGGGAGGAAGACGATGCATTCAGTTTTTGACCAGGACGGGTTGAGGGTGCCAGGTGGAGATGTCCAGTAGCCATGTAGATTTGGAACTCCGATCTGGGCTGGATGTAGAGATTTTGGAAACACGTTTTCCCTCTCTGCAAAACAGTGTCCCTCAAAGTGTCAGTGTGAGGATCAATGAAATGACATGTATAAACATCATCAACATCAAAGCAGTTGTATGCCTGGAAAAATCTGGAAAAGTTCAGTGCTATGATTCCATGGCCATTCAAATTCTCATTCGCCTTCAGTCTAATTTTCCTTGGACCCTGGGGTGTGTTTAATGATTTGGTAGAGGGACGTGAGCATTCCTCAGAAAAATAAACTGAGAGAACTACTTTGCCCAACTTCAAACCTTGAAAATCTCTGCTTGGGTAAATAAGCTTCTGACTACTTGTAATCGAGGTCTCCCAGGAGCCCTCTTGGACCCCACTATTCATACTTACAGTGCCGGCTGGACTCTCAAACATCCCAATCTTGCCAGCCTCCAACACCTGGTAGAGCTCTGCCACGAAGTCTTTCTGGATGGAATAGGGTGTGAAGGGAAAAGGGAAATGGATGCCACCAATCTCCTCAGTTATATCAGCCATGATCCTAAGGAGAAAAAGTAACACCTTGTAGTTCTTTGATGAGCCAGAAAGAACTGGCTTGAAATCTAGAACGGTTCCTAAGAACAGTCTCAGTACCGGTTATGGAACTTCTCCTTAGGTTGGACATTTTTTTCTGCAAACACATACCATGCTCTCTCCATCATGTCCATGTCCCCACGAAGCCATACCAAATCATGGAACCCATCTAGTGACATTTATCACAAGCAGCTCTAGAAGAAGGAAGCCTAGGAAAGCCCCCATACAGGAACTCCCTGCCATTTCACCTGGGATGCTTTTGCTGCTTGGATAGCCTTGTAGTGCCCCTAGGAAAGGCTTGGAGATTTCCTCTGGGATCAAAGGTGTTACCTGTAATCACATCTGCAGTATTCTTCTCTCCCTTCTCCTCAGGTAACATTTGCCTGACAAATTTCCTTCACTTTATCCTGTTGTGAAGACCTGTAAGTACAATCATGGCACACAGGCAGAAAATTACAAGTACCATTACAGCTTTTCTTACATGGCACAGATTAACATACATGTCCCTGTTTTACAGGTTATATTTAGTTTGCTTCTTAGTTCACCCTACCCTCCGTTTCCAGTACCCACCAGAGCTGCCTCCACAAAATGGTTGGGCCTCAAGAATCAGAGCCTTCTGTCTGGCTCCAGACTGGCAGAGCACTCTTCACAAGGACTACACCCGGCTGGAAGGGCTCCACATACAGAGACCACAGCATCTCTTTCTCCTGCCAGCCCAAGGTCTAAGGCAAACTCTTCCTCTCCGTGTCTATGTCATCTTTTTGTCCTCTTCTGAACCTGATTTCGCTGAGATAGCATTTGCATCTGAGGGACTTCCTTCCCTTAGTCACCATTTGGAGGACTGACTCTTTCATCCTAGTCCACACTCTCTCTTTGGAAGTCACTGCTCCAAGCTCTTTAGCAGGCCCATCTTTCACAAGTACAAACATTAATAACCCTAAAACCATTTACATCTTTCTTACCTAACTAGCCTCAATAAAACCAACAGCAGTGTCTGTTCAACCTGAGGGGGAAAGGCAGTTGCTGTACTGTTCTTCCAGTTACAGTTCAGGGGCAGTTCAAGGGATGGCAGAGGTGGGAGGTTGACCTACAAGAAAAGTGACTTTAAAAAATGTGGACTATTCAAAAACAAGAGGAAGGCATGTAATCAAATAACCATTACAAGGTGAAGGGGCAGAGAAAGGCATGTAACAAATTTTGAGCACCTATGTGCTAAGCACTCCACAGGCCCTTTGGCTTTTATTATCTCATTTAATCTAAAAACCACTGAAGGATACAGTTGTTGCATGTAGATACTTATATAGATGAAATAATTCTTCAATGTCTCAGCTTATTAGAGGAAAACCAGGGATCCAAAACCAGGTCCATATGACTGTTTTAGTCAAATTTAACTGCCTGCAGGAGATAACCAACAGACAGAAAAGGGAGATTTATTGAAAAGGTACCTATTGAGAGATTGAGAATTGAGACCATCTGGAAAAAACAAGAATAGAAGCCACAGACAGTGTGGGAGTTCTGTCACACCAGAACTCCTGACTCGTTCAAATCTCAAAATAGCTCCTAGATAAGTAAATACTATAGGGAACCATTCCACAAGTGGGAAATGTAGCCCAGCTCCCACTCGGAAAAACCAGTGGGTGTGAGGTCCAGCACACAGGACCCATGCCCACAGAGAGGTTCTCCCATGGGGAATCAGGCCTGCATTGTACCTATGCTGCTATAAGACTTGCTTTTGCTAAAACTGCCTCACCCTGAATTGAGGCAGCAAATGTTTACTGAGTATCTTTAACTTCCTAAGTTCTGTGCTAAACCTCCCAAGTATGAAGTGTAACCAGTTCAACCACTTTCCCCCTTGATCTGTAACATCCTTCTCTTTGAAGTAATTAGCAGCATTCTTTCCTTTGTTGTCTATAAAAGGTAATCAACTACAATGAACCTGTGCATAGTAAATGAGGACCATCCTCCTTGTAATGTGCCCAGAAAAGCAATAAAAGCCTGTCCAGGCAGGGGTCAGCCTCTCTTGGGCTCTCTCTGGCCCTCTCACCCTCTCTCTCACTTAGAGAGTGGCCATGCCATCCCTTTTTCTCCACAGGATTTCTGTAGTCCCTGTGAATTTGTCCATTGCTGCCACAACACATGGATCCCGCGAGCCTGGATCCCATCAACATACCCATGGATTTTCATTCTCCAGCTCATTCACATGCCAGATGGAGCTATGGACTGACTTTCTCTGCTTACTCACAGCTTCTGCTTATTCAGAACTTCAGCTTCCACATGGTCGCTTCAGCCCTCTGTACTTTTTACTTTCAGCTCCCACTACCATGTGGATATGTTTTTCATGTTTCTGAGTTCTAAACCCCAAGAGAAATATCTGATCAACACCTCCTGCCCTTTTTAACAAATATATTTATTGATTTTGTTATTGCAGTTGTCCCATTTCCCCCCTTCACTCCACTAAATCCTGCCCACCACCTCCCTCCCACATTCGCCTTCTATAGTTCATGTCCATGGGTCATACATATAAGTTCTTTGGCTTCTCGATTTCCTATACTATTCTTACACTACCTCTGTCTATTTTCTACCTACTATTTATGCTACTTATTCTCTGTACCTTTCCCCCCTCTCCCTCCCTCCCACTCCCCTGTTGATAACCTTCCATGTGAGCTCCATTTCTGTGGTTCCATTTCTCTTCTAGTTGTTTGCTTTTGTTTTTGTTTTAGGTGCAGTTGTTGATAACTGTGAGTTCACTGTCATTTTTACTGTTCATACTTTTTATCTTCTTTTTCTTAGATAAGTCCCTTTAGCATTTCATATAACAATGGCTTGGTGATGATGAACTCCTTTCACTTGATCTTATCTGAGAAGCACTTTATCTGCCCTTCCATTCTAAATGATAGCTTTGCTGGATAAAACAATCTTGGATGTAGGTCCTTGCCTTTCATGACTTGGAATACTTCTTGCCAGCCCCTTCTTGCCTGTAAGGTCTCTTTTGAGAAATCAGCTGACAGTCTTATGGGAACTCCTTTGTAGGTAACTGTGTCCCTTTCTCTTGCTGCTTCTAAGATTCTCTCCTTCTCTTTAATCTTGGGTGATGTAATTATGATGTGCCTTGGTGTGTTCCTCCTTGGGTCCAGCTTCTTTGGGACTCTCTGAGCTTCCTGGACTTCCTGGAAGTCTATTTCCTTTGCCAGATTAGAGAAGTTCTCCTTCATTATTTGTTCAAATAAGTTTTCAATTTTTTGTTCTTCCTCTTCTCCTTCTGGTGCCCCTATAATTTGGATGTTGGAACGTTTAAAGATGTCCTGGAGGTTCCTAAGCCTCTCCTCATTTTTTTGAATTCTTGTTGCTTCATTCTTTTCTGGTTGGATGTTTCTTTCTTCCTTCCGGTCCACACCGTTGATTTGAGTCCCAGTGTCCTTCCCATCACTATTGGTTCCCTGTACATTTTCCTATGTTTCTGTTAACATAGCCTTCATTTTTTTCATCCAATTTGCGACCAAATTCATCCAATTCTGTGAGTTTCCTGATTACCAGTGTTTTGAATTGTGCATCTGATAGGTTGACTATCTCTTCATTGCTTAGTTGTATTTTTTCTGGAACTTTGATCTGTTCTTTTATTTGGGCCTTTTTTTTTTTTTTTTTTTTGTCTTGGCGAACCTGTTACATAAAGGGGAGGAGCCTTAGGTGTTCACCGGGGTGGGGTAATGCTGGTCATTGTGCTGTGACGTTGTATGTAGGGGAGGGCCTGAGAGGGAGCACTGGCGCTTGCTTCACTCTCTGCCGGATTTCAGTCACTCGCTCCACTACCCACAATCAAACTGGGCCCCTCTAGTGCTGATTCCCGAGTGGGTGGGCTTGTGCACGCTCTAGGCCCCTGTGGGTCTCTCCAATGAACTCTCCTGTGAGGCTGGGAGACTCTCCTGCTGCTGACTCAACCTCCACGGGTGTTTGCAATCAGATGTTTGAGGCTTTATTTCCCTGAGCTGGAGCCCTAGGTTGTAAGGTCTGCTTTGCTCCCCCACAGTTTCTCCCAGTTTATCTATGTGTGAATATGGGGCCACAGGGTCCGCCAGCCCCCACCTTGTAGGGTCTGCTAGCTGCAGCCTGGCCTGCCCTATTCCACAATCCCTCACTTCACTGCGTCCGCCAGCTGCCATCTTGCAGCGAATCCTCTCTGCCCTGGCTGCCTATCTCCGCTACTCCTATCGGTCTGGATAAATGTTTCTTCTTTATCCCCTTGGTTGTCGGACTTCCATACAGTTTTATTTTCTGTCGGTTCTGGTTGTTTTTTGTTTTTAAATTGTTGTTGTCTTTTTGGCTGTGCAAGGAGGCACAGTGTGTCTACCTATGCCTCCATCTTGACCGGAAGCTGGAAAAAAGTACCTCCTCCCCTTTTAAGACAAATCCCTGGCCAGCCTACAGAAGGGCAGAGCACCAGCCTGATCTGATTACCCTCGGGCCTTGCACTTGCTACACCCCCACTCCCACCCCAGCCCCCACCCCAAGGTGCAATGAGTTCTCAACATTTAGGGCCACTCAGCTCCTCAGGGAAGCCTCTCCCTCTATTTTGCCATCCTAGTGGTCAAATACTCTCCCTGCAAATACAGACACATGCACACAAACACACACTGCTCCACTTTAAGTCACTCTTTTATTTCAATACCATATATTTAATTTCTTCAGAGCTCTTAGCACTTGCAACTAACTGGGTTGGCCATAAAGTCCATGTAGATTTTCCCATAAAATAAAAGACACATTTTTCATTTTCACCAATAACTTTATTGATTTGGGTATTTTGAGTGTGTCAGCTACCTCCCACATGGTATTACGTTGATTGTTCTCAATAAATGTCTCAGTATGATCACTATCAAATTCAGCTGGTCTACCCCACCATGGAGCATCATCTAGGGAGAAATCTCTACCACAAAACTTCACAAATCTATTTTGACACATTCAATCTGTCACAGTAACTTTTCCATAGACTGCACCACTCTTTTTGTGTTCCAGTTGTGTTTTTACCTTTCTCGAAATAAAGAAGCACAACATGCTGGAAATGTTGCTCATTTTCTTCCTTCTTCAATATTAAAATGGTGACACAAAAATTCACCAATTTTGATAAGATTTTTTACTGCGTGATAATATGACAGCTGTCACAATACAATCTAACAAAATTGTTTTGAATGAAGTTAGAGACAACTAAGCCCTACTAGAGCCATCTTACAGAAAAAACCAGATGAACTTTTTGTCCAATCTAATATTTATTTTGTCCTCCCCACTAGAATATATAAGGTTTGTCTGGAAAAAGTCCAGCTATTGTTAATATAATGAGAATGGTTTGTGTGAAATTGGTGTAACCTGGCAGTCAAGGAGAGTAGACTGGAATGCACATGTGTGAACAATAAGAACTTTACTGTACTAGTTGTGAGGGCAGTGGGGGTGGGAAGCGATAGATGACCTTGAGTGAGCATTTGTACTCTGTGCCCACCGTATTCAAAATGACTGAGTGAGTGGAGCAACAAATCTGCATCATATTTTGGGTCAAGCTTGAACGTTCCTCAGCAGAAACTATTTGGATGATTCAGAAGGCCATAGCTATGTCCAACTGGTGACTGACAACTTCATCACAACAACATGCCTACTTATTCATCACATCTTGTGCAAAGTTTTTTGATAAAACATCAAATCACCCAGGTGACTCAGCTCCCCTATAACCCACATTTGGTACCCTATTACTTCTTTCTTGTCCAAAAACTAAAATCACCTTTGAAATGGAAGAGATTTCAGACCCTTGATGAGATACAGAAAAATATGTCGGGGCTGCTGATGGCAATTGGGAGAACTGTGTGAGATCTGAAGGTGTCTCCTTTGAAGTGGACTGAGGCGCCATTGTCCTATGTACAATGTTTCTTGTATCCTGTGTCTTCTTTAGTAAATGTCTCTATTCTTCATATTACATGGCTGGGTACCTTCTGGACAGACTTCTTAAGCTGCATAAAAGAAGGACCCTTGTCTGTCTTGTACTTCCCTGCCCTTAGCACTCAGAGAGCTAGGTGTTTTGGCAACTAGAAAGTATTGGATAAAAATCTGATGCATAAATAAAAAGTCAGCTTGAGATGGGGGCTGTAAGTGGAGGTTTCTGTTCTTTAGAGGTGAGTGTGGAGGATGCCCCATGACTTAAATATCTAGTCCACAGGACAGTTCTTTAACAGTTTTAAGCTGTTTCCATACAACCTCACAACAACCCAGTGTGGCCAGTATTTTTATTAGCTTTATTTTATAGATGAAGAAACTGACACTCAGAAATGTTAAGTCGAGGGGGGAGGAGTATAACGGGGGAAAGAAAGGGAAGGGTCAAGTCAAGGAACATGTATAAAGGGCCCATGGACAAAGACAATGGGGAAGGGAGGACTGAATGTGGGAGTGGGGGGTGGTTAGGGCAGGGGAGGGTAATGGAGAGGAAATGGGGACAACTGTAATTGAACAAAGACAAAAATTTAAAAAAAGAAGAAAAGGGGGAAAAAAGAAATGTTAAGTGATTTGTCCAGTCAATCAGTAATTGCCTGAACCCAAGCTTTGAATGTACATCTGTCAGGCCTCGAACTTCGTATTTCCTCACTCTCCCTTCTCACCAGGATAAGTAGGGAAGAGACTTGGTTACCAAATTTCAGAGTGACAACAGGAAACAATACAGAAAGAGAGTCATTATTATTTCACTCCCTGTGGGTAGTAATTATGGACCTCATTATTCCAGAAGCAATACAAGATAAGTGAGATGTTAAAGAAGGGTTTAGCCCTGGCCAGCTGGCACAGTTGGTTGGAGCTTTGTCCTGTATACCAAAAGGTTACAGTTCGATTCCTGGTCAGTGCACATGAACATGGGTTGCAGGCCAGGTCCCCAGTGGGAGGGTGCACGAGAGGCAACCATACATTGATGTTTCTCTCCCTCTCTTTCTCCCTCCCTCTGAAAATAAATAAATAAAATCTTTTTTTTTTTAAAGAACTGCTTTTGCTGTGTCCCATAGATTTTAGGTTTTCATTTTCATTTTTCTCAAGGTCTCTTTTGAGTTCTTCCTTGACCTGATTGTTGACCCATTCATTGTTTAGTATCATGTTATTTAGCCTCCTTCTGTTTGTGTTTTTCAGTTTTCTTCTTGTAATTGATTTTTAGTTTCATACTATTGTAATTGGAGTAAATGATTGATATGATACCAATCTTCTCAAATTTATTGAGACTTGTTTTATTACCTATAATGTGGTCTATTCTGGAAAAATGTTCCATGTGCACTTGGAAAGAATGTATATTCTTCCGTTTGCATTGAAATGTCCTAAAAATATTAAGTCTATCTGGTCTAATGTGTCATTTAAAGCCACTGTTTTCTTTTTTGATTTTCAGTTTGGATGATCTACCCATTGATGTCAATGGGGTATTAAGACCTCTATTATTACTGCCTTACTGTTGATACCTCCTTTTACGTCCATCAATATTTGTTTTATGTATTCAGGTGCCCCTACACTGGGTGAATCCACATTTACGGCAGTTATGTCCTCTTGTTGGTTGGTCCGTTTATTGTTATGAAATGCCTCACTTTGTTTTTTGTTACAGCCCTTGCTTTAAAGTCCATTTTGTCTGATATAAGTATTTCTACCCCTATACTTTTTATAAGTATATTTTTATACTTATAAAAATATAAGTATTTTTATTTTTTATCTTTCTTATTGTTGTTCAAGCACAGGTGTCTCCACTTTCCCCACACCCCATCCACTCCCACCTCCTACCATCAATCCTACTACCATTTGGCTTTGTCCATGGGTCCTTTATACATGTTCCTGGATGACCCTTCCCCTTCTTTCCCCCATTATCTTCCTCCCCCCTCTGATTACTCTCAGTTTGTCCTTTATTTCAGTGTCTTTGATTATATTTGGCTTGCTTGTATGTTTTATTGATTAGGTTCCACTTATAGGTGAGATTATATGGTATTTGTATTTCACCACCTGGCTTATTTCACTTAGCATAGTGCTCTCCAGTTCCATCCATGCTGTTGTGAAGGGTAGGAGCTCCTTCTTTCTCTCTGCTGCATAGTATTCCACTGTGTAAATGTACCACAGTTGGTTGATACGCTCATTTACTGGTGGGCACTTAGGTTACTTCCAGCACTTGACTGTTGTAAATTGTGCTGCTATGAACATTGGGGTGCATAGGTCCTTTTGAATTGGTGTTTTGGGATTCTTAGGATATAATCCCCACAGTGGAATTGCCGGATGAAAGGGCAGTTCCATTTTTAGTTTTCTTAGGAAATTCCATACTGTTTTGCACAGTGGCTGTACCAGTCTAAATTCCCACCAACAGTGTTCTAGGGTTCCCTTTTCTCCACAACCTTGCCAGCACTTGTTGTTTCTTGGTTTGTTTATGATGGCCATTCTGACAGGTGTGAAGTGGCATCTCATTGTGGTTCTAATTTGCATCGCTCTGATGGCTAGTGATGATGAACATCCTTTCATATGTCTCTGAGTTCCCTGTATGTCCTCCTGGGAAAAAGGTCTATTCAGGTCCTTCACCCATTTTTTAATTGGATTGTTCATCTTCCTAGTGTGGAGTCATGCAAGTTCTTTAAATATTTTGGAGATCAAACCCTTGCCCAAGGTATCACTGACAAATATATTTTACCATACAATTGGTTCCCTTTTCATTTTGCTGATGTTTTCTTTAGCCATGCAGAGCTTTTTATTTTGATTAAGTCCCATTTGTGTAAAAGGGAATAAAGCCCCTTTTATTCTTTCTTTTGTGTCCCTTGCTCTACGAGACATATCCATAAAATATTGCTTAAAGGAATATCTGAGATTTTCCTGCCTATCTTCTCCTTTATGACTTTGATGATGTCACACGTATATCTAAGTCTTCTCTCCATCTTCAGTTTATTTTTGTGTATGGTGTAATTTGGTGTTCAAGTTCCATTTTTATGCACATAGATGTCCAGATGTCCCATAACCATTTGTTGTAGCAGCTATATTTACTCCATTTTATGCTCCTGTCCCAATTGTCAAATATTAATTGATCATAGAGAGATGGGTTTATTTCTGGGTTCTCTATTCTGTTTCATTGATCTATGTGTCTGTTCTTATGCCAGCACCAGACTGTTTTGGTTACGGTGGTCTCATAATATAGTTTGATATCAGGTATTGTGATCCCTCCTATTTTGTTCTTCTTTCTGAAAATAGCTGAAGATATTCATGGTTATTTATGGTTCCATATAAATTTTTCTAATGTTTGGTCTATATCTGTGAAATATATCATTGGTATCTTAATAAGGATTGCATTGAATTTATAAATTGCTTTGAGTAGTATGGACATTTTGATGATGTTAACTCTTCCAATACATGAACACAGTATATGCTTCCATTTATTTGCGTCTTAATTTCTTTCTTCAGTGTCATGTAGTTTTCTGAGTACAGGTCTTTTACCTCCTTGGTTAGGCTTATTCGTAGGTACTTCATTTTTCTTCTTGCTATAGCAAATGGAATTTTCTCCCCTGATTTCTATTTCTGATATTTTGTTGTTTGTGTACAAAAATGCCTTTGATTTCTGAATATCAGAAAGAGTGGGATACAAATATCAGATTTGTATCCCGCTCTTTTGCCAAAGTCAGTTATTACATCGAGTAGTTTTTTGATGCAGTCTATAGGTTTTTCTATGTATACTATTATGTCCTACAGACAATGGCAGTTTTTCTCCCTCTTTCCCAGTTTGGATAACTTTTATTTCTTCTTCTTGTCTGATCACTGTGGCTAGTACTTCCAATACTATGTTGAATAGAAGTGGTGAAAGCAGACACCCTTGGTTTGTTCCTCAACTTAATGGGAAAGCTTTTAGTTTTTGCCTGTGTAGTGTGATATTGGGTGTAGGTGTCTTGTATGTGGTCTTTATTATGTTGAGGAATGCTCCATCTACTCCCACTTTGCTGAGCGTTTTTATCATAAATGGCTGTGTACTTTATCAAATGCTTTTTCCACATCTATTGATAGGATCAGGTGATTTTTGTGTTTTCCTCATTTGTGTGATGTATTACATTTATCAAGTTGAGTATATTGTACCATCCTTGCATCCCTGGGATGAATCCCACTTGATCATGGTGTATGATCTTTTTAATGTATTGCTAGTTACTAATATTTTTTGCCAATATTTTGTTGAGGATTTTAGCGTCTTTGTTCATCACTGTTATTGGCCTTTAGTTTTCTTTCTTTGTGTGTCTTTATCTGGTTTTGGGATTAGTATGATGCTGGCTTCATAAAAGGGATTGGGAGTCCTCTGCTTCTTGGATATTTTGGAACAGTCTGAGAAGGATAGGGGTTAGCTTGTCCTTAAATGTATTATTTTTAAAAACTCCTTGAAAACCTAGGTGAAATGGACACATTTCTAGAAAAATATAATCTTCCAAAACTGAATGAAGAAGAAGCAGAAAACCTGAACAGACCAATAACAGCAGACGAACTTGAGGCAGTCATCAAAAAATTCCTAACACACAAAAGCCCTGGACCAGATGGTTTCACAGGAGAATTCTACAAAGCATTTATGGAAGAGCTAACCCTTATCCTTAAAAGACTATTCGAAAACATCAAACTGATGGAAGACTCCCAAGCTCTTTTTATGAAGCCAGCATCATCCTAATCCCAAAACCAGATAAAGACACAACGAAGAAAGAAAACTTCAGGCCAATATCGCTGATGAACATAGATGCTAAAATTCTCAACAAAATATTGGCAAACCACATCCAGCAATACATTAAAAAGATCATACACCATGACCAAGTGGGATTCATCCCAGGGTTGCAAGGATGGTACAATATTTGCAAATCAATAAACATAATACATCACATCAACAACAGCAAAGACAAAAATCACATGATCATATCAATAGATGCGGAAAAAGCATTTGATAAGATACAGCACCCATTTCTGATAAAAACACTCAGCAAAGTGGGAATAGAGGGAGCATTCCTCAACATAATAAAGGCCATATGTGAGAGACCTACAGCCAACATCATACTCAATGGACAAAAACTTAGAGCTTTCCCACTAAGATCAGGAACAAGACAAGGATGCCCTCTCTCACCACTCCTATTCAACATAGTACTGGAAGTCCTAGCTACAGCAATCAGACAAGAAAAAGCAATAAAAGGCATCCAGATTGGAAAGGAGGAAATGGAACTGTCACTGTTTGCAGATGACATGATAGTGTGCATGGAAAATCCTATAGACTCCACCAAAAAACTACTCGACCTAATAAATGAATTTGGCAAAACAGCTGGATACAAAGTCAATACTCAGAAATCAAAGGCATTCCTGTATACCAACAATAAAACTGCAGAAACAGAAATCAGGAAAAAAATCCCATTTGATATAGCAACGAGAAAAATAAACTACCTACAAATAAACCTAACCAAGGAGGTAAAAAACCTGTACTCAGAAAACTACACAACCCTGAAGAAAGAAATTAAGGAAGACACAAACAAATGGAAGCATGTACCATGGTCATGGATTGGAAGAATTAACATCATCAAAATGGCCATACTACCCAAAGCAATTTATAGATTCAATGCAATCCCTATTAGAGTACCCATGACATATTTCACAATATAGAAAAAACAGTACAGAAATTTATATGGAACCATAAATGATCCCGAATAGCTGCAGCAATTTTGAGAAGGAAGAACAAAGCAGGAGGGATCACAATCCCTGATATCAAACTGTATTACAAGGCCACTGTAATCAAAACATCCTAGTACTGGCATAAAAACAGGCACATAGATCAGTGGAACAGAACAGGGAGCCCAGAAATAAACCCAAGTCTTTACGGTCAATTAATATTAGACAAAGGAGGCAGGAGCATGAAATGGAGCAAAAATAGTCCCTTCAAGAAATGGTGTTGGGAGATCGGGACAGCTACGTGCAAAAAAATGAAACCTGATCACCAACTTACACCATACACAAAAATAAATTCAAGATGGATAAAAGACTTAAATATAAGTCGTAACACCATAGAAGTCCTAGAGGAAAACATTGGCAAGAAAATCTCAGACATTCCACGCAGCAACGTCTTCATTGATACGTCCCCTAAAGCAAGGGACATTAAGGAAAGAATAAACAAATGGGACCTCATCAAAATAAAAAGCTTCTGCATGGCTAAAGAAAACAGCATTAAAATACAAAGAGAACTAACAGTATGGGAAAACATATTTGCTAATGATACCTCAGACAAGGGCCTGATCTCCAAAATATATAAAGAACTCACACGACTCCACTCCAGGAAGACAAACAACCCAATTAAAAAATGGGCAAAGGACTTGAACAGACACTTCTCCAGGGAAGACATATACAGGGCCCAGAGACATATGAAAAGATGCTCAGCATCACTAGCCATCAGAGAGATGCAAATTAAAACCACAATGAGGTGCCATCTCACACACTGGTCAGAGTGGCCAACATAAACAAATCAACAAACAAATGTTGGAGAGGATGTGGAGAAAAGGGAACCCTAGTGCACTGTTGGTGGGAATGCAGACTGGTGAGGCCACTGTGGAAAACAGTATGGAATTTCCTCAGAAAATTAAAAATGGAACTGCCCTTTGGCCCAGTAATTCCACTGCTGGTATTATACCTTAAGAACCCTGAAACACCAGTCCAAAAGAATCTATGCACCCCAATGTTCATAGCAGCACAATTTACAATAGCCAAGTACTGGAAGCAACCTAAGTGCCCATCAGCAAATGAGTGGATCCAAGAACTATGGTATATTTACACAATGGAATTCTACACAGCAGAGTGAAAGAAGGAGCTTATACCCTTCACAACAGCATGGATGGAACTGGAGAGCATTATGTTAATTGAAAGAAGCCAGAGGGTGAGGGACAAATACCATATGATCTCACCTTTAACTGGAACATAATGAATAGAAAAAAACAAGGAAACAAAATATAACCAGAGGCATTGAAGTTAAGAACAATCTAGCAATGGACAGGGGGGAGTGGGGAGGGGACTGTGAGGAGAGGGGATTGCAGAAACTACTATAAAGGACACATGGACAGGATGGGGGGGAGGGTGGAGGTTGGGGAGGGACGGGTTTTGGCTGGGGTGGGGTGGAGGGATCGGGAGAAAAGGCACACAACTGTAATGGAATAACAGTAAAAAATTAAAATTAAAAAAGTATATTAAGAAATAAAAATATTATGACTAATACTTATTTGGGACACTGTAATTTTAAACATTAGAAACATTGAGAATTAAAGTATTTTTTTTTTAAAAGAAAGGGAGACCATCAGCTACTGAGGCTAACAACTTTTTGATATTTCTTGAATATCTGTAAATTTCCCAAACATTAACAAATTTTTGTAGCAGTAAATCCCTATAGTATGTGTGCATTTGTTTCAGAGAATGCAAGAAAAAAGTTTAGATAAACTGCATTGTACCCTAGACCCAGGACTAGCAGAGAAAAGCACCAGTAGCCAGAAAGGTCCAGCAGGTCCCCGGGGAGGGAAATACAGGATGGCTCAGGTAGACAAACAGAGGAGGAGGTGAGGGCTGAGCAGGAGGGGTCGGGGGCTGAGCAGTGCCCTCCCCCCAGGGACTGTGCTCCCTACATTCCTCAACAGGTTAGAATTGCCCTCCTAGATATGCCCTGACCTTCCAGGAGAAGTTGAACTTCCTGTTTAGAAATTGTTTGAATTTCACTGACATGGATTGCCAGTATTGTTTTCTTCCAATGTGTCCCTGTAATTGCAAACACTAGGGAAGGCTATTTCCAATCCTTATCTTTGCTTTTACTGAATAAAATATGTTTGCACTGAATAAAACATCTGTCCTCCCTCCCTCTGAGCACACATTTTTAGTGTTCTCCATTGGGGACCTCTACTTTCCTCTGGGGTTTAAATGCTTATCTTTGAATGTACTCCTACTCTGTGGGGGAGTTGCAAAGAAGTCAAGTGTATGTTCTTAAGATGGCTAAAGCTATCTCAAAAACAGATCATCTGTCTCTGTGGAAACTCCTGTACTTCACACCCAAAGTGCACCTCAGACCTTAAAAGCCTTCCCATGCAGCCTGAATGCTCCAGACAACACTTCCACTTCTCACCTTACTTTTGGCTTTCTGGTTGCTGACTTTCACTTTCAAGTGTAAGAGATTCTCCTCTCACACATTCCCAACAGTGCTGTCTCCATGGCAGACAACTAATTATAAACTGAATCTTAAAATTGAATGCCAGATACTAGAATCCTAAATTAAGAGGTTTCACCTTATTGCTATTTACAAAAGGACATTTGACTACCTGAGCCTCATTCAGTTTCATGCCAGTGTTAACCATGAGTTATATGCTACAAAGAAGTAGACACAAGAAGTCCATGTTCCATGAGCAAAGTACTGTATTTGATTTTGCACGTGAAGCTAAGCCATGGAGTGGACATGTTCGCATTGGCTGCATTGGAGCCTTGGAATAGGACTCTTTGATACTTCCGTAAATAGTTTGTTCCCAATCTATTTACCAAACACTCTAGTAAAACCATTGTGGAGAACACTTGAGTGTTCCACAGGTAAATCATAGACCAAACATGAATAGAAGATGAATTAATAGATAATAAATAAAAGATGACAAAAATACATTGTTCAAATAAATAAGAAAAATTATAACTTTTAACAGGACTCAAATGAAGGGACAGAAGCCAGAAGAGTTAGCCTTTTATGAGTAAAAAAAGTGACCAGGGAGGATGAACATGGTTTAATTTTAGAATCACAGAAAACTTGCCTTATATTCAGAAGTTTCCTTCCTTACAACAGTAACCGATTGCCATGGACAGGTTGCCAGAGTCAACGGTTCTATTCAGTGTTTATTTTCTTTTGCCACTCGGTAGCATTTCACATTGTAGATGACCTTCCTGTCCAACCTTTTCCCCTCTTGACTTCCTGTATTCACTCATTCAACAAATCACTGAGCATCCACTATACACTGAGCCTTGAGGTACATCACACACACGAATGTCCCTGTCCTCACAGTGCATGTTCAAGGACACTGACTGATGGTGTAAATGGACTGTTCTGAACTATACTGAGAGTGGACTCAGAGTGGGGGCATGAGTGGAAAACCCAGAAGCCCCTGTCTGTGCCCGCCCCCTCTCGCCCTGGCAGTTGCTCAGTCCTTCAAGGCAGCACCCTAGAGGCTTGGGTGCCCTAGAGGCTTTCTGTCTGATGGCTCACTCCTCACCCCTCGTCCGTCTTCGCTCTATGTCGTCTTCTGGGTGAGGCCCACCATGATCACCCTGTGCAACCCATGCCTTCTTGTCCTCCTCGCATATTACTTCTTTTCATTATGCACTTTTCATAAGTGCATAGCACTTATCATTTTCTACCATACAATGTAAACTATTTCTAAAGGCTATAGCTTATTGACTGCCTCCTTCCTCCCTAGCAGCTCCTCCTGAGGCTCCCCCAGTGTCTCTTACCCATCCATGCCTAATATGTTCCCATGGGTGTCATCCTCAGTTATTTTCAACAATCACTCATTTTTAACAGTGCTTGTTGTGTGTCAGACACTGAGGATACAAAGATGAAAGAAGCCTTGGCCCCTGTCCTCAAGGAACTTAAAATGTATCTGAGGAGGCAGACCTGGAACCATTTTCACTACACAGTGAAATACTTAGACGTAGCTGAATTGCTAAGAGATCACATGGACCACTCAGCCCTGACTGGGAGTGAAGGGAAGTCCTCCTGTTGATCATGAATTCAAGGATCCATTGGCCTAAGAGGAAGCTTGAAGGATGAGTGAAAGTTAGCCAAAAGGAGGAACAAAGAGGAGAATAAGAACATGGGTTATACTGGCAGAGCTGATAAACCTCCCCCCAGTTGCAGACAGGTGTCCTCAGATCCCAGCACACACCATCCTTGAATGGCAACACTTTCCAGTGACTTCTCAGTGCAGTTGGAACAAAATCCAACCAGGTCACCCATGAACATGCCTATCTGTCTACCTCTCCTTCCTGTACTGCTCTCACATGTGAGAAAGGGACTTTTGTCTTTACCACAGGTCCTTTTTATTTTTTATTTTTGAATTTTTATAACAGTTCCTTTGAGTTAAACTGATGACATATGCTGGGGAGCAAGAACTCTAATGATCCAGAGAAAAACTGTTTTGCAGCTTCTTTTATGCATTTGAAATTAAGGAGAGATCATGAGTACTTTTGTTAGAAGAAAAAATTTTAAAATACAACCACAGCAATATAACTTTTAATGAATGAATGTTCTTTTAGTTTAAAAAAAGAGTGATGGGAACAGTGAGAGGCAGGAAATAGGGGCATTTGCATGGCACTCTCAACTGTATCATGCCCTTTCCTCTGAAAATCTGGGTAAGGAGCCACATTGAACTAATATTAGACACTCAATAAATGTAGGCACCCTCTCTTTCTTGTACTTTCCTAAGTCAAACCTGCCAGGTGAGGCCTCTTCCCTGAGCTCCAGACTCTTGGATTCAACTTTCTACTAACCACTTCTGCCTGTGTTTCCTGCAGTACCTCAAATTCTTTATGTAAAAAGTGAAATCCATGATCTCTGCACTCACACACCACTCTTACAACTTTATTTCTCAGCCTGGTCAATGACACCACCAGCCCCTGTCACCAATGCAAGAGACATCAGAAATCCTTCCCTCCTCTCACCCCTCACACAGAATTGGCCATCAAGACAATTAGATTCTCCCTTCTACAGCCCCCTCTATTTCTTTTCCTAGTTGACATCCTGACAATTAATGTTTCCCTTTGATCTTTCATTATCTTCATGTGAATGACTGCAAAAGCTTCCTCATTGGTACCTGCTGTCCTGGCCTGGGTCTCCTTCCTTCCTTTTCCAAAAGCAGAGCTTGACTAGAACCTACGAGCAGGTAGTTAATTGGGGAGATGCTCAAGGCAACAGGAATAAGGGAGCCAGAAGAGGGATGTGAGGAGCAAAAACCAATATAAGGATCAGTTATCATGTAAAGAAGATCACTTCCGTGGGTAGCTGGGGCTCAATCCCACGTCTCAGAAACATACAGATTGCCTCTCTAAATTTTTTCACTGAGATGTGACTAGGAGAAGCATCTACCCACTGGCTCCCATCCCCCATGGTGCACTTCTGAGGCTGGTGAGGGAGTGTGGGGCAAGGCACCAGAGGCGTCTGGTACCTGCCTAAAAAATCTGCCTTCCTTCCAAAATGTCTTTCTAAAATATACATTTGATTATTTAAACCCCCTGCTTAAAATCCTCCATTTCACTGAGGTTTACAACACGGCACCCATAACCATTAGAAGAGAGGATAAAGTCTGCATGATTTGGGCACCACCTTCCCAACCTCATCTCCTACCACTCCTCCCTGCCAATGCCCTAGGCTCCAGCCATATCAGGCTAGGTAATCTTATTCCTTTGTGTTTGTTCCTCCTTCCCTTTTGAATGTTCTTCTCCACCTGGCAAATTCCTACGCATGTACTAAAACTCAACCCAGCTGTATACCATTTCTCCTATAGAACCTCCCTGACCCATAAGAAACAGCTAAACTCTCCTTCTTTGTTCCTAGAACAAAAAAGTACAAGGAAATGTTACAGGTGGAATAGTGTACACAACTCTGTAATTTCAGCTATCAATTTTCTCCTATTACATGCCTGTCACTCCCCCTACTATATTATGAGACCCTGGAAGGCAGAAACTACTGTTAATTTTTTTCAGTGTCTTAAACAATGTTTGGCTCATGGACCCTTCACTAAATATTTTTTGGTAACAACATGAATTGGTCACTTATAATGAATCAGCCACTTCTTGCACCTGCCACTTAAGTTCCTGGAGAAATCAAACACTTGTCCACATAAAATTCACCTGAAACCTTTACCATCACATGGTTGCAGAAGGACTAACTGATGAGAGTCAGCTGAAGGTTCCATCCCTCTACCACTTACTCTTCTCTATCACAGAGAAGAGCTTTCTGCCTTTTCTTTCTATATTTTACCCTTCAAAATATGGCTCGGTGAGAGCAACAGCTATAAGTTTTATTACTTCAGGAACTAGAAATTGGGCACTAAATCAGAGGCTTTGGATGAAGCATTGGGAAAGGGTAAATGGAGACAACACAATGCAGAATAAGAATGGGTTAAATGATTCCATGGGAACCATCAAGGAAAACAGCACCAAACACAAGATCTTCACAAAAAAGACAACGCTTTGTAGCAGCTGCATAGGAAGGAGGGGTATTAAATATTTATTAGTATTGCCCATTTTCAGAAACCATTTGGCCAAAAGCCACCTGGCCTGACTCCTGGGGCAGTGGCCCCCATCCCCAGTGCTAAGAGGCTGCCCTCCCAGTGCACGGCCGTCTCAGTGGAACCTCCATCAAACTCACAAGGGCTCTTAGCAGTGTCACATACATCCCCACAAGGACCCTGTGTGTTTATTGTCTAGTATCAATATTCAAATTTGAAAATCATAACTCATTGACAAGTTCTCCAAGATACTAAAATATTTAGATTAAATGATCTCCAATTAAGAGGAAGGGAACAGAAAGTACATTGAGAAAGAGTGCACACACAGTCCTAGCAAACTGGAAAAATGATAGGCTATCTGAGAATTAAAAGTATCATTCTTGGTATGTATCAATATTTTAATATGTTTTTTAAAAATTCTCTTTCTTTTAACTCCTTCTGAAATTAGAGGGAAAAAATCCTAAAAGGACTGGGCCTTATATCCTCCATTCACACAATCAGCGAAGCTCTCTACTGTGCAGCCATGGGGTCCTGCAAGGTGCTCATGAGTTGTAGAGAAAAAGAGGAAGACACTCCCTGCCACTAGAAGGACCGACATCCCGTATGAGACATTTTTATTTCTCCATGTCAATGCCATAGGATATGTGCATTCAGGTTTTTAAAATACATGATGTTTAATGTATTTGAATTCTTTAGCCCTGGCTAGTGTAGCTCAGTGGTTTGAGCACAGGCCAGCAAACCAAAATGTTGCCAGTTCAATTCCCAGTCAGGGAACATGCCTGGGTTGCAGACCAGGTCCCCAGTAGGGGGTGCCAGAGAGGCAACCACACATTGACGTTTCTCTCCCTCTCTTTCTCCCTCTCTTCCCCCTGTCTAAAAATAAATGAAAATTCTTTAAATATTATGATATAAAAATTAAAATACTTAAACACTATGATGCTAAATCAATACAGTATATGTTACAGTATACGTAAGACAGAAAACAAAGATATTTGTTTTGTACTCATAACAAATGTATTCATAACAAAATACACAGAAAATGCTCATGACAATTATTGTCCTCATTCTGTAACTGGTCACATGGTCCTTCCTGATATTTCTAAGTACCTTCTTCTACCACCTATTATGTATTCCTTTTGCCTTCAGAGAGCACCTTAGGTGGCCATGGTTCTTTACTTGGTGGAGTGACCCAAATCTACATTCCTGAAGGGTCAGAGACATTAGCAATTCTGCCTGGATTAGATTGTGGTAGTTTCCCATTGACCCTACTGGAGGCATGGTAATACGGAGAGACACCCAAAGGGGTCTCCTGCACTCCTTACCTCCACTGTGGAATTGCAGTACAATTTCCCCTTGGTAGTCAGGATTAATCACCCCAGCCAGCACACTAATCCCTTCTTTGCCTGTTGATCAAGAGGCATGAGGAGCCCAAAGTGGCCAGGTGGCAGTCTTAACTTTCAGTTCAATGGAGTAATTGTTGTGTCTCCTGGTGGAAGCACTGCTTCCTCTGGAAGTAAGACCCTTAGGCTAGGAGAACATGATTTGCAGCAACACAAAAGAAAAATTTGCTAGTTGGCCACTAGGTTTAATAGTGACTGGAGTCACTCCTGTTTCCATCCCTCGATTCCTGGAGATGGGAGAAACACCACCATATATTGAACACTGATTCAGAGAATATAAAACCCTCTGGAGAACTTTGTGCCAGCAAGGTATTGTTACCTAGCGGCACTGTAAATGACTCTTCAAAGGGCCATTCCATGTTCTATCAAGCCAGCTACTTCATGATGGTGGAAAACACAGTAAGACCAATTAATTCTATGAGCATGAGCCCATTGTCACACTTTTATTGTGAAATGAGTACCTTAATCTAAGCAATGCTGTGTGGAATACGATGATGGTGGATAAGGCATTCTGTAAGTCCATCCACAGATGGTAATTTTAGCAGAAGTATCGATGCAGAGAAGGCAAATCCATATCCAGAGTGTCTGTTCCGGCAAGAACAAAATGCTTCCCCTTCCATGATGGAAGAGTTCAATGTAATCAGCCTGCCACCAGGTAGCTGACTGATCACACTGGAGAAGAGTGCCATGTCAGGGACGGTGTTGATCTTTGCTGCTGGCAGACTGACACTCAAGAGTGGCCAAAGTCAGGCGAGCCTCGGTAAGGGGGAGTCTATGTTGTTGACCCCATCACTGCACCTTCCATTTCTACCACTATGCCACTTTGTTCATCAGTCCATTGGGTGATGACAGGGGTGGCTGGGAAAGAAGCTGACTGGCATTCCCAGAATGGGTCATCCTATCCACTTGATTATTAAAATCCTCCTTTGCTGAGGTCACCCTTTGGTGAACATTCAAAGGAAGACAAATATCTTCACATATTTCTTGCTCATTCAGAGAGTTCTATTTACCTTGCCACCAATTTTCCAATTGTTCCTTCCAAGTCCCTGGCCATCCAGCCAAACCATTGGCTGCAGCCGATGAATTGGTATATAGTCTCACATCTAGACATTTCTCCTTCCAAACAAAGTGAATAACTAGGTGTGCTGTTCAAAGTCCTGGGAAGATTTCCCTTCACCATTGTCCTTCAGGGATGTCTAAGAATGAGGCTAGAATGCTGCAGCTGTCCACTTTGGGGTGGTACCTGCATATCAAGCAGGAGTACCTGTGAGCCAGGCCTAAGTCTTCTCTTTATCAACTGGCTGTAGGGAACTCTGTATGAGGCCATTCGACATAGGCTGGGAGAAAAAAGGGGACTGTAGGCGTTTGGACCACTTCTTCATGTAACTAACCTGTGTCTCCAGGGACTGCCCAGGCTTGATCACGTATCTACCACTTGCATTTGATGCAACTGTATGGCTTACTGGGTCAGATAACTTCAGTTAGATAGTCAGCTCAGGTTGCATGGTAACTTGGTGGCCCATGGTTAAACATTCAGTCTCTACCAATGCCCAGCAGCAGCCCAAGAGTTTTTTGTGGTTTTTTTCCCCCCCAAAGGAGAGTACTTATCTTCAGAGGACATTAAGTATTTCCTCAAAAATCTTAAGGGCCTATGTTGAGAAGCACATATAGAAGCCCTCCAGAGACTCAAAGCAGCATCCCTCTCTGTCACTGACACTTCAATTACCATTGGATCTTCTTCATCTCATGGCCCAAATGGCAAGGCAGCTTGTACAGCATGCTGGACCTGTTGCAGAGTCTTCTCTTATTCTGGAGCCCATTCAAAACTAGCATCTTCTTGGATCACCCAGTTAATGGGACAGTATAACACATCCAACTGAGGAATATGTTGCCTTTAAAATCCAAAGAGAACCACTAGGTGTGCCTCTTTCGTTGCAGGAGGGGCCAGACGCAATAACTTTTTCTTCACCTTAGACTGGATAGCTCTTCATGTGCCACTGGAATCCTAGAGATACCACTGAGATAGACTGCCCCTGAATATTTGTCAAATTTATTTCCCACCTTCTGGCACACAAATGTCTTATCAATAAGCCCAGAGTAATTACTACTTCTTGCTGTAATAAGCATCACAGAGCAAGTTTCATTCCCCGTAATGTCATCAATGTAATGGATCAGTGGAAGGCAAAGATAATCAACATCCCTGAGAATAAACTATTGACTTAGGGCTGGAGAGCAGATGTACCCCTAGGGTGTATTGCTGGTCTTACCAGCTGAAAGCAAGCATTTTCTGTTGGTTTTTGCTAACAAATATTGAGCAAAAAGCATTTTCCAGATGCCAGCTGCATACCAGGTACCAATTAATTTGCTCAAGCAATGAAACCACATCTGGTACAGCAGCTGCACTAGGACACGCCATCTGGTTAAGTTATAATAACCCACTGTCATTCTCCAAGATTCATCTGTCTTCTGCACAGGCCAGATAGCAAGTTGAACAGGGATGTGGCAGGAATCACCACCCCTACATCTTTCAAGTCCTTGATGGTGGCACTAATCTCTGCCACACAAAAGCAGTATTGCACTTGGCTTGCTGTTTTCCTAGGCAGAGGCAGTTTGAATGGCTTCTGCTTGGCCTTTCCACTGTAATAATCCTCAATCCACAAGTCAGGGAGCCAATGTGGGGATTCTGCCAGCTGCTTACTATGTCTATTCTAACTAAAAATTCCAAAAGTAAGGGAATAGCCACAGGATAGTTGATGGCTCACTGGTCCCACTGTGAGACAGACCTGGGCTAACTTCATTGATAACCTGACCTCCTTAAGTCCCTGCACTGACTGGTGGATCAGAGTGATACTTCGGTTCTCCTGAAACCAAAAAATGATACTTGTTTTTTTTTTCAGGAGAAGTATCTTTTCTCCTGAAAGAAGATAGCTGAAGATAAGCATCTTAGTGAGACAAGATAATATAAACGAATCAGGAGACAGACAACAAAGGCACCATTTATTAAAGAAACTGCAATTCACTATAGCAACAGAAGAGGAAGCTCTTGAACTAACCCCATTCTTCTACATATTATCACCTGCAACAGTGATCCAGGAAAATCCAACATAAATACTTATGAATAGGAAACAAAACAAACAAAAAATCATCCATGTGAAGTTAATATAAGAATTAAAAAAAAAGAATTAAAACTCTTGAATAGATGAAATCCCAAAGAGAAAGGCTACAAGTAGATGCAAATTGTAGCAATACTAAAACATGCATTAAAATGTTTTTCTTATTTTTATTAATAGTTATTTTATTGTTGTTCAGATACAGTTGTCTGCATTTCCCCCCATCAACTCCCCTTCCACACCAGCCAAATCCACCCCCCTTGCTTCCAGACTCCCCCCTGATTTTGTCCAAGTATTGCTCATAGTAGTTCCTGAAAACCTTTCCCCTCATTATGCCTTCCCACCTCCCCTCTAGTTTCTGTCAAATTGTTGTTAATTTCTATGTCTCTGGTTATACTTTGCTTGCTTTTTTCTTTTGTTGATTATGTTCCAGTTAAAGGTGAGATCATATGGTATTTGTCTTTCACTGCTTGGCTTATTTCACTTATCATAATGCTGTCCAGTTCCATCCATGCTGTCACAAAGGGTAGGAGCTCCTTCTTTCTCTTTGCAGCATAGTATTCCATCGTGTATATGTACCATAGTTTTTTGATCCACTCATTTGCTGATGGGCACTTAGGTTGCTTCCAGTACTTGGCTATTGTAAATTGTGCTGCTATGAACATTGGGGTGCATAGGTTCTTTTGGATTGGTGTTTCAGGGTTCTTGGGATATAATCCCAGCAGTGGAATTGCTGGGTCAAAAGGCAGTTCCATTTTTAGTTTTCTTAGGAAATTCCATGCTGTTTTCCACAGTGGCTGTACCAGTCTGCATTCCTACCAACAGTGCAGTAGGGTTCCTTTTTTTCCACATCCTCCCCAACACTTGCTTGTTCATTTGTTAATGATGGCCATTCTGACCAGTGTGAAGTGGTATCTCATTCTGGTATTAATTTGCATCTCTCTGATGGCTAGTGATGCTGAGCATCTTTTCATATGTCTCTGAGCCCTCTGTATGTCCTCCTTGGAGGAGTGTCTGTTCAAGTCTTTTGCCCATTTTTTAATTGGGTTGTTTGCCTTCCTGGAGTGGAGTCATGTGAGTTCTTTATATATTTTGGAGATCAAACCCTTGTTATAGGTATCATTGGAAAATATGTTTTCCCATATAGTTGGTTCTCTTTTCATTTTAATGCTGTTTTCTTTGGTCATGTGGAAGCTTTTTAATTTGATGAGGTCCCATTTGTTTATTCTTTCCTTTATGTCCCCTGCTTTAGGGGACGTATCAGTGAAGATGTTGCTGAGTGGAATGTCTGAGATTTTCCTGCCGATGTTTTCCTCTAGGACTTTTATGGTGTCACAACTTATGTTTAAGTCTTTTACCCACCTTGAATTTAGTTTTGTGTATGGTGTAAGTTGGTGATCAAGTTTCATTTTTTTGCATTTAGCTGTCCAGATCTCCCAACACCATTTGTTGAAGAGGCTATTTTTACTACATAAAATGTTTTTTTTAAAGCAAGTGGTAATATGATAAATGACCACTAATCATAAATTCCAGCACTCAGAATAGAAATGGAAAGAAAAAGATGTGAAACAAAAACTACTGTATCAAAAAATAAACCAGAGAAAAAGAAAAGTTTTCCAGAAACAAAGATTACATTTTAAGTTTCCAAAGAAAACCTTTTTTAGAAATTATTGCATTTATGGGGTGATATTGGTTAATAAAATTATATAGATTTCACGTGTACAATTCTATAATACATCATCTGCAAATTTCATTGTGTTCACCACCCAAAGTCAAGCCTCTTTTGCTCACCATTTATCCCCATTTCCACTCTTCTACCCTTGTCCATTTTCCTCTGATAAGGACCATGCTGTTGTCTGTGTCTATGAGGACTTGGGGGTGGGGTGGGGCGGTTGGCTTAATCCCTTCACCTCTTTCACCCAGCCCTCCAATTCCCCTCCCAACAGCAGTTTCTGTACGTATAAGCCTGTTTCTGTTCTGTCTGTTTATTTTGCTTTTAGATTCAATTGTTGATAGATATGTATTTATTGCCATTTTTTTGTTCATGTTTCTGATCTGTTTTTCTTCTTCTTAAAGAGCACCCTTTAACACTTTATGTAATACTAGTTTGGTGGTGATGAAATCCTTTAGCTTTTTCTTGTCTGGGAAACTCTTTATATATCCTTCAATTCTAAATGATAGTTTTGCTGGGTAATCTTGGTTTGTAGGTCCTTGCTCTTCATCACTTGGAATATTTCTTGTCAATCATTCTGACCTGCAAAGTTTCTGTTGAGAAATCAGCTGACAGTCTTATGGGAGCTCCCTTTAGATAACTGCTTTTCTCTTGCTGGTTTCAAGATACTCTCACTTTAATAGTTGGCATTTTAATTATCATGTATCTTGGTGTGGGCCTCCTTGGGTTCATCTTGTATGGGACTCTGCACTGCCTGAACTTGCATGTCTACCCTTCACCAGGTTAGGGAAGTTTTCCATCACTTTTTAAAATAGGTTTTCAACTTCTTGCTCTCTCTCTTCTTCTGGCACACCCATGATTCAAATGTGAGTATACCTCAAGTAGTCCCAAAGGCTCCTTACATTATCTTTATTTTTTTTAATTCTTTTTTCTTTTTGCTGTTGTGATTGGGTGTTTTTTGCTTCCTTATATTCCAAATCTTTGATTTGATCCTCTGCTTCATCTACTCTATATTTGACTGCCAGTAAGTAATGTATTCTTCATTTATTGTATTCTTCATTTCTGACTGGTTCTTTTTTATGTTTTCTATCTTCAGTTTCAAGTTGCATATCTCTTTGTTGAAGCTCTTTCTTACTAAGTTCATTGAGCATACTTATAACTAGTGTTTTGAACTCTACACCTAGTAGGTTGCTTGACTCCATTTTGTTTAGTAGTTCCTTTCCTGGAATTTTGTTCTTTTCTTTCCCTTAGGACATGTTTCTTTGTCTCCTCATTTTTGAGGCCTCCCTGTGTCTGTTTCTATGTATGAGCATATTAGGTAGAACTGCTATGTCTGCCATTCTTAGTACAGTGGCCTTATGTAGTAGGTGTTCTGTAGAGTCCTGTGGCACAGCCTCCCTGTTCACCTGAGCCATGCACTCTAGGTCCATTCCCTCCTACTCCCATGTGGGGTGTGTATACCCTACTGTTGTAGTTAAGCCTTGATTGCTGTTAGCACGTCAATGGGAGGGATTTAATCCCAGGCTGACTGGTGGCTGCAAGGACTGGCTTGCATCCACCAACCACCATGGAGGATCAGCTGTGCAGGGGCCCACCCCACAGAGCAGGACCTACTTCAGTAGGGCTCTGGAGCTCACTGAGTCTACTCCTTGAATGTCTTGTTTGTCAAGGCAATTGGGTGGTGCTTCAATGTGGTCTCAAGCTGTCCACCAGCTGCACTGGCTCTGAGGGCTACCAGAACATGCAGGCCAAGGTCAGCTGCCACCTGTGTTCTACTGGGGCCACCCAGCATGAATTACAAAGTAATCTGCAGATGGCTCCTACTTGTACTGGGCTTGGAGGTGCCCAGGCAAGGCCGAGCTGTGTGCCACGGCTGGCTGCTGCTAGAGCCAGGCCTGGGGTCACTTATTGAGAGGTACAGGGAACTCTGAGGCCAGATGCTGCTATTTGAGAGATTTTTTTTAAAAGTCTGAAGCATAAGCCTAGACAAGTCATTTGTATAGAAGAGGCACTGGAAATAGCTTGGGTGGACCTACAAGCTTGGTGGGGCAGGGTCTCAGAGAATCACCAAAGTAAGGCAAATAGTATGAGCCAGGTTCATGGTGACTCAGATATGGCACCCATCTGCCAACACTGTGGACAGGAGGCATCTCAGATAAGGAACAGTAGTCTCTGTCAGCACTTCTGTCAGAAAGCTGCCTCCCCAGCTCTTGCCCTGATACCAGACAATTCAGTTCTTCCCTGTATGTCTCTGATGCCTTTCAATCTGCAGCTGCCACCCTGGAGCTCAAAGGGAGTGAGTCAGAGTTAAGTCCGTGTGTGGGCCATTTAAGAGGAACTACTTTGGTTACCAGTAGCCCTCCATGTCAGCGACAATCTCTGCTGCTTTTTACAGCCAGTTGTTATGGGGAATTCTTTCCCTGGCACTGGAACACTGGGACCTCTTGCTCCTCACTGGGGACCTCCACAGCTGAGATATCCCTCCCAATTTTTACCTGCCACACATGGGTGTGGGACCAGCCTAATCCATGTCTCTGCCCCTCCTACCAGTCTCAATGTGGCTTCTTCTTTAAATCCTTAGTTGTAGGACTTCCATTCAGCCAGAGGTTAGGGGTTCTGAATGATGGTTGTTCTGTAGTTTAGTTGTACTTTTGATATGGTTGTGGGAGGAAGTGAGTACCATGTTTATCTATACTGCCATCTTCACTGGAAGTCCAAAAAGAAATTTTCCAAGGGAAGAATATACATAACTAAACATATGATAAGATACATAGATTAAAGAAATAAAATAAATACCAGAATTAAACAAAAATCGTAAAAAGAGAAATAGATATAAAAAGTTAAAAGGATCCAATTTGAGCTCCTGTTAACGTAAAATGAAACAGTAGAATAGAACTAATATCTAAAAGCATGATTCAAGAAAACTTTGCTGAAATCAAAAAAAACCCTGAATCTATATGTTGAGCTGGCCCCTACAGTGCCTGGAAAAACTGACCTAGAAGAGGTAAATGCAAGACATATGCTTACAAAACCACTTGACAAAAACAACAAACAGAAAACACTTGACCGCCAAGGAAAAGACCAAGTTACTTACAAAGGAAACAAACCAGGTTGGTCTCAGACTTCTCAACAGTATACAAGTAGAAAACAATGGAATGTTTTCAACAACCCCAACACACTCACAAAAGTGTGGGCAAAGGATTTTATATGAAGCCGTAATAAATATCCTTAAAGAATCAGATCTACAGAAAACATCTTTTATTTTTTAAACAAATGTTTATTGAAAACATAACACATGTTTCATGTTACCTACATGGTACTGAGCCTAGCCTATTGAGAGAATAAAAGTATATAATAAATGGAAGCACATGGCTTCCATTTCTTTCTTTCTTTTTTTTAAATTTAAATTTATTTATTTTTATTCAGTTACAATTGTCTGCATATGATCTCACCTTTAACTGGAACATAATCAACAAAAGAAAAAAGCAAACAAAATATAACCAGAGACATTGAAATTAAGAATATTGTAACAATAGCCACAGGGGAGTGGGGAGGGGGGAATGGGGAGAGGGGTCTATAGGAGCTACTATAAAGGGCACAAGGACAAAATCAAGGGGGAGGGTAGAGGTGGGGGAGGGTAGAGGTGGGGGAGGGAGGTGGGACTGGCTGGGGTGGGGTGGAGGGAAGGGGAGAAAATGCAGAAAACATCTTAAACATGCAAGGACCAAGGAAAGTTTGTATCTACAAGCCCTTCTGAGGAATATTCCAGGGAATAAGATTCACCGGGAAACTTCGGCAAAAGGTTGGTGTTGAGCATCGAGGGCATTTAGTGATACATTCAAGAGTACAACTGGGGATAGGGTGGAAGAATAGTTTGGTAATGTTACACACTCTGACAAAGTGGAAATAACCCAGCTGACAAAAGGGAGGAGAAGGGAGAGAGAAAGGAAAAAGTAGAATAAACTCATTGATTGACATATAAGTAACAGGTGGGAGTCAAAGGTTATATAGTTGACAACCCACAAAGTACAAAACTAATGAGGTAAAAATAAACTAGGTACTTTATATAAACTATTAGTCACTTACATATTTACACACATGTTGAACTATTTAGATAAAAATGGCATGTCTGAAATGTTTTTATATGATTATATCCCAACAACAAAAAAGGGGAGAGTATCAATTAAATGTAATTAGCAAAGTGTCATTAATAACAACTGACTCTAGGTGAATACACAAGGCTCATTATACCATTTTAATAAAATCTGCACAATGGAGTCTCAAGAGCCATAAACAAGGAATAAGCAAGCTTTATCTGTGCTGATATAAAGTAATCGCCAAGGTTCACTATAAGTGAAAAAAAAAAGATATGGAACAGTATATATAGCATATCTTTTATTCAACAAAAAAGAGATGCATATATGTATAAAGCACTGGCCAAGTGGCTCATTTGGTTGGAGCACTGTCTGGTGCACCAACAGGTTGCAGGTTCGATTCTCCTGTCAGGGACCATACTTGGGTTGTGGGTTCAATCCAGTCAGGATGCATACAGGAGGCAACTGATTGGTGTTTCTCACATCTCTTTCTCTCTCTCTCCTTTCCTCTCTAAAATATCAAATAAATGTATCTCAGTTCAGGAATAAAAAATATATGTCTATGTGTATACTAATGTGAATACTACGTGAAACTAATAAAAATGGCTACCTAGCATGAAAGGGAAAGTAATAGAAGCAAGGATTCTGCATATACCTGTTTATATAAGTTAAATTTTGAACTAAGTAACTGTTTTACCTATTTAAAAATCCACTAAATCAAAAAGGAAATATGTAAGCAAATCCTAAAATTGAAAACAACGTATCTCAGCTGTATATGAAATTAGTATTGTAAACAAAAAAATATTTCAAGTGACTTGAATACAGTACTCTTACATCTTTGGTAGGATATGCATAAGAATAAAGAGAACTGCTAAGAAATGCTACGTTTTACTCAACATTTCTATTAGTAGTAACACTGGTTGTAATTTTTGAAGTAAATTTTGTACATTGTAGAATAAAGAAAAAACATCAATATAGTTATGTTATTAGAAACCAGGATTTTCTGCCCTGGCCGGGTAGCTCAGTTGGTTAGAGGGTTTTCCCCGATACATTAAGGGTGTGGGTCCAATCCCCGGTCAGGGCACATACAAGAGGTATTCAACAAATGAATGCATAAATAAGTGGAACAACAAATCGATGTTTCTCTCTTCCTTTCTCTGTTTCTCTCTTCCTCCCTCTCTCTAAAATCAATAATCAAAAAAAGAAACCAGGATTCTCAGTATAAGAGAAAAAGAGATACACATAAAAGAAGAAAACACTGTGGTACTATTTTGAATTAATATTGTTCAGACTCATGATTTTTAAAAATATACTTCCTAGCTCTGCCCATTGAAAGGGCCTAGAGGCAATCACACTTTGGTAGCAATGTGCCCATCTAATATCTAGAGTTTGGTTCCTAAATATTATTCCTCAGTAAGAGAAACAAAAGTTCCTTGGAGAAATGGCTAATTCCAAAACTGGGGTAGGTAATATACAAGATGAGCCTACAGCATCTCAATGTCAGAAACCAAAAACAAGCTCAAAACTGTGAGGTGTGTGTTAAAAGGATATGGAAGGAACTTAAAGCTCCCCTTCCCCAGCTAGGTTTAGAACAACTTAAGCAAAAAGACAAAAAACAAAAAACAAAACAAAACAAAAAAAGCATGTACTATAATTGATTATAAAAACTCCACATTCCTACAAAAGAGAGAGGTGACTATTTTACAACTCCTTAGTCTGAAAATTAGTCACTAAAGGGGAGAATTAAGCATTTACCCTGCCTATTTTCAGAGAAATTTTCCCAGTTCATGAGTAAAAGCACTTCTTTAAAGAATGCAAGCAAATAAATGTAAAAGGGAGGACAAAAGCAGAGAAATCACCACTTTGGAACACCCAGTGAAACAACTGATTCAGGTAAATATCATCAGTGGATGGGTAGTTAGGGAGTGCGGTATTCATTCTGATGCCAAAATATCATCCTGCAGAGAATTTGCTAAGTGCAAAGGGGTAAAAATGTACCTTTACATTGGAGAGATCAACCAAGTGATCAAATTTAGCATCGAACAGTGGAAAAGCCTGACATTACACCCTTCTAACTAATTCTATATGAAGTACACAGCTTCTTTCCCAAACTGCTTCATCTGAGCCTCATCTAGTGCCCACTTTTAGGAGGTAAAACAGAGGAATGAGGTAATAATCAGACAAATGCAGAAATGGGATAATGCTGTACAACTGGTCTGGTTCTAACAGTCAAGGCAAACGGGGAGAGATGAGGTGACTGTTCAAGATGACAAAAGAACTGTGATCCAATGCGATACATGAATCTAAACTGGAGAGGAGTGCAAAAATATAAGTCGAAGGCCATTTGAGACAATAAGGGATTGGACTTTAGTTGACATTGGAGAAGTATTAATGGCTCAGGTGAGCTAATGGTTTCATCATTCAGGATAGACCAGGTTAGGCTGCAGTAACAAAGAGCCCAAACTCTCAGTGGCTTAGAACAAAGAATTATTTCTCCCTCCCACTTGTGTAGCAATGTTTCAGAAGTATTATGCTCCCCAATCTATTGCTTTGTTCTAGAGTAATTTTGTGTTTCTTTAAGAAGAGAGATGCTTAATGATTAGGGTAGGTGGTTTAGGGCAATGTTTCTGAGTGTGATTCCCATACCATTTTGTATCAATCTCCAAAAATATTGTTAAATGCAAACACTTCATTGCTATCTATGCAAATGCCTTTAACTCCAGAGTCCTAACCCACACTTGTTGAACCAGAAACTCAAAGGCAAGGCTTTAAGAGTCTACTATTAAGTAGCTAGCTTCTGAATGCTGCTTTGTTATAATTCCACTATTTTATAAATGTTGCTGTACAAGAGGATATTTTATTTGTCTAGAAGTAACTAGGGGAGCAGTTTATAAAATGGCAGAAATTAGTGTTTATTTTTCTACAAGGTAGCAAGTACAATAGTATAATTTTCTTAATTAAGGTTTTATTTTATTTTATTGATATATTTATTGATTATGCTATTACAGTTGTCCCATTTCCGCCCCTTCACTCAACTCCATCCTGCCCACCCCTCCCTCCCACATTCCCCCCCTATATAGTTCATGTCCATGGGTCATACTTATAAGTTCTTTGGCTTCTACATTTCCTACACTATTCTTCCCCTCCCCCTGTCTATTTTCCACCTATCATTTATGGTACTTATTCTCTGTACCTTTCCCCCCTCTCTCCCCCTCCCAATCCCCTATTGATAACCCTCCATGTGATCTCCATTTCTGGGGTTCTGTTTCTGTTCTAGTTGTTTGCTTAGTTTTCTTTTGTTTTGGTTTTAGGTGTGGTTGTTAATAACTGTTCAGTTTCCTGTCATTTTTACTGTTCATATTTTTTATCTTCTTTTTCTTAGATAAATCCCTTTAACATTTCATATAACAATGGCTTGGTGATGATGAACTTCTTTTACTTGACCTTATCTGTGAAGCACTTTATCTGCCCTTTCATTCTAAATGATAGCTTTGCTGGATACAGTAATCTTGGATGTAGGCTCTTGCCTTTCATGACTTGAAATACTTCTTGCCAGTCCCTTCTTACCTGTAAGGTCTCTTTGGAGAAATCAGTTGACAGTCTTATGGACACTCCTTTGTAGGTAACTGTGACCTTTTGTCTTGCTGCTTCTAAGATTCTCTCCTTCTCTTTCATCTTGGGTAATGTAATGACGATGTGCCTTGGTGTGTTCCTCCTTGGGTCCAGCTTCTTTGGGACTCTGAGCTTCCTGGACTTCCTGGAAGTCTATTTCCTTTGCCAGACTGGGGAAGTTCTCCTTCATTATTTGTTCAAATAAGTTTTCCATTTTTTGTTCTTCCTCTTCTCCTCTGCCACCCCTATAATTCGGATGTTGGAACGTTTCAAGATGTCCTGGAGGTTCCTAAGCCTCTCCTCATTTTTCCAAATTCTTGTTTCTTCATTCTTTTCTGGTTGGATGTTTCTTTCTTCCTTCTGGTCCACACCATTGATTTGAGTCCCAGTTTCCTTCGCATCACTATTGGTTCCCTGTACATTTTCCTTTGTTTCTCTTAGCATAGCCTTCATTTTTTTCATCTATTTTTCGATGAAATTCAACCAATTCTGTGAGCGTCTTAATAACCAGTGTTTTGCTGTGCATCCGATAGGTTGGCTATCTCTTCCTCTCTTAGTTGTATTTTTTCTGGAGCTTTGAAGTGTTCTGTCATTTGGGCCTTTTTTATTTTTTGTCTTTGCATGTCTGTTACTTAAAGGGGCAGAGCCTTAGGTGTTCCTGGGGCGGGGCGGGGTTATGCTGGTCACTGTGCTGTGACGCTGTACATGGGGGAGGGGCCAAGAGGGAGCAATGGCACCCGCTCCACTCTGCGGGATCTCAGTCACTCCCTCTGCTACCCACAATCAAATTGGGCCCCTCCAGTGCTGGTTCCCGAGTGGTTGGGCTTGTGCACACTCTAGGCCCCTGCGGGTCTCTCCAACGACCTCTCCTGTGAGGCTGGGAGTCTCTCTTGCTGCTGCCCCAACCCCCATGGATGTTTTCAATCAGAGGTTTGAGGCTTTATTTCCCCGCGCTGGAGCCCTGCATTACGTGGTCTGCTTTGCTCCCCGCCGTTTGTCCCGGTTTATCTGTGCGCAAGTGTGGGGCTGCGGGGTCTGCTAGTGGTCAGACTGCCTGCCCCATTCATCCCACACTCCACCAGTCTCAGTCCTGCCACAGCCACACAAGTCCTCTCCGCCCCGGTGCCTGTCTCCGCCCCTCCTACCAGTCTGGATGTATGTTTCTTTTTTATCTACTTGGTGTCGGACTTCCTTGCTGTTCGATTTTCTGTCAGTTCTGGTTGTGCGAGGAGGCGCAGTGTGTCTACCTACGCCGTCATCTTGGTTCTCCCTACCTTGATAATTTTTTAAATAATTAATTTTGATTACAAGCTGTCTTTTTGTAGATAGAGATTCCTAAAGCTTAGTTGTGTATTTTTAAATACAGGTTCCACATTTTACTTAAATCAGCTGTGACATGCTAATGCCAATTGGATTACTACATGGAAAAGCCAACAAATAGCCAAAACTTGGGCAATAAAAATGGGTCAGTCATTGATAAGAGTCTGCAACTCCTCTAAATCGTTTTGCAGACAATCAGCATTTCATCCAACTTAGAATGCCAACTAGAACTTTTTTAGTATTTTAAAGTAGACTTTCTGAAAAAACAAAAGTCAAAAAAGGCTAGGCTAGTTACACACCTATTTGAATGGACAAGACCCAGAACACTGACCACAGCAAACACTGGTGAGCATGTGGAGCAGCAGGAACTCTATTTATTCTCACTGCTGCTGGGGATGCAAATGGTGCAGCTACTTTGGAAGACAGTTTCGTAGCTTCTTACAAAATTGAACATACTGTTACCATACAATCCAGCAATCATGCTCCTTGATATTTACCCAAAGGAGCTGAAAACTTCTGTCCACACAAAAACCTGCACATGGATGTTTATAGCAGCTTTATTCATAATTGCTACAACTTGGAAACAACCAAGATGTCCTTCAGTGGGTGAATGGACAAAACATCTCTGGTACATCAGAAAATGGAAGATTGTGCAATGCTAACAACAACAAAAAGAGCCATCAAGCCATGAAAAAAACACAAGGAAACTTAAATGCATATTACCAAGTGAAAGAAGCTAATCTCTAAGGCTACATACTGTACAGAGGGACCAAAAAAACCCCAGAATTATCTTCTGGAGGACAGGCCCCTTGTAGTGCAGGCTTACCCTGCTGGGTATGTTCTAGTAACCCGTCTGTACCAGTGTACTGGCTGGCATTGTTGTAAGCGGCTGTGTTCAGCTTCAGTGAATTTTTTTGAAGACTCTTTCACCACATTTGCCCATTTCCTGATGGGTGATTTACGAGCCCACCTGTCCCCACCACACTGAGTGTTCAGCAGTTTTTGACCAAAAATGGCATGACCCGCGTGCCCCACCCTCCCTATTCGCCAATCTCACCCCATACAACTGTTTCCTGTGGGGGGGCTCCACCCGCAGGGCCCCCCCTCCGGCCGCCACGGATGAGAATAAGTCTACCAAGACATGATCTGCTTGGGGAGGAAAGGTGGCCCTTCTCCTTTGAGAGATTGGCCACCTCTCCTCCCCAAGCAGATCATGTCTTGGTAGACTTATAAGGAGAAGGGCCACCTTTCTTCCCCAAGCAGATCATGTCTTGGTAGACTTATTCTCATCAGTGGCGGCCGGGGGGGGCGGCCTGCGGGCAGAGCCCCCCGACATCTGGCACCCAGAACACGGACCTGAGGATGCAGGACCTGCTTCGACCAGAGGCTACGAGTCATCACAGACCGGCATGCCTATGAGGACAGGGGCAACTCTTGCCGCCCCTTGACGGTAAGGCCCCCAGGTGTGCTCTCATCTGTGGCGGCTGGGGGGGGGGGGTCCTGCAGGTGGAGAACCCCCCAGTTTCCCTGGGTGAAAAGAGTCCTCAAAGGTAAACATTTTGCTGATGTGGAAGAGGTGAAACAAAAAATGGCAGAAGTTACTAAAAAGCATCAAAATGGACAAGTTCAAAAACTGCTTTGAGCCATAGGAAAAAATGTCTTGATAGGTGTATTACATCAAATGGAGAGTACTTTGAAGGTGACTAAAGTTTAAACATGTAAGAGTAAATACACAATTTTTTATAAATAAATTCTGGGTTTTTTTGCGGTCCTCCCTCATATGATTCCAACCATATGACATTCTGGAAATGGTAAAACTATGGAAACAGTAAGATCAGTGGTTGCCAGGAGTTGAGGGGAGGAAGGGGAATGAGCAGGCAGAGCACAGAAGATTTTTAGGGAAGTAAAAATACTCTGTATGGTACTATCAAAGATCATTATACATTTGTCCAAACCCACAGAATATATACCTAAAGAGAAACCTAAAGTAAACTATGGACTCTGGGTGGCTATGATGTATCAATGTAGGCTTATCAGCTATAACAAATGTATCACTCTGGTGGGGGCTGTTGATAATGGATAAAGCTATGAATGTGTGGGGTAGGAGTATATGGGAAATCTCTGCACTTTCAATTTTGCTGAGAACCTAAAACCCCTCTAAATCGGTGCTCTAAAATCTAAAGCTTAAAAAATAAAGGGTATATCCTGATACTACCACCCTGTCCTGCTACCCCCACCAAATAAAGAGATTTTGGGAGGGGGACCTTCTTTTCTTTATTTAGTCAAGACTCCCTGAACTATTTCTAGCCTCACTAACCTGTTCAAAACACCCCCAAATAAAATGAATACTCTTCTCTGCCAATCATTTTCCTCCTCGTGTGTTTACATCCAGATCTGTCTTTGAAGAGATGTTTCACCTTGAACATACATACTCACTGGACACCATCTTCCATTAACAAGTTGGTAAGAGCAAATTGTTACTGATTATAACAACAGGAAGTGATGAGCACAAAGGAAAAATTTAATGACATTATCAACTCTATCTGCTGAACCTTTTAGTCCAGTATTCCTAGTTTAAATATTTTGGAAATTATTTTTTGTATATGATGGTTATTATTTACCAACATCTGTCTTTTGGAAAATGAACTGCTTAAACTTGACACTGTTACAGTTAGTGTAAGTTGCAGGTCCATCTGCCTAGGTGATGAAAAAAACAACTACAACTTGATTCAACTTGGTTTTTTTTCCCCAAAGCAAAACATTCAAAGTAAAACATGAACATTTAATTACCTTTAAATGATACACGAAATAATTTACATGCTATACATTCCCGAACACACTGAACATAAATCCAATTTTATGAGACACACAATCTGCTTTTTGCCAATACATACCCTATAGGTCACTCAGGGTGTTAACTGATTTTTCAGTCCACCAGAGAGCAGATAAACACATATACACGTGCCTCGACTGAAGATTAGAAGATGACAAACCAAAGAGCTGACTATGAGAAATCTTCCATGGAAGATTCAAAAGCCCGTCAGTGCTGGAACCCAGTAACAAGGCACAAACGCCTTCCCTCTGTGGTCACAAAGATGAAGCTTCCCTCCCGATGCTTAAATACCACAAATAATGTTTTATACAGAGTACCTTTCCATTGCTCTTTAAAAAGGAGTATTTTTCCAATCATCATAATTTGTTACAGAAAAGCACTAGAAAACTAAACCGGGTTAGATAAACTCTCATACAATAAAGTTTTTTTCCCACTTGGAAAAGATATTTTGTTCAAAACTAGTAACAGATATAGGCATAACAAAGAGAAGCATGAGGGTCCTTTGCAGATCTCTTTGTACCCTTTAATTATGCCTCATGCCACCCATATCACTTAAATGTTCCATTTTAAAGCCAGCTGGCTCCAGCAGCCCTGACCTCAGGCAACCAGGTCCTGTGTGAATGCTGGCTGCCCCAGCCCAGCAGGCCATCAGCTGCAATGCAGATGCTTTTTTTCTTGTAATTTAAAGATATGTATCGGTACACAGAATAAACAGTGACATGGCAAAATGAAACTCTTCCCAGCATTTAAGTTGTTTTTGTTAAACATTAACTTTGTATTAGGCTATCCTTAATTTTCTTTCTTTTCTTATATATTAACAGAAAATCATATTCGATATAGAAATGACTGCTTTCAGATTCAGATAACCAGGCAAATATTTCTATCTGTATTTCCGTTTTGTTCTTACCCAAAAATGTTTGGGTAAACTGAAAGTGAAATAGTTTAGAAAGACTAGTAACTCATTGAGAGAGAAAATAGTTTAAAAATATGTATGTACTATTCATGTTCTAAGAAGTTTTACAACTTTAGATTTTTTAATTACGTAATTATCAAAGGAATAATGCCAACCACAAAATAAGAATCAACAGTGCAGTAATCCATACACGAAAGACAGTCAAATGTGCTTCATATTAAAAAAAAATCAATAACCTATGTTATAAATAGTAAGTCATCAGATGTAGTACTAAGCAAACTGTAATCAGAATAAAAACTGCAGTTGCACTGATTCTGACTATGGAAGTGGGACGAGCTAAATATGAACTCAACAGTGTATCTCCACACAGGACTACTGTAGCACGCAAGGCCTGCAGTAATGAGAGCGCAATCTACACTGATAAAACCAGGCTGACAGAGGAAAACCAAACAGAAAACCCTGCTCTAGGCTATAAAACCTAAGAGTAAAGAGTAAACTGAGATTTTAAGTCTTTATTAGAAGTATTTTCCATGGCACTTCAACATTAAACACCACTAACAGGTAAAATATGTAAATATTCAGTTACGTGGTTACATAACCCAAAGAACTTGCCATATCAATTATTAAGGGACTGCCTTGTCAAGTTTTGTTTACTGGTGATTAATTATACTTAAGTAAGGCTATTCCTGTTTGGCTATAATTAACATATAAAACATACAGAAATGTCAATTTGCCAGTACACAGTGCAAATTGTGTTTTGAGTAAATTTGCCAATATCATTTGTTTCTTAACAAAAAGTCATTCCTTGTTAGAAATGCAGTTACACTGACTTATTTCTCTCACAAGAGCAGTTATTATCCTTCTTTCAACTATTAACCTACTGTTAAACTCTAAGATCATTATTAGATAAATTCCTTCTGGTCGTGCACACAGATCATCCTCACAATAAACCATTTCTCGCACTACAGTTAGTACAGAAAATACTCTCTGAGTCTAACAAGTCATTCTTGCCACACCATACTCTAAGCTGACCACAGCAGGTTTGGATTTGGAAAACTCCTCAGCGTATTCACTGTAACGATTATCCGCAGGGTTGCTGCCCTCTATAGTTCGAAGAGTATCATTCACAGGTAGCACAGTTTGCTCCTTAAAACATAAGGAGGTTTTGAGGGTAGGTGATTCGGGATGAACTGAATGTAACAATTCCTTGGTGAGAACTCCATCAATTTGCTCATTTCTGTGTTTATTGATTTTCTAGAACAAATACAAATTTGAAAATAATGACTAATTGCATGTAGTACATGCTCAAATATGTAGATGAAAGAAAATACACTTCTTTAAAATGTTCTCTTTAGGTACAATACAAAATTGAATCTTGAAAAATTAGCTACATTAAAATTTAAAGCATCTATACAAAACATACCATAAATAAAGTGGAAAGGAAAAGAACAGACTGGACAAAGCAATTTGTGATATATATAACTAGAATCAGTGCCTGGTATATAAAGAATTCTTCAAATCAGTAAGAAAAAGGCAGATATGCCAACAGAAAAACGAGCAGAGATTTGAATAGGATGTTCACAGAAAAGAAAAAACCAAATGGCCAACAAAAATATGAGAGTCATTCAACTTTACTTACTATCATAGAAATCCAAAACTAAAAACACTTTAAATGTTCAGCAGCTGAATGGACAGACTGTGATCTACTCATAGAAGATAATATTATATAGTACTTATTATCAAAAGAAATGTATTAAAACACACATGGGTAAATTTCAAAACAATGTTGAGAAAATGAAGCACAACAGTAAGTTTATTTCTATATCTTTTTAAAACATGCAGTTTCCACCCCTGGCTGGTGTGGCTCAGCAGACTGAGTGCTGGCTTGCAAACCAAAGGGTTGCCAGTTCAGTTCCCAGTCAGGGCACAGGACTGGGTTGCAGGCCACGTCCCCAGTGGGGGACGCACAAGATGCAACCACACACTGATGATTCTCTCCCTCTCTTTCTTCATCCTTTCCCCTCTCCAAAAATAAAAATGATTAAAATCTTTAAAAATAAATAAATAAAACGTAGTTTCCTAGCTGAATGAAGGGCACGTGTACATTCACGTTGCTTGTCGCCCTTTACACCACATACAAAAACTTTGGTATTTTAAATTACACAAAACTATATTATAAATTGTTGTGGATACAAACTTACATAGTAGAGATGTTCACAAGAATTAACACCAAATTAAGTGAAAGTAGGTGGGAGAAGCCTGAGGAGGAGTATAAGCATCTTCAAATATATCATGTTTCATTTCTTAAAACAAAAACATGACTCCCATGCCCACACTCACTATTCACCCGATCTTACCCTGAGAGACTTTTTTTGTTTCCCTGATGAAAAAAGTCCTCAAAGGGAAACATTTTGCCAATGGAGAAGAGGTCAAATAAAAAACGGCAGAAGCACTAAAAGGCATCAAAATTGACAAGTTCAAAAACTGTTTTCAGCAGTGGGAAAAAGGTCTCGAGAGGTGTATTGCATCAAATGGAGAGTACTTTGAAGGTGACTGAAGTGTAAACATGTAAGAATAAATACACAACTTTTTATAAATAAATTTTGGGTTTTTTGGGTCCCCCCTCATATACTAATTTACACTAAGAACACAAGTAAGGAAGTAAAGTAATTTAATATTCCAAATATATTACATTAGATAATTCTGAATACTTACAAATTCTAAGTCTTTAATGTCTTTCTCTAACTGTTTATTTTGCTCATTCATTTTCATAATTACATTACATACTGACTCCCTGGGATGTAATGTTCGGTCAAATTGGTGGTACATGTTTCTCCAAAACCTTTATGACCAAAAAAAGAAAAATTTCAGTAAATAAAAGTGAGAAAAGATAGAACATAAATGTTCAAAGATGCCAACTTACTTAAAATGGAAGGATACTGTATTTGGCTCCAAAACAGCAAATTTCTGAGATTTGGAACTATAGAGAGGATTTGAGTACTTCTCTTGGTCATCCAGAAGAAACGGCCACAGGGAGTAAGTCTTCTCCTTTAACCTAACATGAGAGAAACATAAATATCTTTCTCGTAGATGCCAATACTCAGTTTTATAAACCAAGCAATTGTTTTGCAAGTAGAGTTAAGTTTTAGTTTTTCCTTCAGTTCACATTCTAATGCCACCTTCTCTCTGAGTTTTGTTTGCTCCTTCTCTGCACTTTCACTTATAATCGTGTAATGAAACCATGTCGATCGAACACAACACAGGTATGTCCTTTTCTCCCAAACCACACACTTGAAGAGATTAATTCTCACAATTTCATAATCTTGGTGTCTGTTACACCTATTTCAAATTACCACCCACATACAGCTGGCCCTTGCATGACACAGGTTTGAACTGCACAGGTCTAACACATGTCCACAAAATACACAGGGTTCAATAAACACGGTGTTGGCTCTTCATATTCCTTACATGGATGCAGCGAACCATGACCAAAAACAGTGCTTTCAAATCCATGGGTACCGAGGGCCAAATTAAAGTATATGCAGATTTTCAACTGCACAGGGTTGGTGCCCCTAACCCCCACGCTGTTCAAGGGTCAACTACACAGAGAATGACACTGTGTTTCCATTTGGCCTCATTCTCCTAGCCCCCTGTCTGTGCTGTAATGGCAGGGACAGATTTAAGTGTGGGTGGTACCAATAAAGGAAATTAGGAAAACTCAGGACATTTTTCAAGCACTTTAAAATGCCAATGATACTTCAAATTGAACAGTAAGTAGGTGAAGTAGGTGGGTAAAGGGTAGAATGGTTTTAGAACTATCTACCAAATAAACGTAAAATAGATAAGGATAGAGAGGGAAAGGTGGAGAATCTGCTCTTTCTTCCATGACCCCTAAGATAACCAAGAGATGTGTTCTTAGAGAACTACTAGGAAATATGTGCTTTTATTACATCTTCCTATTTATGAGAATGTTTGACACTAAATGAGAATTGTTTTTTCCTAAAAAACAGCTCTGTACTCCAAGTCACCTCCCCTATTTATGAAAAAAAAAACCTTTGAGATGTTATAGCACAGAGCTAAAGTCCTAATGTTCTCTGATTTGTTCATCTCTGTCATACTCTATTTCACCTGTGATTCCCTTTACACATCTTCAGATTCCTCCACATGCTCCCAGTTCTGCCTTCAACTCTGCTGGGAATGACAGCATCTGGCTGTCTTCAAACTACTGCACCAGATTTAGCCTAACATGTCACCTGGATGTTCAAAATCTGTAACTGCTCTTCATTGACTACTGTAAGAAACCTAACCTGAGAAGCTAAGGACTGTGAGATAGATCTCCCTTGCATCACAATTAAGCCAGAAGCACCTAATCCCAAAGACTGGTTAGGGAAAAAACAGATGTACACTGCAGTCAGATAGGTAAACTTATCTCCCCAAAGAACTGTCTGTGTAGAAATGTGAGGAGAGCTATAAGGCTTCATCTTACCTTAATAATTTAAGACACTTAACTTAGTAGCCAATACTTTCTAGAACATAAAATAAATATATATATATATTCAGACTGGAAAGAAGCATAAGGGGTGTTTCTAGGGTTTGGTAATCTTTCTTGTTCTGAATGCTGGTTACGCAAGTGAATGACTTGCAGATTTATTAACCTTCACACTTAAGATACATGTACTTTTCTGTATATGCTATACTTCAAATTACAGTTTTAACAATGTGTTTCTACTTTTACCCTGAGGGTGTGAGAGATACTCAGAGCATACTTGGCTTCAGAAATACAGGCAATAAAATCTTTGCCAAAAATGTACTTCTAGGAGTCCAAAATGGCTGCAGAATAAATGGAAGCTACACTCATATGTTCCAAGCGCTAACCTGGATTTACATCTAAATTATAGAGCAATCAACCTGAGTAACCAACTAAAGTCTAGCTAAACTGGAGGATTTTCAGAAGAAGCCACTCAGAAACTGGCAAGAAGAGTAGAGATGTGGAAAGGGCTGCGCCCTACACCCATGCACAGTGGCTGAAAAGCCAGAGGGATATCTCTTCACTGCAACACTCCCTGCCACCAGAAGCATCGGGTCTCAACCCCACATAGGGATCCCCAACCTAGAGCAACAGAGATGGCAAGAGGAGCACACACAAAATCTGGTGGTGAAAATCAGTGGGGATTCAGCCTGCCTAGGAGAGAAGACAGTCTGGTAGAGACGCAGGCACCACCTTCCCAGGGTCCAGCACTCCTGTGTTACAGCACCAGCCAGGGGAATGCACTGCCTGGTTCTCCAGCTACTGGTGACTCCACCCTGTTGTGCTCAGGCCCTGCAGAGGGGTCTGCTGGCTGCACCTAGCAGAAACATTTGGAGTACTCTTTTTCTAGAGAAGCTCTTGGCAGAAACTCAGTGACTGAACAGTGTAGCTTTGGAAAGAGGACCACTCTTCCCCACCTCAGACACACAGCCAGTGCCCTCCGCCAATTCGTTAAATCACCTGGCCTGCCCTTACCACTCTGTGGCCCCGTCCTGCTGAGTTCGGTTGCACAGGGGGATCACAGTGCCTTACAGAGATGCAACTTTTGGAGCACCATATCCCAGGGAGGCTTTTGTCCAGCAATCAAATGGGCAGGTGCTGGGCTGTGTGACTACATTGCAGGGGGTCCACTCCTATCTCCCCTGCAAGCTCAGCCCATGCTATGCTCGGGAAGGGAAAAAAGTGCCCACTATTGCTGCCACAACACAGGATTCTGCTGGCCAGGATCTCTGTCACCCACCCCCTTTTACAGGCTTGTCAGCACCAGCCCCAACAGGAGACTTTGGATCTGCATCCTCAAGTCCCAGTGGCTCCACCCTGCTGAGCTCAGTTCCACAGGGAGGAAGGGACTGCTGCTCTGAGTTGGGACATTAAAAGTGTGCCTCCCACATAGGCTATTACTCTGCGACCAGGACGAAGTGCTTGGCCCCTCCTGCAGGCTTGGCCCGTACCACCCCAAGGAGAGACTCTTTTGATCTCTCTCCCCACTCTCCCCAGAGTCCCGATGGCTCTGCCCTGCTGAGTTTGTTCTGGCAGAGGGGATGGCTGGCTGCACCCAACCTGAACCTGCGGTGTGCTCCTCCTGGGGAACTAGAGTTGGAGACTCTGGCAGAGACTGAGTGGTTTGGTTCTGAAGTAGGGGTCACTTACCCTTCACTGAGTGCCTGACCACACGGCCCCCAAGCAGGGGATGCACCAGCCTGGTTCTCCTGACCCTGGTCTCCCTGCCATACCAAGCTCACAACCTGTGGAAGGGACTGTGGGTCAAAGATTGGGCCCACTGTACAGTCTTTCTGCAGAAGGCTCTGGAGGAAGACCAGGCAACCTTAGGGGGAAGTGGAGTAGCTGACAGGCGGAGGCAGACTTCAGAGAGCCTCCAAACTTTTACACACCTGCCCAGCTCTAAACTGGAAAAAGCTGACTACTGTACACAGATTGGCTCCTCCCACATTCCCCCTCAGCCCAGCAGATGCAGCCATAATCAGTGAATGGCATGGTAACTCCAGATAGATATCCCAAGGCCAATCCACACAATATCTGACATAAACTGTACCTGAATCCCACCCAAGTAAATCCAGAACCAACACAACTAGTGGTGGGCTATAAAGCCACACCAGAGCTCTACCCAACTAGTCACACAAGCAGGACACGCGAAGGGGGATTCCAGCAGGCACCAGAGCCTACCTGAAGCAACTCCACCTCAGTGGTCAGCCCTTGTACAGTGACTCACATATAGTGATTGAGGTTTACCCTTACAGACAGCCATCCTGAAGGGTTAACTCCACCCACAAAAGGGCCAACAGGATTCAAGATTCAACTACAACAGGAGAGTGGGTGCACATAACCCACAAGAAACACTCCTGCAGCATGGAGCTCAGGTGATCTGGAAGATTGTGCCACTGAGCCCAATAAGACACCTACGTCATAAAGATATAACGAGTTCGGGAATCACAGCAGATTTACCTAATACACAGAATTAAAATGGGGAAAAAAAATATGCCCCAATGAAAGAATAAGAGAAATCACCAGAAAAAAATTAAATGAAATGGAAGAAACCAAAATACCAGAAGCAGAATGTAAAACAATGGTTATAAGAATACTCAAGGGAGAACCAAGATGGCGGCGTAGGTAGACACACTGCGCCTCCTCGCACAACCAGAACTGACAGAAAATCAAAGGGCAAGGGGGTCCGACACCAAGAAAATACAAAATAAACATTCATCCAGACTGGTAAGAGGGGCGGAGACGGGCACGGGGTGGAGAGGACTCGCGTGGCTGTGGCGGGACTGAGACTGGCGGAGTGTGGGACAAATGGCGCAGGCAGTCTGAGCACGGGCAGACCCTTCGGCCGCACATTCGCACACAGATAAACCGAGAGGGCCGGACTCAGAGTGGCGGAGAGCGGGGCAGGCAGAGCAGCGGGTAGCACCCCACGGCACCACATTCGTGCACAGATAAACAGGGCGAACGGCGGGGAGCAAAACAGACCGTGCAACCCAGGGCTCCAGCGTGAGGAAATAAAGCCTCAAACCTGATTGAAAACACCCGTGGGGGTTGGGGCGACAGGAGAGACTCCCAGCCTCACAGGAGAGGTTGTTGGAGAGACCCACAGGGGCCTAGAGTGTGCACAGGCCCACCCACTCGGGAACCAGCACCAGAGGGGCCCAGTTTGATGGTGGGTATCAGAGTGAAAGATTGAAATCCGGAGGAGAGTGAGGCGGGCGCCATTGCTCCCTCTCGGCCCCTCCCCCACGTACAGCCCAGCGGACCAGCGTTACCCCACCCTGTGAACACCTAAGGCTCCGCCCCTTAAAGTAACAGACACGCAAGACAAAAAAAAAAAAAATGGCCCAAATGACAGAACACTTCAAAGCTCCAGAAAAAATACAACTAAGCGAGGAAGAGATAGCCAACCTATCGGATGCACAGTTCAAAACACTGGTTATCAAGATGCTCACAGAATTGGTTGAATCTATTCGAAAACCAGATGAAAAAATGAAGCCTATGCTAAGAGAAACAAAGGAAAATGTACAGGGAACCAATAGTGAGGCCAAGGAAACTGGGACTCAAATCAACGGTGTGGACCAGAAGGAAGAAAGCAACATCCAACCAGAAAAGAATGAAGAAACAAGAACTCGGAAAAATGAGGAGAGGCTTAGGAACCTCCAGGACATCTTGAAACGTTCCAACATCCGAATTATAGGGGTGGCAGAGGAGAAGAGGAAGAACAAAAAATGGAAAACTTATTTGAACAAGTAATGAAGGAGAACTTCCCCAGTCTGGCAAAGGAAATAGACTTCCAGGAAGTCCAGGAAGCTCAGAGAGCCCCAAAGAAGCTGGACCCAAGGAGAAACACACCAAGGCACATCATCATTACATTACCCAAGATTAAACGCAAGGACCTACATCCAAGATTACTGTATCCAGCAAAGCTGTCATTTAGAATGGAAGGGAATATCAAGTGCTTCTCAGATAAGGTCAAGTAAAAGAAGTTCATCATCACCAAGCCCTTATTATAGGAAATGTTAAAGGGAGTTACCTAAGAAAAAGAAGATAAAAAATATGAACAGTAAAAATGACAGCAAACTCACAGTTATTAACGACCACACCTAAAACAAAAACAAGAGCAAACTAGGCAAACAACTAGAACAGGAACAGAACTATAGAGATGGAGATCACATGGAGGGTTGTCAATAGGGGAGTGGGAGGGGGAGAGGGGGGGAAAGGTACAGAGAATAAGTAGCATAGATGATAGGTGGAAAATAGACAGGGGGAGGGTAAAAATAGTGTAGGAAATGTAGAAGCCAAAGAACTTATAAGTATGACCCATGGACATGAACTATAGGGGGGAATGTGGGAGGGAGGGGGTGGGCAGGATGGAGTGGAGTGGGGGGAAGGGAATGGGACAACTGTAATAGCATAATCAATAAATATATTAAAAAAAAAAAGAATACTCAAGAACTTTAGGGGAAGAATGGATGATCTCAGTGAGCACTTACAGAGATAGTAAGCATTAAAAAAGACATAGATACCATAAAAAATAACCAGTCAGAAATGAAGAATATAACACCCAAGCAGAGCATCAAAAAGGAAAGAGAATTTTTAAAAATAAGGAATATGTAAGGAACCTCTGGGACAACATCAAATGTAACAACATCTGCATCATGGGGGTACCAGAAAGAGAAGAGAGTGAACAAGGGATAGAGAACTTGTTTGAAACAATGATGGCTGAAAATGTCCCTAACCTGAAGAAGTAAAAAGTCACATAAGTTCAGGAAGCACAGAGTGTCCCAATTAAGATGAACCCAGAAGGGCCCTTACCAAGACACTTATTAAAATACCTAAAACCAAGACTACTCTATCCAGCAAGGCTATCATTTAAAATTAAAGGCAAAATAAAGAGCTTGCCAGACCAAAAAAAAAAAAAAAGGTAAAGAAGTTCATTACCACCAAACCTGTATTGCAAGAATGTTAAAAGGGCTGCTTTAAAAAGAGGGGAGAGGAGGGAAAAACATAGATATAAAGAATGAAATGAAATAAAATACAGCTAAGTAGGAAAAAATTCAGTTTTTTTCATACTGTCAGAATATTTCATTAAGTTCAACTACAATTTATGTTAGACCTCAGCTAAGGAAAAAAAAAAAAAAAGGAGCCCATTTAATCAAACCATCTTACTTGAGTTCTTCTCTTTCCTTCTGACAATTTCCAAGGAAGTTTCCAAATTGGCATGAATGAATATGTTCATGGATCTGAAGAAGAAATGCTTCATTGAATTCAAAGGCTTGTGGAAACTGTTCAGTCAAATGCCACACACATTCCAAGAACTGAGTAAACACTGGTGAGACTTCCTTTGGGTCACCATCCAAATGGCCACACCTAAACCCCCCAGAAAAGTACAAGCTATTAAAAATGCCTCTGAAAGAAATCAATTGTTCAGGTGACATTAAACATACATCAAAAAAAAAAAGTTCTAAAACATTGTGTCATTGGCATAAAAAAACCCTAATGTTTTAATTGAAACCACTTATACTTAGGAGTTCTTGAACCACAATTTTAAAGGATCTATTACCTTCTACCTACTACAATCCAGACAAACAGGAAGGTAGGCAATAAATTGCCATAAAAATTAACAAAGGTATGAGAACTGAAAGAAATGACAAAAATTAAATCAGTCTTCATACAAAAAACTATATTTCACTCTCACCTCCCATTGGATAAGCAAGTTCATGAAAAATGGAAACATTTAGGTACTCTAAACTAATTTTTCTATTTTTACAAAATATATAAATGTGCAACTGTGACTGACTCACCTCTCTGAAAATTTATGTCCAAAGGAGATCCAATCCTTTTCTATTAAAACCTTAATGAAAAAAAGTAAAATCCATTTTATAACTACTTACAATTTTTTGTTTAGAATGGATTAAATCCTATTGTCTTAAAAATACCATTTACACTTTGCAAATAAAACAAAATTTTAAGATTACAGGCAAAAGACAGCAAGAACCGAGATTAGAAGTTGGTTTAACAAAGGATGAAGATGATACATAAAAAGAAATACAGGAGTGTTGTAACTTAAATTGTTTCTATTGTATTTATTCCATTTTAAGTAAAGAGTGTATGTTACAAAGCACTGTTGCATTTACATTTTTTTATGTATAATGATGATATTTGCCTAGAAAAAAGGCTAGGAAAATGTAATCAAGTGTTAACAGTGGTTAATTGTGCGTGGTAGACTGGGTTATGTTTTAAACCTTTTCATTTACTTGTACATCACTTATATAATACTTAAAAAAATGATAAAGAGACCAATGAAAAGTTTCTATTCAAATCAATGCTAATATCTAACCTCTTAAATGTACTATCATTTCTTGTCACAACTCTACTGAAATAATAGGGTTCTAATTTTTTCAGTCTAACTAATGTAAACAACATATCTTAATATTTAATATATAATTTAATGCATAATCACCAAGTACATCCTTTTCACAGTGTCCAAATTGCCACTTTTAGATTCTCTGACTTGGTCTTAAATCTCTCAGAAGACCACATAACGGGACGAGAGAAGATGCAGTTTCCGGAGTCACACTGCATGGACTCTAGTTCTAGCGTCACCACTTTCACACCCATGTGACTTCGGGCACGTGAACTCCAGGCTGTAGTCTCAGCTTTTACTACAAGGCCTCTGCCATTCTTCTATACACCGACATCTAAAACTTAAAACCTTTCTCGCTAAATGTATTCCTCTGCTTGTCTCAGTGAAGAGCAGAACAGCACCATTCATCCTAACAACTGAGTCCCTAGCCTGGAAAGCATCCTCTCTGTAAACAACTCTCACTGACTCTCCTGCCTTAATATCCTTGCAGGTTGGCACATCACCTCCTCCCTCCATTTATGCGGTACCGCCTTAGTTCTGGCTCTCCAGTTATCGCAACAGTTTCTATACTGGTCTCCTAACCTCCATTCCCACTCCCCTCTTCCTTCAAGACACCAAACCATCCTTTTCAAAGCATGTTAACGTTTCCCTTGTTTAAAGCCCTCTAATGGCTCTCACTACCCAAATTCTAGTTTTCTCTTCCTCAGGCCTCCATGTCACTATATTCTTCTGCAACCAGGCTCCCCTCCCCCAACACTCACCCTGAATCCCACACACTACACATTACCTGTCGTCACCTAAAAGAGCTACTCTTTAGCTTTTACTGCTCCGTTTGCCTGGGAAGGTCTCACATTGTCCCTGGTCATGTATTACATGATTTCATTTGGATGTCTAATGAACAATTAAAGCCAAACATTGCAAGGAAAATATTCCTTATCTTACACCCACTAAGTAAGCAGAACATTATTTTGTTGACAACACTTCCATTTGTCTTCCCAGATTCAATGTGTTAGTGCCACAAAAGACTGGTGCTAAAAGGGACCTAGTGATGTTAAGCCTTCCCTTGCTTTAAGATGGTACTGTATTTAATAATTCTAAACTACAGAAAACTTTCTCACATCTCTTCATTTACTACTTGCCATGAGTTAAGATATAAATTTTGAAAAAATGAGTTAATCTGATCATACATTAAAAATCAAAACAGAACAAAGCAGAAAATAGGTTCAATTAGAAATTTAATCTTCAGATAAAAATCATGCTTCCTACCATTTAACTACAATTAACAAATGAAGGAATTTGAAATAGAAAGATTCTTCTAGAATGTAATTTTTAAGTACTCTTATTTATGCCTTGTTTTACTACATTACTTACATTTGTTAGATAAATATAAGGGGAAAATACCGAGTATTTCTATTGTAACATTGTAGGAAAAAACAACTTTTAAATCTAAAATTTTTTGTCAAAGAAGTGGCGCAAATGAAAATCAGTCTCATCCAACATTTCTCCGTGCCAGCACTACTGACATTGCGGGCCAGATGACTAACTCTTTGTTGTAGGACTGTCCTGTGCAATATAGGGTACTTCATAGCATCTGGGGACTCTACTAGCTAGATGCTGGTTGCACCCTTTCTGTTCACTATACCAATCAAACCTGTCTGCTAATATTACCCAATGTCTCCTGGGGGGACAAAATCACTCCTTTGGGAGAACCACTGTTTTAGCCAAATAATTCCTTACCATGAATCCTTTGACTGTCCTGTAGTAGGAATCCAATAAAAGAGAGCCAAGGGAACAAACCTGGGAAGTCCTATCCCAGCCATCAGAACAATGCACCAACACACTTGCATTTTCAACCATTATTGCCTGAAAAGAAAGATCACATACTTAGATTCTAACAGGATCCATTTTAAGTGAATCACTAAGTTCTACTTACTCAAAAACCATTAAGTACTGCATTATAAAGAAGAGCTAGGACTGTAATGCTGCCGCAACATAATTTCCAAAAAACAAGACAAAACACGAATCAAACAAACAAAAACAAAAATTCTATTTCAAAGTGCCTGAAAAAAATGTTAAGTGCTACATGATAAAGCTTAAATTAAGTGAACTTCATTAGAGAGGTAAAACATAATAAAAATTATCTGACTGGTCCCTGGCTGGTGTGGCTCAGTGGACTGAGTGCTGGCCTGAGAACCAAAGGGTTTGATTCCCAGTCAGGACACATGCCTGGGTTGCAGACCAGGTCCCCAATAGGGGGCGTATGAGAGGCAACCACATACTGATGTTTCTTTTCCTCCCTTCCTCCCTTCGCCTCTCTCTAAAAATAAATAAATAAAATCTTTAAAAAAAATTTATATGACTGGAAAACATACCAGCACTTAACATAATAAATCCATTCCTTCCCAACCATTATAAACCCCCAAACCAAATATAAGCAATGAAGAGTTACTTTGGCTAAGAAGATTGCAGCATCCATGACAGCTTTGATATGGCGAAGCCATCCTGAGCTTTCTAAACCAGAGTAGAAATCATTGACAGAAAGACCTTTGGTGCCATTAACTAGAAGAGGGGGGAAAACATTTCAATTAGAATGGGCTAATAAAATCTTCACTTTTCCTATTCAACATATTGCTAGGTGAGTGAATTGGGGAAGAAGAGGCAAAATAAAGAGGCAAAACTTATTTTAAATGAAAAGATGCCCCCAGAAGCTCAATGATAATTTTTTTGTTATATTTTGCTGTCATTCCTTGTGCTTAAAAAAATACTCTTATCTGGTTTGAAAAAATATTTGCAGCTCAAGTGTTTAATTAAAAACAGTCTGATATTTTAATTTTTAAAATTCCATACCATGACTAGAAAGATACCTTACTATCTAAATGAAACAGTATCATAAATTAATCTTAACTATACTGACTAATCAAGAATGTCTAACAATAGCAATTTTTTATAAAACCATTCAAATTGTACTGTCTAATACAGTAGCTATTACCCAAATATAGATAATGAATACCTGAAATGTAGGTAGTCCCAACTGAGATGTATTGTATGTATAGAATTTCTAAGACTTAAAGGCAAAAAAGTAAAATATATCATTATAAATTTTTAATATGATTATGTTACATGTTTAACAGTGTTTTTATTAGGTTAAATACACTATTAAAATTAATTTCAACTGTTTCTTTTTACTTTTTAAAATGTGACTACTAGAAAATTTCAAATTTGTAATTAAATATTTTGTTTGACTAGCGTTATATTTCTATGCAGCAAAGCTGACTAGAAGGTAAGCAATAATCATACCTTCCAGTAACTTCTGAAGACTTGACCTCATGACATGAATATTTTCAATTCCAACAAACTGAAATCTAATATTAGAATAGTTGTCTTCATTTTCATAACCTTTTCCAGCTGCTCTGTTGGCCATTGCATTCAGCTAAAAATTTAAAATTTATAAATTTAGAGACAATTGCTTTTATCTAGCAAATTACCAAAATATCATGAAAACACTAAATAAACTAATTTAAGCCAGCACACAGTTTAAAGGAACGCATCACAAGTGAATATGCTAACATTTTTTAGCAAGTAAAAGTCTCAGATTACTAATAGCAAAGAAGGGTACCATAAAGAGACAGTATGATTGCTGCATAATGGAAAGGTCAGACAAGAAGTTCCCCACAAATAATTCACGAAACTAATTCACTTAGGTTTTTAGTCAGCTTTCCTTATGTTTGTAATATTTCAAAATCTAAAACCAGAAAGATCTCCTAGCTAAATCTTAAATGATTCAGAGATTAGCAGAGCTGGGTAGTTACATAGGTCAGATTATTTGAGGTCCTCTATATTAAAGACCACACAGTATATAACATGGCATATAATCTGCTAGCTTGATAGAGCTTCAAGAATTGGCCCACAAATAAACTGGTCTCTAAGGCAGAAAAGAGACTGCCCATAACCCCATAATTTCTAGCTTTTAGATCAAATGCTATCAGATGTTCACTTAAGATTTGCCACGTTTAATTCTTTCAGACTAGGATTTCATATAGCACATTATTACAGTTTACTAAATATTCTTGTGAACCTAAATGAAACAGAACCTAAATTTGAGGAAAAACTAGTAGCTTTTCAGTGTATTGGGGCCCATGTTGGTAACAAGTACAGTTAAATTGTATTTACTCACTGGTTATTCAGCACTTATGATTACTGAGGTTAACAGTTAGATATTTAAAATGTTTCTACATTATTACTATTTGAGTTTAACTAGTAAAACAAAACAATCAAATATAGATACATTTTCTCTGTAGAAGTCAGTTACACAGTCTTAGATCCTGAGAAACAAATCACCCTCAGACGTTATCTTCAGAAAGTCTTGTTACAATCTTTTTATATCTATTATCACCTAAAAATAGTTCTAACCAACTAAGCCATCCAAATTACACAAAGAAGTAAAATAAAACTTTTCTTACAAATCACCAACACTTTCTGTCTTCTAAGAAAGTCTTTCCTTTTTAAGAAAAGATTACCAAATTATCAGTTTCTAATTTGTAATACTCCTTAATATACTCAAATTAATCGTATCATGTTTTCCCCATTATCTTTTGTAAGACTGCATAATGATGAGAATTACTTCTAACCAGCAACCATTCTTTTCAACAAAGCTGCCTATAATTGTGGTCTATAAGGCTCACTCGCTCTTTTTCATCGCTTTCTCTTATTTTCTCATCATTCCAGATTTTTGAAGAAATCCTCACTATAATTCTGCCAATGTCCTTTTGAGTAGCCCACCAGCTCTGTACTCGATGCTAAAATAAAAATTAAAAGTAATGTTAGCTATTATCATTGTGGATTTTAATTACTTTAGTTTCAGGATCATACAAGAAATGGTTGCTTAACTGTGTTTATAAAAAGAAAAATGGAGCCCTACGTGGTGTGGTTCAATTGGTTGGAGCATCATCCCATGAACCTAAAGGTCACGGGTTCAATTCCCAGTTAGGGCTCATACCCAGGTTGCACGTTTGGCCCCTGTTTGGGGCACCTACAAGAGGCAATTGATCAATGTTTCTCTCTTACATTGATGTTTCTCTATGCATCTCTCTCCCCTCCCTTCCCCCATCTCTAAAATCAATAAGCATGCCCTGGGATGAGGGTGAAAAGAAATGGACTGCGACATTTGTCCCAATGATTTACCTTACACAAAATTTTACCTTACACAATGGCTACCTAACAGAACTATTTCCCCTTCACTACTTATAATTTTCTAGTTCACTGTTTCCTAAGTTAACTCACTATGTATTTTCCCTATTTTCTCAAATATTTCAAATTAAGGTCCATTATTTTAACAGTGTTTGCCAACTGAAAATTCTAACTCAATTTTCAGTTTTTCACAACACACACACAATTTAGTATTTCTTCGCAATAACAATACTAACTTGTATACATCATTAATAGTTCCCAATAAAACTCAGAAAACACAGGAAATCGCTATCTGTGTTACTGGGAAATTGAATTTCTAAGTTGGTATCCTTTAAAAGACTGATTTCCTTAATATCATTAGCTTTGGTTAATTTAAAACTAGCATTCAATATGTTAAAGGTGGACAAATGAATAACTCTTTTAACATAACAAAGATAATTAAACAGACTGTAGTGTATTCAAGGCACATACTTTGGGCCTGGTATCCACAACATACATATAGCGATTGGCTGGATTGGCTTTACTAATGGCTTGAAGCAAATGTTCATCCTCCAGGCACCTGGCACTGAATCCTGACAGTGGCTGACTACATCGACAAATGGCAGCCTAATTTTAAAAAGACAGAAACAGATTATCTAAAGAGGTCTGAAACATGTCTTTTACAATGCTTAAAAGGAAAACAAGTTAAAATCAAATGTGCTATCTGTTTAAAAGTTGGCAGGACAATTAGAAGGCATTAACTTTGAAATCCTATTTGAATTAAAATACTACTTTAACATCTTCATATTACTTAATTTTTCCCAATATTCTCTTCCAAGAAGCTTAAATGCCTCCTTACCTAGTTGGATAAAAAAATACCTTAGGTCCTTAGGAGTAACATCTGGTTAATTCTCTATCACGTAACCTACTAAGATACTTTCTGTGCCCAAGATTACAAGATAATTTCAAATAAAGTTCAAGTAAGAGATCAGTCAATAAATACAAAAAAGGATTTTTTAAAATAGCAAGCAACATTTAAACTTTTTCTTTCCAAAGGCTTTCAGACCTCTACTTAGAAATCAGCAATCTTTATATAAAATGAGCCATAAAATGAGAAAAATGAGTTTCAATCCAAATTTGGGTTAAACTATAGTCAATCCAAAAGGGCAACAATTATCTATAAGAAGTAGTGAATGTCAGATTAGATATTTACTGTTGTTCAAAGTCTTAAAAAAGTCCTAGCTGGTGGGGTTCAGTGGATTGAACACCGGCCTACAAACCAAAAGGTCGCCGGTTCAATTCCCATTCAAGGCATGCACCTGCGTTGCAGGCCAGGTCCCAGTTGGGGGCATGAGAGAGGGAACTGGTTGATGTCTCTACCTCTCTTTCTCCCTCCCTTTCCATCTCTCTAAAACTAAATTAATAAAATCTTTAAAAAAAGTTTTATAAAGCTTTAGACCTACATACTTTTTATCCAATCTCATCATACCAAACCCAACTTAACCCTACCCAAACATTTCAACTACATTATCCTTTTTTAAAAAAAGGTACATAGATTCAGATGTTCACCTGTTTTAAATTTACACATTAAAAAAATTATAAAAATTTAATAAAATGAGGATTGCCTTATTACATTTTTTTCAGACCTACTTCCTGATTTGTTAAGTTAGGCATTGAATATCTACTTTTAGCCCAGATTTCCAATTAAAAACATATACAAAGATGGGTGTTTCAAACAAAGGCCATATTCAATCATAACTCCCTATGACTTTGCTACAAAAATTAGATTGGAAAGTTTTGTTTAAAGTTTTACTTACTACCTCTGGCTTCCTTCTAAACCCCAACTTGAGGTTCTAATAAATAAATTTAATATGTAAAAACTAAAAGATCAAAGAGAAAAAGGAAAGGAGGGAAAAATTGAGTAAAGATGTCAATAAAATTTGAGAAAATGAAAGCACACTGACATGGAATAACCAATTTACCAGAGCAAAGAGGGCTGCCAAACTTTATGAGTCAATAAGAAGCAGGTATTTCAAGGAGCAAAATCCCAGACAGGCTCAGGATTTGGTATCTCTGAAAGCCTGAGAGGGAGCATAACTAAAAACAATCAAATTGGCTGAATGTCTAAGGACTAGTTAACAATCCCAGATCTTCCCTTACCCTCAAGAAAAAGTTTATTCTATGAAAAGGATTAACCTGAAGACTCTGGGCAATAGGCACACAGCTGTGGTTGCACACCCTCCCCCTCAAAAAAACAGGAGGAGTAAGTAAAGCCTACATAACAAAATGTGAGGTCTTCCTATCTCTCTTCCCACATCTGGACCCTGGCCAGACTTACCACACACATTGGGACAAAGATCACAAGAGAAAGAAGAATCCAAAGATAGCAATCACTCATGCATACAAACTTCTAAACAGCTTTGTAGTACCTCACTCTTAAATAAGAGAGGCCGGGCAAGAATCAACTAGTTGAAAGACATGAAAAACAAAAAACAAAATTAGCATAAAGAAAGAAACTGAGTGAAAGGATAACTAGTGTGGGGAGCATAAGAATTTTTTTTAAAAAATCCCTAACATCTTCAGAGAACTAAGTCATCACATCCAAAAATAGAAAACTCTTTAAAAAATTCAAAAAACAGGAATTCTTGGATTTTTAAAACACTATAGCGAAAAAAAAGGGTCTAAGAGATGGTTGGAGGTGAAGCTCAGGAAATCGCCCCTATCCCAAACCTTACAGTGAGACTTACAGACACAATCAAGCACAGAAGGAGATGGAAAATCAAAGACAGAATTAAGAAAAATGGAGGCTTATGCTAGAAAGCCCAATTGTCAAGCAATACATACAAAAGTACAAAAAAAAAAAAAAATTAAGGAAAGAGTGGAAGTTATCAAAGAAATAGAGAGGCAATTTCCCACAGGTGAGACCTGAGTTTCCAGACAGAATTTAAAACAACACATGAAGGCACATAACTGTGAAGTTTCAGAACACTGGGAAAAAGAAGAGTTTAAAAGCTTCCAGAGAGGACTTCTGGCCAAGATGGAGGTGTAGGCAGACACACTGTACCTCCTCACAAACCAAAAGAAGGACAACAATTTAAAAACAGAACTGACAGAAAATCAAACTGTATGGAAGTCTGACAACCAAGGAGATAAAGAAGAAACATTCATTCAGACAGGTAGGAGGGGAGGAGACGGGCAGCTGGGCTGAGAGGGCTGGCGGAGCAGTGAGGCATCAGATTGTGGAGCAGAACAGGCAAGGCTGCAGCTGGCGGACACGTGAGGCAGTGGCTGACAGACCCTGCGGTCCTACACTGGTGCTTGATAAACCGAGAGGAACAAAGAGGGAGGAAAGCAGACCTCGAAACCCCAGGGTTCCATTGTGGGGAAATAAAGCCTCAAACCTCTGACTGAAAACACCTATGGGGGTTGAAGCAGCAGTGGGAGAAACTCCCAACCTCACAGGAGAGTTCATTGGAGAGACCCACAGGGTCCCAGAACATACACAAACCCACCCACACAGGAATCAGCACCAGAAGGGCCCACTTTGTTTGTGGGCAGTGGGGGAAGTGAGTGAAAGCTAGCAGAGAGTGGAACAAGCGCCATTGTTCCCTCTTGGACCTCTCCCCCACACACAGCGTCACAGTGCAGCAACGTGGGTTACCCCACCCTGGTGAACACCTAAGACTCTGCCCCTTTACATAACAGGTTCGCCAAGACCAAAAAAAAAGGCCCAAATGACAGAACACTTCAAAGATCCAGAAAAAATACAACTAAGCGAGGAAGAGATAGCCAACCTATCAGATGCACAGTTCAAAACACTAATTATAAGGATGCTCACAGAATTGGTTGAATTTGGTCGTAAACTAGATGAAAACATGAAGACTATGCTAAGAGAAACAAAGGAAAATATACAGGGAACCAATAGTGATGGGAAAGAACTGGGACTCGAATCAACGGTGTGGACCAGCAGGAAGAAAGAAACATCCAACCAGAAAAGGATGAAGCAACAAGAATTTGAAAAAAATGAGGAGAGGCTTAGGAACCTCCAGGACATCTTTAAATGTTCTAATATCAGGATCATAGGGGTGCCAGAAGGAAAAGAGGAATAGCAAGAAATTGAAAACTTATTTGAACAAATAGTGAAGGAGAACTTCCCCAATCTGGCAAAGGAAATAGACTTCCAGGAAGTCCAGGAAGCTCAGAGTCCCAAAAAAGTTGGACCCAAGGAAGCACACACCAAAGCACATCATAATTACATTACCCAAGATTAAAGATGAGGAGAGAATCTTAAAAGCAGGAAGAGAAAAGGAGACAGCTACCTACCAAGGAGTGCCAATAAGACTGTCAGCTGACATCTCAGAAGAAACCTTGCAGGCAAGAAGGGGCTGGAAAGAAGTATTCCAAGTCATGAAAGGCAAGGACCTACATCCAAGATTGCTCTATCCAGCAAAGCTATCATTTAGAATGGAAGGGCAGATAAAAGTGTTTCTCAGATAAGGTCCAGTGAAAGGAGTTCATCATCACCAATCCCTTATTATACGAAATGTTAAAGGGAGTTACCTAAGAAAAAGAAGATCAAAACTATGAACAGTAAAATGACAAAAACTCACGACTATTGACAACTGAACCTAAAAACAAAGGTAACAACTAGAACAGGAAGAGAATCACAGAAATGGAGATCTCATGGAAGGCTATCAGCAGGGAGGGGAAGGTGGGAGAATGGGAGAAACAGTACAGGGAATAAGAAGCATCAATGGTAGGTACAAAATAGACAGGTAGAAGTTAAGAATAGTATGGGAAATGGAGCAGCCAAAGAACTTATATGTACAACCCAAGGACTTGAACTAAGGGGGGGAATGTTGGTGGGAGGGGGCGTGCAGGGCAAAGGCGAATAAAGAGGAGAAAAAAAATGGGACAACTTTAATAGCATAATGAATAAAATATATTTACAAATAAAATAAAATGGGAGCCTGACAGTGGACTGAGTGCAGACCTGGGAACCCAAGGGTCACTGGTTCAATTTCCAGTCAGAGCGCAAGCATGGGTTGGGGACTAGGTCCCCAGTGGGAGGTTCAGAAGAGACAACCACAACATTGATGTTTCTCTCCTTCTCTTTCTCCCTCCTGTCTCTCTAAAAATAAATAAATAAAAATTTTAAAAAGGTAAACAATTTAAAAAATAAAATAAAATAAAATGGGAACCTGAAATACCCTTGCTTCTCTCTCTTTTCTCAATAGTTGGCTTGTCAAAACTATCTGTTTTCCCCCAATGCAAGCAGGATCAAGATAACCACAGGCAAGGAAGACAACCTATCAAATCCCATTATTTTCAAGTTGCCACTTGAAAACAGGAAGGAAGGGAAGGAAGGGTGGGAAGAAGGAAGGAAGGAAAGGAGGGAGGAAAAGAGGAAGGGAGGGAAGGGTGAAGGGAAAAGGAAGATGAGAAGTACAAAAGCTTCTGTATTCCTGGGGCAATTTTGTTTTAAAATAGCAAAAATGTCATTAAGTAAAAAGCCAGCACTTCTCTATCAGCAATATTATGACAATGACATCTTAATACAAAAGTGAGCATTCTTTTGGATATTTAAACTTGAAGAGGGGTGATACTACTTTGGAAAAATCAAAAGGAAAGCTGCCTACCTCCTTGTTTTGATGATAGTAGGAAAGAACTGGAAATCTTCCCTTGCTCCGGAACTTAGAACTACCAACAATTATTGGTTTGCTTGCTATTCGAGGAACATAAAGTTCTCTTGGGTAAGTTTCACAAATCTGTAAAAATCAAATAAAACATAACCATTCCATCCAGTTAAAAACTACGAAGTTGAAGAAAAAACAACCCATAAGGATGAAACACCTTTATAAAACTTTAAAACTTACTAATGTAAGAACAGTACATAGCAATACAGAGACGAATTGCTACTACGACATTTCCTGACTCTCTGGTACTAACATTTGCTGAATTTCCCCAGAAAGTTGCTAAGTTACCTTGTATTCTCTGTTGGCATCAGACAATTGCCAGTTAGAATTTGGCACACCCATCCTCTTATATTCCTCCACAAGGTCAATAAGCTGCCAACCTCGAAGTCGTTCTGAGTCATTTTGTTTGGGATTATAAGAGAATGCATAGAGATCTTCATATTTTGCTATAGTATACAAAATGCATAAATGTTAAAATGCAACTTATAAAACTTACTATATGACAAATAAAAGTAATTTTCAGTTCTACCCCTCAATTTTTTCTTTAAACTCTACAAAGAGATAGCTAATACCTGAACATATTTAAAATTAAAATTTTCTCAGTTCTTTGATGCAAATGACTAAAATGACCTAGGTCTTTGATGCAAATGACCTAAAGGCATAAATGTATCGATCTGAGATTCAACTTATGTCATCAGTAAAAGCTAGTGACTAATACAGTTCGACTCATACAGTACTCTACTGTAATATTTCCCTCTTTAAAAGTAAAATTTTAAAGACACAGACACTTCCTACCCACCATTTTTCCAAATGAGATGTAAAATAAAGACTAATGCTATAATGAAAAGTTAGAGGTAAAACACAGAATATGACATTGCCTATATATTCCTATAGTATGGTTCTGACCCAAAATGGCAGTGGTTGCACAGAGGCCCAAAGAGCACTTACTTCTGAACAATGATAAGCCCCTGAAGTCACAGAACCATCTATGCCATCAGATTTGACTTAACTTGGGACAATGAGATAAATGTTACAGGCTTTTATGTGTTAGAAGAGTAAACAAAAATCTGCTCCTAGACCACTGCATACTGGATGTCCAATAAAAAAGTAGCATCCAGTAACTAATGTGCTTTGTCTCTCTGGAGTGATCTACGTAATTCAAGTTATATTGGGGGAAGGAGGCCTCCAGATCCCTAAGACATAGTAGTGATAAGAGTCTTCTTTAGGGCCTATATCCCTCTCACTCCTATCTCTACTAAAGTAGGATTCACCCCCTTTATTCCTCTGCTCATCTCTCCCCTATGTTCTACTCTAGTCAACTAGACATATTAGTCCCACTGCTATCAGAGGAGCCTGACTTTCCTTAACTTCTCATTTGATGAATCAATCTCCAAGTCACACCCCTTAGCTATGGGGTTCTTTAAAAAAAAAAAAAGGCTGTGCTACTGGCTATCAATAGACTTCTAAAACATTAATATAATCTATAGTTTCTTAAGTTTGTACTATAAATGCTTCATTTTGTCCTTACGATTACCGCTTCTTTGGAAACCATTATTACAACTCAGATCAGAAGTTTATAATTACTTCTAGGCCAAATTTTTTAGACTAGGGTGCACAAGTACTCAACTGAAGAGTAACAAAATAACAATAAAGAGATACTAAATAAAGTATCTCAAATAGTCCTTCTCAAAATTGAGCAAGTAAGTGTTGGTTTCAAGGAATAGTACCTTGTTTTGACAGTTGTAGCAAAGAGTTGTAAATATCATGGCAATCTCTTTCCTTGGGAACAATGAAATGCACAATTCTGAAGTTCTTGCACTGAATCACAAGTGGGCATCCAGAAGTTGTCAAAGCCAGTTTCTCCACTGAGGCAATATGGTGGTGCAGTATCTACACCAAGAAAAAACACTTGATCATCATTATAAAAAGCACTATTTTATTCTGTTCCACAGTTCATAAATGTTAGAAATGGCCTCTTCAAATAAATTCTCAATGTTATTACAATACAGGCTCAAACTTAAAAATTGTACATGACAATGCCTGAGCCAGAAATGTACCCTAATCATTCCAAAAGGTCATACATTATTAAATCCCAAGAATTACATCCTCTAAATATCTCTGTAATCCGTCTACTTCTCTCCATCTCCACTGTCACTCCCCTAGCTGCAATGTTCCCATTGTTTCTCACTTGAATTACTGTAACTATCCTTCTAAATGCTCGCTCCAAATCTACTTTTGATATCCCCCCAATCCATTTCCTGCAAGGCAGACAAGTAATCATTGAAAACCCAATCCAAAAAAAAAAAAAAAAAAGGCAAAGCAATCTAGTCATTATTCGCCAATTCTCCTATTCAGGTACCAACCAGGCCTGACACTGCTTAGCTTCTGAGATCAGATGAGAGCAGAGCAGGAGCATTCAGGGGACAATGACCAGACTTTCCCACTTCTCTAGCCTCATCTCAAGTCCCTCTGCCAACATCACTTACGTTCTCGTGACAATAGCCTTCTTTTGGCTCCTCAAATGAGCCAAGCTCCTTTAAACACGGTCTGAGTTGCTCCTACTATCTGGGATATTATAACTCTACCTCTTCACCTAGATATTATAACTCTACCTCTTCACCCTTCACCTCTTCCAGTATTATTTCTGACCTTTGCTTTAAACTCATCACTGAGAACTATGTATACCATGGGACTTCCCAAGTAAGTTAGGGCTCCTCCATTTTCTTATCAAATATCAACACACATTTTTCCTTTCATAGCACTTAGTACATGTGTAATTTGTTGTGTAGTGAAGGTTTATTTCTCTAGCCAGATTTTAGGAACTTCATAAGAAGCAAAACTACACTAAGTTGAATGTCATATCTCCAGCACCTGACACATTACTTGGAACATTGTCGTGATCCTCTTCAAATTCAAAAGACAAAAAAATTCAAATGCTATATATTATACATTCAAACTTAAATTTGACCAAGCCAGAAATACAGATGTCATAGTTGATACCTTCTCCATCACCAATGCTTACTGAATGAACAGAACATCCTACTATAAACTCAGTACTTGATGACATTTGAAACATATAATTATCATTCTCACCTGTTATCTATTATATTCAGTTTGCTACTAAAAAAAGTTCTCTTTTTTTTCAATACCATTCCTACTAATTTAAAATATTTATAGAAAACTTTTCTGAAAAATAAAAGATCTTAAAATCCTGTTTTATCAAGTTTGATAAAACTCAAACATGGCAAGAAATCAAGTCATCTCAAATTAAATCTAAAATTTTAACATAAATTCCAATAAAAAAATTCAACCTTTTTGGGGTTTTGTGTGTGTGTGTGTGTGTGTGTGTGTGTGTGTGTCTTGGTGGCAAGGTAAGAAATGGATGATTATTTATATTATACATGTATATCATATAATTATAACTTTAATGTAAGTATTAACTTCCAAAATTAAACATTAATTCTAAAGTTCACATGCAAGACTAAATGCATAAAATAATAAAGGAAAGCTTGAAAAAGACGACTATGAGAACACAGTCCTACGGTAATTAAAAGTATATATAACGCAGATAATTAACACACACTACACATATGTAACTTATACCTATGGCTGATATTTAGCACTATTAACATTTTTATTAGCAGACCTGTGCCAAGTTACTCAAAAAGATCTAACTAATAGTAACATGTAAATAGAGGATAAGGAACAATAATCCACTGTAATATTATATTATTATGATTCCAATTAAGACCCAAAATTATTTGCAGGAAGAGAATGATGAAGGGACTTGGCTCTGTCACTAACTAGTTATGTGATCTTGAAAAAATAATCTATAAAATGAAAAAAAATGTAAGGCCATTCTAGATCTAAATGTTCATTCCTATGATCTAGTATACTAAACAGACTTCATTTAGGAAAGATGTACAGGAATATACCAGTAAGAAAGCATTTTAAAGATAAGAATAGGAGAGAAAAGAACAACATAGATATCTTTTAGCTGCACCCAAAACTACGTTCCCAGCTTCTGAAAGAACAGCTATATGGGATACTTTCATTTGTACTCTAGGAGATAGATAACATACAGAGAAGATATTAAGTGGGCAGATAAAGGAAGGTTAGACAGAGTGGATGAGAATAGATTAATGGTTTTGCAAGGCCTTGCTAGGTGAAACTCCTGGGCAAACACTGGATGAGGAAGAGATCCAGAGCCTCTAGGGAATACAACTCCTCCAAAATCAACATCTCGGTAAGGTATCCTAACTTAGTGCAATCACTTACCAATTGGATAGCCTTCCTGGGGAAATTAAAAGAGTTTAAGAAAAGAGAGATATCAAGACTTATTAAAAAGCTATAGTCAATAATGCTGGCTGGTGTGGCTCAGTTGGTTGGAGCGTCATCCCAGAAACAGAAATGTCATGGGTTTGATATCTGGTCAGGGCATATGCCTAGGTTGTGGGTTCAGTCCCCAGTCAGGGCATGTGTGAGAGAGAGGCAACCGGTCTGTTTTTTCCTCACATTGATGTTTCTCTCTCTCTCCCTCCCTCCCTCCCACCCACCCCCCACTCTCGGGCCCTGCACTCACCCCATGCACTTGTGTGTCCTCTCTCTGTAGCCATGCCACCTTAGCAACCACGTGGCCCATGGCCATGGGAACTCTACATGCATGCTCCAGGAAGGAGCCTGAATACCACCGCTTAATAATGGACTACAGCTGGAAACACATGCTAAGCTAGCCAGATGCTGGAGCAAACTATACTTTAAGATGAAGCAGAAAATCTAGACACTGGCTTTTATTCTTGCCTTGCTGAGGACAAGGTTGGACTTCTTCCATGGCAAGATGGACAGAGATGAGAAACTGGAAACCAAGGGGGCAGCTTCTATTTCCACATGCAACACCACAGTCTCCCATGCACAGGTCCTTGGAATGCTTTCCTCTCGATCCCATGCAAGAGCCTAATTTCCACCACCACCAAAAGGGTAACTTCTTTATAATCAGCAAATTTAAATCACAAATACACATCTACCAGACAGGCAAAAAGTTTAAAGTTGACAATATCAATGTTGCTGAGAATACTGAACAATGTGTCACACTCTAATGAGAGTATGTTGAAACAATCATTTTGGAGAGGTAACATACTTAGTAAGGTTGAATATGCACTTATCTAAGTAATTTTACTCCCTGGCAAGTATCTCAGACAAATTCTGGCACAGTGTATATATGAAAAAAACGTGTACAAAATGTCCATTTCCCCCGTTTACACTAGTAATAAACAAACAAACAAACAAACACCCTGATGGCAATTTGGTATAAAAATATTATGGAATATGACATCTGAATTGTCAATATGTACCTATATTGTTTTGATTTTTAAAAAGTAAAAGAACACATAGTTCTTTTATAATTGTTCATGTATATAAAAAGAGCCTGGAATTCTACAAAAAAATTCCACATTCCATATTTTATCAGTTTTACTAGAAGGGAAGGTAAAAGTGATTTAGGTGACTGAAAAATTTTTGTTTGAGGTAGGTTACTGTAGGGTAAGTGGAGGCAATCTGGCTTCCTTATCCAGGTGTCTGGGTAATGAAGGGAAGCAGTGTTCCCACAGCCAGGGAAAGGCCTGATAACCAGTGTTCTCACGGTCTTGAGACTGGGTCCGATAAACTGTTCCCATAACATGAAGTGGGCTCGCATGTGCAGAATTATGTTACGTTATGTTATGCTCTGGAAGTTTTCCAGCTTTGTTCCCCTCTAGTACTTAAACAAGTAGGGGCTTCTCACTAGTTAGAGACACATGCAAGGGGACAGGTGCCATGATGGGAGCAAGAGCCATGATGTGTGACATGCAGGGAGACACACAGCTAGCTGCTCACCCACCCACGAATAAATGCACGCCAGACATCCCAACGGCTCCATGAATATTATTCTCTCTGCACGAATACCATGAGACCTGTCCCACCTTGAACGGTTGCAACACAGTTACCAATGATTAAAAATGTTTTACACATTCAAAATAAAACACAGCAAGAGAATAAGACCATTATTATAATTATGGTAAACAGTACAATAGAGGTCCACCTTACCCAGGTTTCTTTCTGATACGAGTCTATAAATAATAGATGTGTGGCTGTAAGATACAGTGTTCCTGTTAATGACTTGTTACTGGTACTGAATCGGTCAAGTAATTTCACTTGTTCAACCTAAAAAAGAAAAAGATGTTACTTGTCATTTCAAAAGTAGTATAAATTCTTTTTCTGTTACCCTAGGATTTAAGTGCACATTTTCAAATTCTTTCCTTCTGTTCAAAATCCTGAATTTATTTAATGTTGAATGTTAAATTTCCTATGTCTTGGAAAATATATAAACCACAAACAATATAGGTACTATTTATAGTTATAAGTATGAACAAGAGAGAAGAACCCTGTAAAAAAGTATTAACATATATATTAAGGGGCACAGGAAGGAGGGGTGTGGTATAAATAAGCAATAATGTTTTTCATATCTAAGAATCAAAATGTTTTATTTAGAGTTGGTGGGTCAAATAATAAATATATAAGGTTATCATGTAGAGTCATGGAAGTAAATTACCAGAAAAATTAAATCAGGAAACAGTTAAATTATTGCAGAGTCCAACTTATTCTCCTCACCACTCCACTCAGGACACTGTTTTTTATCCGGCTCTGTGCGTTACTCACACTGTTCTCCCTTCGTGTAACAGTCTCTTCTGCTTTGTTAAGTACTAAGCATTCTTCAGGGTTCACTGATGACCTGTCCCCTAACAGTATTCCTTCTCAGGAAATTAATTACTTAATGTCTTAGCTTTGTATTTCTTCATGGTTCTGAATTCCCTGGCACAGATTAGGCCATATGCTGCTTCTGCGTCCTTAGTAGCTGAGGCAGTGAGGTACATAATACATCTTTATTAATAGTAAACACAAACAAGTGCGCACAAGGTTGCTACCGAAGAGTGTGATTAAAGCTGGCCAGGGAAGAAAAAGAAAAAAATTTAAAAAAAAAAAAGAGAGAGAGAGGGGAAATAAAGGTGGCCAGGTATGTGCAGGACACTACTACTTTGAAAAACCAGCATTTATTACTATCCATTCTTATGGGGGGAAAAAGTAACATAACCATTACCAAGTTAAAAATATTAATCCACAACTACTGCAGCAGGTTGTAAATAGTTCTTTAAATTGTGTGTCTTCAAAACCAGAAAGCTAACCGTTATCTCATTAATTCTATACTTTCTCCCCACATACAGAGGGCGAGGCAAAAGTAGATTTACAGTTGTCCATGTGGAAAATACTACAATAATTAATAAACAAGAATACAAGAATGAACTCTATATTTCACGTACTCACTACTGTAAACCTTTTGCCCCACCCTATATTTTCTTTTCCCTTACAAAAATTGAAGAATAAATTCCATTTTGAAATTGTAATTTCCAAAAGAATCAACAACTACCATTTAAAAGACTATTAGTGCTCCCCGCCAAGAAATTTAATTTCAGACAGTTTTTTTTAACTTAGAATAGCACCTGTTCAAATAAAATTTAAATGTAAAATTAAATTATTTGTTTTTAAAGAAAAAAGTCCATCCTGACCATAATAACTTGAGGACTGTTCATTACCTTGGTAAATGCAAAATTATATCCAAATCTAGAAAATATAATATAAAATCATTACATGACCACTTCAATATGGCAATTACTATATGGATGTGGCAGATAATAAGATGAATCTGAAATTATCTCAAAACATTTAGCTGATACTTAAACTAAATTTCTAGAGAAAAAAGTAAGAGAATTTCTGAGAAAATAATAGTGATTATTCAATTTCTTGCTGCAAATCCTAAGATAATTGTTTTAAAAAGGAAAAAAAATTTTTTTTTTGCTAAAATCATCAGCATACAAATTTCAAACTAAAGACTCAGCCCATTTCTAAACACCAACTGCTGCTTCATATTTCCCTTTTTCACTACGAACCTGAAAATACTTTACAGATGTTGCTACGGATTTCCCTGTTTCCTTGGAAAGTTTTTAGGAAGCATCTACAATTCTTTCAGGTCACAAGCACTGATGCATGACAGAAACAGTGTCAGGATCCTTGAATTATAGGTATCACCAAGGCAAAAAAGGAAATGGGGAATGGGGAAACGGTTATGGAGGGGAAAAAAGACTAAACCAAGAAGAAAATGGGGCAGGAAGAAAAGAATTGGGCGGAGTGGTCATTATGGTGAGGATGGGAAATGCCAATAAATTACTTTAAGGGCCAGTTAGGTGAATTGTTGCCCACTAGGGGCCTGCACTAAAAGTATGCTAATTGTCTACACAGGAAGTTCAGATTTCAGCTGGTTACAAAGCAGAAAATGAAAAGCATAAGAAATCACACACAGAGTCACATTTGGAAAACTCAAACACTTGTCTACCCATAAGAGAGAAAAGTGGCCTCTGGGACAAGATGGGACCAATGGCCTTCCTCAAAATTCTGTGACCAACAGTTGTACTTACTTGGCAACTACATGACAATGGCTACTGAAGCAGAAAGTATGTTGTTAAGGATTCTCTAGCCAGGCACCCATTTGAGACTCTTAGAATCATTTTTACACACTCATAGCACTGACATCTTGCCAACAATTATCTATCAAAAAGAAAGAGCATCAAGTTGCCTTCCTGAAGTGGAAAGTAAGCATCAAAATGGCATAGATATTTATTTTTTTTGTTCATGTACCCCCAGTTCCTACAACAGCATCTTCTGACTAAACTGCCAAATGAAACAGATCATAATAAATCTAGGGGCACTCTACTGACCTCTACCCTGCTTTGCTTTCCTGCAGCACTAGACACAGCTGACATTCCATGAATGGGTTCCTATCTCACATAGTAAAATTAAAGATTTCACATCAGCTTTCAACACTCTGTCCTCACAGTGGGGGTCCAACCTGCGGCCAGTGGGCCACATGTACCTCAGGATAGCTATGAATGTGGCCCAACATGAAACTGTAAATTTACTTAAACATTATGAGATTTTTTGTGATTACATGTCAAGATGTATTTAATGTGTGGTTCAAGGCAACTCTTCTTCTTCCAGTGTGGTGCAGAAACACCAAAAGGTTGGACAGCCCTGAACAGTAACTTGACCCTGTCCTCAACTTTGATTTTCTACTGTGCTCTCTGATTCACTCACTCTGCTCTAGCCACACTAGTCTTCTTGCTAGTTCTTATCAACCAGGCATGCCCAGCATAGGGTTTTTACTCTTGCTGTCCCTCTGTTGGGACTCTTCCCGCCATCTCTCCCACCCACGTAAAGATGGCTCACTCCCTCACCTCTTTCAGGTCCGTACTCAAGTGTCACTATCTCCGTAAGGACTTCCCTACCATATTTCCAACTCTTCTCCCCCGCCCCAATCTGGCACTTTCCACAGCATTTACCACCATCTACCATATTATATATTTGACTTATTAATTTTGCTGACTGTTGTATCTTCCCCAACTAGAAAATAAGTTTTATAAAGGCAGGGATTTTTATATGATTTAATCACTGCCATTTCCCCAGTACCTACAACAGTGCTGCCCCATGGAAAAGGAGGGTGAAGAGGAAGGAACAGAAGAGGAGGGGGCAAATAAGGAGAGAGAAGAGGAAGAGGAAGCAAAGAAGGAAATTAGGCAGGGAACACTGTTCTCTTTCCATCTGTGATTCACCACTTTCCATTTTATCCTGAATATTCTTTCTCTGGTTCTTTGTACTCTGCTTGCCCCCTTTAAGTATTTCCAGGCCTCTAACCTTCACACTCTTCTCTACAGAGCCCCTACATATTCTTCTTGCATAAACTCATCCACAATAGGAAATTTCAATGATTACCTAAACAATGACAAGTCCCAAATCTATAGACCCTCATAATCAGCTACCTACTAGACATCCTACCACCTAGTTCCCTCTCATCCATCCCCTCCTTTCCATTCCTACTCACGCTGACATACCTCACTACTCAAATCTCTTGATTAGATTAATCACTCTGTGAGGCAGGAGAGTGTAATGTTTAAGAGAATACAGGTATCATAAAGACCAGGATTCAGGTTCCCAGCTCCACCTCTTCCTCAGTTATTTCATTTAATCTCTGCAAGTTTCAGTTTTCTCACCTGCATGTTGGGATAATATTAGTAAAGATCAAGATGACTTAACTATTTTGTGGGGAAAGCATTCAGGTACTCCTCGAAATCTACTGGCTCATATTTCAAAGACAATTAAAATATCATTTACTCCTTATTCTTCATCCATTCTTAGCTGTGTATCTCCTTCACTCTTTGTAACAGGAAACATACCTGTGTACACACAGATACGGTCTCATATTCTAATGACATAAAGGGATAGCAAACTAAGACAAATTGGCATTACTTTTGGAATGACTCAATTTGAGTGCTAGTTGGGTGTCATTTTCATGCAACATTCCATTCTTTAACAAACTCTAGAAAGCGGTCTTTCATATAGAGGTTAGGAAGACTTTCTTCCATTTCATTCTGTAAGGCTCCATTCACAAACAGCACACATTTCGACATGAATATATCATGTCAGCCAAAAGACTAGAGCCTGGCAGGGAAAGAAGACTGCATAAAGAACAACTGTCTCTACATATTTCCCATTGTTTCTTGGCAAGACTATCTCATTATGGAAAAGTTACACTCAAAATGATAAGTAGTAGCTACACTGTTCTTAAGCATAGCTTGAAAAATGGTCTTTGAAAATTTCAAATTCAGATTTGGCATCTTTACTGATGCTATTCAGTTAATAAACCAAATGTGACCAAAACAGGATGGTGTATCTATTCTTGAATTCTAGAACAATAAAACCATTTAACTAGTATTCAGTTAAAATATTTTTTCTCATAAATCTCTGGTAAGCAAAAACAAAAGCAAAAAATGACCACAAACAATACCACATAAATATTACTTACTTATGTCAAGAAGTTTGAGGAAGACAAAGCTCTTAGAATTGTTCTTAGGATTTATTTAATATTAATACATTTTTACAATTAGATTAAAACTAGAGAGTCAATGGAAAAGACATTACATAGTCTTTGGAGTTAGACAAAACTTGGTTTAAATCTTGACTCTATGTCTCATGAGCTAATTCGGCAGATGATTTCCATTCTCTAAGCCTATTTCCTCATTTGTAAATAGAAACAATGTACCCAACTGGTGGTGTTTAGAGATTGGTGATAATTTGGTATAATTACCATATCTGTGAAATTGTAAATATTGTGAAATGATATCATATAATTGGCTATATTGACATATAATTACTACTTTTCAAATACAGATGACCCTTGAACAACGTGGGTTTGAACTGTGTGGATCCACTTATACATGTATTTTTTTTCAATAAACACCTGTACTGTTTTCACTCCATGGTTGATAGTCCACAGATGCAGAGGGCCAACTGTATGCATTGATTTATGCCATTTTATATCCACAGATTTTGGTATCCACGGGGAGGGCAGGGGCTAGAATCAATCCCCCTTAGATACCAAGAATAGCTAAGTTTGGAGGGAGTCAAAAGTTATACACAGATTTTCAATTGCACAGGGTCAGCACCCCTAACCCAGCATTATTCAAGGGTCAACTGTACAGCTGTCTGAACAACATAGAAAGAACACTAGTTACATAGTACTATTTCAGTCCATTCTTGATCACAGTGACTAAACTACATAGAGTTCAAAACAGCTAAATAAATGTAAAGCTGTGTCATTTGCAGTTTAAAATACAATTATTTCAGCAGCAAATTAACTATGTCCAGGTGAAGGCTATGATAATAGAAACAAAAAGTTGGCTTTGTTCAAATCAATCTTTATAACTTGTAAGTTATAAAGTTATTCTTATAAGTTATAACTTAAGAAACTCAGGTTAGTAGAATGTCAACAATTATCAGAATGTCTTGGGAGGCCCATGTCTATGGGGCTTACAGTTGTGTATCTAGTGTCTGTACAGTGCCTGGCACATAACAGGCACCTAACAAACACTGGTTTAACTGTACTCTACATACAGCCACTGAAGATTATTCCAGGGTAGCAGTGCTCCAATGCTAGAAAAATAACTGAAAGTAATAAAGGAGCATACTTGAGAAGTCATTTTAATAGAATGTTAGTCAGAAATCCTTTAGTCCTTAAAAAGTCATCAAAGTCCAATAAATCAGTAAGAAAAAATATATACAATCCAATAGGAAATGAGGAAAGATTATAAAGAAGTAATTTATATAAGTAAAAATATAAAAACTAATATAAAATAGTGTTTAATCTCACTATTAATTGGAGAAATACAAATGACATACTGTTTTCATCTTTGAGGTAAATTTCTTAATATAAAATGATAGCAAAAATAAAAGGAAATGGCTGCTCTTATGTCATGACCCAGCCACTTGGAAGGAGACTGAGGAGAATCTATTAAACGACAGTTCCAGATCCCTTGACAAGGCCATTCCATTTTCTGTGTCAGCTCAAGAGAAACACTGACATATGTGTAGCAAGTTACATATGTAACAATATTTGTGGCCACGTTATTTGTACCACGAAAGCTTGGCAATTACCTTAATGTTTTCAAATAGGGAAATTATTAATCATGCTATATACACCCATATTATAGAAAACAATGAGATGTCTGTATTTACACAATACTTACACGGAAAGGTCTGTAAGATATATTACTAAGTACAGAAAGCAATTTGTGGACAGTATGTACAATAAATTCCATATATGTGAAAAAGTTAAAACAAAAATATTATATAAATTTGTAGGTACATATATGCATGTACCTATGTACATAAAATATAAAATGTACGCACATATAATTGATAGCAGTAATTTACCTCTGGGAGAATGGGAAATAGGAGATGGCAAGAAAAGATTTCAGCATTATTTGCAATATTTGAATTATTATTAACAGAATATATACACATAATATTTGAATATAAGGTTAAAATGCCTAAATTCAGAAAACAAATTCAAATAATAGATTAAGTAGAAAGATAGTTAATTACTTGTTAGATGATGAAGAAAACCTGCCACCCAGAATACCCAAAAGCATTGGTAGCTCACTTTGTTGGAGTGTAATCCTGATGCACCACAGTTGTGGGTTGGATCCCTAGTGGGGGATGTGCAAGTCAGCCAATGAATGCATAACTGTGTGGAGCAGCAGACTGATGTTTCTCTCTCTCTCTCAAATAAATAAATAAAACATTTTTATAGCAAAAAAAAAAAAAGTCATGAAAGAACCTTAACTAAAACACCAACGTGGACTCACTGTGAAAAGGTAAGACTAAGTCAGAAAATTAATTAAAGTCCTACCAACTGGTAGTTAAAGAGGTACACTTGACCAAGTGATTCACCAACAATAAACTTAAGGAAATGACAAGAGCTACAATTATACAAATAAAAACAAAGACAAATATTCATCATAAATATAAAGTGGAAAGGCTTAAATAAGCCAAAGGATCCTAGATTTTCCAACTTTCTCTTCACTCTTACCAACCACCTAGGAATAGGGCTGGTTCTAACTGATTAAACTCAGTTCACTATTACTGTTTTGTTATTGTGTGCTGTAGCAAGGATTATGAAAAACGCAACAATGAGGTTCAGTGTGGTACAGAAGGAAGTCATGTGCACACAGCTAGTATGTAATACACGTCTGGGACCTTGAAACCAGGAGAAGAACCTGATCTGATGCCTACTCTAGTTCTTTGCACATCTATATCTTCTACTAGTTTGGTTATTTACTTACTAACCCTCCTATTTTCAAATGTAAAGTGCCAGCCACTTGAATTCTAGAGTTACTTTACCTTTCTTCTCTAAAAAAAAAAAGGACTTTTTAAAAAGGGTTAGTACTATTTTAGCTCTTCCATTTTATTAGACGTAGTGTGTGCAATGTTAAAAACAACCTCTAATGAAAAAAAATCCATATACACTTTATTTTTTAAAGAGAGAATTTATAGGTTTTTAATTTTTTTCTTAATTTTTTAAGAAGATTTTATTTATTTACTTTTAGAGAGGGGAAGGGAAGGAGAGAGGGAGAGAAACATCAATATATGGTTGCCTCTCACGCGCCCCCTACTGGGGACCTGGTGTGGAACCCAGGCATGCGCCCTGAGTGGGAATGGAACTGGCGACCCTTTGGTTCGCAGGCTGGCACTCAGTCCACTCTGCCACATCAGCCACGGCTTTTTTTTTTTTTTTAAGATTTTATTTTTCTACTTTTAGAGAGAAGGGAATGGAGGGGGAAAAAGAGGGAGAGAAACATCCCTGTGCGAGACATATACACCAATGAATTGCCTCCCACAGGCCCCTAACCTGGGAACCTGGCCCGCAGCCTAGGCATGTGCCCTGTCCAGGAATCAAATATGCGACCCCTCGGTTTGCAGGCCGGCACTCAATTCACTGAGCCACACCAGCCAGGACTCCATTCACACTTTAAAAAGGTTTGTGAAACATTTTAATGACAGCTCAGGTTCTCCATGGAACAAATGAAGATGACGAATGTCTGCTACACGGTGATCCTAGGACGAGCAGCAATCAGCTGGTTTCAGCAAAATGCAGACAGTCAAGATTCGCAGTGGGTCGTCCTCTTCCCAGCGATCCTCAAATCATGTTATTCAATTCTTCTGGTCTCTTTATTTTACCTCTCCCCAAGCTGAAGTCTAACTTAAATGTTGGTAAAGTAATTTGTTGGTAATATTTTGATGTTATTTCCCTCAATTTTAACATGTTATGGAATCACAAGCATACCTTTTACGCACAAAAATTAAGCATGGGATTTAATAAGCTCAGTTGAATAACAATTTCATCAAACACTTTAAAATACAGGATAATATTTTTACCTTCTCGTAACTCCTCTGTTGAGCCGACTCTAAAGACAATCAAGTTTGAGCACAGAGACGGAAACACCCAATCTAAAAGACTGGAGACGGAGACCAGAAAGTGAGGAGGAGCTAAATGCTGATCTCAGTTTCTCCAAAACTTGCATCAAAAATCTGTGTGACGCGGGGCAATTAACCGTAAATAAGGAAAAGCTTACAGAGCATCGAAATGTTCATTTGTAGATCCACCAGCTTTCCAGTCTGAGGCAGAGAAAGGCTGACAGACCCTGCAGCTAAAGCCCCAATTTTGGCAAAGAAAAAGCTGAGAGGGCGGCGACATATCACCGCACCCAACGCCTTGGACTAACAAGTGAGGCTGCTCTCTCGAGGGCACAGGAGGCCTCGGTACACCCCCGTGGCCCAAACTGTCTCTGCCGCACCCCCAGCCACAGGCCCGACCCGAACCCTCGGCCCGTAGCCAGGCACCGCCCTACCGGTCCTCAGCCTTCGTCTGACCAACCGAGCTCGGCTCCTCTCCAGCCTCCGTCCGGTCGGTCCGACCCGGGACGGCGGCAAACGCAACACCCGAGCCCGCCTACCTTGGTCGTACGGATGTGCTCCATCCTGACGAGAGTGGGCCGGCGGCCCGCCTCACCGGCGTCTCATGAGGCTGGGGAACCTGGGCAGGGACGGCAACCCAAACCCAACAGCAACTAGCCCCACCGACAGTCAGCCCGCCCCCGGCCAAGCACACTGCGCAGGCGCAGCGGTCTTCCGCTGTCTCCTAGAAACACTTCCCCAAACCTAGGGGCGGGCGGAGGGGCGTCGGCGGAAGGAGAGGAGCTTCTTAGGCCCTGGGGACTTCGCCGGTCCTGCAGTGCCGCCAGCCTGTGGAGGACTCGCCAGGCCCTGACAGAATGAGATCCTTTATTGAGCAGTTCGCAGAGGACCAGAAAGACAGGAACGTGAATGGGTCCGGTGAGGATTTTGATCCGCACGAAACCCGTAGAAATGCCACAGAGAGAATTCGGTGGGTGAGGTTGAGCTGTCGCTGAAGTCCATCACCCTAACAGTGGACAGAACCAAATTTCAATGCTTTTTCTTTACTTTGAGCCACAATTCTACTCACAAGAATCAAGTCTGAGGAAACAATCAGATATATTTAGTTTAGCTTTATTTGAAACAATCAAAATCTTCCATACTATGGGATACCGTAAATAGAAAAAGCCAAAGTGAGAGACAACAAACATTTACTTGAAGTCAGAAAATAAATAGCTATTTGGGAAGCCTGATTCGGGGAGAAAACCACATACTGTTTGGATTAGAAGACAAAGGCAAAGGGTATTTATGAGAAAGGAAAAGGAAAGCAATTATATTAATTGAAGGAAGGTATTTCTGTTGGTGCAGATAAACAGACATAGTGGCATTAATTCTAAACAATGTTTTTAATTTTCACTCTGATAGCCATCAGTCCAGTAGTAATAATATCTGCTTTATTGTTTGAGATGCAGTGTTATTTTAGACCCAGTCCAAAGGTTAATTTGCCCTGTTTTAACATTCTAAAGCTTTGAGGGATAAGGTGTTTATGGCAGTTCAACTCCATTTTAAAATGGATCATTTTTTTTTACACCAACATCCATTTAAAAATATGCAGTAGGTCTTAAAAGCAAGTAAACCCTGAACAAACTAAAAAATCAACAACTTTTCATAGATCTAAAAGAAAACTGAAATCACAGGGCAAACCACCGCTCCAAAAATTACAAAAAGAGAGGGGAATACAGACAGTCACAACTGAGGGAGCAGAAACACACAAACTAAACCTTCCCTGGCAATCAGTGCCCGGCAGTTCCTTTTACCCACTACAGCATGCCTGACTATACAGGAAAAAAAATTACAGGAAATACTAAAATGCAAAAAACACAGTTTGAGAGGACAGAGGAAGCATCAAAACCAGATTCGCATATGGCAGGGATGTTGAAAGTATCAGATGGAGAATTTAAATCAGAATTTATATGCTAAGAACTCTAACGGGTAAAGTAAACACCATGCAAGACAGATGGGCAATGTAAGCAGAGAGGTGGATATCCTAAGAAAAGAACCGAAAAGAAGATAGAAATATTTTTTAAAAACTGCACCAGAAATAAAAATATGCCTTTAATGGGCTTATAGCAGACTGAAATGGCTGAGGAAAAAAATCTCTGAGCTTGAGGATATGTCAATAGAAACCTCCAAAACTGAAAACCAAAGAGAAAAAAGACAAAAAATATATATAGAACAGAATATTCAAGACGTGTGAAACAGCTACAAAAGGAGTAACATATCTGTAGTGGGTATTGCTGAAGGAGAAGAAAGAGAGGAACAGAAATGAGTATTTGGAACAATAGTAACTGAAACCGTTCCCCAAATTAATGTCATACACCAAAACTGTGAGATCCAGAAAGCTCACAGAATACCAAGGAGTAAAATACAAGAACAACTACATATCATTCCCAAACTATATAAAATCAAGGATAAACGGGGGAAATCCTGAAGAAGTCAGAGGAAAACAAACACCTTACCTCTAGGGGAACAAAAATAAGAATTATATCTGACTGCTCTTCAGAAACCATCCAAGCAAGAAAAGAGTGAAGTAAAATATTTAAGTGTTGGCAGAAAATAAAAATCAACCAACCTAGAATTCTATGCCCTGTGAAATTATCTCACAAAAGTGAAGGGGGAGCCCTGGCTGGGCAGCTCAGTTGATTAGAGCGTCTCCCAATGCACCATGCTGAGGCTGTGGATATATCTCGGGTGGGCGTGACACATACAAGAATCACAAGTCGATGTCTGTCTGTCTTGTCTGTCTGTCTCTCTCCCCCCTCTAAAATCAATGAATAAAAATTTTTTTAAAACTTTTTAAAAAGTGGAGGGGCAATAAAGACTTCCTCAGACAGTCAAAGATGGAAGGAATTTGTTGCCAGTAGACCTGCCTTGCAAGAAATTTTCAAACAAGTTCTTTAGAGAGAAGGCAAATGGTATAGTAAAAAACTTGGATCTACATAAAGAAAGGAAAAGCGTGAGAGAAAGAACAAGTGAAAGTAAAATTATATCTTTTATGTTTTTCTTCTTACTTGATCTAACAGATAACACTTTCTTCACATAATAATGGCAACAATGTACTTGGTTACTTATGCTTGTGGTATAAACACATAAATACAGGGTCTGAGAGAAGAAACACCTGCTTGAGTGTGGTTGGTAGGGTAATCACATGGGTGTAATAATTTATAGTTTTAATTTGAAAATTTTACTTAAAATGTCATATGGTGGGTGTGCTTAAGTGTGATATCATTATATTACAGAATTATGTGCTTATGATTTGGGAATAAAAGATTTGGAATAAAAAAGGGGTGTTATTTGTGCTAGACACTGTATAATTCTGTATAAGTGAAATGAATGATAACTGATACAAGGGATGGGAGGGGGGAATTAGAATTATTTTGTTATTATAAGGTACTCACACTACCAAAAAATTATGCTGCAGAGAAATATTACATAACAAAAATGTTGATTCTGTATTAGTGAAATATAAACTGGTAAATTCAATGTGACTGTTTTGTAATTTGTATTTATGCAAACAAAAATCTTACACTTCTAGATGTAATTTCTCTATTTTAATGGTGACTTTTGTAATTTCTCTACTTTACTGGTTCTCAGCCAGGAGTGATTTTGCCTGCAGGTGACATTTGGAAATATCTAGAGCCATTTTTGGTAATTACAACTTGGTGTGGGTATGGGATGCTATTGGCACATAGTGGGTAAAGGCTAATTCTCCTACTGAACATCCAACAATGCACCAGTCACCTGCCTGCCCCTAAAGAATTAACTGGCCTAAGGCATCAATTGTGCAGAGGTGGAGAAACCCTGCTCCGTGTTTTCCAAGTGTTCTGTATAAGCAGTTTCAATTTTTGTAACTAGAAAATGCTATTTTAAAAATATCGATTTTTACATCATATTTCTTACCATGTTTGTTATTTAAGTTTGTTATTTAAGTTATTTAACATCTAAGTTTTCTAATTAAAAATTTGTTTCATTTTGCCAGCATTTCATTCATTTATCTTATTCAAGTTGTCTTTGTGTTGCTCTGTCATGAGTGCCTGCTATGTTTCATACAGATCGCCAAAGCTATGGCAATACTTACTGAGTATAACAGTCTTTGTAGTGAAATCACTGACTCCTGTAAGATAAATGTGTAATAAGAAAAAAGTTGAGCCACCTGGAACCAGTATGAGTACATTATCATATCTAAAAGAAATACAAATTTTGCTCCTATGTCCCCCACCAAAAATATTGAAAACTAATGTGATCCTTTGAAAAAGCAGGAAATGGTGAATTATATTGCATGACATACATCAAGACATCCTTAATAAAACCTCTTTATATTATTTTGTCCCAGATTTTTGTTGTTTTCCCCATTCCCTGTTCCCATACAAGTTAACACCCCAGTTTACCCTCCCCATCCTCTCATCATTTCTATTTTTTTTCTTACTAATTCTTTTAGAGAGGTAATGATAATGATGTTAATCAACACTAAAGTGATTATCAGGTGGCAGAAAGGGTACTGTTTTATCTATATTCTGAAAAACATACTATTACTTCCCTCATTTTAAAGAAGAGGAAAGTAAAACACAATCAAGTTAAATGACTTGCCCAATATCACACAGAAGATAAAGCCTAAATCTATGATATGAAGGCAGACAGTATGACTGTAGAGTCTGTATTCTTAACAATTCTATATAGACTTGTTTATTAAAATCCATATAAAAGTTCCATTTTGAAATGGTGTTATAAATTAGGGACTGACTCTGCATTTAAAAAAACTAAAATAGTGGGTAAAAAGGAATCAATTTCTATAGAGCATTCAAGCAACTGACAAGATAGTGAGGACTTAAATGGAAAAATATAAGAAAGGTGTACATGCAGAGAGGTGAGCAAGGTACTGAAATTGTTCCTAGAGGACCGTTTCCAAACTAGGCAAATTTAGTGCCTGTTTTGATTCCCTTACATGAGACAAAGCTCAGAAACCAAACTCCAGGGTCCACCCTGATGAGGATTACAATAAAGGGACTCTCCTTAAAATAAAGCCAGGCCCACAGGGAAACACACCCAATCCAATCCCAGAATATAGCAGGAAATTTACCTTGACATTGAGAAAAGAAAAGGGGTGGAGGCATAATTACCTGTCTCAAAAATATTAAACAATCACTAAAAGACTTTTATTTTTTTATTTGATGTTATATTCTTTATTTTTAAGTATATTTTATTGATTATGCTATTATAGCTGTCCCATTTCTTTCTCCACTTTATCCCCCTCTGCCCTGCAACCACTCTTCCTCCAGCATTCCCCCGCTTAGTTCATGTCCATGGGTTGTACATGTAAGTTCTTTGTCTTCTCCATTTCTTATAATATTCTTAACCTCTCCCTGTCTACTGTTATACCTACCTATTATGCCTCTTAGTCCCTGTACCTTTTCCCCCATTCTCCCCAATTCCCTCCCCACTGAGAATCCTCCATGTGATCTCCATTTCTGTGATTCTGTTCCTGTTCTACTTGTTTGCTTAGTTTGGTTTTGCTTTTTTTTTTAGGTTTAGTTGTTGATAGTCGTGAGTTTGTTGTCATTTTACTGTTCATAGTTTTGATCATCTTCTTTTTTCTTAAATAAGTCTAACATTTCATATAATAAGGGCTTGGTGATGATGAACTCCTTTAACTTGACCTTATCTGGGAAGCACTTTATCTGCCCTTCCATTCTAAATGATAGCTTTGCTGGGTAGAGTCATCTTGGATGTAGGTCCTTGCCTTGCATGACTTGGAATACTTCTTGCCAGCCCCTTCTTGCCTGTAAGGTCTCTTTTGAGAAATCAGCTGATAGTCTCATGGGAACTCTTTTGTAGGTAACTGTCTCCTTTTCTTTTTGCTGCTTTTAAGATTCTCTTCTTATCTTTAATCTTGGGTAATGTAATTATGATGCACCTGGGTGTGTTTCTCTTTGGATCTAATTTCTTTGGGACTCTGTGAGCATCCTGGACTTTAATGTCGATTTCCTTTGCCAGATTAGGGAATTTCTCCTTCATTATGTTTTCAAATACATTTTCAATTTCTTGGTCTTCCTCTTCTCCTCTTGGCACCCCTATGATTTGGATGTTGGAACAAACTGAAGTTGTTCCAGAGGATCCAAAGCCTCTCTTCATTTTTTTTGAATTCTTGTTTCTACATTCTGCTCCAGTTGAATGTTTATTTCTTCCTTCTGATCCAAATTGTTGATTTGAGTCCCAGTTTCCTTCCCTTCACTGTTGGTTCTCTGTATATTTTTCCTTATATCACTTTTCATAGCCTTCGCTTCCTCCTCTATTTTATAACAATACTCAACCGTATCTGTGAGCATCCTGATTACCAGTATTTTGAACTCTGCCTCTGATAGTTTGGCTATCTCCTTGCCACTTAGTTCTTTTTCTGGAGTTTTGATGTGTTCTTTCATTTGGACTATATTTCTTTGTCTCAGCCCACCTGTTATGTTGTAAGGGGTGGAGCCTTAGGTTTTCGCCAGGGTTGGGCAACTCACCTACTATGTTGTGGCACTGTATGTGGGGGATGGGTCAGAGAGGGAACAACGCTGCTTGCTTGGCTCTCGGCTGGCTTTCAGTCACTTCCTTTGCTACCCACAAGCAAATTGGGCCCTTCTGGTGCTGATTCCTGGGTGGGTGGGCTTGTGTACATTCTAGGACCCTGTGGGTATGAGACTCTCCAATGAACTCTCCTGTGAGGCTGGAAGTTTCTCTTGCTGCTGCAATTCTCACAGGTTTTTACAGCCAGAGGTTTTGAGGCTTTCTTTATCTGCACTGGCACCCTGGGTTGAGCAATCTGTCTCATCCCCAGTTGTTCTTCCCAGTTTACCTGCATGGGAATGTGGGATATCCTGCTCTGCCTGCTGCCTTGTCACGAGTCCTGTCCACCCTGGCTTCCCGTCTCTGCCCCTTCTACCAGTCTGGATGAATGTTTCTTTAACTCCATACTCCGTGGTTCTCAGACTTCCATACAGTTTGATTTTTTGGCAGTTCTGGTTGTTTTCTAGTTTTAAATCGTTTGTTATCCTTCTTTTGGTTGTTCAAGGAAGCAAAGCTTGTCTACCTATGCCTTCATCTTGGCTGGAAACTTGAAATCTTAATCTAAACAATCACTAAAAGATTTTTTAGATTGGATTTACAGCCTAGATTCATACCACTGGGGATTACTGCAAGAAAGAAAGAGCCCCACTTCCTCTGCTATTATCGTACAGAGGGAAATAAAGAGACATTAGAAAGAAGAAGAGATTCATTTATTGAGATTTGTTTTCATTTTTATGAATGTTTATAAAGCATATGGTCCAATTTGAGAAGACTTCACTGTGCACTAGTGTTCCTAAATCTTAACGTTCCCTGAAAATGTTGAATACAATAAAACTCATCAGATTAAGTATTTTATGCTATTCTGATCTCATCACCCATGCAAACAGGGCACTTAAAACAGTTACAATTTCAATGGAAAAGTCACTAAATTAAAGGAAGATGGCCAGCTATGAAGAGATCTTTTTCTTAGGGTTAGTTACACTGTGAATTTCAAAATACCAACTTATGGTATTTTTTGGACTATAAGACGCACCGGAGAGTAAGACATACCTAGGTTTTAGAGGAGGAAAATAGGGGAAAAAACCCTGCTCCACTGCCCCCCCCCGCCCCGAGAGCCAGGCAAGGTATATTTGGACTATAAAACGCACCCCCATTCCCCCCCAAATTGGGGGGGTGCATCTTATAGTCCAAAAAATATGGTAACCATTGACCATGAAAAATAGAAGTTTAAAGCAGACAAGCATGCAGGTCAGCATATTCTCTTCCTCTAAAGCTATGTGGACACTTTACACTTCAGAAGGTTGTTTTGTTCTCATGAGTTCAGAACAAGGGACAGCCAAATTATATGGGTCTGCTGTCACTCAAGCAAAGTCTTGATCCATCCGTAAACCCGATGGTTATATACAAATTGTAAAACAAGATAATAGTGTTTCTGAGCAGGAAGCTTCCAGAAGCAGCCCTGAAAGCTCATTATTATAGAGATATATCACAGATCCCTGATCTAAACTCCCTTTCTGAGGGTCCTGTTCTTTCCTTAGGTATGCCACTTAGTCAACTAAGCTCCTATCAAGATGTATGCTAGAAGCCATGCTATCTTTTTAAAGAGCCTTAAAACATCTGTTCTTTGATTAATTTCATTTTGATGTTATACTTACAATTTCTTTTATCATCCAAGGATACATAGATTTTGCCTTATATGTGCCTACAAAAACAAAATGATAACATCACTCACCAATTACTGATGATTTTAATAAAAACATTTTTCTTAATTGATCTTCCATTTAAAGATGAAGTTTTTGCATCAAAAATAACAAATACTGAAAAGCATTAAATAAACAATCACGATGTTTTGCAATAATGAGGAAACAGTCTTCCGCATTCATTTCTTTCTAATGTTTAGTGTGTATTTTTATCCTGCTTAAAAAAAAACCCTACTTAGCTTCCCTATAAAATGCATGAGCTATCTAATGCTATGATTGTTATGTGAGAAAAGTTTTCATATTTTAAATGTTGATGCTTTTAGAATTATGTTTACTGTTTACCAGCTAATGGGATATCATAAAAGCAATCACATTTACTAATCTGAGTGCTTCTTAAATAAACATAAAAAAAGAACAAGAATATTTCACTTGTTTATATTTCTCAACTTTTATTTTTTAGGTGTATTATTGCAGAAGATGAAGTCTATGATCAGAGTTATTTTTGGAATCAAAGTTATTTGAATTCAAATCTCATTTCTGCCATTTACTAGCTGTGTGAGTTTAGTGAAAATATTTAATTTATCTAACTCTTGGTTTCCTTAACAGTATATAGTAGTAATTATCATCTCCTCCACTGAGTTATTTGTGTTGGTTAAGTGAAATAATTGAACAAAAATAATTAAACATAGTGGATGGCCTCAATAAATGCTCAATAAATAATAGCTGTGTGTATGTGTGTGTTAAGCAGGATGCATCCTATTATCCCCAGAGATATCTAGATACCTGCTGATTCTGATTTTAATCTTTTAGCACTGAGTTCAGAAATTTATCTCAATCAGGCTGTGTTCATTTGGGGAGGCTGAGTGAAGGACAAAACATTTGTTCTTCATTGAATGCACTGTATACTATACTCAAGCGATCATACTATGTGTTCTATAACCCTGTGCACCTGCCCAGCGAACTGCACATATCCAGATTAGGCAACGTACAAGGCTGTCTTAATCTCATGCTAGGTTGGAGGGAGACTTGTCAGGTTGTTTCCAGAAGGTCAATGTGACTCTCAGGATTTGCGAGTTTGGAAGCTTGTTCCTCATTGTCTTAAAGAAGGTCACTAATCATTTTTCTGTATATCCTAACTGTGTGATCTTCTCTCCAAGATCACACAGTTAGGATGTTTTACATCAGCGGTCCCCAACCTTTTTGGCACCAGGGACTGGGTTTTTTACCGAGCGGGGTGGGGCGGGGAGGGGCGGGGCGGGGCGGGGCAGGGTTGGGGGGGGGAGGTGGAGCTCAGGAGAACTCTCCCCGCAGGGTCCTAACAGGCCACAGGCTGGTGTCAGGTCCGCGGCCCAGTGGTTGGGGACTCCTGCATAAGATACCTGTTGCTGTCCATTTGTACCTGACATTGACATTAGGCAATATAGTGGTCGGGTCACACTCTATGCTGAGTAACCACTTTATTGAATAGTGGGTTCCTATGAGGTGAAGCAGGCCGCAGCTTTCTTTTTCTGCCTAGCTACCCTTTAATCCTGCTTTGCTGGCTCTCCGTTTGCCTGTCCTCAATAGGAACTTGGGGTCCTAGAGAAGTAGTAGTCACTGGGTTTTAGAACAATCTAATTTTTAGGAGTCAAATAGTCCAGTCGAATATAAATAAAAATATGTTTTATATTCAATTCAAAGCTTCTTGTCTTTCCTTATACCCGCTCCCCTACGTTTGATAACAACGTTCTCCTCTAAATGAGCCATACTGAAAGTTTCATTTCATGTCTCCCACCTAAATCTAATTAGCCATATTTATCTGTAAAGGAAGCTGGGATATGTAGTCGTTTGTCTGGCAAGTGTGCCACCTTGAACAAAATTTAGATACTTTTAAGGAAAAAGGGAAAAATGAAAGTTGGTGGCAAACCCTCATTAATTTTATTTGACATTTACAAGTTTCTTTTCCTCTTATGCTCATCCACTATCATTATCAGGTCATGAAAACAACTTTTTTCATGTGCTATTTCCCACACTTACCAGAAGGAAGGACATAATTTCAAAATAAATGACCACATGTTAAATTAAATATATTTGTCTTCATGGAAAACTCCTTAGAGTGCTTTCATTTTTCTCATTTCTTGGGTTACAGGTGAAAACTTTATCAGGAAACTAATCATTACTGTTGTGATCTGTTTTTTGGAAACTTTTGTTTTAGCTTTAGGCTTTCCCCCTAATCTTTTTATTTTTGGAAAATTTTCAAAACTACAAAAATTTGTAAAGAATACAATAATGAATACCCATATACTTTGCTTGTAGAGTCACCAATTGTTAACATTTTGTCACATTTTCGTTATTGATGTCTCTATAAATTTTGTTGTTGTTGGAGCTTTTGAAAATTTAATAGGATTTTTAAAGAGGAAGGGCACTATTTAAATCTTTAAAGTCAATAGACCCCTTCTGAGAATAAATTCAAGACAGAGGGCAACTAGTTACATATAGTCTCTAAAAGGTAACTTCTCTTTTGGATATTTCATAGGATCAGACCATACATATTACAGATCCCTTTAAATAGATGGGTGATTCTTACTTCCTTTATGTGTTAGAGCCTTTTGACAGATACTTCTCAAAGGGTTATCCTAATCTGAGCATACCGCTGAAGCAAGCTTATTTAGATATTTTAATGCAAATTGAAACTAGAAATTGTTCACAGTGCTATTGCATTCAGTAATTCAGTTTGAGCGTGAAATCAGCAATGTCATCATACAGCCTGTAAATCAGCAAAAGATGGAAGTTCTTAACAGAATTCCCACAATATAAAAAAGAAAGGAGGAAGCAAAAAGGCTTGCCATAGAATTCAGAATCTGAATCACTTTCTTCATTGTGGAAAGAAGTGATACAGTAGAATTGATACATGGGTTCAGGTCCCACAATGTCCAAGAGGAATACTTGGAACATCCTTTGGAATAGGATGTGTTATTCTCACTAGGTAAGGAAGGTTAAATTGCAGTGCTCCATAGCTTTGCCTGGCTGAAGATGTTGTAGGCATAAATAGGCATGAAGATTATGTTATTACCATTTTACTGTCAAGTGTTCAATTGAATAAGCAAACAATTGAGCTTATAAAAACTGCCTTCATTGGAGTTTTATTTCTGTAGAACATGAGGATGTAAAGTGTTTTTTATTTCTTTTTGCTAATCGGACAAACAGAAGTCATCTGAGAAAGGGTCTTTGAGGTCCAATTTTTAACTTACTGCACTTAGAGACATGTGATAGATTGTAATGCTGTCCATCAAATATTCCAGTTTCCATTTCTGCAGTGCTCCACTCTGTGGAATTTTTAGGGTCACTGAAGCATAATTTAAACTACTCTGAAATGAATGAATCTTGGAAGGACATAACCTAGTCCATAGCAGGTGGCAATGCCCAAGCTCAATGCAGGAGAAAGTGCTACATTAAGGGGAGTTGTGAGATGTGAAGTTAGTGTCAGACGAGGGCCCTGAGTTTTTGATCAAGGCAATGTCGCGGCCAGCATTCTGTTTTAGGACACCAAATATGGTGGTTGTTTATGGATGAATTTTATTGCAAAAAAAAAATCTCATTTGTAGGAGTACTGCAACAATTCCTGATGGAAAAACAAAGACCCACATTATGATAGCAGCACCTAAGCCTTTCCTGATCCTTCCTCCAGAGGGGATCTCTTCTTTAAAACCACATTTTTCTTATGTTCAAGGGCTGCTCGTAGAACTCTTGAATTTCACCTTATATTGTATTCTTGTTTCCGTATTCTTATTCCTTCCTTTTGCAGTTTCTGTAGTAGTTAGTAGTGGCGTTGGAGCGCCGCAGAGTCGGGAGACATGGGACGGTGTGGGGACCCCGCGCTCGGCCCCAGGTTCCGTACTATTATCAAGCAGAAAATGCTGACACAGTTTGTAGACTTGACTACATCTTTTGATGTACAACCAGGGGGCTTGTCCAGTTCTGTTTGCTCAGCACCACGAACCAGGGCCAGCCACCACACCCACGAAAGGACGCTCTTCTGAATTTTCTCTGTGGCCGCAGCGTTGGGGTCCGCACGCCTCGGAGTTTGGAGGTGGAGCTCACGTCGCTGAACGGAGGAGTGAATTACTATTGATAGACTTCCGAACTGTCAGGAAGTAGACACACTCCTCGTTCTTTAACTGGTGGCAGCCAACGAAAGATTAAAATCGCCTCCTATCCTGTAAGAGGAGCTTGAAATTATCAGTAGGGCCCTCCCAACTCTGTGCATCCTTTTTGGCGGTAGACAAGGATTAAACATTAGATACAACAGCCATGGAGTACATATTACGTCAGCGTAGTTGCTCAATTAGAGCTACAACAGATAAACAGTTGGATTTTGTTTGAGCTCTGAGAAAATATCCCCAGAGAGTAGGCAGAGCTCTAACACCGCCCAGTCCCAGAGGGCTTTGCGTGAAACACCGACCCCACCCCCATCCCAGGGTCCCCTGCGCGGCGGCCTCGCTCACGGTGGGCTACGTGCGCACGGCGAGCGCTGGAACGTGCTTCTGCGTGGTGGTTCCGCCCACTTCGGCCTTCTCTTCGCGGCCGCTGAAGTTTGAGGTTCCCGCCAGGTCTCGGCTGGGCGGGAGTGATGCTTCCCGGCCCACCTCGGCTTTGAGGCGAGTGAAGCGTCCCAGACCCTTTCCCGCTTGCTTTCGGTGCCTGACCCGGGGCAATCATGTCTACCGGGTTCTCCTTCGGGACCGGAACGCTGGGCTCCACCACCGTGGCCGCTGGCGGGACCGGTACGAGCGGCGGTTTCTCCTTTGGGACAGGGGCGTCTAGGTAAATGTACTTCCTCACCTTCCCGGACCCGGTCCTCCCGCGAGGGTCCCGTGGGGTATTCTTGCCCATCTTTATTCCAGCTGGCATTTTTCCTGGTCGGCCTGGAGGAAAATAATTGCCCCCCACCATTTTCGTAGACTTTCCACTCGCTGGCCTTCCCGGGCCCTAAAGCTGGCCTACTTCAGAGGAGGGTGGATGGTCCCTGTGTAGTGAGGACCCCAGAATCCCTATCGGACGTTGTTCCTACGGATTGAAGTGTGGCTGAGTGAAAGGGCGTGGGATTTCACGTCCAAACGCTAGCGTTTGTCAGTCTTAGGCACAGAATGAATTTTGAACCAGTGAATGAAATACTGCTTATTGTGGGGTTTTGGAAAAAGAAAATAGAAAAATTTAAGGACAAATAAAAATTTCTCCCCGATAATGCAGATTTCATTACAGATATACAATTTTAGATATTACAGAGCTTTAATGAGTCGTGGTTAACCAGCTTTCAAGTCTGTGCCTCAGTCTGTCCTTTTTTTTTTCTTTTACAGCATTTGTTGCAAAAATATTTCAGCATTGTCTGTATTAAAAAAACGGGGAGAGGACCACAGGCTACACAGTGAAGTCAGAAATCTGGGAATTTTCCTTAGTACCTCCTTTTCTCTCTACACACTTAATTACCAAGACCTGATAATTTTAATTATTTTCTATCTGCTTCATTTTCAGTGCCACCACCCTGTTGGCGAGCCCTTGTCATTTGAGGAACAAATATTTATTGACATACTTCTATGTAGTAGGCTCAGTTTTAGGTGGTAAGATAAATGAGAGTCTTGCTCTCCTGAAGACATCTTATGAAAATACTTAAGATTCCTGCCAGGTTTTCAACCAGTGACCTTTGTCCTGTTAAATGGGAACTGCTCCCATTATCTCCTACTTACTAGTTCAGTGAAATCCCAAATGCTGTCTTAAAAATCTACTTCTATGGCAGTCTTTTTTACTACACTGTAGTCCTTTAATGATTTTTACACTATCATACTGGAATGAAGTAAAAATGAATCTTGCTAGGGTCCACAAGATGCAAATAATCAGGAACCTCTTCAACAGGTCATTCTGAGCCCATCTTTTCTTCATTTTAGTTGATCCAAACCTCAAAAAAAAAACAACCCTAAAAACCATTTATATTGTCATCCAGTTCAGGAACACAAATAAGTAACTGAAGTTTCCAAGAAAAATACCCTAACTTTATCTGATATACTTCAATATTTTCTCTTCTGTTGCATTCCATTTTTTAAAAATGCTTGTGGTGATCTACTAAATTGATTTCAAACCTTCGAATGGGTCCTGATCTTAGTTTCAAAAACACAGTTCTAGCAACTTGGACCTTATCTCAGTTCCTCAGGTGAACTTGGGCAAACCCCTTCCCGGTTTAGGGCAGTTCCCTCTGCTTGGAATTCCCTTACTAACTCCTACCCTTTGTGCCAAGTTAATGCTTACTTTGGGGACTCAAAAGGTTACTTCCCCAGAGAGGCCTTTTCTGACCTATCAATCTAGAAGAGGTGTACATCCTCGTGGTACCGTGTACCACATAGCGTGTATTATAGTTGTAACGGTTCGTTATATGTTTTTGTTGACTTGTTTATTGTCTGTTCCAAGCAGTAGAATGTATGTTCCATGAGGGTAGAGACCTTTTCATATTATTTTTCCAGTAGACACAGTGGAGCTCAAAATATATTTGTTGAATGAATGAATAATTCATCACTTTCACTTCCTGGAAAGGGTTAGATAAATTGATAAAGGGAGAGACAGTCTAACACCTCCATTGGAATACTGATTTAGAGGCCTGACTGCCTCTACTGCCATTTGGTGATTTGGGTTTCCAAGCCTCAATTCCTGCATTTGAAAAAGGGTTATAAAATCTTTACCTCAGAGAGTAGTTGAATGAGATAAAGCATGTAGAGAATTTAGCATCGAATATGGCACTTGCTAATTAAGTCCACCTTAAGGCAACCTGCTGAAGTTAAAATAACATTCCTGATCTGCTGGAGTCAACTTGGCTTTTCTACCACACATCCTGTTGATTCAGTGGCAGATAATTCGGGGTTGAGGTCAGGTCTGGGGCACCTTTTTTTTCTCTTTTTTTTCTTTTTAATTAATTAATTTATTTTTATTCAGTTATAATTGTCTGCATTTTCTCCCCTTCCCTCCACCCCACCCCAGCCAGTCCCACCTCCCTCCCCCACCTCTACCCTCCCCCTTGATTTTGTCCTTGTGTCCTTTATAGTAGCTCCTATAGACCCCTCTCCCCACTATCCCCTCCCCACTCCCCTGTGGCTATTGTTACAATGTTCTTAATTTCAATGTCTCTGGTTATATTTTGTTTGCTTTTTTCTTTTGTTGATTATGTTCCAGTTAAAGCTGAGATCCTATGGTATTTGTCCCTCACCACTTGGCTTATTTCACTTAGCATAATGCTCTCTAGTTCCATCTATGCTATTGCAAAGGGTAGAAGGTCCTTCTTTCTCTCTGCTGCGTAGAATTCCATTGTGTAAATGTACCATAATTTTTTGATCCACTCATTTGCTGATGGGCACTTAGGTTGTTTCCAGTACTTGGCTATTGTAAATTGTGCTGCTATGAACATTGGGGTGCATAGGTTCTTTTGGATTGGTGTTTCAGGGTTCTTAGGGTATAATCCCATCTCACACCAGTTAGAGTGGCCAACATAAACAATCAACAAACAAGTGTTGGAGAGGATGCGGAGAAAAGGGAACCCTAGTGCACTGTTGGTGGGAACGCAGACTGGTGAGGCCACTGTGGAAAACAGTATGGAATTTCCTCAGAAAACTAAAAATGGAACTGCCCTTTGACCCAGCAATTCTGCTACCTTTTTGTTTTTCTTAAAGAAAGTAAATTTCTCTGCCTCAGAGACATTTCTCTTGCCTCTCTGATAGAATAATATGATTTCACTTTGATGTATTTCTTTGTTAATGTTAACTTTAGTTATGAAGCACTTCATTGTGTCATCAGTCAAGAAATTTAAAATGTTTTACTGGTGTAAAATTACACACTATACATCTTTTGCATATTTATAAGATAGCAGGAAAAAATGGGATCGCTAGCCCTGGCTGGTGTGGCTCAGTGGACTGAGTGCTGGCCTGCCCACTGAAAGGTCACCAGTTCAATTCCCAGGCAGGGCTCATGCCTGGGTCGTGGGCTGGGCCCCCATTTGGGGGTGTGTGAGAGGCATCTCCCTCCCTTCTTATCTCTCTAAATAAAATATTTTTAACAAATGGGATCACTGATTTTGGAGGAAGGGAAGCATAATAATCATGTTCTTAATTTGATAACATCTAAATGTGCCAATAATGTTTCTTTTAAACTCAGCTTTTCAAGTGTTTAAGGATCTGGGCTTTGTCAGTGAGGCCTTACAACCCTGCCTTGACAACCCCTGGTACTTCATACACCCAGGGCACACACTTGTGTTCCTAAGTATCATTTTTAAAATCAGTGGTAAGCAGACACAATTAGTGTATGCCCTCTCCTTTTTCCTACCCCGAGTTCATGACTGATTTCAAGTTTTACCTTTTCAATGAAGCTTCTCCCTCTCCATTGCCCTCACAGTGATTTGCTGGCATAATACCATGTGTATAATGTGTTTAGTAAAATTTGTATGTGTTCCTAATGATAACAGTAGTACAACGTGTATTGAGTGAAGTTAATTCGTCCTGCATGTTCTCTTAATCTTTACAAAAAACTTGTTAAGTGAGTATCGTTATTCCCATTTTGTAGATGAGGAAATAGAGGTTCAAAAAGGTTAAGTAATGTCACATCCCTATCAGCACCATGGGGAGCTGTTCCTGGAACCCAGCCACAACACTACTGCCTTCCGCTTAAATTGAAACTCCGCAGGGTTTTGAGCGTTTTAAAACTGACATTGAGTTATGGGGATTATATCTTTTTGAAAGGTCAGGTAGAGAAATAATAAATACAAAAATAGGATCAATGGGATTTCCCATTATGTTAAACATGTTATAATCTCTGTTAACTCCCCTGTGTAATTTTTGAAGTACAAGTTACCAGGGTTTTTTTTTTTTTTTGCCTATTTTTATAATTTCTTCTACCAATAGATATCAAGTTGGAGCCTTTGAGGCTTCGTAAGCATAGTTGGAAAGTTGTGAACTTTGTTCTTATCACTTGTTATTAGCTTCTCTTTCAAAAACTCTCTGAAGAGGATTTCTGCTGGTGAACAGTCTTGATAGGGGGTAATTTTGCTTTGCATTTTACTCTTGCCAGGATATTTTCCTTTTCTGTTACCCTACTCTCCCCACCCCAGATTCCTACTGCTTTTTTCGTGTCTAGATACCTCCCTCCAACCCCCACCAATGAATATGGTAATGTAACAATAGAGAGGCAGTAAAGACAACTTAGAATACCTTTTCCATTTCTGGGTATGTCATACTTTTCTTTATACTGGTAATTGAAGAAGAGCAAATGAATTTGGCAATGTGAACTGTACATGAGTAGTTCAAAAGGGAAATAATCCACATTCAAGCATTTCCTTATGGCCATTATAATAGATGCTTGCTTTCAAACAAAAACTGGTAAAAGCAGAATATGTGTGGTCCTATTTGTGATGACTTGGGATATGAAGTCTTAATTGCTGTATATTATGCTTTACTTGAAGGTTGGTATTTTTTTAAAGACTAGTTTTATGGGTGGATTTATTTTTAAAGATAACTGAAAAAATATTTAAACTTGGTTCAAATTATTAGTTCCTTTTTTATCCTATGGAGATTAGTTCCTTTTGTATCCTAATATGTTTTCATTTAATATGTTAGATATGTTAAATGAAAAAAAAATTAACCTTTAAGAGTTAATTTTCATTTTCTTAAGTAAATATTGGCTCTAACAGACTTCATTTTGTGTTTTTTATAAACAAGCAACCCTTCTGTGGGCCTCAATTTTGGAACTCTGGGAAGCGCCGTGACTCCAGCAGCTACATCTGCTCCTTCAGGTGGTTTTGGAACTGGGCTCTTTGGATCTAAACCTGCCACTGGGTTCACTCTAGGAGGAACAAGTACAGGTAAGAAGGATTGTCACATTTTCAGGGAGTAGGTCAAGTTCTGTACTGTATCTCCTCCCTTTACAAGTATTGTCATTGGTGGTAGTCCTTTTTTTTTTTTTAATAAAAGATTTTACTTATTCATTTTTAGAGAGGGGAATAGTAGGAGAAAGAGAGGGAGAGAAACATCACTGTGTGGTTGCCTCTTATGTACCCCCCACTGGGGACCTTGCCCGCAACCCAGGCATGTGCCCTGACTAGGAATCAAACCTGTGACCCTTTGGTTCGCAGGCCGGTGCTCAATCCACTGAGCCATATAAGCCAGGGCTGGTGGTAGTCTTAAAAAATGGTAAAAATACTAAGATAATAAGAAATGTATGACAGGCTCAGTCATTAGCTATGATTAGCATAAGGAAGGAAAACACATACACATTTAAAGAATTAAAGAAGTGATATCTCTTTAAATTTTTATAATAGATTATATAATGCAGTGTTTTACTTCAGTGAAGATAATGTTAAATTTACCAGTTTGGCCATTAATTAATTTAGCATATATGGGATAGTCAGCATCCTATTTTGCTATAACAGTGTAATTTACATTCTTACAAGATGTTTTCAATTGTATTAAGACAATTGTTTCATTGGGAAAAGGGCAAGAGTGCAAAGTATTCTGGTGTAAATTTTAGTGAAGTGTTCTTTTAATACAACAAGTATTTTGTTATTATAGGCTAAAAATATGTTTCACTGGAGTTGCTTCCTCACTTATCCTTTATTCTCTACCATCAGAGCCTATTAGCACCTTTTGCAATGACCTTTCAGCATTGATTGTGAACATTTTTCACGAGCACACATAGAAAATGAAAGAACTGCAGGAGTAAATATGAGACCAGTGAGTGAGTTGAGCTTCAGCTGTGTGCCAGGGTTTTCCTTGGAGTAGCTTTATTTCTTCCTTGTCTAATTTTGTTATAAGTAATAATTGTTTTCATTTTATAAATCTTATTTCCCAATTAATTAAATTATGTACAGCTTGTAATATGAAAATTAGTGCTATAGGAGGAATGTTTACATCGGTTAGTGGTTATGGTAGAAGAAGAAATTGTAATGTGTATTGGTCTTATTGGCAGTGTTCTCTCTCCCTCAGGGTGATTCTGTGATTTCAAGTCTTGCCCTTGTGACGACAAACCAAAAGAATGCCACCTTCCAATAATGAATACATTTTATTTCACTTTTTGTGTCCAGGAATAGCAACAGTTATAACTACAGGATTAATTTAGTAAGAACTTTAGAGAAAAAATTCCAAATCTGTGGTTTTCTACCTTTTTCTTTCCTAATATTCTCCAGAGCTGGGGTTTAGAGGAAAGCGTTTAAGGAGCTGAATATAGATCACTGATGCTAACTTATCAAAGAACCTTTCAGCATTTGAATATTTTTTTAACAAACTGACTATATAGTCCTTTTTTAATTCATAAAAATTTTTAATTCAGATACGGTTTTTCTGTGGAAATTTATTTGACAATACATTTTTCAGTCATTTGAATCCTTTTAATGGAAAAAACACCGAAGTGTAGGCCAGATGTCTTGGAATTAAGCCCTGTTTGCACCTCTAATTAGTTCTGAGGCCTTACACAGTCATTGAAACATCTGGCAGCTTATGGTTATTTATAAAATGAAGGCATTGGACTATAACAAGTTTTTGGATTACCTTCCAGCTCAAAAACATCTTAGTTTTCTACAGCGATATGCCAAAGAGAATGTGAATAACTAGGGTCATAGCCTGCCTTGAATCTGGATGGAAGTAAATAATGTGAAAGGACATTGAGGAACCTCAGTTAAAATTAAATTAAACATTGAAATAAAGATCAGTGAGCTTTCTTTACTTGCCTGCTACTTACCTATTGTCAATAGAAAACACATGTTCACCACCAAAATTTTGGACAGAATTGGCTACAAGGTAAGCAACTAAATCCTCTTTATTTTCTGAGATTATAGAACTAATACATGATTTCAAAGTACCGTACTCTGGCGGAAACTTCCATTTGTGGTAAGGTCAATCTAGAAGGATAATTTTTGGCTTTTTTTCCCTTGGTGCTTTTAGGAGAAGCCAAACTATAGGCCATTCATGCTTTTCTTCACTTAAATTTTTGAACAGCTACTACCTAACTCTATGGCCTTAGGTATACATAGTGCCTTGAACATTTAGTATTAGCTGTTGATATCAGGAACTGCTGAGTTCATGAGCAAGACATTCAGTCTGTTGTGAGGTGAAGGGAATAGGCAGGTATAATACTGTATTCCTGTGTAATCTGATAAATGCTCTAACATGTATGAAAGGCACCAAGGAAGGCAGAGGAAGAAGAGAATAGGAGTTCATTTTGGGGGCAGGAAACATTCTAGATGGAGGAATGGAAAGTACAAAGGCTCAATCATAAAAAGATCCAGGGAAATAAGGAAAGTACTTTGTTCTTAGAGTTTAGGATGCAGAGGTAGGAGTTATAGGGAGAGATTTGAGGAACGGTGGGACCAGATGGGAAAGATGATTGAATGCCAACTTTTTAGACTGTATTTTGGAGACAGTGGAGAGCTAATGGGAACCTAATGCCAGGGGGAATCAGTCACCAAGGTATTTTGTTGTTGTCTCTTTTTTTCTTTCTTTTTTAAAGTAACACATTTCTAAGAAGAGATTATAGGCTAGAGGAGGCTGAAAACAGAGAAACAAATTAAGAGGCTATTGTAATAGTTCTTGAGAGAGAGAGAGATGGCCCAAACGAAGGTTTTTAAGGATGCTTGTATTCCTGGGATATCTCTGAAGCAGAATTGACAGGATTTGTGACTAATAATAGAATGCAATGCAGAGAAGGGATGTCAGAGGTGATTGTGGTTTCTGCTTTGAACAACTGAATTGACCCCAGGGTTTTAGATTTTTTATAGGGAGAGATGTAGGGGTCCAAAGGGACATTCGAATAGAGCTAGTCAATTTAACTCAGATAGGTGTAGATTTAGCCATGTACCCAATAGCTGAAATTCTGAAAGTGGGTGAGATCTTTTAGGAAAGGGAGCAGGAAGTGAACCATAGGGAGTATCATTTAAGAAGTGAACAGGGAAGGAGATCTACAAAAGTGGACTGAAAGAAGCAGTACAGTGAGGGGCTGGGCACTGACAAACACAGAAGCCAGAAGGAAGAGGATTTTAAGCAAAAGAGAATGGTCATTTAAGTAGTCTTGGAGGGAAGGGGCCATTTTTCTGCAGAGTATAAAGGAAAGGAAGGATAAATGCTGTTGAAGGTTAATCTAGCAATAGACTTAAAATTGAATTTCAATATTATCATATTGATTGAATTTTCTTTTGCTTTTCTTAACTCACATGGTAATCTTTTCAGTATTCACCATGATTTGGTCCCAGCTCTTACATTTTCCTCTCATACATATACAAGTACATCCTTGTTCTGTCTACAAAAAGTGTGGTCACTAAGTTTTAGGGCTCCTGATTGACTGGTATAATACATATACAGTTATGGTAAAATAAGGAATTTTTTTTCTTTTTAAAACAGGAACGCCAACCACTACATCTGCATCTACAACAGGTTTCAGTTTAGGATTCAGTAAACCTGCAGCATCTGCCACACCATTTGCTCTGCCTATTACTTCTACCTCAGCTAGTGGGCTTTCTCTTTCATCTGCTCTGACATCAACTCCAGCAGGTGAGGCAGAATGGAAAAAAGTCACATTTTATGGTTAAAATTTAATTTTATTTGGTTAGTGTATATATGTATCCACCTTTATTAAAGATAATTTCAGTTTGGGAAATTTTTTATTTATATCTTTCAGCAGTTTTGACCTATTAAGTTACTGATTTGTAAAAAAAGATCAGCATTTTGTATTAAAGCAGCAGAGATCATCTTGGAAATTGGTCTCTATTTACAGAGAGCAAAGCATGGGAGAGAATGAGAGAAATAAAATGTAAAAACATTAATATGCACTTTGTTTTTAAGGGACATTTCGTGACAGGGGAGGATAAAGAGTTTGCACAAACCTTGCCTGGCTTAAACTCATTCAGATTTGAAGGTGGAGTTTGTGGCCTGGGCTGAAAACCCTTCATTATTGTGTGAAATTAGTTACCTGAAACCATTCTATTGGGTAGACCAAAAAGTCCATGTAGTAATTTCCGTAAAATAAAAGACACAATTTTCATTTTCACCAATAACTGTATTGATTTGGATATTTTGAGAATGTCGGCCATCTCCTGCTATTGGCTTTTAGTGAGTAGAGACCAGGGGTGCTGCTAAACATCTCCCAATGCCTAAGACAGCCCCATAGCAAAGTACCAAGAAACTTCGCAAACCACTTTTGATACATTCGATCAGTCACAGCACCTTCTTCACACACTGTACAAGTCTTTTTTTTTTTTTTTTTTTTTTTGCATTTTTACATTTCTTGAAATAATAAAGCATACTATACTGAAAATGTTGCATATTTTCTTCCATCTTCAATATTAAGATGACTACACGAAAATTCACCAATTTTGATTTTCTTTTAAATACATGCTAATATGACAGCTGTCACAATACAATTTAACAAAATTGTTTTGAATGAAGTTAAAGACAACTAAGCACTACTAGAGCCATTGTACTGAAAAAACTAAATAAACTTTTTGGCCAACCCAGTATTATTACCCAAAGTCCTTTTTTCTGTCACTGATTTTCTCTTTATTCATAAGTATATATAATTTTATCTTTATTGAGTAGTTTTTCCAAGAGCCAATTTAATAATGGACATCAGTTTTTTTTTAATAAATTGTTTTGTCTTTTCTGTGGTGTTCTAGAAACAGTGTTTCCTTTTGAAGCTTACAATCTCACTTTTTATAGCATCCACAGGATTTAGTCTAAATAATTTGGGTGGAACATCAGCCACAACTACGACTGCATCAACAGGCCTTTCTTTAGGCGGAGCCTTAGCTGGTTTGGGAGGTTCACTTTTCCAGAGTACAAACACAGCAACATCAGGTAATTGATGGTATTTACTCTCCAGAAATAGTAAATATTTATTTTTAAATTTATTTTGTCATTTTCATCAGATTGCTTTGTCTCTTAACCTGTATGTTTTCCATTCAGTATGAAAACAATTACAACATTTTTCACGCATAATTGGACATCTTAGCCATATTTTAGAAATAAATTTTCCTGTTTCTCAGTATTGACTGACTAGATAAAGCAATGAAGAGGAACCTGTTTGAGAAGTCAGTAAAGTTTTTCGAGAAATTTGTCTTTGTAATAAATAGCAGTTGAATAGTCTTGGATCATTTAGTGTCTACAGACATTGTAAGGCATCTTGACATTTTAAGCCTTGTGCGTAGGAATAGCCTTCTATATAGACATCAGGAAAGGGTATTAGCATGCTTTGAAAGCAAGGTTGTAAGATACAATATTAAATGATTTTCTTATAGTCAGGCAATACTAAAGTGTTGATTCACCTGGCAGAGACTACTGAATTAATATTTTATATTTTGGGTTGACTTCCCATTTCATGCTTATTTTGAGATTAGCCTCATGTTAAGGATTCTGCAGATGTTTTGAGTATTGGCTATAGCTAATGCCAATATGGGAAAGCCAGTGGAGCTCTGTGGGAGTGAGAAAAGCTTCCCTTTTATTTGAAGAAGTGGTATAATTACCTCACATATCAGTGTAACATCAAGAATTTCTGTTTAACAATTTCTGCCATAATCATACCAACTGTAATTCTAGGCATGACCATTTACATATTAGGAATAGTTGATACATGTTGAAATCATAGAATTTTTGATAAATAATTTAAAATTGCTATTTCAGAGTAATATGTGTCAAATTCTTGGTTGTGTGGGAGAGGTGAGGGAATATGACTTGATAATCTCTGTAAAAGCTTTTTGTGTGTGTGTGTCCTCTAATACTAAATTTAATGGAGTAATTCCAGGTCAGTGGAAGGGGAAAAAAGGTCAAGGTAACCTGTAGGAATTTGTAATATTTAAATTTCATTGATCTTTCAAATACTTTGTCATTATTGTATTACTTTGTAGGTATTTCAGATGTCTTCCAATAACCAAATCACTAGATGAATCTAATATATATTTCTTTGCAGGATAAATATTTGAACATTTTCCCCAAAGATTCCTATGAGAGTAAGACACAAAAATAATAAATAGGGGAGGTAGAGTGTTGTTTTTGTGTTTTATTATTGCATTTATAGGTTTATTCTGATTTTTCTTAGGCTCTTAACACAATAGTCAATGCTTAATTTGACTATTAGGTTAGTTACATTAACCTAAGGGTGCCATTGATTTTTTAAAACTTAGTAAGTTATTTATTTAGCTACATTCTTTTGTACATTGCCAGGATTTAAATTCAGTTATCCCATGTTCTTATCAGTACAGCCAATTGTTTTCTCTGTTTTTAGAGTAAATAGCATCTTGTCTTTAAAAAAAAAAACCCAGAGTTGTGTCAGTTTGGAAATGTATAGACTTCAGTACATGATTTATCAGCACAAGATCTTTGAAATTTTGCCACTTGATTCACACATATATTAATGACTTAAAACTTACTGTAGTCTAGCCCCTTTAGTCCCTTCTGTCAGTGAAGTAGGATTTAAATAAATGAAGTCTACTTTTTTAAAAAAAGTTATATGAGAAGAACTTGGAAGTATGAAATTTTGATGTTTCAGTGGTAAGACTTCCAATTATCAGTTCTTTAAATTTAATTAATAGTAAAACTGTTTGCTTTATATTATATTCGACTCTTATAAATTCATATTAGATATTTATTTTCCCTCAGCTTTACTGAGGTATAATTGACAAAATTGTAAGATTTTTAAAATATACAAGATTTGATAGATATATATGTTGTAAAATTATACATTAATTTCACCTTTTGAGTTAATAAATTCAATACTAGCTTATTTTAAAAGTATGTAATTCTAAATCATGATTGGAAGACAAGATGTATTCACCTGAAAACATAAAAACTAAAACTGCTTTTGTAGAGGTTTACAAGCAAGAAATAATTGTCCACATATACCAGATTAACAGATATATTCTGATCCTTTTAATAAAACTCATATCCTCCAAACTACAGTTACTGTTGAACTCAAGCAAGACTATGAGTCTCTGTCCAGAGTGTGTTCTAGGCCTGTTTTTTATTATTTTCCTAAGTTACATATGCAGAAAATCTAGGATCCAACTTAAAAGCATTTGAATGCTGTAGTCTGAAGAAGAAATCACTCTAAAGACTTTCAGTGAACTTTATAAATAGATGTTTGGTTTATTTATAGGTCTTGGACAGAATCCTTTAAGTTTGACTTTGGGAACCACAGCAGCTACTTCAACTGCAGGCAGTGAAGGTCTTGGCGGTATAGATTTTAGTAGCTCATCAGATAAAAAGAGTAAGTAATGTTATTAAGATTTTATGTTCTAACAGTCCTGTGACATGTAAATTCCTATGTCTGGAAGATTGTTAGCTATATATTCAGTAGTAAAGATTTTACTTTTCAGTTTGTATGCATTGTATTTTATAAATTTTGTGTTAGGCATTTAAGATTTTATTTTTTGTAGAAAATTTAGATTTGTATGTACCTATGTCTTATGTAGCTATCTTAATGTGCATATTAATATATGTTTTTTTGTTTGGGATCATGATACATACATTGTTTGAAACTTGTTTCTCATGTAGAATTTCAGAAGTATTTATCATTGTCAGTAATTCTTTAAAAATATTTTAATGCTGCTTACTATTAATTTAATGAATGACTATATCAATTTAGGCAGCCATCATCCAGTTGTTAGTTTTTGTTTCTAGTTCTTTTACTCTGGGAAGTATCACTGTATTGGGCATCTTTAAAGTGTGAGTCAAGGTAGTATTGTAGGTTAAAGAGTGTCAACTTTGGAGCTAAATTGCCTGGGTTCAAATCCTGGCTTGACTATTTACAAGCTCTATGACCTTATTCAAGTTATTTATCCTCCCTGTGCTTTAGGGGTTTTTTTTATTTGTAAGTGGGGAAAACTAACTACCTACTTTGTAGGGTTAGTTTGAGGATTACCATAATATTTGTAAAACTTTAGTAGAGGCAGACACATAGTAAACACTGTTTAAGTGTTTCCTTTTATTGGAAATTTTATTCATATTTTTTATTATATATATTTTTTAGATTTTATTTATTTATTTTTGGAGAAGGGGGAAGTAAGAGAGAGGGGGAGAGAACATTGATATGTGGTTGCCTCTCATGCACCACCCAGTGGGGACCTGGCCCGCAACCCTAGTATGTGCCCTGACTGGGAATTGAACTAGTGACCCTTTGATTCGCAAGTCAGCACTTAATCTACTGAACCACACCAGCCAGGGCATTTTTGATTATCTCTTTAGGGTGAATATCTAAAAATTGAATCATTGGGTTAAAGAGAGGGACATTTTGGAGATTTTTGTGTATGTTGTGAAATTACTTTGCAGAAAGGTTTTACCGAATTATTTACTCACTGAGTATGAAAATGCCCTTCTTACTGTGCTCTTGTCATGAGGAGTATTCTCTTTAAAAATTTGACAAATTCGTTTTAAAGTGTTTTATTGTTGTTGGTAGTGTGTATGATTTTTTGTTGTTGTTTTACAACATCTTTTCTGCTTCTGGTGGAAAGTCTTACTCTAGATGGTATACATACATATTACATTAAATCTCTCAGAAGAACTTTAGAATGAGGGAATGGTATAAAATAGTCAGTGTCCATATATCTGTATAAGAAATTTTTTAATTGGACATGGGTTTTATTATGAGATATTATTTGTTCTAGGGTATGTTGGTATGTTAAAAGTCAGTAAAATTCTTTTAAACTTTTTTCTTTTTTAAAAAATATATTTTATTGATTATGCTATTATGTTTGTCTCATTTCCCCCCCTCACTCCACTCCATCCTGCACACTCCCTCCCTCCCACATTCCCCCCCTATAGTTCATATCCATGGGTCATACTTATAAGTTCTTTGGCTTCTACATTTCCTATACTATTCTTACCCTCCCCCTGTCTATTTTCTATCTACCATTTATGCTACTTATTCTCTGTACCTTTCCCTCCCTATCCCCCTTCCACTCCCCTGTTCATAACCCTCCATGTGATCTCCATTTCTGTGGTTCTGTTCCTGTTCTACTTGTTTGCTTTGCTTTTGTTTTTGTTTTAGGTGTGGTTGTTAATAACTGTGAGTTTGCTGTCATTTTTACTGTTCATATTTTTTACCTTCTTTTTCTTAGATAAATCCCTTTAACATTTCACATAATAAGGGCTTGGTGATGATGAACTCCTTTAACTTGATCTTATCTGAGAAGCACTTTATCTGCCCTTCCATTCTAAATGAAAGCTTTGCTGGATAGAGCAATCTTGGATGTAGGCCCTTGCCTTTCATGACTTGGAATACTTCTTGCCAGCCCCTTCTTGCCTGCAAGGTTTCTTTTGAGAAATCAGCTGACAGTCTTATGGGAACTCCTTTGTAGGTAACTGTCTCCTTTTCTCTTGCTGCTTTTCAGATTCTCTCCTTATCTTTAATCTTGGGTCATGTAATTATGATGTGCCTGGGTGTGTGCTTCCTTGGGTCCAGCTTCTTTGGGACTCTCTGAGCTTCCTGGACTTCCTGGAAGTCTGTTTCCTTTGCCAGATTAGGAAAGTTCTCCTTCACTATTTGTTCAAATAAGTTTTCAATTTTTTGCTGTTCCTCTTCTCCTTCTGGTACCCCTATAATTCGGATGTTGGAATGTTTCAAGATGTCCTGGAGGTTCCTAAGCCTCTCCTCATTTTTTTGAATTCTTGTTGCTTCATTCTTCTCTGGTTGGATGTTTCTTTCTTCCTTCTGGTCCTCACTGTTGATTGGAGTTCTAGTTTCCTTCCCACCACTATTGGTTCCCTGTATATTTTCCTTTGTTCCACTTAGCATAGCCTTCATTTTTTCATCTAATTTGTGACCAAACTCAACCAATTCTGTGAGCTTCCTGATTACCAGTGTTTTGAACTGTGCATCTGATAGGTTGGCTATCTCTTCGTCTCTTAGTTTGTGTTTTTTCTGGAGTTTGATCTGTTCTTTCATTTGGGCCTTTGTGTGTGTGTGTGTGTGTGTGTGTTGATGCTCCTATTACGTAAAGGGGCGGAGCCTTAGGTCTTCACCAGGGCGGGTTATCACTGGTCACTGCACTGTATGTGGGGGCGGGGTCTGATAGGGAGCAATGACCTTTGCTCCACTCTCTGCTGGTTTTCAGTCACTCCCTCCACTACCCACAATCACATTGGGCCTTTCTGGTGCTGCTTCCCGAGTAGGTGGGTTTGTGTACGTTCTAGGGCCCTGTGGGTCTCTCCAACAAACTCTCCTGTGAGGCTAGGAGTTTCTCCCACTGCTGCCTCAATCCCCACAGATGTTTTAAATCAGTGATTTGAGGCTTTATTTCCCTGCGCTGGAACTCTGGTTTGCCTGGTCTGTTGCCTGGTCCACCTGCTACTGCCTTGCCGGCCAGCTGCAGCTTTGCCCACTCTGCTCCACAATGTGCCACCTTGCTGGGTCCTCCAGCCACCACCTTGCCGTGAGTCCTCTGTGCCCGGCTGCCTGTCTCTGCCTCTCCTACCGGTCTGGTTGAAGGTTTCTTCTTTATCTCCTTGGTTGTTGGACTTCCATGCAGTTTGATTTTCTGTCAGTTCTGGTTGTTTTTTGTTTTTAAATTCTTGTTGTCCTTCTTTTGGTTGTGCAAGGAGGCACAGTGTGTCTACCTATACCTCCATCTTGGCTAGGAGTCAAATTCTTTTAAACTTAACAGAAGTTGGGTTTATTTGTCTTTGAATGAAAATTTACTAATTTATAAACATAGAGTCCTATCTCTTGTTTTTATGTATTTTTTAAAAGATTTTATTTATTTATTTTTAGAGAGAGAGGAAGGAAAGGAGAAAGAGAGGGAGGGAAACCCATCAATGTGTGGTTGCCTCTCCCGTGCACCCCCCACTGGGGACTGGTCCACAAACCGGTGACCCTTTGGTTTGCAGGCTGGCTGCTCAGCCCACTGAGCCATACCAGCCAGGGCTTTATGTGGTATTCTTTATGGCAACTCCACTGTTAGAAAAATAGCCTTAGCTGTTCTAGCAGCTTATTATTATTATTATTATTATTATTTTATTATTTTTACTCAGTTTGAGCAGCCTGATACCCTCCAACTACTTTTATTTAAGCATGAGACTATTTGTCTCTTCATTGTAATTGCTTTTCGGATCTATGTGAAGGAGCAGATTGAAGCAAAGGAAAGAGAAAAATGTAAGGAGTTAATCCCTCCTCTCCTGCCCCAGTCCTATTCTCATATATATTATACCTTAGCTAGAACTGAGCAGAAGGAACACGAATAAATGCATATGACCACATGTACCACATTCCAGTTCTCTCTAATCTGCTGCTATATGTGTTAAGGGAGTCAGAGGATCTTTTTTAGATCTAAAAGATTGTTTTTTAGTAGCTATACTAGTGTGTACCTTTAGTATCAGTGGGATTTAATCAGATGAAGAGTGGTAGGGAACAGCATTCCCTGAAGAGGGGGCAGCAGAACAAGGCCTAGAGATGAGAATGATATTAGCTGTTTTGAAGAACTGCTGGAAGGCCAGTGCAGCTGCAGAACAGAAAGATTTAAATTCCAGAGATTGAGAAGGGCTTTGAATACCACATTAAAGAGTTTTGTGATTACACTGAGGACAGTTAAGATCTAAAGGGTTTTTGATGAGGATAATGTAACGTGATGAGATTTGTATTTTAAGAGCACTCTGACTGGAGAATAATGTTCAGGAAGCCAAGAGTAAATGTGGAGAACTGTTAGGAAGCCTTTATAGTAGTCCATGGGTATGACTGAGGCAAGCTAAGTAGGCTTATCAGGAGTCCACACTAGTCTAGAAACAGGCTCAAGTTTTATTATATGCATGTTTGTGTGTGTATTAATTTTTATAAAGTATAAAATAAAATGGAATATCAAATAAATAGCAAAGTAATAGTCAAGAAAAATGTTGAACTTTTTGGAAGAAAATGAAATTAAATCCCAACCCTATCTTATTGTGTCTCATCAAATCTGAGATACTGTTTATAGAACATGGGTGCCAAATCAACCAAGAAAGAAAAAAAAAAATCTTAGAATCAATGAAATAAAGAATATGGAAAAATAAAGTTGAATTAAAGAGGTAAACAAAAAGAAATTCTGTGTACAAAGATAAAAAGTAAATGATGAATTTAAAGTTAAATACTTGATTTCTAGACGCTGCTTTTTTCACGTTTTAACATCTGTTAAGCCAAGATATATCTTAAAATTATAAGGATGTAGTTTTAGAAATAGACACAATAAATATAATACATATGAGACAATTAATTTGCTTAATGTTGAAATAGCTTTTTCAAGTCAGTAACAGAAATACCTCAACAAGGTACAGATAGCATAAACAGATCACTAAAGGAGAAATGTATTTGTCTAATTAACATTTGAAATGTTTTACTTAGTACTATCAGGATTATGAATTAAGATTGTAAATGAAGTAGCATTTTTACCTACATACTAGCTTTGATGTGTTCATTGTTGTTGAGAGTGTGGTAGGAAAGGTACTCTTATTCCTAGTAGATGGGAAGGTAAGTTGGGACCATTGTTTTCAATGATCAGTTTGGTATGTCAAAGGCCTTCCCTCGCATATTCTTTGACCTATAAATTCCTCTTGGAATACAAATCAAGTAGTGCACAAGTATTGTATTTGTAGATACAGACATTCACTGAAGCAGTATCCTTTCCTATAGTAAATGCTGGTATGCTAAGAAAAGGGTTGGACATAAATAAAGGTTATAATGCAGCTATATCATCTATGCACTATGTGGTCTTTTAAAAGTCCTTTTAATTGATAGGAAATATTCACAACATGCTGAGAAAATACGTTAAAAATAGCATAGTGATCCTGATTGCTTAAAAAAAAATGTATGTGTAAGAAAAAGACTGGATGGAACCATTGAGATTCTCTGTGGGATGAAGTTTTGTGGGTTTCTCTATTTTCTATACTTTCTTAAATAAACAGGTCACTGCAACATTTTGCTGAAGGAGCACTTTATTACTTTTTTTTCTATTTTTAGATGTATACTATTAATGAAATAGGTGTTATTACTAACAGCTTTTGATTGGTCTCCAAACACACAAAAAAATTCTTCATTTAAAAAAATTTGCTGCTTTGGTAAATAGTGAGAGAAGTTCAGGTAATCTGATGTATTTTATACTATTCCATACTGATTGAGCCTCAAAAAGTATTAAGCAAAACTCTTAGGAGTTAAACTGCCAAGTAGGCATATTTTTCATGGAAGATAGTTAAAAAAAAGATTTTTTAAAATTTATTTTTAAAAGTTTTTCAATTACAGTTTTCATTCAGTATTATTCTGTATTAGTTTCAGATGTACCGCAGAGTGGTTAGAAAATTAATGTACTTTACAAAGTGGTCCCCTGATACTTCAAGTACTCTCCTAGCCTCATACACAGTTATCAGTAGTTATCACAGTATTATTGATTATCTTCTTCTCTATGCTAATCTACATCTCTGTGACTATTCTGTAACTACCAAATTGTATTGCTTAATCCCTTCACCTTTTTTCACCCAGCTGCTCTTTTCCCACCCCTTTGACTGCTCTCAGTCTAGTTTCTGTATTTATAAGTCTATTTCTATTTTGTTTCTTTTAGCTTCCACATATAAATGAAATCATATGGTCTTTGTTATTCTCTCTCTGACTTATTAAGGAAGATTCTTGTCCTTGAAAGAAGTAGATGCAAATCAGCTGCATAACTGTTTATATATACATAAATGTGTCTCCATAACTAGCTATGTTTGGAGTTTGTGATAAGTCATGGTGTTTAAGGGGCAGTCTAAGAAATGCGTAAATTTCTATTTATACCTTAGTTTCCATTAAGTTAAAATTTGTATTTGCAGTACATTGTTAAATTACCTAATTTTACACAAGACTTCTTGAATTTTCTAGGTGATAAAGCAGGAACAAGACCAGAGTAAGTTTATAATTTAACTTTTAAAATCTTCTAATTAATGAGTTTAATTTATTAAATTGTAGGTAAATGATGTGGTTGGAAGTACATGGAACCATGTAGGCATTTAGAAGAAAACTATTTTTAACCAGTCTTTGTCAAAAATAAAGTAATAAACATGCTATAGAAAGATTTTAAAAGGTCAAATCTTTAATCATTAAGAAAATTTATAACAATTCTTTCTAGGAAGTGATTGGCTTTTCCCCATGTAATACAAATAAATACAAATATATGTATGTATTTTTTTAACTTATTAAATATTGAACAATTCATGGAACTTTACTCTTGGAGCACCTTTTATATATATAAATGAAAATAATACATGTGTGTGCATGTACCTTTTTTATATATACAAATTACTCTGACAGGACTATTTTATTTTTTGAGGATGAAGAGGAATAATAGCCTCCATATATGTCCTATATATGTTTGAAGATTATTACTATATTTTCTCACATAATTTGTATTATGTTAAAAAAGCATTTGTAAATAAGTGTTCAAGTTCACTCTTCCCAAATATCTTGTGTATATTTTAGTCCTGGTACATAAATGAGGAAGCTGAGAGAGACTGAGATTTGCCTGGGATTATAGGAAGTATGTAGCGGGTCTGCAATTCAAGTCTTAACTCGTGATTCCATTACAGCCTGCCAAATTTCACTTATTCCTGCCTTCGTTAAATATTTTTGATTCCCTAGGTCTACTTTGTTGAAGAACATACTGAAGTTACAAAATAATAAAGTAAAATACTGTGATCATCTCATTATGAGAAGTTTTGTAGACTTTCTTTAACGAATGCTTTCATGTTTTTGAACTGAATAAAGTGTAAATCATAGATTTTTGATTCAGGAGCTACTTAGTTCAATATCTCATGCAACCTGTAGTATTTTCTTTCTTTTTTTTTTTTCTGTAAACTTTAGTCAAATGCATTTATGTACATGCCAGTCATCTTAGAAAAGGAATCTCCACATCAAATGAATTGTTAGTTGAAATTTATTGTTCTTTATAAAGAACTTTGAAATCATCTAAGAAAGCTATAAATGGGGAATATTTGCTTAGATTTTTTGTATCATAACACATATTCTAGTAAAACTCAGCTGTCACTTTTTTATAATCTCAATGGTTTTAATACATCTGTGGCATTTTTCTTAGGGATAGTAAAGCACTGAAGGATGAAAATCTACCTCCTGTCATCTGCCAGGATGTTGAAAATCTCCAGTAAGTGTGTCAAGTGTAATTAGATAAATCATAATTAAATGTAAGAATATATTTTAGGGGGAACATCTCTTCCTCCCAAGCATTTTAACTTGGATTAAAATTTAATGATTTTAGAAATTAGAGTGAAAGCAGGACAACAGGAAATAAAATTCTGTAACTATCGTATTATGCAGAAGCATGTGAACTGTAGGTGAGTTTTTAGTTTTTCCTTCTTAAAACACTTGAACTCTGACCAACCTGTTGTAAAAAGTACAAACTATTGTGCTTTTTTTTCCCTGTAGGAAACCAAAGTGTATTTTTTTTTAAAACCCCAGTTTTATTTTTTTTAAGGAAATTTGTGAAGGAACAAAAACAGGTCCAAGAAGAAATTAGTAGAATGTCTTCAAAAGCAATGCTGAAAGTACAAGAAGATATTAAAGCTCTAAAGCAGCTTCTGTCATTGGCTGCCAGTGGATTACAAAGAAATACTTTCAATATTGACAAATTGAAAATAGAAACTGCTCAGGTAAATTAATTTAAAGCCATTTTATCAAAGGGTGTGTGTGTGTGAATGTGTTTTTCAAATGGAAATGCATCTTTTTTATATTACAAAGTTTGATATATATATATATATATATATATATACACACTATAGGAAAACCACAAAGCTCATATACTTTTAAATTGGTTTAGTAATAGTTACAAGCATTTATCTGGTGTTTACGATGGATGAGGCAGTGTTCTAAGCAGTTTATATACACTAACCCTAAAGTGGGGTTTTCACTATACCCCTGTGTAGTAGCTACTATTACTAACTCCGTTTTATAAATAAGAAAACAGGGAGAGAGCTTTGTTGATAAGTGGGAGAGCGTGGATTCAGACCCTGGTAATCTGACTCTAGAGCTTATTCTACTAACTACTCTGTTTCATAAAAGTGCCTGCCAGCATAATTGTTATACAGGGAGAAAGCAGCTAGACAGAAAAAGATGTCTTTGTAATCTGCCAGTTATTAAATAAAAATTATGTGCTTTATAGATATTAAATTCTACTGATGACTTGTTAGTCTTAGGTCTTAGTTACCAGTTATAAAAATGATTTGATGCTAGTATCTTCTGTCACTCATGTCTACTTGCTTTTTGTCCCTATCGTATAATATACATAATATACAGGGGTGGGCAAAAGTAGGCTTACAGTTGTCAATACAAGAAACACAGAGTTTATTCTTGGATTATTATTTATTAATAATTGCATTATTTATTTGTATTATAAGTACACTAGCTTTGCCCACACCTGTATATAAAAGATATAATAATGTAGATCTTTTTAAATGTGGGCTTATCAGAGGGCTATGTTCTTCATAAATGAAGTGATAATACAGGGTCCGGCACAAATAACACTACTTTTAAAAAAAAATCTTTTATTACAAAATCATAAGCATGTAATTCTGTAACATAATATGACACTTAAGCATACCATATGACATTTTAGGTGAAATGTTTGAATTAAAACTATAAATAATTATACCCATATTATTACCTTAACAACCACACTCAAGCAGGTGTTATTTCTGCTGGATCCTATATTTTAAGAAAAAATTTTAAAGTGCATGTCTTTTTAAATTCAAATATAATTGACATAAAACATATTTTGAGGTGTATGTTGTAATGATTCAACATTCATATATATTGCAGTTAACATCCATCATCATAAGTAGTAAAAAATTTTTTTTTACCTTGTAATGAGAACTTTTAAGATCTATTTTCTTAGCAACTTTAGGGTAGAAAGTATCATGTTAGCAACTATAGTCACTGTGTTGTCCAGTACATCTCCAGGACCTATTTTATAACTAGAACTTTGTACCAGCTTATGTGACTTTAAGTCAACTATTGGAAAATACTTGATGTTTTTAATAAAATGTGTTACTAAAATAGATATTCTAAACTATGATGTTTAAAGAGGATTCAAAGGTTTTACATTCTGCTTTTAGGTTTCCTACTACAAATTCTTTGGTTAACTATGAAAAGTACTCCCACTTATTCTTCCTTTTTGTATCATCAAGTATGTACGTGCTAGAAGGAAAATGTTAGTTACTAATTTAGACTAGAGAATGTTTAGACTCTCATTAAACATTACATGAAATTATATGGAAAAGGTCATTAGCAAAGTAAGAGAGAAGGCAAACTTAAAAAGAGAAATGGGACTTCCAGCCAAGATAGAGTTGTAGGTAGATACACTTTGTTTCCTTGCAAACCAAAAGAAAAAACACAACAAATTTAAAAAACAACCAGAACTGCCAGAAAACTAAATTGTATGGAAGGCTTACAACCAAGGAGCCAAAGAAGAAACATTCAGACTGGTCAGAAGGGCAGAGAGGACACGTGGCAAGGTGGTGGCTAGAGGACCAGGCAGGCAAGGTGGCAACTGGGCGGTCCCACATTTGCATTAGGATAAACCAGTTGGAACAACTGGGGAGCGAGAAAGTCTGCAACCCAGGGTTCCAGTGCGGGGAAATAAAGCCTCCAAACCTCTGGCTATAAAAACCTTTGGGGTTGAGGCAGTGGGAGAAATTCCTAGTCTCACAGCAGAGTTCGTTGCAGAGACACACAGGGTCCTAGAACGTACACAGACCCACCCACCCGGGAATCAGCACCAGGAGGACCCAACGCACGTGTGGGTAAAGGAGGAAGTGACTGAATGCCAGCCAAGAGCCTAGCAAGGGGCATTGTTCCCTCTCAGACCCCTCCCCCACATACAGCACCACAACCCAGCTACACGGGCTGCCCTGCCCTAGAGAACACCTAAGGCTCTACCCCATACTACATAACAGGTATGCTGAGACAAAAAAATATGCCCCAAATGAAAGAACACGTCAAAGCTCCACAAAAAATACAGCTAAGTGATGAAGAGATAGCCAGTCTATCAGGCTAAGGGATGAAGAGACAGCCAGCCTGTCAGAGGCAGAGTTCAAAACACTGATAATCAGGATGCTCACAGAAATCAATGAGTCTGGTCAGAAAACAGAGGAAAAAGTGAAGACTATGAAAAGTGAAATAAAGGAAAATGTACAGGGAACCAACAGTGAAGGGAAGGAAACCGGGACTCAAGTCAACAGTTTGGAGCAGAAGGTAGAAATAAACATTCGACCAGAACAGAATGAAGAAAACAAGAATTCAAAAACAATGAAGAGAGGCTTAGGAACCTCCAGGACAACTTTAAATGTTCCAACATCCAAATCATAGGGGTGCCAGAAGGAGAAGAGGAAGACCGAGAAATTGAAAACTAATTTGAACAAATAATGAAGGAGAGCTTCCCTAATCTGGCAAAGGAAATAGAAAATCAGGAAGTCCAGGGAGCTCAGAGAGTCCCAAAGAAGTTGGACCCAAGGAAGCACACACCCAGGCACATCATCATTACATTACCCAAGATTATAGATAAGGAGAGAATCTGAAAAGCAGCAAGAGAAAAGGAGACAGTTACCTACAAAGGAGTTCCCATAAGACTGTCAGCTGATTTCTCAAAAGAAACCTTGCAGGCAAGAAGGGGCTGGCAAGAAGTGTTCCAAGTCATGAAAGGCAAGGGCCTACATCCAAGAGTGCTCTATCCAGCAAAGCTATTATTTAGAATGGAAGGGCAGATAAAGTGCTTCCCAGATAAGGTCAAGTTAAAGGAGTACAACATCACCAAGCCCTTATTACATGAAATGTTAAAGAGACTTATCTAAGAAGAAGAAGACAATCAAAAATATGAACAGTAGAATGAGAACAAACTCACAACTATCAACAACTGAACCTAAAAAGAAAAACAAAAACTAAGCAAACAACTAGAAGAGGAACAGATTCACAGAAATAGGAGATCACATGGAGGGTTATCAGCTGGAGGGGAAGGAGGAGAATGAGGGAAAAGGTAGAAGGAGTAAGAAGCAGAAAGGGTAGGTACAAAATAGACAGGGGGAGGTTAAGAATAGTAGAGGAGACAGAGAAGCCAGAGAACTTATATGTACAACCGTGGACATGAACTAAGGGTGGGGATGCTGGTGGGAGAGGGTGCAGGGCAGAGCAGAATAAAAAGGAAAAAATGGGACAACTGTAATAGCATTATCAATAAAATACATGTAAAACAAAAGAGGAGGAGGAGAAATGAATGCTACAATGGGATCCATTGTAACTTTTAACAGTTTATGCTACCTGTTACCATACTTGCTAGTAGCATTTTAGAGATAAAAAGACAACTCCAAAGGTACTAAAAATCTAGTGAGTTGAATGAAATTATAAAAGGTTGGGTAGAGTATAAAGGCAGCAAACGAAGAAGATATGAGTCAAAGTTTACTTAAGGAAAAAAAATCATTTGAGTTGAGCGTAGAAAATTTTATATGAGATGTCAAAGAACTTTTGATCTAAGATTATTTTTGTTTCCTGTATATAGGAATTGGTGTTCTATACGCAGCCTAGTGAATTACCATTTGAAAAAAAAAAATGTTCTGGCTCCACTAGTGCAGTAGTTATCAATCTTATTTAAACCAAAGCCTTTTTTTTTTTTCAGAGAAAGCTTTTCTGGGAAATCTAAGCAGTCCTGAGGTGAGGAGCAGTGTTGTGATTGTGTAGAGCAGAACCTTATGGTAGCAAAATCTTTTATATACATCATTTTGGGGGGTATAAAACTCAAGAGTTTAGGTAGGGTGGTTAAAGTTTTTGGGAGTGTAGTGTGGGTGCCAAGTGGTTTGTTGAAGTCATTGCTGAGTTCATGCATTCAGTGAACTTTTTTAAAAAAAGATTTTGTTTAGTTTTAGAAAGAAGGAGAGGGAGAAAGAGAGAAACATCAATGTGTACGAGATACATCAATTGGTTGCCTCTCGCACCAGGACTCCAACTGGGGACCTGGCCTGCAACCCAGGCATGTTTCCTGACTAGGAATCGAACTGGTGACCTTTCATTTTACAGTCTGGCGCTCAATCCACTGGGCCACACCAGCCAGGGCCATTCATTCAGTGAGCATTTTTAAGTATCTGTTATATACAGAACACTTCAACAGGCCTTTGGGATCAAAATACAGTATTCTAGGGAGAGTAAGTTAAATACAAAGTGTGATAGGCACAAAGGACTTAAGTGGGCACTTTTTTCATCTGTCCAGAGTCAGATATCTTTGTGGTTTTTCTTGAAACATACTTAGGTGTTCCCCAGGCTGGCAGGAAGGAAGGCATAGGGGCATGAAATAGACATGGTTGAGGATGTACAAACAGTTCACTATTAAGACACTGACCATGAATCTGGGCCTGGTAAGAGTCAGTGCTTAGAGAAATAGGCAGGGGTCAGATTTCAAATAGCGCAGACCTCTCCAGGGCATTTGTACTGGAGTCAGAGAGAGTACAAATTTGAACTCAAGAATGAAAAGGAGATGGAAAGAACAGTTAGAGACCTAATAGTTTGGCAATAAAATGAAAGCAAGAGGTTGCTGCAAGGAACATGATGGTTAAGGTAAAATACTTGTTTTTAGTAAGGGAAACTTAACTAGAAGTTTAAAAAGCGGTGAAATGATAGGAATGTGAAACATAAGGACTCAAACAGACTATCAGCCTTGGAAGACAATTGACTAGAAAATAGAAATGGCATTGAGGAACAGTCAAAGGCGATGTAAGATTGGTTGAGTCTATAAGCTTTAAAAATACGGCGCTGCCTATGTTCAATTCTCAGGTCTTTGAGCTATGTGGCTTTGGGCAAATTACTTAATGTCTGTAACTTTTTTTCATTTGTAAGTAGGGAAATATTATGTACATTATAGGGTTATTATTGACGATTAACCATGATGATATAAAGTAAAGCCTTCAGTGTAGTGCTTGGTACATACTAAGTCCCCAGAATGTTAACTGCTATTGTCATAGCCTCAACATTCTACTATTACCATGCTTTTCTACAGTAATGTTTTCTACATTTATATTAAAGGTTTTTACATAGTAGTGTAGTCTTTTACTGTGGATAAATTAACTTCATGAGACCTACAGAAATTCATAGTTTTTGCAATAAATAGATCAGCAGTTCATTATACCTTTATCATAAGGTTTGTTAAAAGTGTAGTTTGTCTTTGGAAAGAGGTTTTAGCACTTGTAAATCAGCTTTATTCATACTGTGTTCTCACAGCACGAACCTCCAAGAATGACATTGTTTGAAGTTTCACACCAGAGATAGTTGGTATTTTAGTCTTTTAACGGGCCTTTTGTGTTTTTTAAACCTCTTGTATATTAGGAGTTGAAGAATGCTGAAATAGCTTTAAGAACCCAGAAAACCCCACCTGGACTCCAACATGAAAATGCAGCTCCTGCTGAGTAAGTTACTAGAATTTTTAAAATAAATTTTTCTCACTTTACAAAAGCAGAACTGTAAAAACAACATACAGGCCAAGAATTTCAGTTTACTAGTAGCAGGCCTGGGTTAATAGGCACTTTACATGGATTTTTTCATTTAATTCTCCTGATAACCCTAAGAAGGTAGTTTATTATCTGCATTTTATTGAAGGGTAAGTGAAGGCTTAAGAACTGAGCTTTTAACTATTATGCCATTACTCTTCATTTACATGCTACCTGTGGGGTATATTCTAATTTTTTTTTTTTTTTAGTAGAAATTTGTTTTACCCATTAGTACTTTTCATTTAAAAATAATTTTATGATAGTCCCTGTTTGAAATAGTGCATACCAAATGCAGTTCAACTCTTTTACTTATTTGCATAGCTTTTATTTACATAGGCAATAAATATTTAGGAAGAAAAATTATAAAATGTAGATAAGTAAACTTAAAATTTAAAAAAATCCACCTATAATCTCATCACTCAGCTTATATTCATGTAGTAACCGTACATATCATGTGATGTATATCTTACCTTGTTTATCCTTTTGTGTTGCTAGAGATAATAATAGCTAATATTTATCAAATGCTCACCATATGCCAAGCAGTGTGCTTAGCATGTGCTATTTTATCTCATTTCCCACAAAACCTATACAGCTGGTACTGCTCCCATCTTAGAGATGAGGAGCCTCAGGCCTGAAGAGGTAAAGTCCTATGCTTCTGGGTGGTAGAGGTCTGTTTGGCTCCTGGTCAAATTTTTTTTTTTCTTTTAACTTTTTTTTATGATATGATTTCAGACTTGACAGAAAAGTTTCAAGAGTAAAACAAAAGAATGTGCATGTGTCTTTTATCTAAATATTCTACATGTTAACAGTTTTACTATTTTTGTTCCTTACTCTCTATATGCATATGTACATTTTTCCATAAACAGCTTGAGTTACTTGCAGACATGATACCTTTATGCCTAAGTACTTCAGTATGTGTTTCTTAAACATAAGTATATTATCAAAATCAAGAAATTAACAGTGACAATGATATTCCTGTTATTTAGATTAGCATAGAATGTACTTCCTTGCTGAACTTTTTCCAGTATTTTATCCTTGTGTCTTTTTATTGTCCTACCATCAGAGGTAGTTTTGAAATGGGTTAAATCATATCATATTACATTGCAAAAAGCTTTCACAGTTCCCCATTTCACGTAGAATAATGTTCAGGCTGCTTTGCATGCTATTCAAGGTCCCTTTTTATCTTTCTAGCATTCCCTAATTAAATTGATCAGAACAGTAGTAATTACATGTGCTAATTATAGCACACTATAGTGTTTTCAGGTTATAAATGGTATTTCAGATTATAAATATAAGAACTGTATTTGGTTATAAATTCTGGTTAACAATTGAACTTTTTAAGAACTTATTTTAAAGTTACTTGAAACTTAGCACAAAACTGGCAAAAATGGTAATAAAAAAGAATTTTCTTTTTTTTTCTTACTCTGTTCCTTTTAATGTTAACATATTGCATAATCATAATTATCAAGAATAGGAAATTAACATTGGTATAAATAATTAACCAAACTACATGACTAACTTGAATTTTAATGAGTTTTTCATTAATGTGATTTTTTTTTGGTTCTAGGAATCTATTTTTCACTAATGTAATTTTTCTACTCTAGGATCCAGTTCACATTGCATTTAGTTGTTACGGCTACTTAATCTCTTCCATCTGTAGCAGTTACTCAGTCTTTCTTTGTCTGTGATGACCAGGATACTTTTGAAGAGTTTTAAGTTACTTTCCAGATTATCTCTTAATTGGGATATTTTCATGGTTGGAGTAAGGATATACATCTATTTTTGATACCTTGATAACTTATTAAGTCTGAGTTTTTTTTTTAATAATGCCTGCACCACTAAAAGATACATTAAGTCATCAGACTAACTCAAAGGCCCTACTTAAATGGAGGCCTATGTTTATTTATTTATTTATTTATTTATTTGGTATTTTGAACATAAAGAAAATAATATCTTAAAACTTTCATCTGACTTTATGTTTTTATGTAGCTATTTCAGAATCTTGGTTCAGCAGTTTGAGGTACAGCTTCAGCAGTACAGACAGCAGATTGAAGAACTAGAAAACCACCTTGCTACTCAAGCAAATAATTCACATATAGCTCCTCAAGGTAACATGCATTCTATGGTAATCTTTTTTGAGAACGCTGTGTATTCTTTTAGGTAGGAGAGGGTAAGCCATTGTTATATAGTAGATATTCTAAATAACTACTAGTAATTGGCTTAGCTGCCAGAAGAAAATTTCCTTAAAAGTCTTTGTTAAGATCTTTATTGCCTTTGAATTTTAAATGTTTTATTGTGAATTGTTACTGTGCTAACAAAGGCAGAAATCTTAGGAACTCCTCCCTCCCCCAGATTCCTGATGTAGACATCCTTCTCTGAGTCTGCTCACTCTGCCATCTTTTCTTATCTGTGGAAATACTGGTATAGTTTTCTCCTACACATGAACTGTACCAAAAATTGGACTCAAATAATAGAAAACAATGTTGATTGTGTTAATATATATGCTTGTGTAATAATATACTTTTCTCTTGTAGATTTGTCAATGGCTATGCAGAAAATTTATCAAACATTTGTAGCTTTAGCCGCACAACTTCAGTCTATTCATGAAAATGTAAAGGTAAGTTTTTATTGTCAAGTCATCTCTCTGGATATCTAGACCCAAGTGAAGTATTTGTTCATTTGTGGGACAAAAGAATCCATGTTTACTACAGAAAGAGCTGAAATTATATATGTGACAAAAATCAAATAATCTGTAATCATTCCCAGACACAATTATGGATAATATCTATTCTTTTTAAAAAGATCCAAGTAACAATACCTTTTCTGAACAACTTTCTGTTTTCATATACATTTATTCAACATCAGTTAATAGTTACATAGGATTTCATTATGTACATGTGCATAGTTTGTTTAACTCATCATCTTTTGTTAGACATTTACTTTGTTTCCATCTCTTTACTACTATAAACAGCACAACAGAATAGAAACATTTTTAGTAGCAAAATTATTTTGTACTGCTTTAATTTTATGTATATTTTAAATGTTTATAAGCCACTGCATTAAAAAAACTTGATTAAATTTGTTCCTCCTAAATACAGGCAACTATTTGTGTTTATGAAAAATTATTAATAAAATAGCCTGTCACTGCATATGTTGAACCTCATGTAATGTTAGTTTTTAAAATTTAAGTGAAATATTAAATATGAGTGTACTTTGACCAAGTAATCAAGCAAATATAATTAAATCATTTCTTGGAGTTATATATGATTTTTAAAATTCCTTACAATTTAAAGCACCCAAACTTGAATCTAAATATTAACTGTAAAATAGAGATTATCAATTTTTGCATTTTTAATCAATGCATAGTAACAGAATTTTTTTTTAAGTTTACCGTTTAAATCATATCATTTTTGAAATGATAGCATACTTTAGACCTTTGCTTTAATAGATTTAAAATGCTAGCCATGACTGGTGTGGCTCGGTGGATTCAGTGCCAGCCTATGAACCAACAGGTCACCGGTTTGATTCCCAGTCTAGGGCACATGCTTGGGTTGCGAGCCAGGTCCTCAGTAGGGGCGTGCAAGAGGCAACACACATTGATGTTTCTCTCCTTCTCTTTCTCCCTCCTTTCCCCTCTCTAAATATAAATAAATAAAATCTTAAATAAATAAAATTCTAAACTGAATCTTCAAAATAATTTCATTTTAAAGGAGGGGTCTTTATCAAATATTCTTAAAATTTTTATGTCTAGCCCTGGCTAGTGTGGCTTGGTTGGATCATCACCTCATATTAAAAAGGTTGTAGGTTCAATTCCCAGGTGGGGCACATACCTATGCTGTGCATTCAATCCCGTGTCCAGGCACGAATGGGAAGCAACCAATCAATGTTTGCCTCTTTCCCTTCTTCTCTCCCTTCCTCTCTAAAAGCAGTGGGAAAAAAAAATTATGTCTATAATAAATATTACTTGTTTGTAAAGTGCTAAAAATGAGTATCTGTTATCGCTTTGTTTCTTTGCTAATTTTATTTTATTGATTAAACTATTACATTTGTTCCATTTTTTTTCTCTATATTTCCCTCTGAACTGCACGATCCCCAACAGCATGTTCCCCCCTTAGTTCATGTCCACGGTTGTACATGTAAGTTCTCTGGCTTCTCTGTCTCCTCTACTATTCTTAACCTCCCCCTGTCTATTTTGTACCTACCCTTTCTGCTTCTTACTCCTTCTACCTTTTCCCTCATTCTCCTCCTTCCCCTCCAGCTGATAACCCTCCATGTGATCTCCTATTTCTGTGAATCTGTTCCTCTTCTAGTTGTTTGCTTAGTTTTTGTTTTTCTTTTTAGGTTCAGTTGTTGATAGTTGTGAGTTTGTTCTCATTCTACTGTTCATATTTTTGATTGTCTTCTTCTTCTTAGATAAGTCTCTTTAACATTTCATGTAATAAGGGCTTGGTGATGTTGTACTCCTTTAACTTGACCTTATCTGGGAAGCACTTTATCTGCCCTTCCATTCTAAATAATAGCTTTGCTGGATAGAGCACTCTTGGATGTAGGCCCTTGCCTTTCATGACTTGGAACACTTCTTGCCAGCCCCTTCTTGCCTGCAAGGTTTCTTTTGAGAAATCAGCTGACAGTCTTATGGGAACTCCTTTGTAGGTAACTGTCTCCTTTTCTCTTGCTGCTTTTCAGATTCTCTCCTTATCTATAATCTTGGGTAATGTAATGATGATGTGCCTGGGTGTGTGCTTCCTTGGGTCCAACTTCTTTGGGACTCTCTGAGCTCCCTGGACTTCCTGATTTTCTATTTCCTTTGCCAGATTAGGGAAGCTCTCCTTCATTATTTGTTCAAATTAGTTTTCAATTTCTCGGTCTTCCTCTTCTCCTTCTGGCACCCCTATGATTTGGATGTTGGAACATTTAAAGTTGTCCTGGAGGTTCCTAAGCCTCTCTTCATTGTTTTTGAATTCTTGTTTTCTTCATTCTGTTCTGGTCGAATGTTTATTTCTACCTTCTGCTCCAAACTGTTGACTTGAGTCCCGGTTTCCTTCCCTTCACTGTTGGTTCCCTGTACATTTTCCTTTATTTCACTTTTCATAGTCTTCACTTTTTCCTCTGTTTTCTGACCAGACTCATTGATTTCTGTGAGCATCCTGATTATCAGTGTTTTGAACTCTGCCTCTGACAGGCTGGCTGTCTCTTCATCCCTTAGCCTGATAGACTGGCTATCTCTTCATCACTTAGCTGTATTTTTTGTGGAGCTTTGACGTGTTCTTTCATTTGGGGCATATTTTTTTGTCTCAGCATACCTGTTATGTAGTATGGGGTAGAGCCTTAGGTGTTCTCTAGGGCAGGGCAGCCCGTGTAGCTGGGTTGTGGTGCTGTATGTGGGGGAGGGGTCTGAGAGGGAACAATGCCCCTTGCTAGGCTCTTGGCTGGCATTCAGTCACTTCCTCCTTTACCCACACGTGCGTTGGGTCCTCCTGGTGCTGATTCCCGGGTGGGTGGGTCTGTGTACGTTCTAGGACCCTGTGTGTCTCTGCAACGAACTCTGCTGTGAGACTAGGAATTTCTCCCACTGCCTCAACCCCAAAGGTTTTTATAGCCAGAGGTTTGGAGGCTTTATTTCCCCGCACTGGAACCTTGGGTTGCAGACTTTCTCGCTCCCCAGTTGTTCCAACTGGTTTATCCGCATGCAAATTTGGACTGCCCGACCTGCCAGCTGCCCCCTCGCCCACCTGGGTCCTCCAGGTACCACCTTGCCACATGCCCTCTCCACCCTGGCTGCCCATCTCCACCCTCCCCACTGGTCTGGATGAATGTTTTTTTGTTAACTCCTTGATTGTTGGACTTCCATACATTTTGATTTTCTGGCAGTTCTGGTTAATTTTTGTTTTTAAATTTGTTGTTGTCCTTCTCTTGGTTGTGTGAGGAGGCGAGGTGTATCTACCTATGCCTCCGTCTTGGCCGGAAGTCCTCCTTTGTTGTCAGTTTGAAGTCTGTGGTGTTCAAGTGTTTTTTTTCTTAATTTATATTTGAAACGTTTCAAATATTCACAAAAGTAGAGTACTATTATAATGAATGTCCAAGTGTATACCAACTAATTTCAGCAGATCTTGTTTTATCAATTCTCCACACAGAGATCCATTTTCCCCTGGAGTATTTTATACCAAATCCCAGATTTGTCATTTGTAAATGTATACATATGCTTTTTCAATGGCATTTTCTTCTCTCTGGATTGAAAACTCCTCTTTTATGACCATAAAACAGTGAGACAAAAATTCACACAAAACAGCCCCAGACCATATTGGATAAACTTTACATGAAATTTTGACCTACACTTTTTTTTTAATATATACATTCCCAGGAACCAAAGGATTTTCAATGATCAGATTTACTATGTTGTCATTTATTTTCAGCTGCATTTAGATATCCAGACTGGTTCACTTCTTATAGAAATCTCACAAGAGTTGTTTTTGTTTTCTTTCTGTAATATCTTCATGAGGTAATCGGTTGAAACAGCCTTAAACTACCTAATGTAGCAAGGCTCAATGATATTAACAAAATTGGACATTAATTATGAATTACATAAGTCATGATTAATGTCAGGTTTTTTTTTAAGGTAAATTACTTTTTTAGGATTTGATTATTTATTTTTAGAGAGGGGAAGGGAGGAAGAAAGAGAGGGAGAGAAACATCAATGTGTGGTTACCTCTCACATGGCCCCCACCAGGGACCTGGCCCGCAACCCAGACATGTGCCCTGACTGGGAATTGAACTGCCAACACTTTGGTTTGCAGCCCACGCTCAGTCCACTGAGCTACACCAGCCAGGGCTAATGTTAGGGTTTTTAAAAGCTAATTATTCTTTTCAGGTTTCTAAGGCAGGTCATTATTTCCGAGTATTTGAAGTAGAACTGAAGTTTATAGGCTATTGATGATGGACTTGGAAGAGATTAGTTCTAAAAAAATTTGTTTTTCTGATACCGCATATCCTCCTTCTGACTATATTTTTCCAATTTTTAGTTCTTGGCAGGCCCGCTTCAGTACATTATAGAGGTAGGAAAGTTTGGAACTGGAACATCAAATACTGACATTCGTACAAAAGGGAGTGATAGCTTTTAAATACTATAGCAGTAAGATTTGTTAGTGCTCTACTTGTCATAATCAAAAAGCCTAAAATTTATTAATTTCTGCTCAGAACAGAAAGGAAATGTGAAAATTCTACATCTCTTCAAAAAGTGCTTTAAAACTGCCCTGGCCAGTATGTCTTGTGTGGTTGGGGCATTGTTTAGTGCACCAAAAGGTAGATTAGATCCCTGGTTAGGGCATGTATGGGAGGCAGCTGGTCGATGTTTCTCTCCCCTTCTCCCCGCTCCGTCCTCTTTCTCTTAAAATTGGTCTAAATTAGACCTCAATGAAGGTATTTAATAATCCTGATATGAAAATAATCATTTCTGTTAGTGGTCTTTAATCACAACACATTTTGCATTGGGTAAACCAACCCAGTCATTCTTACTGCAAAGTAGTCAAACAGTAATGACATAGGAAAGGCCCTGTGTTTACCATCCAAGCTCTCTCTGCTGAGAAACATCTTATTTTAATGTGTATCACCCAGGCTTTTCAAAAAATGTATTTAAAAAATATATTTAGTGGTTTCTGGATCTAAAACTTATCAAAGGATTAGACATTGAGGGGGAGAATTTCATGAAAAATTGGAATATTTAATATGGAATTTTAGATATTGCTCTGCTTGTCTTAAAGCTTAGCTAACTTGCCCTGATCTGGTAGCTCAGTTGTTTGGAGCATCATCCTGATTGTGGGTTTGATTTTTCTGGTCAGGGCACAAGCCTAGGTTGCAGATTCGATCCCCGGTTGGGGAGCGTACAGGAGGTAAGAGATTGATGTTATTCTCTCACCTCCCCCGTGCCATATCTCTAAAATCAATTAACATATTATCAGGAGAGGATTAAAAGAAAAAAGAATTAAAGTTCAGTGAACTCATTTTAAAGAGGGCTTCACAAAGCCAGAATAATTTAGGCAGTTTATTATAAAGACATGACAAAAATGGGGAAGAAAATGTTCAAAGGAGTGATAGAACTCTCAGCTCATCACTTCCCATACCATGCATTACTAGCACTCTAAATTGTAATTTAGCTGGAATGCATAACATTGGCAGTGTATTTGATCTGTCTTTGCTGACTTACTTCATATATTCAATCACATATTACCAGAGTCAACAAAGAATTTGATTAACCTTTTTTTTTTAATTTAATTTTTTTTTAAGGTGCTCAAGGAACAGTATCTTGGTTACAGAAAAATGTTCTTGGGAGATGCTGTAGATGTGTTTGAAGCCAGGCGAGCAGAAGCCAAGAAATGGCAGAATGCCCCCAGAGTTACTACTGGACCCACCCCTTTCAGCAACATTCCAAACGCAGCAGCCGTTGCCATGGCTGCAACTCTTACACAGCAGCAACAGCCTGCTACAGGTCTGAATGCATTCAAGTTATAGCTTCTTACTGTTAAAATACAGAACATTTATGTGCATTTTTATGTCTTCCTCGTGTTAGCACTGAAGAAATTTCTATGAATAGCTATTCCAATACAATCTAAAAATTGTGATGGACACAATTATAAACATACCTGATAAAAAACGCAGGGTAGTCTTAGCAATAATTATATATCAATGGGATATTGAATATTGTGAATTTACTTAATGTTATTTACTGTATTGCTATAAATGCCCTTTAGAATATGGTGTTTCACTACTGAATTACATTTAAGAGTAACAGATTCTAAAATTGTGATTGTATCATTTGTTGTTTTAAAGTCAGATAATCTAGCCATACGTTGCATTTTTTATGTATGATACTGAGAGATGGTGCATTATTTCCTCATACATAGTGATTACAGAACACCGACATTTAGGATGAAGTATGTTTTTATAGACTCAAGGTGTGTTGAAGATCAATAGTTTCGTTATATATATAATGACAAGAAAGAGTATAGGCCCTCTAAATCAAATTTGGAAGAAAATACATGGTAGACTTATTTATACCTTTTCAAAATAGAGCAGTAGCAAGAACAGGAAAAAGATTGTTTCGAGATTCTCTGGATTGAACATTAAGAAGTATGACATGGAAATTGAGCAGATGAAAATCATTGGTGAGATACTGGAAAGCAGATAATTTTAGTCCTTGGTTTAATTCCACTTCTCATGAGAGAAACATCTTTGTGGTGAGTTCTGCATTGTTTAGTTTGGTCCTGTGTCTTTCAGAGGTTACTACTTATCTTTTACTCCTGCAGTTCCTGTTTTGTCAGGTTTAAAGTTTGACATAAAAAAATAAGTCTTAATGGATATTGATTTTATTTTACTCATTCATTTTTGAATAATGCTTACTGTTCTACCGCATGCATCCTTTTGAGAGTTCCATATAGTCCAGCAGTAAATTATAGAATTAAAAATGTTAAAAAAAAAAAAGAGAGAGACATATTTAGATTGCATTCAGGCTGCCTCCACAAGGAAGCATTCTGTTTCTCTCTATTGGTAGTATAAAAATTTGTTCTTCACGTTTGGAGATGACAGAATTGACTTCCCATCAGTAAATGGCTACTGATGGATTTATGCCAAATCTTCCACATTCCATGGCTGGGCCCATTGGAATAGTGGCTCACATAAGCACTGTACAGTAGTCCTCTAGCTGGCTGGAGTATAGGATTTTGTTCTCAAGTTATAGAGAAAAAAAAAGTCATTTTGAGGTTGAGTCCCTATCAATCCCATGATTACGGTCCTCAGTTCTCAAGATTAATTAACCAGTTAATCAGACTAGCCATAGTACCATTTTACTTTTTAGGGCCAATATCAATCATAAAATAGATCATATATGCACAGGTTTGGTTAAGTGTTCCTCACACATAAGAGATTTTCATTCTAAGAGAGGTTCATAGGTTTTCACTCATACATTTTGGACTTACGGACATATGAAGGTATATGTTCATTCTAGAAATATGAGTGCCTACTATGTGCTAGGTTCTGAGGATACAAAGGTATGGTTTTTGTATTATGATGGAGAAGAATATACATTAATTTAGAGTAATCCAAGTTGAGGAGCCTTTTGCTCATATGCTTTAATTTTGTCTGTGACTCTTGTTAGGTTTTGGGGAAACTGACTGCTTTCTCTGTTCTTTGCAGTTTTGAAACCCACATAAGGATTTTCTAAAGAGTCATAACAAGTTTTGCATTATGCCTTCTCTTTTTTTCCTTTTGTTTTTGTTTTGGTTTTTTTTTGAAGGTCTCCCAGGCTCCATAGTCCATTCCTTTATACCTGTCCCCGTTAAGATGTTAGTTATTTTAGTCATGTCACTACTGTAGGAAGATTTATGAGGTCTACTGATATGTACTGATTTTATGAGTTAACATGCTGTTTAGAAACGTCTCTATTGATTGCATCATTCAGTGACTTATTCCTTATGTCCTGTGGATTTGATGAAATCTTTTTAAATACCAGTAACAGATTTTAAAGACCATCTAGATGAAGCTAGGTAAAGCTTGTGTGCTATTTTTATATATCACTATTGATCTGTGCAAAATTTGCATTGTCAGGCATTTTGCTTTTATTTGCGTATGGATTCTCAACTTTACTAATATAAAAAAAGAGATAGCTTCTTAGGCTACACTACCTTCTGAAGGTGGTTTCTGTGTGGTCTTTCTTGGAGGTGCAGGAGTGCACTTAAGTGACTTCTTGATCATTCTTCTGTTTTTTAATGAAGATTGTATAATAGAACTTAGGCTGTGTGATTTATGAGTATTGCTTCTGAAGGCTGAAGAGAATTGATGAAACACCAGCAGGCTATTTATGTATGAAATAATGGATAAATTATTTATGTATGAAATAATGGATAAATTATCCAGTACATGGATAAATTACACTTCGATACAACTTGAGTACACTTGTCCACATACCAGTGCTTCAGAAGCCTCTTAAAAGGCCTAAGAAATACAATAGGCTTTTTTCAGTATGATTTTAATTTAGGGTAGATTGTTTTAGCTGAGGTACTGGGATTAAGTTTTGCTGTTGTGTTTTGACACTTAAAAGTTCTTGATGTTTACATAATAAGATTTTTCTCATGTGACTTAGCTGCTGTTTTTAAGGAGAGCTGAAAAATTTTGTTAGGAATTCCTACTTTCTAGAGTTTAGTGCAGGTTTGGATATTGAAGGTGTAGTGTTAAGTTGAAAACTTTAAGTATTTCTCTTCAGTTTCTTGTGATTTTGTGATTTCGTTGTATTTAATAACCAAAGGAACATTCCCCAGTAAATCAGTAAGTACAATTTTTAAAATTGGGGTAAAGGCATTTTTGGTTTTATTTAAGAAATATTATTATTTTTGAATATGACTTAGGAATAACCAGACTAATTATATTAGGTATTTTGAGTGGTCATTGAAAATTATAAAATATTTTAGCACTTTAGTCCTTTACCTGTGAATGCAATTTTACTTTTAAAAAGGTAGAATTTATTCTGGAAATATGAATTAACAGTATTAAACTTGATTTTGTTGTGTGTTGATATATTATATGGTAACTTTTGTAAAATGTTACTCTACATGAAGATTTCACTTTGGGCAGTCATTGGGATATATTATTACTAACTTGGTTTTATTTATGGAACTAAGAGCCTCTCATTGAATGACTATTAAGATTTTGAAATAGACTTCTTGAATTGTTTACGTAACTTTACCTGAAGGATTTAGATTCTGCTTTCTAATAGTGGAACTAATTTATATGGTGGCCAGAGTGTAATATATATGCTAATACTTTGGCATGGGAAATATTTATCGTGAGTCTTTACTATTTAAAATGTTATACATTTACCTACTAGTTTTATAAATGATGTTGCCTTCAGAATTTGTGTGAAGGTACTAAACTCAAAATATCATGTACCTGTTGTGCAATGGAGAGTCTTGTCATCATTAGAGTTCCTTATTACCTATATTGTGAATATTGATGATTAGAGTTGCTCTTAAAAATAGAGCCACACTCAACAAAAAGCATGTGATTTGAGTAACTCTTATGACTTGTAGGGCTGAGGGCTGTGGTGTACATTGTTCTTTAGGGTCTTCCACCAGCAGTGCCTCCTGGTAACATGTGACACTTAGGTCTCTCAGTGTTAAAGGAACTAGACATGTGTTTTCTACATATTATTTTTGTTAGAAATAAGAAAGTAATATGCTTAGTTTCTTTTTCTTATAGTAACATTTTACAGAAGAGCTGCTTGGTAGATATTTTATTCTCAAATTGATCTCAAACTGGATGTAAAAATTTAAATCCTTTTTAAATTTATTTTTAATAGTAGTATAAGAATTCTGGCTGCTATTAGTTCTTACTCTTTATTTTATGGGTGGAAGCTATTTGAAAAGTCCAGTTTTTGTCCCAGTGTAGAAAAATGTAGTTTTTCAGTTTTGGGGTTTTTTTTTAAATGCTTTATAATTTACACTACCTTTAGCATATACAAACCTCATTCATTCATTGAACAACTTGAATGCTTTGAATTCTTTGAAAAGTTTAAATTTCAATCTGTATATTACTTTGGCAGATCCCTCAACTTTGAGATGCACTGATCACTGTGCTTGAAAGACAAGACTGAAGATTGTACTATGAAATTTATTGGATAGTTTTCATAAATTATTTATCTAATGAGAGATTTTTAGATTTTTGTAGTCTGCTTAGTTGAGAAAAAATGTAGTTAAAATGAAAGGCAAGTTTGATGTTATTCTTGCCAAACAAACTCAGCCAATATCTTTCAAGTAACAAATGGGAAGAGGATGACTAATTGTTCTGCATCTGAGTACATTTTCCAAAATGTTGGAAAGAAATTTCTGAATTGAAATCTTGAATGTATTGAATCTGTCAAGGTACACAGCAGTGCCTTTGTAAATGTTCATTATCTATCTTATTTAATCAGGTGATAAGTGGTGTAATGTAGCAGAGCTTAACAATAGACCTCCGTTACCACTTTTTGTGAACAAGTTGGAATTGTCATGTTACTGTGTAATTGATTTGCTTTAAAATGAACAATAAATTTAATAAAATAAAACACTGTCTTGTTTTTTATCTATTTATTGTATATATATCATTTATATTTCATATAAGAAATCATGCCTAGTTTTTTGGGTATTCTTATGAAGTAACATGATAGTTTTACCATGTTAGTGTCAGTCTCTTTTGCTCAATTGAGACTTGACTCTAACAGTAAGGAGCTTGTTTTAAAAAGGAAAAAAGTAAAAACCTTTACTGATTACACCAACTAATTTTATCAGAAAACAAGTGGGGAGATCTAAAATCATTCTGGAAATAAAACTAAGAGAACTATAATTTACAATACATTAAAGATTTCAAATTATTTAGCAGGTTAAACTGACATCTTTCAATGCAGTGGGCCTTTTTGAATTGTCTAGTGTGAACAAGTTAAAAAATTGGTGAGAGTAGGTAAATCAGTTGGGACACATGTAAATTAGGCTGGGGAGACTTCCTGAAAACTAAGTTTTAGCAAAAAGAATTTGTTTAAAGTAATTACTGTTCATTTTAAAAACAATTTTTTAAACGTTAATCTTGAAAGAGTAAGGCAAATTTGTTTTTTACCCCCTCCCATTTTTTTTTTTATACCAGGGCCACAGCCATCTCTGGGAGTTAGTTTTGGAACGCCATTCGGCTCAGGTATTGGCACTGGCTTGCAATCAAGTGGCTTAGGTTCTTCAAACCTTGGAGGTACACTTTAACTTTTCTAATAATTTGCATTGGACTATTATACATTTGAATTGACAATAGCCTGTAAAAAATTTCTAAGAGGATCTGCTGTTTTGGAAGTTAAGTTTCCATCTGGCAAAACCAATTCTCCAAACATAATCAATGCTTTATAGTATTAGATTTAGAACCCCAAAAAACCATTTCATCTGTGAACAGTAAATATTAAAAAGTATAAAATTAAGTGGTAGGGATGTTCTATGCTCAAAGCAATATGCTAAAATATGAACTTGAAAATTACTTAGTTTTAATAAATTTAACTAACTTTAGAAAAAGTAGTAGTCTTAATATCAGTTTGGAGTCCAAACTACTTCTGGATATACATTCTCCTAATCATTATCTTCTTTCTCTGAAAACAAACACTTTAAATGGGGAAATAATTTTATTATAAGTTGAACAGCTCAACTTCTGTTTATTCCTGAGTACTTTTGGCATATTTGCCTATGCATATTTGTGTACGTAAGCATTTAAATTTATTTTAATAGTTTCATAAGTAAACTCTAATTAGTAAGGTAAGTCTGCAAAAACATGCTAAATACAAATGCATTCATAATTGTTTGATGTGGATGATTAAAAATTAATTGTGTTTTATGGAGCACATTGTCATAATGAATAAGGTTTCATTATTTCCATTAAAATATATCATCATAGGAGGAGAAGTTCATAAGCTTTTATGGTTACTTAATATAGTAGGCCTTATTAGGAATTACTAGAATTATGACAGCATAATTCTTGTGATCTATAATCTGATTTGCTGTCATATTTCTTAGAGGCAAAAAGACTGTCAGATTCAATATTTTAGATAAAACTGTTGTGAAGTAAACTAAGAGGAACTTGAATCTTATTTTTAAACATTGGACTTTTAGGAGAGTGAAAACAAGTCTTCAAGTACTTAGCAAAGTCTCCTCTTGAACTTTTTATGATGAAAAATATTTTTTATTTAAATTGCGTATTAAGAAAACATAATGCTCCTACTCCCAATTTCTCATTGTTCCGTTGGATGATGCTATGGCAACAGCCTACTTATAGGGTGGGGCAAAAGTAGGCTTTATAGTTGTTAGTATGCAAAACACAGTTCATTCTTGCATTTGTATGTATTAATGTGTTTGTATTATTATTTTTTTTATGTGTTTGTATTATTTTCCATACAACAACTGTAAACCTACTTTTGCCCACCCTGTATTACTGAGTAGATTGGCTATTACATAGTTTTGCAGATTTTCATTGGTAAAGGTTCTTAAGTGAAAATGTTGGGGTAAAAAGAGTAAAATCACCGTAAATGTGGAGAATTGCAGTTCTCTTCCATTTAAATTATTGTGCATGTTGTGCTTATTATGAATTTAGACTTCTTTTTTTCAAAATGAAATATCCCAAATAGATATGTTTATATCTGTTTGACTAAAATTGTACTTTGGTCACTAAAATTTCTAGTTCGTGTATAAGAGAAAATACTAAATGATCTTGTTTTTTATGACCTTGTTCTTTAAAAGTTACTGATGGGTCATAAACTTAGGCTAAATACATATAAATGTTTCACTTCAGAATTTATCTTGTTCTTTCAGAAGTCTTATGCAAAGGAATAAATAACAGATTTCCTTCGTAAGGCCGTTTTTCAACACTGTATTTTTTAGACCTTTGGTAATTTTGGGTTTTGCTTGTACGTATCCTTTAACCTGTGTTTTACATGCCATTGTATATTTCTCTATTGCCCTTCCACTAGGATTTGGAACTAGCTCTGGTTTTGGATGCAGCACCACAGGGGCCTCCACATTTGGATTTGGAACAACAAATAAACCCTCAGGAAGTCTTAGTGCAGGTTTGTGTGTTTTAGCCTGAATTTCAGACAAACTTAAAGGTGCCAAGTATTTAATTTAAAAGTATAAGTATTATTATTTCCATATCCAGAGAAGATCCCTGATTTAGTTTCTAACCCCTGGATGAAGCACATAGCATTATCTCATAAACTAAATGTCAGATTTATAAAATATTTCTAACAACACTTACTAGTTTGATAAAATAAATAATTATATCCCCTATTAACTAAGCATAGATTCCTTTGAACCCCAAAACTAGCTTCATCGTTAAAGAATTTTCTTCATCAATATAAAAATGAACCCATTGTGCTTAAGTTTTAACTCAGTTTTTATCATTTATTCAGGAGAATGATTTCTCTTCCAAAGAGATGTTCTTTAGTTATCACGTCCCATCTTACAATTGAGTCTTAGTTACTTTTTGAAATAGGTATAATCTTTTGACTCTTCCAGTAGAAAATTCCAAATTCCATTACTTTTGCATTTTCTCTATAGTTGTAAATAATGACTTTTTTAAATGTGCAATGCTCAGGGATAAGAAGTATGTCTAAAATAATGATGTAGTACCAATTAAATTGTGTTAATTGAGGGAATTTGAAGGAAATTCTGTTTTAATATTAAATAGTGTATAAACCAACAATTCCAATAGAGTAAGATGGTAGAATTCAGTGGTATCAGAATTATAATATAAAATGTTAATATTAATTAGACAGTAATATTACACAAGAGCTCTTACAAAATCAAAACAGTAGGTAGTACTCTTCAGGGTATTCCTTGTCCTCAAAATTGTGGGTTGTGGTTTTCTTGGAGAACTTAAAATTGCAAAGTTGTGAAAGTATCTTCGACATGTTGATAAAATGTTTCTGGATGGGCTGAGGAGGAAGGCACTTTGGCATGCTGAATTCTCAGCAAAGTGCCTGGCAACTGAAGTCCGAGAGATTTCAGTTATTTGTGCTAAAGTTTCTGTTTTGGCCTGGATCACTAAACTTCTCTCTCTAATGGTGCCACTTAGTTGTTTGCTAAATTATTTTCCTATAAAATTGCATGTGAGGAATTTAGGGCAATAAGATACTTAACTATTTTTATAGATTACATATTCCTGTAGCTAGAAATTTACCTCTCATCCCCATTTTTTTATATTTGTTTTTGTGACTTCTGATATGAATATTCTTTTCCTTAAACATAAGGCTTTGGCAGCTCAAGTACCTCTGGGTTTAACTTCAGCAATCCTGGCATCACGGCATCAGCTGGTTTGACATTTGGGGTGTCCAATCCTGCCTCTGCAGGTTTTGGAACAGGAGGACAGCTCCTTCAGTTGAAGAAACCTCCAGCTGGAAACAAAAGAGGAAAAAGATAAACATATAGGTTGACGTGTTGAGAGAATCCATTGCAGCATTGTTTATTCTGAGTCTATTTTTCTAAAATTGATGCAGTAATTAAATTGCATCCCAGGAGATTTCTAAAGTTTTGATATTTTTCCCTTCTCGGGAATTTGAACTTTGTTCTAATTTGCCATGCTAAACATCTTTTTTCTTGTGAATTTGAACCCCAGTTGTATATTTTTCTTTATTTTGATTCTCAATGTAAGAAATGTTCTGATTACATTGCTGGTTGGTAAAACCTACTATTTAATCTAGTGTTAACAGCAACGTTTTTGTTGATACAGTTTACATTATTTGAATATATGCACATGTGTCTCTTATACAGATGATACGAACTCTAGGGCCTATATTAGAATCAGTTGGTTTCTTGATAAAGGTCTTTTGAACTACACTGCAGGGCATCTTGTGAATATGTATATAAATATATACAGAATATTATACACACAATTGTGTGTATATATAAAATATATATTTACAGACCTACAACTTTTGCCTCAGACTGTTTCCCTTTTCTAAGGGTATTCCCTTTTTCACCCTTGCAGCTTCAAGTCCTCAGTGCTTGTAGAATGATGAGCTAGAGGTACCAGGTTATTGCAGTTATGTGCTTGAAGAATTAGTGAAATGGTTACTGTTGTAAATATTTGACCTACTCAACTGTGTTACCCCTAGTTTTCTTAATTTTTGTTTTTCACCTTCCCCTTTAACAGCTGCTCTAAGTGAGGAATGCTGTAAAACTCGTTGACCAGGTTTTAACAAAGCATACTATCCTTCATGTCCTCAAATTGCCTATATGAGATGTTTTTTCATATCTGAGATGAACCTTCAAGAACGTATTTGAACTCCAGACTGGTGTTCTGGGGGCAAAGAGCTTTAAGCCAAATTGATTCTATGCAGGTGAAGGATGCACTATGACTTCAGTGGAAACTTTTCTAGCTATTCCAATATAGAGTTCTTCCTTATAGGGCTATTGATATTGAGACCAAATGGAGTGGCTCATCAGCCTCGTAATGTCTTAAGTGCTCAATTTGGAGTAGAGAGACAATATATTTTAAGACAAAAGTATTTGTAGCAACTATAAACTATCCCCTGTTTTAACAGAGTTCCAGTAATAACACATAGGCGTGTCAGGTTGCACCTGTGTAATATTTGTATTAGTACTAGTGATGTACAGTGGGTGAAAAAGCGAGCCCTTGGAAAGAGAACTGCCTTAGCCATGATTTCAAATAGAAACCATTAAGTAGATGTACGTATCTTTTAAGTACAGTTTTCAGATGGGATGTGAACATGGAATTTCATTGAAAATAGTTTAATTTTTTTATATAGAAGCTTTTGTACATAATGTGCATCAAGTGGATGTTTTCAGAAGCGTTTCACTGAGGCACCTTTTTCCCTAAAGTAGGTATTGCATAAATATGTGTGTGCACACATGTGCGCATGCACACACATACACTGTTAGTGTGTTAGGTTTGGTTATAAAAGTATTGTTGAGTCCGTTTTATTTATCTGCTTATAGCAATGATTGGCTTTTTGGAATTGAAATTTTTGCACCTTGATGCATTAAAATACAGAAAATGCTTTGTTCTGAGCTCTAAAGCTGTTTTTTATTTTTGCACACTTCTCTAATACTACAGTTCCCAGAACAAGATTTTGGGGAAGGGTAGCAAAACTTGTGATTTTGTGTTTTGAATTACTGTCAGAATTAAATACACAATTACAACAAACTTTTTTTTAAAGACATTGCATTGTACTGCAAAAATCTGAATATTTATATTTCTTTTTTCTTTATATATTTTACATTTTAATATGTTGAACCACTGGAAATTTGTAACAGATCAATTTGTGATAGAACTTTAAATGTGTTGTCATTGTCTCCATTGTCTTCACTTTGTCCAGAGCCTATTATTAAGTAAATAATAAAATTTATTGTGTCAGTTGCTTTGAATCTTAATAGGTGTTAGTAGTTGTTCTTAATGTGTAATTATCTAACTATTGTGCTTTTATTCTCTTGGGTTGGTTTTTAGTGTTTTTACTGGTTTATATATCTTGCTTAAAAAATACTAAACTAGAGACTGAACAGAAGACAGTAAATTTGAGTAAAAAGTAAAAGTCCCCCCCAACTCCTAGGCCCTAATCCCACTTGCTTCCCCAGAGTATTCAGTCTTAATGGTTTGGTATATCCTTTTAGAACCTTTTTAAAAACATGTTTTTTTTTTCAACATATGAATATGAGTGTTCATTCCAATTTTTCTTTTCTCATTTTCTCATATTTTCTCGTGCTCTCTTAGATCTTTTTTTCATTTTAACAAATGGGTTAAAAATCTATGTATTCTGTGACTTGCTTTTTTCCCCCTTTAATGATATATCATCAACATCTTTTCATGGCCGTCCTGCAGATTTACTCTTTACGTACTGTTCTGTAGCATGGAGGTACAGTGATTTGTTCCAACTAATACTTGTTGGTGGGCAGTTAGGTTCTTGCCAGTATTTCAGTATTACAGAAAAGGCTGCAGTGAATAACCTTGTCCATGGTTCTTTGTGCTTATGTTTAGTGTTGCTTTGGGATTGATTCTAGAAGAGGAATTGCTGAAAGGGCACACAGATTGTAAAAGGCGAAAGATTTATACGATCTGAAGAGAAACCAGAGTATAACAAATTGTATGTTTTAATGTCAGATTGCCTTCCAAACATGCTATATAAATATACACTTCTGCAGTTTGTATGAGTACCCATTTCCCAGCAATCTCTAAATGTTGATATTATCAATCATAATAAGTACTTGTGAGGTTGAGCTTTCTAATATATAAACATTCTCCACTTGTGTGTTAATATCCTTTGTCCATTTTTAAACCAGGTTATTTGGGAAGGTTTTTAAAAAATGATTTAAAACTGAGTTCCAGCTGGAACTCTGGTTTGCCTGTAGATGTATAGATCTTTGTAGATAATGGATGTTAATATTTTTCTTGTGAGATAGGATGGACTCGAATCTGCTGGTTTCAGAACCCCATCTTGACTCTGTAAGATCTTGGGCTATTTACTTAACTTTCCTAGGCCTCAGCTTTATCATCTAAAAAGGGGATAATAAAGATGGGTGGATGATTGGGTGGCATACACCCCTGACACTTTGCAAGCAGTTACTGTTCCTGCTACAGTAACCTACTGCTTTAGTTATTGAGGCTGGATGCTTTAGGGAAAGCCAGCCTACCTTATTATTTTATTCTGTGTGTGGGGTCGGGGTGGGGAGGAGAAGGCGGCTATTCTAGGACACTTACTCTTTAAGATGAACTGTAATACCTTACTTGTCAGGTTTGGTTTTTTTTTTTTTTTCTTAAAATCCTATTGGGATTTTGATTGGGTTTATACAGATATGTTATAATCTGGGGAGAATTGACATATAATATGTATGGCATGGTATATGCATTTATTGGGTCTTTTATTCTTTTAGCAAGGTTTTACAGTGTTTATTAGGTTCTTGATTGTTTTTCCTAACCAGCATCTTGTTTTATTTCTGAGTGGTTTGTACAATTTTATTTATAGTATTACAAATGCAGATTAACTGCTCTTTTTTTGATAATATAGTAAGGCCAAGTTAATGTCCTACCTATCTCAAATAGGATTTTTTGAAACAAGGAAATTTGAATAGTGCCTTTATTTATTTATTTAATACATTTTATTGTTTATGCTATTTAATACATTTTATTCATTATGCTATTACAGTTGTCTCATTTCCCCCCCTTCGACCCACTCCATCCTGCACACCCCCTCCCTCCCACATTCCCCCCCTATAGTTCATGTCCATGGGTCCTACATATAAGTTCTTTGGCTTCTACATTTCCTATGCTATTCTTACCCTCCCACTGTCTATTTTCTACCTACCATTTATGCTACTTACTCTCTGTACCTTTCCCCCATCTCTCCCTCTCCCACGCCCCTGTTGATAACCCTCCATGTGATCTCCATTTCTGTGGTTCTGTTCCTGTTCTACTTGTTTGCTTTGCTTTTGTTTTTGTTTTAGGTGTGGTTGTTAATAACTGAGTTTGCTGTCATTTTTACTGTTCATATTATGTACCTTCTTTTTCTTAGATAAGTCCCTTTAACATTTCACATAATAAGGGCTTGGTGATGATGAACTCCTTTAACTTGATCTTATCTGAGAAGCACTTTATCTGCCCTTCCATTCTAAATGATAGCTTTGCTGGATAGAGCAATCTTGGATGTAGGTCCTTGCCTTTCATGACTTGGAATACTTCTTGCCAGCCCCTTCTTGCCTGCAAGGTTTCTTTTGAGAAATCAGCTGACAGTCTTATGGGAAGTCCTTTGTAGGTAACTGTCTCCTTTTCTCTTGCTGCTTCTAAGATTCTCCCCTTCTTTTTAATCTGGGGTAATGTAATTATGATACGCCTTGGTGTGTTCCTCCTTGGGTCCAACTTCTTTGGGACTCTCTGAGCTTCCTGGACTTCCTGGAAGTCTATTTCCTTTGCCAGACTGGGGAAGTTCTCCTTCATTATTTGTTCAAATAAGTTTTCAATTTTTTGCTGTTCCTCTTCTCCTTCTGGTACCCCTATAATTCGGATGTTGGAATGTTTCAAGATGTCCTGGAGGTTCCTAAGCCTCTCCTCATTTTTTTGAATTCTTGTTGCTTCATTCTTCTCTGGTTGGATGTTTCTTTCTTCCTTCTGGTCCTCACTGTTGATTGGAGTTCTAGTTTCCTTCCCACCACTATTGGTTCCCTGTATATTTTCCTTTGTTCCACTTAGCATAGCCTTCATTTTTTCATCTAATTTGTGACCAAACTCAACCAATTCTGTGAGCTTCCTGATTACCAGTGTTTTGAACTGTGCATCTGATAGGTTGGCTATCTCTTCGTCTCTTAGTTGTGTTTTTTCTGGAGTTTTGATCTGTTCTTTCATTTGGGCCTTTGTGTGTGTGTGTGTGTGTGTGTGTGTTGATGCTCCTATTACGTAAAGGGCGGAGCCTTAGGTCTTCACCAGGGCGGGTTATCACTGGTCACTGCACTGTATGTGGGGGCGGGGTCTGATAGGGAGCAATGACCTTTGCTCCACTCTCTGCTGGTTTTCAGTCACTCCCTCCACTACCCACAATCACATTGGGCCTTTCTGGTGCTGCTTCCCGAGTAGGTGGGTTTGTGTACGTTCTAGGGCCCTGTGGGTCTCTCCAACAAACTCTCCTGTGAGGCTAGGAGTTTCTCCCACTGCTGCCTCAATCCCCACAGATGTTTTAAATCAGTGATTTGAGGCTTTATTTCCCTGTGCTGGAACTCTGGTTTGCTTGGTCTGTTGCCTGGTCCACCTGCTACTGCCTTGCCGGCCAGCTGCAGCTTTGCCCACTCTGCTCCACAATGTGCCACCTTGCTGGGTCCTCCAGCTACCACCTTGCTGCGAGTCCTCTGTGCCTGGCTGCCTCTCTCAGCCCCTCCTACTGGTCTGGATGAATATCTCTTGTTTATCTCCTTGGTTGTTGGACTTCCATGCAGTTTGATTTTCTGTCAGTTCTGGTTGTTTTTTGTTTTTAAATTGTTGTTGATCTTCTTTTGGTTGTGCGAGAAGGCACAGTGTGTCTACATATACCTCCATCTTGTCCAGAAGTCCTGAATAGTGCCTTTAGAAGTACTGTAGTGGAATCTGTCTGAAATATTCAATTTGAATGATCTGTCACAGGACATTGCTTTGGCACCCCCTTCCTCCATGCCTTGCCCCAGTCTCTCACTGTGAATAAACCTGGCTGCTCTGCACTGTTTGGAGCACACATCACAAGGTGGTTGTAAGGGGAGACAACCCTGAGGCTCACTAACACTGGGCCAGTATCCTAGAAAAGCTAAGCTGGAGGGCCTAATTTAAATATCATTCACAAAGTCATATTTGCCTATCAGTGTATCTCCCATATATAGAATGTGTAGTCTATTCTGGACATCACCCTTAGAAGTTTGTAAACTTGACTTTGTTTAACCTCAATATTACCCTCTAAAGCAGAAGGGTTAAGCTATTTATTTGATGTCACATGGCTGTTAAGCCATGGAGCTGAGGATTTTCTGTGATACAGATAAGCACACTGATTTTCATGCGTAATAAATACACTGAAGATAATGTGATTATATGAAAATGGGGAAATTACAAGTATATAATAGACTGTAGATCAAGGCAAGGTAAGGTATGTAACAAAAGGCCATGGGACTTAAGGGAGAATAATCATATCTAGGATGTAAAGAACGAAGAAGCAGGGGCCAGATCTTTTCCCACTATCTCTGTGAAGGAGTTTTGTACAGAAAAGTTGGTCATCACAACATGGAGGGTGGTCTGCCCACCTTGGAAAGGGTAAGGAGAGTAATTCTGGCTACTTGAATCTTAGCAACTGTAAGAAGTTTAATGAGAAAGCCTTTCCAGGATGGCTTACCTGACTCCTGTAACCCAAAAGAGCACCCTGTGCTTAAAGTAAATGAGATTAGATTGACTTCTTGCTGTACAGACAGATGAACCTCAACTGGCCCAAGTAAACCATGGAAACAGAGGCAAGAAACTTAAGCTGTTACCAAACAGCAGCAGATAGAAGAATAGGGATTACTGGAAAAATTGGTCATGGCCTGGAATGTTGCTTTTCCTCCTCAATCTAATGCACTTTTTCTCTTCTACGCAATCTCTTAATAATTAAGAAAAAAACCCACAAGGTTACAGTATTGAAAAGTGAACTATACATTTAACTGGCAGAGAACTTATTTTGTCATCCCCACCCTCTTTGAATGCCAAAGTAGCAAGCTAGTTTACTTTGGTGAGCATTTATTAATATTTGTTGTGTGCAAGTCACTGATGGGAGCACAGGAGGATATAAACATGGGTAGGTAACAGTAAGAACTAAGGAGAGGCCAGGGCCTTTGATACTAATTCCTTAAGGTCTTTGATACTAATTCCTTTTATAGGAATGAAAAAAAGGCATGAAGAAGTTAAATAACTTTTTTTTTGGTTCTGAGCTTTTATTTGTTGGGAATTTTTTCCAAATATATTTTAGTGATTATGCTATTACAGTCCCATTTTTTTTTTCTCCCCTTTATCCCCCTCCACCTTGCACTCCCCATACCAGCAGCATTCTCCTCTTCCCCTCTTCCCTTAGTTCATGTCCATGGGTTGTACATATAAGTTCTTTGGCTTTTCCATTTTCAATACTATTCTTAACCTCCCTCTGTCTATTTTGTACCTGCCATTTATGCTTCTTATTCCCTGTACCTTTTTCCCCATTCTCCCTCCACCCTTCCTTACTGATAACCCTCCATGTGTTCTCCATTTCTATGATTCTGTTCCTGTTCTAGTTGTTTGCTTAGGGTGGGTTTTTTTTTTTTTTTTTTGGTTTGTTTTTAGGTTCAGTTGTTGATAGTTGTGTTTGTTGTCATTTTACTGTTCATAATTTTGATCTTTTTCTTAGATAACTCCCTTTAACATTTCATATAAGGACTAGGTGATCATTAACTCCTTTAACTTGGCCTTATCTGGGAAGTACTGTATCTGCTCTTTCATTCTAAATGATAGCTTTGCTGGATAGAGTCATCTTGGATGTAGGTCCTTGCCTTTCGTGACTTGGAATACTTCTTTCCAGCCCCTTCTTGCCTGTAAGGTTTCTTTTGAAAAATCAGCTGGCAGTCTTATGGACACTCCTTTGTAGGTAACTGTCTCCTTTTCTTTTGATGCTTTTAAGATGCTTATGTTTAATCTTTGGCAATTTAATTATGATGTGTCTTGGTGTGTTCCTCCTTGGGTGCGACTTCTTTGAGACTCTCTGAGCTTCCTGGACCTGCATGTCTGTATTTCCTTCACCAGATTGGGGGAGTTGTTCAAATAAGTTTTCAATCTCTTGCTCTTCCTCCTCTCCTGGCACCACTGTGATTGAGATGTGGGTATGTTTAAAGTTGCCCCAGAGGTTCCTAAGCCTCTTCTCATTTTTTTTTGAATTCTTGTTTCCTCATTCTGTTCTGGTTGAATGTTTATGTCTTCCTTCTGATCCAAATTGTTGATTTGAGTACCAGTTTCCTTCCCCTCACTGTTTGTTCCCTGTATATTTTTCTTTATTTCACTTTGTATAGCCTCTCTTCTTCCTTTATTTTGTGGCCATACTCAGTCATTTCTGTGAGCATCCTGATTACCAATATTTTGAACTCTGCATTTTACACATTGGCTATCTGGTCATTAAACCACTAGGTGGATGGGCAAGAATTCAAACCCAGGCAATCTTTCTAAAGTCTAGGCTTTTAACTCTGACTGTATGCAAATTATTGGGTTGGCCAAAAAGTCCATTCAGTTTTTTCCCTAAAATAAAAGACATGTTTTCATTTTCTGCAATAACTTTATTGATTTGGATATTTTGAGTATGACAGCTATTTCCCACTATTGGTTTCTAATGGATATAGGGCAGGGGTGCTGCTAAACATCTCCTAATGCATAAGACAGCCCCATAGCAAGGAATTATTTGGCCAAAATATTAATAGTACAAGAAACTTCGGAAACCACTTTTGACATGTTCCATCAGTCACAGCACCTTCTCCATACACTACACAATTTTTTGTATTTCATTTGCATTTTTACCTTTCTTAAAATAATAAAGCATAAAAAGCCAAAAATGTTGCGTATGTTATTCCATCTTCAATATTAAAATGGCTGCACAAAAATTCACCTATTTTGATAATTTTTTTTAAAAGCCTACTGATATGACAGCTGTCACAATATAATCTAACAAAATCATTTCAAATGAAGTTTAAGATAACTAAGCACTACTCGAGCCATTGTATGGTAAAAACTAAAAGAACCTTTTGGCCAACCCAATGAAATAAGGTGGAATTTCTTATTGAGTGATAGGATGAAGATAACAAGAAAATCCTTGAGAATGCAGAGGAATAGGTGGCTTTGAGCAATGAGTATGAATAGGACTTATTTTTATGAAGTATTTACAATTTGAATTTAAAGAACCACGTATTAATGGAAAATAATCCTGAGTTTGAGCAACATAAAGGGATAAAATTAAAAGTTACTACACCCACTCTCCAGAGGAAATTTCTTAAGTTTCTTTATCTTGATTAATACTACTTCTTCATTAGTTTTAATAGCTGTATAGTAGGCCCACATTCTATTTAGGTAGTTCCTTTTGGTGAATATTTAGATACTTTCTATTTTTTTGCTATTAGAAATAAATTTACTAGGATAGGTGAAAATGGTATATATTTTTATTGACATTTCTCTGCTTAGGGAGTTTGAACATTTTCATATAAGTATTGGCCATCTTTTTCTAACAGTTAATCTTACACCTCTTTCTGATTTTTTGTTTTTGTTGTATACAATTTTAATTTATGTATTAGTCTTTTTTAATGACTTCTGGGAATGAGTGGGAACTCAATGGGAGTGGAAAAGAGAAGAAGATATTTTACATTTTACAGTTTATAAAGCCTTTTTTATTATATCATTAAAACTTCATGCCCTGGTCTGGGTAGCTCAATTGGTTCGAACTTTATCCTGATATGCCAAGGTTGCAGGTTCAATCCCTGGTCAGAGCACATAGAATAATCAACCAGTGTATGCATAAATAAGTTGAACAACAAATTGAAGTCTCTCTCTCTCCCTCTCTGTCTCTCTAAAAATCAGTAAAAAAAGTGAAACTTTATGATTGTTTGAAGATGTCTGTAAAAGATTCAGCTGGGTGGCTAGAGTCTGATTGTAATTAGTGGCAGAACTGAAACAATTACACGTATCACTTTACCAAGTGCTTTTGTAATGGGAGTGAAATGCCCTGTGTCTGACTCCATCTTGTTCACACCTTATTCCCATGGCCTTCTGGCTAGTAGCTTCTGGTTAGTCCTGCTTATAGACATGTTACTCATTAGAGGAATGCTGCTTGCTTCTTGAGTTTTACGAAACAGCCCTGCCCATTTCCCCTTTCCTTGACGTAAAAGAAGCCTGAACTTTGTACTTTTTAAAAATGGATTTGAGAATTAGGTCTCCCATCTTCTCCTTTGGCACCTTCTCAATCAGTGAGCCTTTCCTTACTCCAAACTAACATTTTGAGTTTTGGCCTTTTGAAGTATTGGGCATGTGGACTTTGGACTAGTAAAAATTGGGTGAGCCAGCCAGGAGATGGTGACTTTTGGAAGGCCAGCCCCAGCTGGGGTTTGCCTCCATCAGTTCTGAGCAGCTGCCAAGGCCTCTTGCCTTGAGAGCCTGGGAGGATTGCCTTGGGCCACAGCTTGTTTGGAATAAGGAAATGTTTTTGGACTATTGTCTATCGTTGTTTTTCTTTCTGGGATAAGTTGCTCCCATGGGTACAGCCAGGAATCCTTCCTCTCTAACTGAGTTTCCTCTCAAGACAAAGCCATCTGCATTTTGGGACCTTCCATTTGAGAATAGGACCAAGATTATTGGAATTCTTCCTCTCTGGGCTTGCTCTCCCTTGGGACAAAGTCATCTGCATTGTGGAGGCCTTCTTCTGACAGCAGGATTATTGGACTCCACACATTCATGTATCTCTGCAAATCCACGTGATTTGGAAGTAGGGTAAGTCACCCCTATGTGTACAATCAGGAACTCTATTCCCTCCATTTGGGCTTTTCCCTTGGGATAAGCCAATTTGTTTTGCATTTGTTTGGGGTACTGTGTTGGAGAGGGGAACGAATAATTGTAGGACTTGTACCCAATTTGTGATTGGGTTCATTTGCGTTCATTATTCATTTGAATTTAAAATTTGTAATCTGAGGTTTGGTTAGAAGAATACACAATTTTTGTCTTTCATGTGTTTCATTTGTGTGTTGACCTCAGGCTTCTCCTCCCTATTGATTTGGAAGTAATAAGTAAAATGGCAACTGAGGCTTCTTCTCCCTCCCCTCACCCGTTCCCCCCACATATTCCTCTGCAGATGTGTGGCAGGGTGCCATCTTGTGCTCTGGCCACATCACAGTGCCCTCTTCCTCTAGGAAGATTTGCCACGTTAGGCACTTTGATGACACAGTCACGGGGAAGCAGTGTCTGCGGCATTGTGGCTGAGACGAGACAAATTCACAGGGACTACCAAGTCCTGTGCAGGAAAAGGGACAGCATGGCCACTCTCTCAAGGGGAGAGCACTTCAGAACACCTCAGCCACTCTGTCAAGAGGAGAGAGCCCAGACCCTTACCTTGACAGACTTTTATTGGCTTAATTTGCATAGGAATACAGGGCATATATGGAAAGCTCATCAATCATTGTCAGGAAGTAATTTTCAAATAGATAACATTCAAAGAACTCTGAGGGCTTATTTTGAGTCAGGGTCAGATAGCTAAAGGACCATAAAAGTTTGGGGAGACAAACTCATTTCATCCTTGGACCCTTATCATTTAAATTGAGGGTATTAGCATAGCAGGTTTCACAGGATTTTATGCATTCTTTCTTAGGCCTGATCACCTCAGGGAATCCCCCCTTTCCAGCACTGGGCCTCACCCACCTCCAGCCTTGTTTCAGTCTTCGGTTGAGCAGGGGAAGTGAGGCAGCCAAGAGATTAGGAGACTTCTTGCAGACAGAATGAGGACTCAGGCCATGTCAAAGCTGAGGGGTGAGGGTCCATCACTCCCTTTCTCCATAGCCCCCCAAGTCCTTCCCTGAGGGTCCCCTCATGACTGTGCCTGTCTTAGGTTGTCCCTCCCTTGAGGAATCTTACCTGTCATTGGCTAACCAGTCAGGCTTGGGGCCAAGCAGGGTAAAGGGGGCAGAGATGGTGCCCCTGCCAGGGAGATAAGCTTTGTCTCCTTAGTGGCTGAGGGTCCCAAGGTCTCTCACTCAGCTTTAGCCATGGGGGGTTACAGTCTCTGAAACTAGGCAGGGCGGTTCCCAGCACTTTGAAGCTGCTCTTTTTACTCTCTGAGTTTCTGACTTTATTGTGCATAGTAGCTTCTGTTGTTGACAAATCCACCTTAAGGAGCACCCTTGAAGGAGAGGATCTCAGGCCTTTCACAAAAAATGGAATGCATTCTTTAATTGATTATAAATTAATTTTAAAACAGCTTTAAAGGAATTTCTACAGCATGCAAAGCTTTGGTCATCTGAACAAAATACCTCTGGCATTGTACCCAGGACACAAAAGCTAGCATTTTTAAATAAAAGCTATGTTATGTGTATGTTTGTATGTTTTTGTGTCTGTTAGTATAAATATAGCGTATTTGTACTGCTGAATGGTATTGCTAATCTGTAATATTAAAATGGCTTAAATAAGTGCTTTATGAGAATTCTCAAAAATATAACAGAAACTAACCCAAATGTTTTTCAGAATCACATGATCTTGGAAATGTTTGCTATTAAACTTGGTTTTGGGTTTCGTTAAATAGACATATCTTTAGGATCATCAGTGTTAAATAATACTTCTGTTCTACCAGGTTCTTTTAATAACTCCCTTCTCTGTTTTATCAATCCAACTTCTCTTAAGAACACCCAGGACAACCCCACTGCCAATGAAAATTCAGTCAGAATGTCTTCTGAAACCAAAGGAGATGTTCTCCTTTCCAGCCAAAGATATATCCCAAATGTCAGAATACACATGCAAACCCCTAACAGATCCCAAGTTACTGATTGGAAGACAACTAACAAAAAATCAGTAATGCACAACTCACTTCTGTGCATCTTTGTCTTTACTTACCTTTATTTCTAATGTTCTACCTGCCTTAAACCATCTCCTTTGTATATTTAATTAGCAGAATTTAATTAGCTTCCTTTAAATTTATTCAACTGACTCAAAAGGAAAGCTCCCCAATATTCTGACTATGTACCTGGCTATCAGAAAGATGGTTTTGGGCCAATGTTTGGCAGAATCTTATCTTCCTGGTGGGAAGTGGGAGCCCATGAACACATGATTAGAAATCTTTAAATAACTTTAAGAACAATAGCCAATGAGACCACTTAAGCCATCGTATGTCAAAAGTAGGCCTTAGTCTCTCTGGCTAAAGTTGTATTTGATAATCGAATTGCTTTGGATTATATTCTAGCTGAATAGGTAATATCTGTGCGTTTGGTCATGTGTTGTTCAGGAGCTGTAGACCAGGATATCAAAATACTACTAGTACTGCAGGACAATAATACCCAACAAGGCACATGGAAATATTGCAGTTAGATACGAGACAGTTCCATTCCTTAAATCCTAGGTTTATACCCCTAACCAGCATCTGTGGGCTCTTTAACAGTTCTCTTGGTTATTACCAAGGCAGGTAGAAAATGAATTAGGCTGATAATCTTATGAGGCTCCTTACCGAGGCTTAGGAACTGCTGCAAAGGAAGTTCCCCTGGCTGTGTCTGCTAAGGCTATGGTCTGATGCCTTAGCACCAGAGCTGATCGTGTCAACTACTGTTCAGTGCTTCTTGAGATAGTGAACCAGGGGAGGGTACACTTGAATGGGGGTTGGACTGGCAACTTCTCCCAAGTTGGACAGGATGCATCTTGCCAAAGAGTGAGACATGTTCCAGCCAGCTAAAGTGATCCCTGTTGATCCTATTGAAGTCCAGGCTCTGTGGACAGGAACCAACTCCAAGAGCACTGATAGGCTCTTTAGGTCCTTTAAAGTTTAATCTGAAGATTCTTTAGGAAAATTCCTGCAAAGCAGATTTAAAGGTAGCTATATGGTTAATTACTTATTCTTGCTAGACTTACACATATAATCAGGCCAAGTTTATTGAAACTAGACATATTTTACAGGAAATTAGTCTTAATTTGGCTATCTTTGGTAAAAATGGGGGTGATTTTAGAAAATTGTTTCAATAGGAACTATAATATACCTTTGTGGATATTAGAAACTAGTGCTATCCATTGTCTTTTTTGAGTTTTGTTTTGTTTTCTACTTGTAAACTGGACTGGATCCTGAATTCTTCTAATGACTTGGAATCCCTGAGAACCAAAACTGCCCTTTTCTTGAGCTTCAAATTACAAACTGCAGATAGATGATGTGACATAAATTTCAGAGATTGCCACAACAGCTCATGCCTAAACCACCTCAGTAACTGATGCTGTGTAAGCGCCACAGAAAGTTTACCTGAGTACCTGATGACATCATCAGAGACATTTCAAACTACAAAAGATGTTTGTGGCCTACAAACCCAGAAACTGGTTTACAATTTTCTCTGATCATTAACCTTCACTTTTTTGTTTCCATAAATCTTATCAAATGCTGGTGTTAAGGAATTTAACCTGTAGAGTCAACAATTTGGCTCATTTGACTGCCTAATCTCTAAGACTTCCAACAGATCACCATAGAGTCCTTGGCATGTGGGTCCTTAGACAATAGAAATGTTTTAGATTACTTGTTAGCTGAACTAGGTAGTGTTTGTACAGTGGCCAACTCATCATGGTTTGGGTCCTGGGGGACCCAAATAACAAAAGTTACTCTTCATTCTTTGTTTAATGTTAGGGTACAGGTATCCTGGTCTGCTGCTACTTCTACCATTGCTGTGGTCTCTGCTTGAGAATTTAACACTCAGACTGCCCCCTCTAAGGTTTGGGAGACATCTCGGAAGAGGTGGGCATGAGATTGTAAGAGCCAGATAAGAGGGGCACGCTGGACACACACCTCTGGCTCCATCTTAAAGTTAATCCTCCCTTTTAATTGAACCTGCAGATTGAGGAATGAACAACAGAAATGGGGGCATTGCTTGATCTCTCTCTTTGACTCTGTCCTGTTCAAGCCTGCCTATTCCCATGGCCTTCAGGCTAACAGCTCCTTGTCATGAGTGTGTGTTCATGACATACCATATTTGGCTGTGTATAATGCACACCCACATTTTGTGTGCATTATACATGGGATTGTTAGGCTATTATTATACCCATGGTATGTCATCATTGTACCCATGGATAATGTGCATCCTTATTTTCCCCTCAAAAATTTGGGCAAAAAAGCATACATTATACATGGCAAAATATGGTAGTCTTTCCTATAAGTCAGCTTTTGATCCCACTTGGATTGGCTGGTCCAGGCCTTAAGAACTGAAAGTGCCGAGTGGCCTGTATGACCACCAGTCCTAACAGGTGACACCGGCACCCAGAAATAACTGGCCATCACAGGTGACTGTGCTATTCACTTGGATGTTACTAATTCAGATTCACTCAGCTTTTGTTAATGCAGATTTAATCCAAAGCTATACTAACCCAATAACAATACTGATCACTCAGAAACAATCAGTAATAACATCACATGAGAGAATTGGGGGATAACAAATATGAGTCCCAGAGTCTCAGTCTGTAGGTCCGAGAGACAGCACGGTGGGCAAGGGAATTGTCAGTGTCTACCAAGGAAGGATCTCTGGAGCCAGGTGGCAGCAGGGCAGGCGAAATCCTCAGTCCAGCAGGACAGAGTTTCCAGTGACTGATGCCAAGGGAGATCAGCATGGCGTGGGGCAGCATCTTGATGTGTGTGTGGCCCAGCTGTCTCAGCAGTGGTCTGGAGCCTTCCTCAGTTATACCTTGAAAGTGGTGCACTCCACCCTTCTGGGTCTCTTAATAAGTGTCTTGGCACCCCTGATGGCAAGTGGGGAATTTCCTCAGGAGCTTGTCTGTGGGTGGTCCTGTAGACATGGCTGTTCTGGTCATGCGTTCAGATATCTTAGGTGTGTCTCCTTGCCAGATGTGTCTAGCATGACTTAGGTAGTTTCCCTCTTGAACCAAAGTCTCATGGCTGACTGGCAGTCATCTTGGTTGACATGACTCCATTTTGTTTTGCATACATTATACTGTCTTGACTGGACCAGCACCATTTATTGCTCCTGCTTTCCACACTCCTGCTTAGTCCTGCACATAGATGTGCTAGTCATTAGAAGAATTCTGCTTGGATCTTGAGTTTTAAAAAAACATCCCCTCCCTTTTCCTCTTTCCTTAACATAAAAGAAGCCTGAATTTCATACATTTTTGAGATGGAGGTGATGGTTAGGTCTCTTGTCTTCTCAGTTGATGCCTTCTCAGTCAATAAACCCTCCTTACTCCAAACTCAGACATGTTGAGTTTTTGCTTTTTTGTAGCATCAGGCACACAGACTCTGGACCCATAACACTTTGAGAGTTGTAAAGCTCTTGAGCACTGCAGTAACATTAAGGTAGGTGGTGTGACCTTTTTCTTTTACAGGTGAATAATTTATCCAGAGTTATACAAGTGCTAAGTGATGATGCTAAGACTCAATTCTAATATCTCAGGTGTCATCTAGAGAAACCCTCATTTTCATCTCAGTGTCATTTTCAAATTTAATTCTGATGCCTTCTATGTTGTTAAAAATGGAGAGGCAGAAGAAAAGTTAAGTTATTATGACCAATGAGGGTTTTTTTATTTCTTTAAAAATATTTTTCTCATAAGTAGATGTGAGGACTTGATTCAAGGACAGCAACTCTTAACATGAACAACAAGTTCTGTTCTTGAACTGTGTGTCTATAGGTACCACTTTGAAAACTGAAATAAACTCTCTTTTAACTGGACATTCTAGATAGAGCCCTTGTTAGATGTAATGATTTTCTTTTAAAATAACCTGTTGAGAACTTCCTAAAAAACTACCACTTTTAGATTCCTGATACAGGTTGAATCTGTGTGATATGTTGTATGTGTGTGTACAGATATAATTGAAACTACATCTATGTACAAATGAAACTGACAATATAGCATCGAAAGCTATCCCTATTTTTAATGAGATACAAATATTTAAAGATCCATTTTATATGTTTGTCTATTGATGCTTTGCCTCCTAATTGACTTAATTTAGTCCAGTGAATTTATTACTCTTGAAAATAGCAGAATTGTTTTCATTTTTTAATTCTTTTTATCAAAAATAAGAGTTTAAAGAGTAATGTGTTTCTATAAGGTTCATCACAAAGGCAGCAGTCTGCCTTTTTTCCTCCGTTTCAAAGCAACAGTAGTCACTTGTCACTAATCAATGCTTTTGATCAATTCTGTTCTCAGTCCCACTTTGACCCCTAGTTGCAGAAATGCAAATAGTTTTGTTCTCAGTTTTCCCCACTATAAATTTAAAATTTAGCTTTCTTGGTAGGCCAAGTCACTTACTTTTTCATTCCAATTTCTAAAATTGCATTGCCCTTGCATCTTTTCATAACCTCATTGTCTTTGTGGTTTTAGGCCATCTTTTAAGTTTTAAAATCTTTTTTATGGTACTTCTTATTGGAAATTCTTTTAATTTTTTTCTCTTTTAGAAGTTCTAATTGGTTCTTTAAAAATTATGCCTGGTAACTTTTTGATAATCTCTTAATCCTTATACTTCTCTAAGTCTTATTTAACATTTTGTATTTGTCAATGATAAATCCAACAGCTAAAGTCAATAGGGTCTGATTTTGTTATTTTATTTTTCTGCTGATTTGCTCAATGTGGCTTGTCTTTCTCCTTTTGTGTTTTGTGGTCTTTATTTGTGAGCTCTTCTTGGATAGGAATTTATCTTTGGGAGTTCTTTCTGGCTGAAGATGTGTTCCTGCAGAGAGGGCTTACATTTGCTGCTTATGTCAGTCACCTGAGAGCACTACTGACCCAGGTGCACTTTAAGATAACATTGCACTCAGGAATTTTTAGACCACACATGTAGTATAAATTGAAACTATAGCCCCTTCTGAGAGTCATCTCTAAATAATGAATTCTCAGAGCAGAATTTTCTTACACTTCAGAGAGCCAAGTCTACAACAGGCAAGTTTTTTGTCAGACTCTTCCTTTCCCTCCCCCCCTCCCTCCTTCCTTCCCTCCCTTCTTCTCTTCCTTCTTTATGGTAATTGTGTTGACAAAGGGGTTGGCAAACTATGGCTTGTGGGCCAAATCGAGCCTGTTTCTTATTTTTGTAAATAAAGGTTTATCAGAACATAGCCATGCCAATTTGTTTACTTAGTGTCTGTCTACTCCTGCTCTACAATAAAAGAGTTAAGTAGTTGGGATGGAGACCATATGGCCTGTAAAGCCTAAAATAATTACAATCTTGTGGCTCCTTAGAGAAAAAGTTTGCTGAGTTCTAGTATAGACCTTTGGTATGCCTGTTCTCTAGGGGATTCTGTGATTTTTACCTTGCATGGCTTATATTACTTAAGATATAGGGCAAAGCTGCTCCTTTATTAAAATACCTCAAAATACAGTGGCTTAAGCAAGATAGCTTATTTCTCTTTCACATGATGGTCCAAGTAGTTCAGTGGGCTCAGAGGCCCAGGCTCCTAATAGTGCTCTGTCCATCCGAGAGTAATATCCTTGTCTACATGATGCGATGTACAGGGTGGGGCAAAAGTAGGGTTGCAGTTACGAGTACACAAATGGAGTTTACTCTTGTATTAGTATTTATGTGCTATTTTCCACATTAACAGCTGTAAACCTACTTTTGCCCCGCCCGGCATTTGCATTCCAGCCCGTGAGAAAAAGGAGAGAGTGGAGGGAAGAACACCTCTTTTCCTGTTAAGTTACATATATTACTTCTACTATATCACATTGGCCAAAACCTAGTCATAGAGTTGCACATGAGGCTGGGAAATGTCTTTCGGTAGGTGGTCAGAAACTTAGCTAAAACTCCTATTGGTAAAGAAGGGGAGAATGTTCACTGGGGGGGTCTTCCAGAAGATGGCCATCAGCTCCTGGGCCTTGCCCTTTGCCTCCTAATCAGCTGCTAAAACCTACATCACCGGCAGTTCCAGCCTCCCTGCTCCCCTTCCTCAAGCTTTCATTGCATTTTTGGCTTCTAGGAATTTATCTACCTGTCTTGATAGCTCATCAATGAGTTTAACAGGTGTTTTGAAAAATTGCATCCATCATTTTCAGGTGTTTTATAGTGGGAGTGCATTTTAGGAGATCTAATCCAAATATAGTTTTAAATAAAGGGCCTTTACTTAATTTTTATGGGTATATATTCTATTGAATCGATCTTATTCCTGATGTGATGTAAACTGACCTAGATTTCATCTGATCCCAGCAGGGATTTTATTCTTGTTTTTCCATGATCCAGGTCATATTATCCTTTCTTTAGAATCACTATACTCACTTAGCTTTTATTTTAACTTTACTTTAGCTTTCACTTTAGCTCTGTTTCTGGGGTTGCTTTCTAACTTGATGTTCAGAAGTTGTAAACTAGAGGTCTGCAACTTAATCTGTTAAGTCCACAAGAAGTTTGCTGCTTTTTGCAAATCAGATTTTACATGACATTCCAAATATTTTACTTCTGAAAAGTTAGGTTATGACTACTCAAGTGAGGTGGAGGAGATATTTTCTTCGTTTTCCAGTCAGGCAAACCAGCTCACATATAGCCCGGCTTCTGGCCTTCCCTGTTCACACAAATGTTACAATGGTTAATCTGCTCACAAATTTAGGGAAGAAAACTTGTGGTGAGGTCCTCAATGCTGCAGAGAGCCTCTGGCGATCAGTTATTGCCACATTGGAGCTCTGCAGTGCTGGACAGCTACCAGCAGGGGGCAGGAGAGATGATTTTCCTCCTTTCTGAGGGCTAGTTATCTATTTCTTGCATTGTTATTCAACTATGTACCCTGACCTGCTATTTTATGGCTTGAAGTTCTATTAGAGGTCTTGTTTTTTTGTGTGTCTTACTCTTTTTTAGGCACATTTATAACAAAGAATGATTCCAATTACTGTTTATGTCTTATTAATATATTAGCTGGGGGGAAAAAAAGATTGGTCTTCAAGAACAATGTTCTTTTGCATAACTTAGCCAAAAATAACAATGTACTGACTAACCATTTATTCTTTTTCATCTCAGGAAGAATTCCTTCTGCTCCTACACACCGTTTTATGTGCCATTGGTTTAAAATTAGTGATTCTCCACTTTTAAAATCCTGTGCTCTCTGATAATAACAAACATATTTAGTAAGCACTTATTTCAAGCCAAGCAGGAGTGTTTGCTAACTCATCCTGCCTTGTTCCATAATTAGTGCATTAATCTGTGCTGGCCACAATGGTGGGCCCTCGCCATATGTGAGCACTTGCCATATGGCTAGTGTGGCTGAGAAACTAAACTTTCACATTTCCTTTGAATCAATTTAAAATTTAATTTTAAAACTGACATTTGATTCAAGTATTAGGCAACATTTTCAAAAGATTTTATTTATTTATTTTAGAGAGGGGAAAGGAGGGAGAAAGAGAGGAAGAGGAATGTCAGTGTGCCAGCACTCAATCCACTGAGCCACACCACCCAGGGCCAAATATTAGGCAGTGTTTAATGTGTTTGGAACAACTTGGATACATGTGTTTGCTTTTTCAACTGTAAATTTTATGAAATTTAAATTCAGGTCAAGTAAAAGTTCCAAGGCAAATTTAGCATCCAAATTGAGAAGCATTTAGGTACAAAATGCACTCCAGATTTCAAAGACTTGGTATAAGAAAAAGAATGTAAAATATTTCATTAATATTTTTATATTGGTTACATGTTGAAATGATAAGATACTTGGTTAAATAAAACATGTTACCAACATTAATTTTACATGTTATTTGTTTTAATGTGGCTAGGATAAAATTTAAAATACATATTGCCTTACATTTGTGGGACACTGTTGCTTCAGATGGTACTAACCATGTGGTCCTGAGACCACATATGGCTTATCATACACCTAAAAGAGAAATAAATTACAGATATTTAATTCACTTCCTTATTAAAATCTCTATCAATTGTTCTAATAGCTGCCTCCCTGGTATCCCTGTTTTCATCCTCCCCACACTTGCCCATCATCAGAATTCTTACACTTATCATCTCAAGATGCAGATAGGATTATGGAAAGCCCATGTTCTTTGGTGTTTTTTATTCCAAATTCCTTAGCATAATATAAAAGTCCTCTCATGGCCTAGTCTCTACTTTTACCAGCCTCTTCTGATACCCTCACATACTAAGCCCATTCCAGAACATTGTGTTCTTTCCTACCACTTTGCTTTTATGCATGCTGTGTCTTGTCTGGGAGAAATGTTAGCCTTTCACCACCCACTTTCCTCATCCTTCCCCATCTTCTCCAGCAAATCATCAGCTGGATCTTTTCCATGTCTTCTCTCTGGTTAGACTTTGGACTTTATGGTAGAGGTCTGCCACATTATATTTTTGCCACTAGACAGTATATTCAACTCCTACATTAGATTGCATAATGCCAGGATAGGAGCGCTGTCTTGTTTTTGTTTTGTTTTGTTTGTCCTCAATACTTAGTATCTAATTTGACTCCATAAATGTCTAAGAATTAAATAATTAATGCAGTGGGAAAAGGGCTAATTCAGTGTCTCATTGTTAACCTTTTCCATATAGGTGTTAGAATTGGGCTGCTAGGATTAGAATCTCTGCCTCATCACAAATAGGTGTATGATCTTGGCCAAGTGATTTAACATCTTTGTTAAAGGCACTTATAAAATGCATTATAAAATGCCCTTGGTGTCATTAATAAAAGAGGAATAATAACACCTATCTCACAGGTCGATTGTGAAGATTAAAATGAGTTAACATATAAGATACTTAAGTATCTTCTTGGTGCAAGCTAAGCATGCAATAAATATTAACTATTATAATTGTCAAAATATGGTCCCAACTATTTTTCCTTTTTTCCTTAGGTGACAAGTCACAGGTTTTAACAGGATTTCGAAAACCCAGTGTTACAGAAACCAACGAAATAGGAAGAAAAATCCTGTTCTGAGCAATCACTGAATCAACAAATATTTACTTGACAAGGAACTTCTGATGATCATTTTGTGAATCTCATTATTTAAGAACAGAACTATAAGTCTTAGAGTGAGCGTGGCCAAGGTTTTTAGAATTCAGGAAAGACAACATGCCCTTGATGTTTAAGGATAATCTAATGGACCATATACTCCATACCAAGAGTGTTTAAAAGAATTGAAAAGTAGACCATGAATTCAATGTGTGTAAGGAACTGTGGAAAATTCACATGTGGAATAGAAAAAGCTGATACAAAATACAACTGACCAAGTGTAGTGAATTAAATATTTAACTTGAATTATGCAACTCATTCTTTTTGAAAAAACACGTTATTGAGATATAATTTATATACCATACAGTTTACCCATTTGGAAGGTACATTTAATAGTTTTAGTATATTCACAAAGTTGTGCAATATCACAATCTAATTTTAGAATATTTATGTTACCCCAAAAGTCCCATACATATTAGCAGTCACTCCCCATTCCCCACCACCACTTCAAGTCCTAGGTAACCACTAATCTACTTTGCTTCTGTATATTTACCTGTTCTGGATGCTTCATATAAATGGCTGGCTTCTTTCACAAATCAGCATAATGTTTTCAAGGGTTGTCCATGTTATAGGATATATCAGTACTTCATTCCTTTTTATCACTGAATGATATTCATTATGTGGTCATAACACATTTTATCTATTCATAAGTTGATGGACATTCAGGCTGTTCCCACTTTTTAGCTATTATGCTGTGAATATTCATGTACAGGTGTTTGCGTGGACATATGTTTTCAATTCTCTTGAGTATATACCTAGGACAAGAATTGCTGTTCACATAGTAACTCTGTATTTATCATTTTGAGGAATTGCCAGACTTTTCTAATTGCCTCATTTTACATTTCACCAGCAAAGTATGAAGTTTCCAATATCTTCATATCCTGCTTTTGCCTTTTTATTTTATTTTATTAATATTTATTTATTTTTAGAGAGAGGGGAAGGAAGAGAGAAAGAAAGGGAGAGAAACATCAATGTGTGGTTGCCTTTCATGTGTCCCCCTACTGGGGACCTGTCGTGCAGCCCAGGCATGTGCAATGACTGGGAATCAAACCAGCAACCCTTTGGTTCACAGGCTGGTGCTCAATCCACTGAGCCACACCAGCCAGGGCTGTCTGTCTTTTTTTTTTTTTTTTTTTTTTTATAGACATCCTAATGGGTTTGAAGTGGTAGCTCACTGAGGTTTTGATTTGCATCTCCCTAATAACTAATAATGTTGAACATCTTTTCATATGCTTATTGGCCATTTGTATATTGTGAGGTTTATTCTTATACTGAATACACCATCCCTATGTTTATTCTATTAACAAATATTTGTTGAGCAACTATTATGAGTCAGGCACCTTCTAAATATTGGAATAGGTAAGAGAACACAGCAAACAGAAATTTCAGCTCTCAAAGAACATATTCTAGTTGGGGGACACAGACAATAAAGAAAATTAGTTAAACATGTAGAAATGTTAAGTGGTGATAGGTGCTGTGGAAAGAAAATAGGAAAGTAATATAGATGGCTGGGGTGGGGTGGGGGCGGGGGGGCGAGACTTGCCATTGTCAATATAGTAGCTAGATAAAGCCTCACCAAGAAGATGACATTTAAAGAAAGAAGGTAGAGATAGTGGAGGGAGCTATGCAGAGACATTAGCAAAGCAGGTGGAGAGAATAGCACAAGTATCAAGGTAGGAGGATTCATTAGCTCATTCAAAGAGCATCAGTGTGGCTGGAATGAAGAGAGGAAGGAAAGTAGGAAGAGATGAGACTCTTGCAAAGTTGCAATGAGATCAGATTGTTTAGGGCCTTACAGGCTGTTAGAAAGATGTTGGCTTTCACTATGAATGGGATGCTAAGTCTTTGGAGAATTCATACAAAGGAGTGACATGATCTGACCATCTAACAGGATATTTGGAAGTGCATGTGTGTGCACACACGTGGGGGATGGGGAATTGGTTGCCACAATGACTAGGGATCAAGGATGCTAAACATTTTGCAACACACAGTGATCCGCACAAAATGTCAGTAGGAGCACTGCTAGGAAACACTGGGGCAAGGAAGAAGCAGGAGATGAGTTGAAAGGCGATACCTGCAATCTGGCCGAGAAAGGAGGGTGACTTGGATCAGGTTGGGGCAGTATATGTGATAAAGCAGCTTGATGATTCTGCATATAGAAGTAGAAGTTCACAGGACTTGCTGACAGATGGGATGCTGGATACGAATAAGGGAAGAATCAAGGATGACTTGGTCTGAGCATTGGTAAAAATGGAGTAGGCATTTATTGAGAAGGGTAAGAATGCTGAAGGAGAGATGGGGAAGGGGTGGCATAACCATGGGTGTAGTCAGATATTTTAAGTCTGAAATGCCTTTAGAATGCAAGTGGGCATGTAAGAGACATAACACGCACCAGCCAAGGAGACTTAGGAAGAATATTCTGCCCTTCCTGTTTGCTTAGTTTTCTTTTTAGTCAATTGTTGATAGATATGTATTATTTCCATTTCATTGTTCATAGTTTTGATCTTTTTCTTAAATAAGTTCCTTTAACATTTCATAAAATAATGGTTTGGTGATGATGAACTCCTTTAGTTTTTTTTCTTGTCTGGGAAGCTTTTTATCTGCCCATTGATTCTAAGTGATACCTTTGCTGGGTAGAGCAATCTTGGCTGTAGGTCCCTGCTTTTCATGACTTTGAATATTTCTAGTCAGTCCCTTCTAGCCTGCAAAGTTTCTTTTGAGAAATCAGCTGACAGTCTTATGGGAACTCCTCTATAGGTAACTAACTGATGTGGATCCCGGCCTGCGGGATCCGTGTGTTGTGGCAGCAATGGACAAATTCACACAGACTACCAAGTCCTGTGGAGGAAAAGGGATGGCACGGCCACTCTCTCAAGAGGAGAGTGCCCCGACCCTTGCCTTGACAGGCTTTTCTTGCTTTTCTGGGCACATTACAATGAGGATGGTCCTCCTTTACTATTTACAGGTTTGCTTTAGGTGGTTACCTTTTACAGAAAAAAAGGAGAGGATGTTGCTAATTACATCAAAAAGGAAGGATATTTGCAAATGTGAAGGGAAAAGTGGTTGAACTGGCTACACTTGTCCTTGGAAGGTTTAGCATAGATTTTAGGAAGTTACTTTAAAGACACACAGTAAACGTTTGCTGCCTCAATTCAGGGTGGGGGGTTTTAGCAAAAGCAAGTCTCAAAGCGGCCTTGGTACAATGCAGACCTGATTCCCCTGCATCAGGTTCTGCATGGAAGAACCTGTCTGTGGGTGTGAGTCCTGCGTGGCAGACCTCGCTTTCCACTGGCCTTTCCGAGTGGGAGCTGGGTCCACACCACGCAGAACGGTCTCCTATAACTAACTTCTTTTCTCTGCTGCCTTTAAGATTCTCTCTTTTATCTTTAAACTTTGACACTTTAATTATGTGTCTTAGAGTGGGTCTCTGCATCCATCTTGTTTGGGACTCTGTGCTCCGTGGACTTGCATGTCTATTTTCTTCACCAAATTAGGGAAGTTTTCTTTCATTATTTTTTTTCAAAGAGATTTCCAGTATTTTGCTCTTTCTCTTCTCCTTCTGGCACCCTTATGATACAAATATTGGAACACTTGAAGTTGTCCCAGAGGCTGCATGCACTATCCTCATTTTTTAAAATTCTTTTTTCTTTTTATTTTTCTGTTTGGTTGCTTTTTGCTTCCTTATGTTCCAAATCATTGATTGATTCTCAGCTTCATCCACTCTACAGTTGTTTCCCTGTAAATTGTTCTTTACTTCAGTTAGTGTCTCCTTTGTTTCTGACTGGATCTTTTTCATGTCATTGAGGTCTTCACTAACTTCCTTGAGCATGCTTGTAACCAGTGTTTTGAACTCTGCGCCTGATAGATGGCTTATCTCCAATTTGGTTAGTTCTTTTTCTGGAGTTTTGATCTGTTCTTTCATTTAGGCCATGTTTCTTTGTCTCCTCACTTTGGCAGCCTCCTTGTGTTTGTTTCTGTGTATTAGGTAGAGCTTCTTTGACTCTGTGTATTGGTAGTGTGGCTTAATGTAGTAGGTGTCCTGTAGGGTCTAGTGACACAGCCTCTTCTATCACCCAAGGTAGGTACTTTGGGTGTGCCCTTCATGTGGGTTGGGTACACTCTTCTCTTGTGGTTGAGCCTTGATTGCTGTTGGCAGGTCAATGGGAGGGATTTACCCAGGCCAGTCAGCAGTAAGGACTGGCTGTGACAACTGATCACCAATCTCTGCCCTCTGTGGAGGATCAGCTGTGCAGCAGCAGGGTGATGGTACTCTGACATGGTTTGTAGATGTCCACTGGGAGCACAGGCCCTGGGTTTCCCAGGTAGTGCATGCCAGGGTCAACCCCCACCTGTGTTTTGCCTGGGGCCACCCTGCATGAGCTATAAAGCAATCGAGATGGCTGCTACTGGTACAAGGCTTGGAGATTCCCAGGTGAAGCCAAACTGTGAATCTAGGCTGGCTGCTGCTGGGGCAGGGGCTGGGGCCACTTAGCAAGAGGTAAAGGGGCTGGTGGCTCACTGAGGCTGGATGTTCCTTGTTTGAAATGGTTTAGAAAGTTGTGAAGCATGAGCTGAGACCAGCCATTCACATGGAAAAGTCTCAGTTAACAGTTTGGGTAGGCCCATAAGTTGGGTGGGACAGAGTCTCAGGGGATCTCTAGGGGAGGGCAAACAGTGTTAGTTAGCCAGGTTGATGGAGTCTCAGACATGGCACCTGCCTGCCAGCTCTGTGGCTCTTTGGGGTGGGGAAATGTTCAAAAAGGGACCATAGCCTCTGCCTGCCTTTCTGTCTGGGAATAAGCTGTCCCCCAGCTCTCGCCTTGATGGCAGCCACTTCAGTTCCTCCCTGTATATCACTGGTGCCTTGCAAGCTGCTACACAGGTGCTGGACCTCAGTGGGAGTGAATCTGAGTAAGTCTGTGTGTGGGTTCTTTAAAAGGAACTGCTTGGGACTCCAGATGTTTCTTGCACTGACTCAGTGCCCTTTTTTTTCTTTTGCAACCAGATTTATGGGGACTTATCTTCCTGGCAATGGAACCCTGGGCTGGTACAGGACTGGGACTCCTCACTCCCAAGATATTCCTCCCAAGTTCTTATCTACCACATATAGATGGGGGGGCCAGCCCATTCTGTGTCTGCACCCCTCCTACCAGTCTGGATAGATGCTGTTTCTTTAATTCCACAGCTGTCAGACTTCCATTCAACTCAATTTCTGATGTTATGAGTGATGGTGGTTCTGTAATTTAGTTGTAATTTTGATGTGGTTGTGTGAGAAGGCAAGCCTTCTTTACCTATGCTGCCATCTTGACCAGAAGTCTATATGTGGTTTATTGTACCCAATTTTACGTCAGAAAAGAATGGAAAGAAATTGAGGCTGAGAAAAGGCAACCCTTTTGAGGAAATGTTGAAAAGCGGGGCAAGAATTGGAGGGAATATTGGAGTCAAGAATTTTTATGAATATGCTAGAAATAATTATATGTTTATTTGTTGACAGAAAAGACAAAATGGAGAAATATAAATCAGTGATTCAAGAGAGAGAGAAGAGAATGATTGGAGTGGTGTTCTTGGAGAAGTTAGGGGGAATGGGATCTATCTTAAATAAGAGCAGAGGTGGCTGATCCACAGTAACCAAAGAGAATGCAGAGTTCATGGGCATAGATGTGGAAGGCAGGATGATGCTGTGGTGGGAGCTTGTGAAAGCTGACAGTGGTGATGGAAGTGAAGGTGTGGAAGTTTGAGAGGAAAGAGGATATACAATAGTCATCCCATGATAGCAAAAGAGTGAAGAAATTAGATTGTCAGGCAATACAGAGTACCCTTTTGAAGATGGCAGTTATAAATTCAACAAGCCCAGTCAGCAGAGTTGGGCATTTTTCTTCTTTACATTCAGATGTTCTGATTTTGGCATGTGGAAGGCAGAGACTTGAGATAAATCAGGTTGTTGGTTTTTTAAAAGATTTTAATTAATTAATTAATTATTTTGGCAAGCAGATAAAATGAAGGTAGAGAATGACAAGGTGTTTGGGATTATAGATTTCAAACCGGGGAAGGAGAGGAATGAACAACTGAGGGAAAAAGAGATAACTGTAGAACCAGTGGAGTTTAGGTCCTCGGAGATGGAAGGATTATCGTATTTGTTATTCAAGTGAATGTGCAGGAAAAAATAGATGATGGTTGAAGAATATGGTGATTGAAATTCACATCAGGGAGGGGTATTCCTATTACTGACAATGACAAAGTCTGGAGCTGTGATTTCCAATGGGAGAGCCACACCACTAGCCTTGGGTGGTTATTTAAATTAAAATTAATTAAAAGTATATAAAATAAAAAATTAGATCTTCAGCCACACCAGGCACACTTGAAAAGTCACATGTGACAAGTGGCCACCATATTGAACTGCACAGATATAGGATATTTCCATCGTCACAGACAGTTCTGTTAGACAGTGCTGGGCATGTGACCAGGAGAGTGGATGCTAAGTAAAGTGAAGATAAAAATCACTGGAGGAAAGGGTGCTGGATGGATCAACATGGGTATTTGGAGTTACCAAAGAATACAGCAGTAGTACTGGAAAGAGTGTGAATAAATCATGAGCTAAAGTCTTTAAGGATTGAGCTGAGGAGGAATGACCTAGGGTAGCCATTAGTGTGGTCTGTTGGGCTGAGCTTCAGAGCTCAGGGATTTTTTGGAAGAAGGAGAGAAGATGGCCTGGAAGCACCAATGAAGAGCAAGGACACTCATATTCACTCAATGAAGAGCCAGGTGTTTGAGGGCTGTGAGAGAACAGCAACACAATGAGAAGGCTACAGGGAGCCAGTGCCCCTAGGAGAGAGGCAGGCTTTATTAAAGCAAGAACATGAAGGGAGTATTCAGAGTCTGAAGCTATGAGAGATTTTACTGATGGCAAACTTTGTACTGCAGAGAACACAGGATTCAAGAATTGAGGAAGGGTAAAAGATGAGATCAGGTCAATGTGCAAAGGCTATAGAGTTTGAATATGGGGATTGAGGGGGGAAATGGGTTGTCCTGGGGTTGTGTGGGTTTGACATAAAGGTAAAGGGCATCATGAGACTTGTTCTGATGGTGTCAAGGCTGTGGAATTGTGTTGGGAATGTTGCCTGGAGCATGCAGAGTTCTAGCGCCTCCTTTGTACATAGAGATTTGGGACCAGGGGCAAAACTGGTTTTACTCTGAGTTTATGGGCCTACCTCTTGACACTTGTTTGGGGAACTACAACCAAATTTGCAGTGTTTTTTTTCACTTTAAAAAAGGTTTTATATATATGTAATCCATATTAAAAAAGAAAGCATAATGGGTTCTGGCCAAGATGAAGGCATAGATAGAAACGCTTCACTTTCTCACACAACCAAAAGAAGGATAACAACCAATTTAAAAACAATAAACAACCAGAACTGCCAGAATATCAAACTGCATGGAACTCTAACAACCAAGGAGTAAAAGAACATTCACCCAGCTGGTAGGAGGAGTGGAGATGGGCAGTGGGGCAGGTGGAGAAGACCTGCAGCAAGGCGTGGACCTTGTGGGTGAGGATGGGCTGGCTGACCAGGAACAAAAGACTCAAAACCTCTAGTTGTAAAGTACTGTGGGGGATGTGAAGGTGGGAGAAACTACTGGTCTCATAGGAGAGTTCGTTGGAAAGTCGGGCTGGAGTGGACTGAGCCAGCGGTTCCCTCTCTGGACCCTTCCCCCACAGACAGCACCACAACACAGCAAAGAGCCTTGGCCGACCCTGGCGAATACCTAAGGTTCCACCCCCTTGCAGCATAACAGGTGTGCTAAGACAAAGAAATATGGCCCAAATGAAAGAACAGAACAAAAGTCTAGAAAAAGAGCTAAGTCACAAAGAGATAGACAACCTATCAGATGCAGAGTTCAAAACACTGGTAATCAATCCGGCTGGTGTAGCTCAGTGGACTGAATGCAGACCTGTAAACCAAAGGGTCTCTGGTTCCATTCCCAGTCAGGGCACATGCCTGAGTTGCAGGCCAGGTTCCCAGTAGGGGGTGTACGAGAGGCAACCACACATTGATGTTTCTCTCCCTCTCTTTTTCCCTCCCTTCCCCTCTCTAAAAATAAATAGCACCTTAAAAAAAAACCACTGGTAGTCAGGGTGCTCACAGAATTGACTGAAGCTTGGTCGCAAAATGAAGGAAGAAGTGAAGGCTACACAAAGTGAAATAAAGCAAAACATACAGGGAACCAACAGTGAAGGGAAGGAAACTGGGACTCAAATCAACAATTTGGAACAAAAGGAAGATATAAACATCCAACTAGAACAGAATGAAGAAACAAGAACTCAAAAAAATGAGAAGAGGCTTAGGAAACCCTGGGATAACTTTAAGCACGCCAACATCAGAATCATAGGGATGCCAGAAGGAAAAGAGGAAGGGCAAAAAATTGAAAACTTACTTGAAAAAATAATGAAGGAAAACTTCCCCAATCTGGCAAAGGAAATAGACTTCCAGGAAGTTCAGGAAGCTCAGAGAGTCCTAAAGAAATGGGATCCAAGGAGGAACATACTGAGGCACATCATAATTAAGATACCCAATATTAAAGATAAGGAGAGAATCTTAAAAGCAGCAAGAGAAAAGGAGACAGTTACCTACAAAGGAGTTCCCATAAGACTGTCAGCTGATTTCTCAAAAGAGACCTTACAGGCAAGAAGGGGCTGGAAGGAAGTATCCCAAGTCATGAAAGGCAAAGACCTACATCCAGGATGACTCTATCCAGCAAAGCTCTCATTTAGAATAGGAGGGCAGATAAAGTGCTTCTTAGATAAGGTCAAGTTTAAGGGGTTCATCATCACCATGCCATTATACGAAATGTTAAAGGGACTTATCTAAGAAAAAGAAGATGATCAAAAATATAAACAGTAAAATGACAACAAACTCACAACTCTCAACAATTGAACCTAAAAGACAAAAACAAAAACTAAGCAAACAACTAGAACAGTAACAGAATCACAGAAATGGAGATCACATGGAGGGTTATCAGTGGGGAGAAGGAGGGAAAGAATGGGGTGGGAAAGATGCAGGAAATAAGAAGCATAATTGGTAGGCATAAAATAGATGGGAGGTTAAGAATAGTATAGGAAATAGAGAAGCCAAAGAACCTGTATGTACAACCCATGGACATGAACTAAGGGGGTGGAAGCACTGGAAGGTGGGGGGTGGTGCAGGGGGCAGTATGGTAAAGGGGAGAAAAATTGGGACAACTGTAATAGCATAATCAATAAAATATACTTAAGAAAGTATAATGAAGTGTTAAAGGGACTTATTTAAGAAAAAGATGATCAAAACTATGAGCATTAAAATGGTAATAAATTCACAACTATCCACATTGAATCTAGAAAACAAACTAAACAAACAAGCACAACAGAAACAGAATCATAGATATGGAGATCATTTGGAGGGTTATCAGTTGTGAGGAGGAAGGGGGAGATTGGCTGAAATGGTGTAGGGAATTAAGTACAAATTGGTAGGTAGAGAGTAGATGAGTGATTTTAAGAAAATATGGGATGGAGGCATAGGTAGACACACTACCTCCTTGCACAAACAAAAGAAGGACAACAACAAATTAAAAAAAAAAAACAGCCAGAACTGACAGTAATCGAGCTGTATGGAAATCCAACAACCAAGGGGTTAAAGAAGAAATATTCATCCAGACTGGTAGGAGAGGTGGAGATCAGCAGCCAGGTGGAGAGGACTCACAGCAAGGCAGCAGCTGGTGGACTGGGTGAGGCAGCAGCTGGTGGACTGGGCAGTCCCACATTCATGTGCAGATAAACTGGGAGGAACAACTAGGGAGCGAGACAGACCACACAACCCAGGGTTCCAGTGAAGGGAGATAAAGCCTCAAAGCCTCTGACTGAAAACCCCTGTAGGGGTTGAGGCAGCAGCAGGGGAAACTCCCAGCCTCACAGGAGAGTTCATTGGAGAGACCCACAGACTCCTAGAATGTACACAAACACACCCACCGGGAATCAGCACCAGAAGGGCCCAATTTGATTCTGGGTAGTGGGGAAAGTGACTGAAAACTGGGAGAGAGTGGAGCAAGTAGCACTATTCCCTCTTGGACCCCTTCCCCACATACAGTGTCACAACGCAGCCACATGGGTTGCTTCACCCTGGTGAATACCTCAAGCTCCTCCCTTTACTACATAATGGGTGTACTAAGATTAAAAAAAAAAAAAAATGGCCCAAATGAAAGAACAGTTCAAAGCTCCAGAAAAAATACAACTAAGCAGCAACAAAGAGATAGCTAACCTATTAGATACACAGTTGAAAACACTGGTTATCAAGATGCTCTAGGAACTCATTGGGAACTTCAACAGCATAAAAAAGACCCACACAGCAATGAAGATTGCATTATGTGAAGTAAAAATCTACTGGGAACCAATAGTGAAGGGAAGGAAACCAGGACTCAAATCAATGGTTTGGAGCAGAAGGAAGAGAGAAACATTCAACCAGAACAGAATGAAGAAACAGGAATTCAAAAAAATGAGGAGAGGCTTAGGAACCTCCAGGGCATCTTTAAACATTCCAACATCTGAATCATAGGGGTGCCAGAAGGAGAAGAGGAAGACCGAGAAATTGAAAACTAATTTGAACAAATAATGAAGGAGAGCTTCCCTAATCTGGCAAAGGAAATAGAAAATCAGGAAGTCCAGGGAGCTCAGAGAGTCCCAAAGAAGTTGGACCCAAGGAAGCACACACCCAGGCACATCATCATTACATGACCCAAGATTAAAGATAAGGAGAGAATCTGAAAAGCAGCAAGAGAAAAGGACACAGTTACCTACAAAGGAGTTCCCATTAGACTATCAGCTGATTTCTCAAAAGAAACCTTGCAGGCAAGAAGGGGCTGGCAAGAAGTATTCCAAGTCATGAAAGGCAAGGGCCTACATCCAAGATTGCTCTATCCAGCAAAGCTATCATTTAGAATGGAAGGGCAGATAAAGTGCTTCTCAGATATGGTCGAGTAAAAGAAGTTCATCATCACCAAGCCCTTCTTATATGAAATGTTAAAGGGACTTAACTAAGAAAAAGAAAATCAAAAATATGAACAGTCAAATGGCAACAAACTCACTATCAACAACCTATCAACAAACTATCAACAACCTAAACCTAAAACAACAACAACAACAAACTAAGCAAACAACAACTACAGGAAGGGATTCACAGAAATAGAAATCACATGGAGGGTTATCAGCGAGGAGGGGGTTGGGGGATAATGGAGGAAAAGATTCATGGAATAAAAAGCATAATACAAAATAGATGGGGGGAGGTTAAGAATAGTATAGGAAATGGAGAAGCCAAAGAACTTATATGTATGACCCATGGACAGGAACTAAAGTCAGAGAATGATGGTGGGAAAAGGGATACAGGGTGGAGGGGAATAAAAGGGAGAAAAAAATGGTACAACTCAAATAGCATAATCAATAAACTATATTAAAATATAAAATAGCAATAAATATGTATCTATTAATAATCACCTTAAATGTAAATGGCTTAAATGCTTCAATCAAAAGACATACAGTAGCTGAATGGATAAGAAAACATCACCCATATATATACTGTCTACAAGAGACCCAGCTTAAAACAAAAGATATATACTGACTAAAAGTAAATAGATTGAAAAAATATTTCATGCAAATGGAAAGAAAGAAAAATGGGGTAGCAATACTTATACATGAAGAAAACTTTAAAACAAAGGCTATAATAAAGAACAAAAATAGACACTACAAATGATAAAGGGAACAATCCAACAGGAGGATATTACCTTGTAAACATTTATGCACCCAACATAGGAGCACATAAATATGTAAAGCAAATCTTGATAGACATAAAGGGAAAGATCAACAGTAATACAGTCATAATAAGGGATTTTAACACCCCATTGACATCAATGGATAGATCATCCAGACAGGAAATCAGCAAGTAAACAATAACCTTAAATGACACACTTAGATCACATGGATTTAACTGATATGTTTAGAACATCTCAACCCAAAGCAGCAGAATACACATTCTTTACAAGTGTACATGGAATATTTACTAGGAAAGACCACAGTATAGGACACAATACATTTAAGATTAAAATTATATGAAGCACCTTCTCTGACCACAATGGTATGAAACTAAAAATCAATCACAAGGAAAATACTTGAAAACATACAAATACTTGGAAGCTAAATAACATCTTAGTAAACAACAAATGGCTTAATGGTGAGATCAAAGAAGAAATTAAAAGATACCTGATACAGAGAGAAATGAGACCACCACAACAAAAATCTATGGGATACAGGGATAGCAGTGCTAAGAGGGAAATTCATAGCAAGCGGGCCTACCTCAAGAAATAAGAAAAATCTCAAATAAACAATCTAACCTTACACTTAAAGGAACTAGATAAAGAATAACATACAAAGCCCAAAGTAGAAGAAAGGAAATAATAAAGATCAAAGCAAAAATAAACAAAATAGAGTATAAAAAAATACAAAAGCTCAATGAAACCAAAAGCTGGTTCTTTGAAAATATAAACAAGATTGACAAAGCTTTAAACAGACTCATCAAGAAAAAAAGAGAGAGGACTGAAATAAATGCTATCAGAAATGATAGAGGAGAAGTAACCACTGGCACCAAAGAAATACAAGGGAGTGTAAGAAGATAGTGCAAACAACCATATGCCAAGAAATTGGACAATCTGGAAGAGATTCTGGATTTCTGGAAATATACACTCTCCCACACCTGAATAAGGAAGAATCAGATATCTGAGTAGACAGATTACAACTAATGAAATTAAAGCACTAATCAAAAACTCCCAGTAAGCAAAAGTCATGGACCAGATGGCTTTACAGGTAAATGTTACCAAATAGTCAAAGAAGAACTATGACCTATCTTTCTCAAACTATTCCAAAAAATTCAAGAGGAGGGAAGACTCCCAAGCTCATTTTATGAAACCAGCATTACCCTAATTCCAAAACCAGATAAAAACACTACAAGGAAAGAAAAAATATAGGCCAATGTTCCCGATGAACATAGATGCTAAAATCATCAACAAAATATTAGCAAACCAGATCCAGCAATACATTAAAAAGATTATACACCATGATCAAGTCAGATATACTCCAGAGATTCAAGGTTGGTATGATATCTGCAAATCAATAAATGTGATATACCACATAAACTAAATGAAGGATAAAACCACATAATCATATGAATATATGTGGAAAAATCATTTGATAAAATACAACACCCATTTATGATAAACACTCAGCAAAGTGGGAATAAAGGGAATATTTCTCAACATAGTAAAGGCCATACATAACAAACTGACAGGCAACATCATACTCAACGGCAAAAACTAAAAATGTTTCCTTTAAGATTGGGAACAAGACAAGAATGTCCACTTTCACCTCTCTTATTCAAGATAGTACTGGAGCCCTGACTGGTTGGGCTCAGTTGGTTGAGTGTCGTTGTACAAGGCAAAGGGTTGCTGGTTTGATTCCATTCAGTCAGAGCACATGCTTGGGTTGCAGGTTCAGTCCCAGGCTGGGACACGTATGGGCAGCAGCTGATTGATGTTTCTTTCTCACATCAATATTTGTCTCCCTCCCTCCCTTCTCCTCTCTCTAAAAATAAATGAAATCTTTAAAAAAAAAAAAGAGAGTGCTGGAAGTCCTACCCACAGCCATCAGACAAGAAGAAGAAATAAAAAGCATCCAAATTGGAAAAGAAGTAACTGTCATTATTTGCAGATGGCATGATATTGTATATAGAGAACCCTAAAAATCTGACCAAACAACTACTAGAACTAATAGATGAATTCAGTAAAGTAGCAGGATACAAAATACATATCCAGAAATCAGTTGCAATTTTATGTACTATTAATGAACTATCAGGAAGGGAAACTTAAGAAGACAACCTCATTTATAATTGCATCAGAAAATATCTAGGAATAAACTTAATCAAGGATGTAAAAGACCTGTACTTGAAAAATTATAGGATACTGAAGATAGAAATTAAATAAGTGGAACCATACACCATGTTCAATGATAGGAAGATCAACATCATTAAAATATCCACATTTCCTATCCAGATACCAATAGCTTATTTCATAGAACTAGAACAAATACTCCAAAAATTTGTATGGAACCAAAAAAGACCCCAAATGGGCATAGCAATTTTGAGAAAGAAGAACAAAGTTGGGGAAATCATGCTACCTGATATCAAGGCCATACTATACTGCAAGGCCATAGTAATAAAAACAACATGGTACTAGCATAAAAACAGACATATAAACCAATGAAACAGAATAGAGAGCCCAGAAATAAAGCCATGCTATTATGGTCAATTAATATTTGACACAGGAGGCAAGAACACACAATGGGATAAAGATAGTCTATTCAATAAATTGTGTTGGGAAACATTGGACAGACATGTGCAAAAAAAATGAAACTAGACCACCTTCTTAGACCATACATGAGAATACACTCAAAATGGATTAAAACTTAAATGTTAGACTTGGACTAAAATCCTAGCAGAAAACAATAGGCAGTAAAATCTCAGACATTTCTCCTAGCAATATTTTTTCTGATATATTGCTTTGGGCAAGGGAAACAAAAGAAAAAATAAACAAATGGGACTACATCAAACTAAAAAGTTTTGCACCACAAAGAAAACCAACAAAACAAAAAGACAACTCACTGAATGAGAGAATATATTTGCCAATGATACATCTGATTAGGGGTTAAAATCCAAAATTTATGACGAACTTATAAAACTCAATACCAAAAAACCCCAAAACATCCCAATTAAAAAAATGAGCAAGTGACCTGAATAGACATTTCTACAAAAAGGACATAGAGATGGTGTGTGTCAAATAGACATATGAGAAGAAGCTCAACATCACTACTCATCAAAGAAATGCAAATTAAACCTACAATGAGATATCGCCTCACACGTGTCAGAACGGCTATCAATAAATCAACAAGTGTTGGCAGGGATGTGGAGATGAGGGAAATCTTGTGTGCTGTTGTTGGGAATGCAGATTGGTTCAGCCACTGTGGAAAGCAGAAAGGAGTTACCTCAAAATATTAAAAATGAAACTGCCATATGATTCAGCAATTCCAGTCTGGGAATATATCCAAAGAAACCCGAAACACTAATTTGAAAGAATATATGCAGTCCCATGTTAACTGCAGTGTTTTTTACAATAGCCAAGATATAGAAGGAGCCCAAGTGCCCATCAGTTAGATGATTGAATAAAGAAGCTGTGGTACATTTACACAATGGAATATTACTGGGCCATAAAAAAGAAGGAAATCTTACCTTTTACAACAGCATGGATGGACATGGAGAGTATTATGCTTAGTGAAATAAGCCAGTCAGAGAAATACAAGTAGCATATAATTTTACTTACATGTGGAATGTAATGAACAAAATAAATTAACAAACAAAATAGAAACAGACTCATAGATACCAAGAACAGACCAACAGCTGTCAGAGGAGAAGGGTTTTGGGGTGGAAAAAAAGGAGAAGGAATCAAGCAAAAACAAACAAACAAACAAAAAAACCTCCAAAAAACTCATAGACAAAGACAAAAGTGTGGTAATTACCATGGGGAAAGGGTGTTGGGGGGTGGTAGAACAGGGTAAAGGGGGGATGAATGGTGATAGAATAAGATTTTACTCAGGGTGGTAAATACGCAATACAATATACAGATGAGGTATTACAGAACTATGCACCTGAAACCTATATAATTTTATTAACAAATGTCACCCCAATAAATTCAATTAAGGGAAAAAAAGATGTGTCTTGGCCTGGTGGCTCTGTTGGTTGGAACATTGTCTCCCCGTTCAGGCCACATACCCAGCTTGTGGGATTGATCCCCAGCTGGGGTGTGTATAGGAGGCAACTGATCAATGTTTCTCCCACAAATCAATCTCTCTCTCTCTCTCCCTACCTATCTCTCTGAAATCAATGAACATATCCTCAGGTGAGGATTAAAAAAACAAAAGAAAGATATGAATCCAACAGACATTTCTTTGGTTCACAATCACAGCATAGTTAGAAAATACAAAACACAAGGTATTTCAGCAGAAAGGACTTAATATGGTGAATTGGTCATACAGATATTAGGGAAGAGCAAAAACCAAAGGGAATAATAATTCCGGGAAGTAGATACCATGCCTAGATTGATGAAGATAAAAGAAGAGATTATTATCATGAAACACAGGAACTTGAAAGTGGAGCCCACAAAGTTTATGCTCATACCTCTGAGCGGGGAGCCTCCGGCTGCTGCTGTGCCTCAGGAACAGGGAGGAAGGGTCTCCAAAGCTGAGGGAAGGATATTGCCCATGGTCTCTTGTTGAGAAAAAAGAACTACTTGTAAACATATTCCAGTCAACTGAGACATAAAGTATGGGTAATCATGTTAACAAACATTGAGCTTTGAAATGTAATCACAGCACATTAAACCCTAGAAGTCAAAGAGAAGAATGATAAAGTGAAGGAAAACAATAGAAAATAAATAGTTACACTAGGGGCTTGACCTTTCCCAGACTCTTCTGTTTGTCTGATTATCTGGGGGCACAGGTCCTATCTATTCCTAAATTCTATGAATTCTGTTCCTAAATTAGTCATAATTAGTGTTTATTGCATTCATAACAGAGTGAAATGCTTGGCCTCCCTGACACCATCTTGTTCAAAAATGCTTTGTTGAACAATCCAGGAAGTGAAAGACAAATACCATATGATCTCACCTATAAGTGGAGCCTAATCAGCAAAACAAGCAAGCAAGCAAAATATAACCAGAAACATTGAAATAAAGAACAAGCTGACAGCAACCAGAGGGGAAGAGGGAGAGGGTTAATGGGGGAAAACAGGGGAAGATCCATCAAGGAACATGGATAAAGGACCCATGGACAAAACCAAAGGAGTAGGTTGAGGGTGGGAGGCAGAGATGGGTGGGGCAGAGGGCTGTGGTGGGGTGAAAATGGAGACAACTGTACTTGAACAATAATAAAAAAAAAGAATGCTTTGTTCCCATCTCATTCAGGTTAATAGCTTCTTGCATATAGACACGCTAATCATTAGAGGAATTCTGCTTGCGGCTTGAGTTTTACAAAAAACAAGTCCTTATCAGAAAGTGCCTCTCTGGAGGAGATAAAGGAAGTATGTATTGTTTATCAAAGACTTACCTGGACCTTGAGACCAGACTCATGTCAAGTAGCAAAATACTCCTCAGACTCCTGCTGGTATCCAGATGTCTGTGGTCTTCAATCACCTCTTGGTCCTCCTGTTTTCCCCTTACCTCAACATAAAAAAGCCTGAATTCTGTACTTTCCTAAGATGGATTTCAGGGACCACTAGGGATCCTATCTTCTAGGTTGGTGTCTTCTTGATCAATACAACTTTCTTTACTCCAAATTCTGAAGTTTTGAGTTTTGGCCTTTTGAAGTTTCAAGCACATAGACTTCGGACCAGTACCACTTGCACTCAAAGAACTCTAATGAAGAGAGACCTGTGTGGGAGTGGGAAACATCCCCTGCTTCCTTTCTTCCTCCTCACCCCATAGAACATTCTAAACCAGTTAGAAGGATAACAAAATGGGAAGATATTTACAGTGAGAATAACTGTCTCTAAAGAAAAACAGACAGAATATTAATGGTCAATTCACAGAAGGAAAATACTACCAACCAACAAAAGATGTTTAATCTTTCTAATAAGCAAAGCTATGCAAACTTTTTAAAAAATCAATCAATCATTTAACATCGATTGCATTTCCTAGGTGGCAGAGTAAGCCATAAGCTTGCTATTTTCTAAGGCATAGTTGTCACCTCTCAGGGAAATCTTTTCTCAAGTGAAAATGTCCATTCCCTTAACCTCTCTGGATGTGTTGGTTCTGTTTTCCAACTCCTTATGGACTGAATACTCCTGACCACTATAGTCCCTGCTTTCCTTTCGTCTCTCAGCCGTGACACACCACACTGGAGAGATTTTCAGGAAGGTCTGCTGGCCCTGGGTTGGGACAGCTCTGCAGCCAGGTTAACATTAGCACCAGAGATACCCCCTCTGGGCTCTCCCCCCAAACAGCCAGGACCCTTCCCCCAGCGCCCTCAGCCTCAGAGTTCCTGCCACAGGAGCCAACCAGCCAACCCGCAGTGTTACAATGGGTGTCCACCTCTGAAACCATTGGCAGCATTTCTGGGGATGCCCTGGGAAAGGACGGGGCCGGGTGGGGCGGGGCGCCGTGTGTGATAGAGATGCTAGCCTGGGAGTGGAAGGAAGAAAAAATAGGAAAGGGCGTGGGCACCAGGAAAAGGGATGGAAAGAGAGCCCCAGGGCAGCACAGCTATTAGGTGGTAGGGGCAGGCAAACGGCTGGAGAGTGGAAGCGAAGCTTACCTGTGCAGGTGAGTGTGTGTGTACTCCACCACATACGTGTTTACATGCAGAAGGAGGAGGGTGAGGAGTAAGCGGAGGGGTGTCCCAAGGAGCGCCGGGAGTGGGCCTGGACATCCTTAAGGATGCAGTGTGGGAGTGAGAGCCTGGACTAAGGGATGCTTCAGGGAGGCCCATAGCTCCAGGGTCGAGGTGGGGCACAGGTGCAGGGCAGGGCGGATGGGAGGCCATTTCTCTCTACTGTCCTTTCTTGCCTATTCTTTTCTTCTTCATCTATCTTCTATCTTCATTTCCTGTGCTGGCTCAGGCAGTTAGATTACTTCAAGGAAGAATCTGGGGTCAGTATGTACCTGAGTGGGGACCCAGGCCTGGTCACCTTGCACAGGTGGGCTGCTTCTGAAACAGTTCCTTGTGGAGACAATCGCCACCTGTCGGGGACAGGATTCTCTGCTCACCTGGTTACTTTAGACTTAGCAAGCAGATTCAACACTTCATTCATAAAATGTGCACCTCCCTCTCCATTATCTAAGGAGATATTTGCTAGGCATATTTATCCACTCGTTTGTCAAAGTTCAGGCATGCAAGAGATGGTGTGGCTTGCCACTGTCCTTTAGGAGGACACGAGTGGATCCACACTGGCGAATGCTCCATCTGGTGGATAAGCGTGGGGCTTCAACATCCCTGGCCTGGGCGATCTCTGGAGACTCGTTCCCCCAGCCCGGCGCTCCGGTTCCCTGGTCTGCAGAGTGCAGGCACGTCTCCACCCTGACAGTGGTGTGGTTGCAGTGGCCTGAATGCACCGTGGATACTCTGTCAAAAATGCAACCTAAAACATTTTGGTTGTTAAATAATTCAGGAATAACCTTAGTGCAAACGTTCACCTATCTTTGCTGCTCCTTTTCAAATTCAGAGCTAGTAGAAAGCAGAAAAGACTAAGGGAAAATATTGAAAATTAATGTGATGTAAGCAATTACGTTTCTTAAGTATTTTTATCCCATAGGAGTGATGAAGCAGTTAACAAACTAAATATTAAATGCTAACTTTTCAAAATACCACCATGAACTTATGCCTATGCAGTAATTCTCCAGGATTCACCAGCCAGTTGACTAAGAGGGTGTCTTTCTTTTTGGGCTCTGATCTTATTCCATTCTCTTTGGGGGACCCAATGAGGAATGAAAAGAGTATGTAGCAAGCCTTTATATCTTTATTTTTGTATTTATATTTTCATACCACATATTGTTTTCATTAAGGTTGCTTGATTATGGAAGGATGGTAGGAAGTCTTTTTATCCCCCCAAGTAAAATTTGATTTTTTGAATACTATAGATTTTGGCAGTGCCGTTTCTCTCACCAACGTGAATAACAGAATGGGAAGCACTGCACCTCTGAACACATAAATAGAGATAAGTATTTAAGGAGAGTTTCCAGTGATTTGGGAAAAGATATCATCAATACATCATAAGACATAAGGCCTGTCATTTATAATAACGAAGACAATTTTACAAAGGACGCTCATACACAAGAACACGAATCATCCATGCTGTTGAAACTGGACCTCCTCCAGGGTAAGATCTCACTGTCTGTCTGCTTCCATGACCCTCAGGTCTGAGCTGGAGGAACTTCCACGTGTGGCCCGGGAGCACAGGGAGCAACAGGAGCAGAGGAGATGCTCCTCCTCCAGGAACCTGCGGGCCCATCCAGTGAGTGTCACACTGTAGACACTACACTCTCTTGTGTAGAAGGAATCTGATTTTCTCAGTTTCTAGGCTATGTGAAGAGAGAAATGTACACACAATTCTGGAAACACAGGCAGAGGCGAAATTGGGTGCGCACCAATAGTGCTCCACCAACTTTTTTAAGCTGGGGAAAGTCCGTGCTTTAGGAGTAGTCTGCCATGCTACTGCTGCGTAAAGCACCACACCTGGGGGCCACCCTGAGGTGCAACTTAGACCCTCCCGGTCTCTCCCTGATTTAGAATAGGAAGATTATTGCAGCTTATATAATAGTGTACCACAATAAGATAATTAGTCATAAAGAGGAAGTAGGTCTTGTTCCTACTTTTACTCATGGAGGCAAAGCACATTCACATTTCTGTGCCTTTACTTTTTGTATATTCAGCACTCGACAATGGATAAGTTAGTGCAGGACTCAACAATTTGTAAAACAGGACTTGTGTTATCATCTCCCTTGTTTCTAGGTAAACTTTAAAAAAGGTTGTTTCTATCCTCACCCAAGGACATTTTTTCATTGCTTTTTGAGACAGGGGAAAGGAGAGACAGAGATAGAGATAGAGATATGGAAAGAGAGAGAGAGAGAGAGAGAGAGAGAAGGAGAGAGAAACATGGATTAGTTGCTTTCTCCTACATGCCTACATGTCCTGCCCTGGGATCCAACCAGCAACTTGGTACATGTCCTGGCTGGGAACCTAACCCACAACCTTTCCATCTATGTGGTAATGCTCCACCCAACTGAACCACACTGTCCAGGGCTCTAGGTATTTGATCTTTGTGGTAGAGGCACAGGCGTTCACCTGCACTAAAAACTAAGACTTGGAGGTGGCTTTCCCACACCCAGGGTTCTCTGGGCCTCTATCTCACTCAGTGCTAAAGCAGGGTGCCCCCACCTTCCCAGTTCCCAGCCCTCCCCTGTCCTTTGAGGAGCAGGTTCAAATGCTCCTTAATCTTCACTCTCCCTACACTGTGGAGTGTGCAACCCACCATTTCTGGAGGTCCCAGGTGTTGGAGAGCTAAGGAGACTGGCGTTCTGGGGTAGTGCTCAGCCTGGGAATCTGGTTAAAAGTTCAGATTTTTGGCCTCTACCCTAGATACAGTGAATCAATCATTGGGGTGGGATGGGAGGAATATGGCTCAGGAATCTACATTTTTTAACAAGCTCCTCAGAGTTGATTTTTATGATAAAACCATAGAGATTTTTAACCTGGGTTGCCTGCACCTTGAGAGATGAGATGATGACTCACTGAGGCAGGAGAAAATATTAGATCATCTTCTCATTAATTTTTTTTAAATTTTATATTCCATTTATGGAACTTACAAATTCAAAATCCTGGTTCTTCCTTAAAAGTTTTAACAGCATTATTGAGATATATATTACATATAATAAAATTCATGAGTTTTAAGTGTAGACTTCAATAATCTTTTGTGAATTTATAGTTGTGTAACCATCAGCATAATCCAGTTTTCGAACATTTTCATCACCCAAAAGATCTGTGTACCCATTTCAGTCAATGTCCATTTCCACCCAAGTTTCAGACAGCCCTAAACTGCTTTTTGTTTCTATATGTTTTTTCTGAATTTCGTTTAACTGTTATCACATTACATGTGATGATATGTAGACTTTTACATTAGGTGTTTTTCACTTAGAATTATGTCAGTGAGGTTCATCCACCTCACAGAATGTATTAATAATATTTACTTTCTTTTCATAGCTGAGTAGTATTCCATGTATAGACATACCACATTTTATTTCTCCATTCATCAGTCGGTGGACATTTGGATTATTTCCAGTTTTGGGTTATTATCAATAATACTGCTGGTAACATTTGTGTACAAGTTTTTGTGTGAATGTACGTTTTCATTTTTCTTGGTAGATTCCTAGGAGTAAAATTGTTGGGTTATAGGGTAAGTTTACATTTAACTTTTTAAGAAACTGCTAAAATGTTTCCCAGAATAGTTGTACCATTTACATTCTCATCTGCAATGTATGATCATTCCAATATCCATGTCCTCACCTCCAACACTTGCTATTGTCTGTCTTTTATTATAGTCATTGTGCTTTTAATTTGCATTTCCCTAATGACTGATGATATTGAGAATATTTGTATTTGTGAGCCAGTTGTATCTTCTCTGGTATGTGTTTAGTCACACTTATTGTCTATTTTTAAATTGGGTTCTTTATCTTATTGAACTGTTCTCGATATAAGTCCTTCACCAGATATGTGACTTGCAAATATTTTCTCTTAGTCTGTGCCTTGAGGCTTCATTTCCATAATGGTGTTTTTTGAAATGCAAACATTTTTTTTGTCACATTGAAATCCAATTCATCATTTTATATTTATGGCTTGTGTTTTGGTATCCTATTTAAGAATTCTTTGCATAACCCAATATCAAAAAGATGTTCTTTGTTTTCTTCTAGAAGTTGTATAGTTTTAGTTTTTGTTTTTAGGTCTGTAATCTATTTTGAGTTAATTTTGTTATATAGTGAGATATAAGGTCTAAATTCACATTTTTGCATGTTGATATCCAGTTGTCCCAGCATCATTTGTTGCAAAGTATTCTTTTTAAATGTATGAAGTAAAAAAGGAAATATACCTTATTCAAAGCTACAATATAGGTTTATTACAGTGTCCTTGCTTAGTTTGTCAATCAGTTGGCCTGTTATGTAGTCATGTATGTACTCATTGTATCCTCAGTCTAGGACAGGGAGGGGTTCCCAGTCATGCCCTTCTCCTTGGTTCATTTTATGCATATTGTTGACATAGCACAGTTTATGTGTACCTTGTTATGTAGCTGTATTGATTATATTATCTAATTTTCACTAAAACAACCCTCATGAAGTTAAAAAGTTGTTTTAAAAACTGAGCGAGAATCAGGAATTACAGCAGTTGCCCTTAAGTGGTGATGGTGGAAGTAAATTGCCAATGTTCCTGCAAGTTCTGTATTAATTGCCCAATTCACACCATTTTCTGCCCATGTCATTCTTTTTTTTCCCCCCATTGGATACTCATGCTTTCCTTTGTGTCTCCACTTTCCTCAGGGTAGAAGGAAGAGGGAACTTTCTAAGTTTTCATGAGAGGAAGCTAGGGAGGTTATAATGTGTCAAGATTGGTTTCAAGGCTGTGACTAAATAGAGGAGTAAGAAAGATGAGGTAGGACTGTAGCTTCTTTTCCAATCTGTTTTTCAGAACTGTTCCCCAGAGACCAGCCTTCCTTAAAGTACGGCTGACAGAGATGTTCACGCCTAGTCTCTCCTCAGTTGGTCACTGGGGCTTGATGCACTGAATGAGTGATCTGGGCACACAGGTTGCCTTCTCTGCTCTATTTCTTCCATCACTAGAGGAACATGCTGGACGCTGATCCATGTTAATGATGCTTCCCAATGTTGTGCACATGTGTATGTGCTTGTATATGCTCACACATCACACATACTCATGTTTCCTCATCTGAATTCTCACTTTTCTAAGGGTTTCCACACAACCTAAACCTATTTGTAGTTCTCCAGGTTTTTCTCTTCGAGCCCATATGGAACAATTCTGACTCTCAGGCCACTAGGTGGCAGAACAGTGGCCATAATTGGCCACCCAAGCACTCAGGGGCCCACTCCGGCTGGAGCAACCAAATGAAAGAATGCTCTGCTTGCTCTGCTCTCTGCTTATGTAACAGAAAGTTGGATTGAACCTAAGACAGTTTTCTCAGAATGATGCATATCAGAATCACCCAGAGTGCTTGTGAAAAGGCATATATCCTTGGGCCCATGTATCACATACTGAAGCAGGTCGGGGTAGGGAGCAGGGATCTGCAGTTCAGTGTGTCCGCATTTAATAAGTGCTTATCTTATATACGAAAGCTTGACATCTACTGTTCCAAGGATGTCAAGGAAGGGCGCGTGGAATTGTTCATAGTCAGCTGCTGTTGTGAGTGCCAGTGTGGCACCAGATACTTGATACCACTTATAATCACTGATTTTCAGAATTTAAAGGGACCTACTTATTCATCTATATATGGGAAATATAAGGCTTGTAGACATGTGGTGACTTGGTCAAGGAATCCATATTTCTTTATTATTTCTTTATTCCATTGTGTCTCATTAATGGCTTTTCCACACAAGCTGCCCAAATGGGACAATAAACCTTTCACCCAAAGATAGAATGTAATTCAGAAAAAAAAAAGCTGTAGGAAAACAGGGAAAAAGGAGTTATATATTAGTTATTTTTCAAATTCATTTGAACAGTGAAGAGCAACTTCCTCTGGTGATATAGGACATTGTAAGATAAATAAAAAGTGGTGACACAAAAGCGAGTCTGTGAGAATTGTTTTACATATTATTGTAACTAAGCTTATATTGTGCAATTTGACCTTAATAGAAATCATGAATTTTAGAGCTTTTATAATTCTTCGAAACTGAAGCTTTAAAATTTATCTTGTAGATAGAAAGCTACTGTTTGGATGCTTAGACTCTGAGACCTAAAATTTCTCTAAGAAAAGAAGATACTTGAGAAATGTTTGAGGAGCTGTGTCATTACTGACATTAGGAAGTAGTCATTTTATTTATGGATAATTATGGTTAATTATGAAAGGAAGTCACTCATGGGCAATTTTTGGTGGATAGGCATTCTTTCTGTCCATGTTCTTAATTACTTTCCAGAAAACATATAAGAAGTATCAGAAGGTCCAAGCATAAGTAGGGTACTAGATTAGGGACTTTCTTTTTGGGGATAGGACATAACACCATGGCCAGTATGCCAGCTGATGTCCATGGACACATTGCATTTTTGAAGTCAAAATGAGTTGAGAGGCACTTTGAGAAATTTTGTTGTTGCTTCATTTTTATGTTGACACCATTCTTCTCCACAGGGCATTCTTTATAACAACAGGTTCCAGGTAAACTTGATGACAAAGAAGGGAAGAGTTGCAGAAAGGATGAAGAGATTTTTATCAATCAGTAATATTTTGGTTGCAAGTGATACAAACCTAAATAGTAGTAGCTTCCAGGAGGCCTCTGTCCTCAAGTACATCTCGCCACAAAACTCTCTGCTTTTTCCACTCAGGTATGATTTTTACTTTTCACCTGGAGATGAGGTCTGGTTTCCAGGGAGATTCAGTCTGAATGGTCAGCATGGTTTTATTGCATGGCCACTGCAGTAGTAGGGGAGGTGGGGCTATGATATTGATCTCTCTCTCCCTCCAAATCACTTGCAGTGGACAGAGCAGTTCATAAAAGATAACAAAGCTGAAGATGACTGTCTAGACTCTAGAGGGTTGATGGAATTCAGAATTTACTAAATTGTGAGTCTGTACTCATATTACAAATGACTGCACCTGTTCAAAGCTGTCATTCCCTTTGTTAGTCTTTGGTCAGCAGGTGTGAAATAAAATACAGATGCTTGATTAAAGCCTTTCATTCTGTTTATGTAAAAGTATGTTTTTTGGTTTGTGCTATTATGACTGTGTAGAAATACTTTCTTTTTTTCTTTTACTTCTACTTCTCAGTTGAAAGACCACTTTGAAGATGTGGGCGAGTACAATAATTATGAGTGTGGACACTAGACAGACTGACAAAAGCTCACAATTGGGCCCCACTTATGACCTACCTGTGTGATCTTGGGCAAATCATTGAACTACCCTGAGTTTTCTCATTCACACAACAGAGATAATAATGTGCTTATCTCTTAGCATTGTTTGGAAAATTAAGTTAGAATAAGCAAGCAAAGCATTTAGCTTATTTTTTAAATATATTTTTACTGATTATGCTATTACAGTTGTCCCATTTCCCCCTCCTTTATTCCCCTCTGCCTGGCATCCCCCCCTTTCATAAGTATTCCCCCACTTTAGTTAATGTCCATGGGTCATACATATAAATTCTTTGGATTCTCCATTTCCTATACTAATCTTAACCTTCCCATATGTTTTGGGGAGGTTATGATGTATTTTGGACCTATCATTTATGCTTCTTATTCCCTGTACCTTTTTCCTCATTCTCTCCCCCCTTCCCTACTGATAACCCTCCATGTGATCTCCATTTCTGTTATTCTGTTCCTGTTTTAGTTGTTTGCTTAGTTTGTTTGTTTTTTCTTTTTTTGGCTTCAGTTTATTTGTGAGTTTATTGTCAATTTACTGTTTGCAGTTTTGATCTTCTTTTTCTTAGATAAGTCCCTTTAACATTTCATATAAGGGCTTGGTGATGATGAACTCCTTGAACTTGATCTTACCTGAGAAGAACTTTATCTGCCCTTCCATTCTAAATGAAAGCTTTGCTGGATAGAGTCATCTTGGATGTAGGTCCTTACCTTTCATGACTTGGAATACTTCTTTCCAGCCCCTTCTTGCCTGCAAGGTTTCTTTTGAGAAATCAGCTGAAAATCTTATGGGAACTCCTTTGCAGGTAACTATCTCCTTTTCTCTTGCTGCTTTTAAGATTCCCTTCTTAGAGAACCAAGATGACGGCATAGGTAGACACACTGCATCTCCTCGCACAACTAGAACTGACAGAAAATCGAACTACAAGGAAGTCCGACACCAAGGAGATAAAAAAATGAACATTCATCCAGACTGGTAGGAGGGGCGGAGATGGGCACCGGGGCGGAGAGGACTCGTGTGGCCGTGGCGGGACCAAGACTGGCAGAGTGTGGGACGAACGGGGCAGGCAGTCTGACCTCTAGCAGACCCTGCGGCCCTACATTCGCGCACAGATAAACCGAGAGGGCCGGACTCAGAGTGGCGGAGAACAGGGCAGGCAGAGCAGCGGTAGCAACCCGAGGCCCCACATTCGCACACAGATGGACCCTACAGGTGGCAGGGAGCAAGGCAGACCGTGTGGTCTAGGGCTCCAGCGTGGGGAAATGAAGCCTCAAACCTCTGATTGGGGACGCCCGAGGGAGTTGGAGCGGCAGCAGGGGAGACTCCCAGCCTCACAGGAGGGGTCATTGGAGAGACCCCCAGGGGCCTGGGGCATGCACAAGCCCACCCACTCGGGAGCCGGTGTGAGAGGGGCCCAATTTGATTGTGGGTAGCACAGGGAGTGACTGAAACCCGGTGGAGAGTGGAGCGGACTCCGTTGCTCCCTCTCGACCCCTCCCCCATGTACAGCGTCATAGCAATGGGACCAGTGTTACCCCGCCTGGCCCCGGGAACACCCTAAGGCTCCACCCCTTTAAGTAACAGATGCACCAAGACAAAAAAAAAATGGCCCAAATGACAGAACAGATCAAAGCTCCAGAAAAAATACAACTAAGCGAAGAAGAGATAGCCAACCTATCAGATGCACAGTTCAAAACACTGGTTATTAAGACGCTCACAGAATTGGTTGAATTTCATCGAAAACTAGATGAAAAAAATGAAGGCTATGCCAAGAGAAACAAAGGAAAATGTACAGGGAACCAATAGTGATGTGAAGGAAACTGGGACTCAAATCAATGGTGTGGACCAGAAGGAAGAAAGAAACATCCAACCAGAAAAGAATGAAGAAACAAGAATTTGGAAAAATGAGGAGAGGCTTAGGAACCTCCAGGACATCTTTAAATGTTCCAACATCCGAATTATAGGGGTGGCAGAGGAGAAGAGGAAGAATAAAAAATGGAAAACTTATTTGAACAAATAATGAAGGAGAACTTCCCCAGTCTGGCAAAGGAAATAGACTTCCAGGAAGTCCAGGAAGCTCAGAGAGTCCCAAAGAAGCTGGACCCAAGGAGGAACACACCAAGGCACATCGTCATTACATTACCCAAGATGAAAGAGAAGGAGAGAATCTTAGAAGCAGCAAGACAAAAGGTCACAGTTACCTACAAAGGAGTGTCCATAAGACTGTCAACTGATTTCTCCAAAGAGACCTTACAGGCAAGAAGGGACTGGCAAGAAGTATTTCAAGTCATGAAAGGCAAGAGCCTACATCCAAGATTACTGTATCCAGCAAAGCTATCATTTAGAATGAAAGGGCAGATAAAGTGCTTCACAGATAAGGTCAAGTAAAAGAAGTTCATCATCACCAAGCCATTGTTATATGAAATGTTAAAGGGATTTATCTAAGAAAAAGAAGATAAAAAATATGAACAGTAAAAATGACAGGAAACTGAACAGTTATTAACAACCACACCTAAAACCAAAACAAAAGAAAACTAAGCAAACAACTAGAACAGAAACAGAACCCCAGAAATGGAGATCACATGGAGGGTTATCAATAGGGGATTGGGAGGGGGAGAGAGGGGGGAAAGGTACAGAGGATAAGTAGCATAAATGATAGGTGGAAAATAGACAGGGGGAGGGGAAGAATAGTGTAGGAAATGTAGAAGCCAAAGAACTTATAAGTATGACCCATGGACATGAATTATAGGGGGGGAATGTGGGAGGGAGGAGTGGGCAGGATGGAGTTGAGTGAAGGGGCGGAAATGGGACAACTGTAATAGCATAATCAATAAATATATTAAAAAAAGATTCTCTTCTTATCTTTAATCTTGGGTCATGTAATTATGATGTGCCTTGGTGTGTGCTTCCTTGGTTCCAACTTGTTTGGGATTCTCTGAGTTTCCTGGATTTCCTGGAAGTCTATTTCCTTTGCCAGATTAGGGAAGCTCTCCTTCATTATTTGTTCAAATAACTTTTCGATTTCTTGGTCTTCCTCTTCTCCCTCTGGCACCCCCATGATTCAGATGTTGGAACATTTAAAGTTGTCCTGGAGGTTCCTAAGCCGCTCCTCATTTTTTCTGAATTCTTGTTTCTTCATTCTGTTCTGGTTGAATGTTTATTTCTTTCCTCTGCTCCAAATCACTGATTTGAGTCCCAGCTTCCTTCCCTTCACTGTTGGTTCCCTGTACATTTTCCTTTTACTTTTCATAGCTTTCACTCTTTCCTCTATTTTGCAACCATACTCAACCATCTCTATGAGCATCCTGATTACCAGTGTTTTGAAGTCTGCATCTGATAGGTTGGCTATCTCTTTATCACTTAGTTTTATTTTTGGAGCTTCGATCCATTCTTTCACTAGGGCCATATTTTTTGTCTCAGCACAGCTGGTATGTTGTAAGGGGCAAAGCCTTAGGTATTTGCCAGGGCAGGGCAACCCACATTGCCGGATTGTGGTGCTATATGTGGGGGAGGGTTCTGAGAAGGAACAATGCCACTTGCTCAGCTTTCAGCTGGCTTTCAGTGACTTTCCCCTCTACCCACAAGCAAATTGGGCCCTTCTGGTGCTGATTCCTGGGTGGGAGGGTTTGTGTATGTTCTAGGACCCTGTGGTCTCTCCAATGAACTCTCCTGTGAGGCTGGGAGTTTCTCCCACCACCTCAACCCCCACAGGTTTTTACTGCCAGAAGTTTTGAGGCTTTATATCTCTGCTCTGGAACCCTGGATTGTGTGGTCTGTCTCACTCCCCAGTTATTCCTCCCAGTTATCCACACACAAATGTGGGACCACCCAGTCCAACAGCCACCACCTTGCCCAATGGGTCCTCCAGCTGCCTCCTTGCCACTCGTTCTCTCTGCCTGTCTCTGCTTCTCCTGCTGGCCTGAATGAATGTTTCTTCTTTAACTCCTTGGTTGTTAGACTTCCATACAGTTCAATTTTCTGGCATTTTTGGTTACTTTTTGACTTATTTTTTTGTTGTTGTCCTTCTTTTGGTTGTGAAAGGAAGCAAAGTCTATGTACCTATGCCTCCATCTTGGCTGAAAGTTGCATTTAGCTTATTGCCTGACACAGTAAGCCACTTAAAATGCTAATCATTATTATTATTATTATAAAACTAGTGCATCTGTTTTTAGACTTGTTCACTTGTCACCAAGTTGCTGTTTTAGCTGCTGAATTCCCCTATACTCTGCAGCTGAGTTGCATTTTCTGAAGAGGGCCTTTACTCAGTTATTATGACATGCCGTCTGTTCCTCTGCTTCAGCTTGGCAGCCAACACTCGCTTTGATCACTTTCTGACATTCATTCTTTGCATATGTTGAGCCAAGTGGACTTACAGCAATAACTCTGGTCTGATGGACTCACTATATTCCTACAACTCATTTAAGGAGACTCTTTTTCTTACTGTATGGTAAAAATAATGTGAAAATACTAAGAAGTAAAAGAAGAAAATAAAAATCACCAACTACAGTTAATCACAATTAACATTTTAATACTTCTCTCTCTAGATGTGGATATATAATTCATATACATATACATGTATATTAAAAATACATCACTATGTATAGTTTTGTGTTTCTTCTTTGTTTAGTTAATATTATATTTTAAATAATTTCTCAAGCCATTAAATAGTCTTAAAAATTTATTTTTAAAGAGTATCATTTTTTAAAACTAGTTATGGTGTCAGATGGGCATGATATTCATTGGGATGATCACTTAGTAAGTTATGTAATGTCTAATCACTGGGGTGTACGCCTGAAACTAATATAATAATATATAGCAACTGTAATTGAAAATAAAATGATAATAAATATACAATAACAAATTAAAAAATTCTTATCTGTGGGACCTACAACAATGAGTTCAGTGCTCAATAAATGCTGATGAAATCTATTCATTCAACAAATTATTTAAAGAGGCCTCCTATCAGCCAAAGACTGCTTTAGGAATAGAGATGTAGCTCCTGTCTTCATAATTCTTGGGTTAAGGAAAAGATTATATGTAAATATATATACGTACACACACATATAATCATACAAAAGTCAGATAGTGATAAATCTAGAGGAAATGCAGAGAAAAAAATAAAACAGGAAGTGGGCTGGTAGGAGGGGAAGGAAGAGATGAGCTGAGATTTTCAATAGGGTGACCAGGAGAGAGACAGCTGAGCAAACATCTGAAAGGGATCAGAGGGTGAACTGTCTGACTATCTGAAGAAAGGTTTCCAGATAGAGGGGATAGCAAGTCCAAAGACCCTGAGGCCACAGAGGCTGAAGCAAAGACCCAGAGTGGAAGAGTACTTGGAGAGGAAGTGTGAGAAATAAAGGGAAGGTATGGGGGAAATCATGAAGGGCTTTCTAAATCACAGCACATATTATAGCTTTTACTTCCTTAAAGCACAGTGGGAGTGCGTGTTGCCTACTCCCTTCTCCCTTTTTGTGAATCCTTAACTCAAGTGCCACCATATCAGGGAGGACTTCCTTAATTCGTCTAGAATAGAATTAGTAAAACTCCCATCAGTGGACGTAGAGAAGTTTTCATAGTTTTATGGATAAAATTAATTTAGAGCTTAAGGTATTAAAAGATGACTATATCTCCTTGAAAGAACATCTCCTTTGGAAATAGGAGTAGAGACCAAATGCCCAACCAATTTAATTTGTATACATAGTAGAAAAAAATTTAAATAAAAAATAATCATTTTTAAAGTAAGATTTTAACTTATTTGTTCATTTTCTTGTCATTGGGCTTGTTTTTCAGGTTTTTGCTCTAATAAATGACATTATTATGAGCATTGTAGTGCAAGCATTTAAAAAATTCACTCCCATTATTAGTATTTTAAAAGTTAAGGTATAGATCTTAATTGTATAGTTTGATCAGTTTTGAAAAACGCATACACCCAATATCCACTCTTTTATTTTTAAAAAAGTAGAACCTTTTTATCACCTCAGGAAATTTCCTTGAGTCTCTTCTTTACAACCTGACCCTTAAGAGTTTTTTTATCTTTTCTAAAAATTCATTTAAATGGAATTGTAAAAAGAAAACTTCCTGCAGACAATTTATAGATCAGTTTACTAGATCAAGTAGCTTTTATTGAATGATTCATTAATTGGACAGCATCCAACCTAGCAGATAGAAAGGGGCTCCAAAGAGCTATTCAAGGCAAGAGATTTTTAAAAATTGGGCTGTAATTGACATAACATTAGTTTCAGGTGTACAACCTAATGATTTGACATTTGTATATATTGAGAAATGATCACCACAGTAAGTCTAGTTACCAACCATCACCACATACAGTTACAATTCTTTTCTTTTGATGAAAACTTTTAAGATGTACTCTCTTAGCAGCTTTCAAATATGCAATATAGTATTATTAATTATAGTCATCATGTGTATATAATATCCCCATGGCTTATTTATTCTAGAACTAGAAGTTTGTACCCTTTGACCACCCCTCACCTATTTCACTACCCCCATGCTCCTCAAGTCTTTGGCAATTACCAGTTTGTTCTCTATATCTGTGAGTGAGGTTTGGGATTTTTTTTTTTTTTGATGGCACATATAAGTGAGAGCTTATTGTCTTTCTCTTACTTATTTCAGTTAGCATAATGCTATCAAGGTCCATCCATGTTGTCCCAAATGGCAAGACTTCAGTCTTTTTATACCTGAATAATATTCCATTATATGTATATAATGTGTTTTCTTTATTCATCTAGTGATGGACACTTAGGTTTTTCCATGTTTTGACTATTGTAAATAATGCTGCAATGAGCATTGGGGTACAGATATCTTTTAAAATTAGTGTTTTCATTTTCTTCAGACAACTAGTGGAATTGCTGGATTATATGATAGTCCTAGTTTAATTTTTCTGAGGAACCTCCATAACATTTTCCATAGTGCCTGCACCAATTTATACTCCTACTAACAGTGCAAGGGGGTTCTCTTTTCTCCACACCCTCGCCAACACTTATTTATCTTATATTTTTGATAATAGCCATTCTAACATGCATGGTGTAAATCATTGCAGTTTTGATTTGCATTTCTCTGATGATTAGTGATGTTGAGCACCTTGCAGGAAATTTTTATAGGCCTAAGTGAGCAGGAATAAGGAAGTAGTACTGGGCATTTGCTGATTGGTTAAAGCAGGATTACTTTCCTTTTAAAAAAAAAGATTTTATTTATTTTAGAGGGGAAGGGAGGGAGAAAGAGAGGGAGAGAAACATCAATGTATGGTTGCCTCTCGCACACCCTCCACTAGGGACCTGACCTGGCCCACAATCCAGGCATGTGCCCTGACTGGGAATCAAACTGGTGACCATTTGGTTTGCAGGCCAGTGTTCAATCCACTGAGCCACACCATCCAGGGCTACTTTCCTTATATTGAGAAAAGGGAAGACTTGGAGACAGGTTAGGCACACAAGTACTGATTGGTTGACCTAGGCCTGCGTTTTCTGAGAGAGCCAAGAACACAGAGTATAGAAACTTAGTTAAGTTTTTGGTTTGTTAATGTGGGTCTTAGCATGAGGGACTCCATCTTGGGCCGATTAGTTACTTTAACAGAATCATTCTGTACCTACCCTCTTCTATCCTGCTTTCACTCAACATAATGTTTTTGATTCATCTATGCTGTTGTATACATTGAGAAGTTATTCCTTTTTATTACTGACTCATATCCCATTATATGAATATACTGCAATTTTTTATCCACTTCCTATTGATGAATATTTGGGTTGTTTGCAGCTTGAGACTTTTGTGAATAAAGCTACTCTTACTATTTTAAATGTCTTTTTGTAAATATGTGTTCATTTTTCTTGGGGTGCGTACAGGAGGCGGCCAATTGATATTTCTTTCACATCAATGTTTGTCTTCCTCTCTTCTCTCACTAAAAATAAAAAAAATATTATAGAAAAAAATAGAAGAAAGTTAAGATGGTCATAGGAAGAACTGCTTGAAAACCCTACTTCTTCAACACTGGAGTGTGCTCTCAAGAGAAGTTGTGCAGATTTCCTTCCTTGGAAAGCTTGGAGACAAGTAAAGTCAGTCTTTCTGCAGTCACAGCACTGGAGGGCATGGGTCCTCTCTGGGACACTGGATATGTCTTGGCTGATCTTATCGCCTAGAGAGAGAGGCACAAAGGACAGTGAGAGAGGATGGAGACAGTTGGCGTTCACGGAAAGAAAACTCTAATCCTTCTTTTCCCTCCACTTCATCTCTAAGGAAGAAAAGGGCTACTGTGACTCAGCTCACTACGTATCAACGCACAGTACTAGGGGTTTGGTGTGTACCCTTTTTGGCTGTCTATTCAGGAATTCTTTCTTATGCAGGCTGCTTCTGTTACCTGGCTTGTGAATGCCTGGGGTGGTGGCTCTAGGAAACTGAAGCAGACTCTCTTTCTTGAGAAGTTTTTGCATCCATGAAGGTAGAGAAAAAGTACATTTCTTTGGCTATCCCTGTTGCTCTACATTATGCATTTGCTTTTCTTTGTCTCCCTCCATGTTAGCCTAGGTGGTCTCTAACAAGGGGGAAAGGATTTCTTTGAGAGGTCAAGCATGTTACTGAATGATCCATGCTGGCATTTGGATTTTCAGGCTAATAATACATACTGACCATTTGCCACCTTTTGTCCTTTGGGCATATATATCCCTCAAAGACCTCAAAGATAGGATTTAGGTCTGGATTCTGTGGTCAAATGCCATGCTAGTGATAATCTAACTTCTGAAGGTCAGGGGAATTAACCATGACAATCAGTGAGATAAAAGTTCAAGTGAGACATCCATCAACCACTTCTGACATCTATTCTCTGATCTACGTGATGTACAACTGAAGTATCTTAACACCCTACAAAGCTGTCAGGGCAGTTTTGATTACTGGAAGATAAATATGAAAGCAGGAGCAACAACCCCATTTCATGATGTGGTTGGGGTTGCAATAAATTAGGGTAGGATTACTGCATCAATCTGTGGTGGAAGGCAAATGTTCTCTACTTAACATAATCAGGTTTGTTTGTACAAATTAAAAACAACATCTATCTACTTTTTCTGTTCCCATTTAGTTATGGAAATTTTTTTTCTATTTACCTTAAAGTTGGAGTATCACTTAAGTTCCCTTCTGTTCTGCTTAGGTCCTCAAGGGGTTATTATTAATAAAAAAGTTTACTGATTCATTAGTGACAAAGTTTTTGACAAACTCATTGCTAAGATTAACCAGCTGTAAGATCACTTGCAGCAGCTATGAAGGCCCCCTGCCTGCTAAAGACTCATTTCTTATCAGAAACATTTATTTTGTGGGCCCAGAATAGATAGGCAAGGAATCTGACTTGAAGCTAAAATCGCCAGCCTACAGCTCACAAAGCAAGATGTCCCTCCTCCTGCATTTTTTTCTAAGAAAATCCTCCTGGCAGAGGCTGGCGGGTAGGAGTTTGGGGGCCATAGTGCTCTGTCTTCCTCGCCCTGATTCTTCGTGCTCAACTCCGCTCTCCTCCTTGTCAGTCCCGGAAGCGTATGTTAAATGCAACGTATTGATCATAGCAGTAAATGCAGTCTGACTCTTAATCTTTTTTTTCCATTCTGAAGTCAGAATTTCTTCAGATATTAAGAATATACAGGTTTCTTTTTTTTTTTTTTATGGAACTGTGATCAGAAGAATGAATCGCAGTTAGAACATTAACTAAAAATAAAAACAAAAATAGATCAAGTGACCTTGGACAAGTCACCTCACCTTTCAATGATTTTGTTTATGGAAGGTGTGAGTGTGTTGGGGTGCGTACCTACGTGTGTATGTGTGTGTGTGTGTGTGGTAAGTGCTCCCTAGGGGTTTTTACAACTTTAACATGCCATTAGTTAGACTTCTAGGCAGGCTGTGGGGGGAGGAGTCTGGAGACCCAGGCACTTTTCCAGGCTATACTTCAGTCATTTGAGAAATGACGTTCCTGTGAAGAACATACACAGATCCCACCAAACTGACAGGGAAGCACAGATACTGGGAAAAGAAGAGCTATGAGTTCTTAACTATTATTCCTAGGAGACACCTGCACTCCAATGACAACTGACAGGTAGGTAAAATAGGTACCAGAGAGGCACAGAGAAAGGTAACCCGAGGGACGTCCATCTCCTCTCCTACAACTGCCCCCTAAGACGCCTAGCCAACCGCCCCCCCCATCCCACCCCGTCCTCTTCTCCGCCACCAAAGCCCTTAGAATTGCACAACATCCCAGGTTCTTCCTGAGCAAGGTTCCAGATTCTTCGCAGCCCGCGTCCACCGCCCGCTGGCTCCCCGCTGGAGACCGGACCCCCTTCCCCCACCCCGCATCCCGGGCCCGCAGGGCTGCAGCTGGGCGATCGCGGGAGCCGCCGCATTGGCCGGCCGCAGCCGCGCCCACGCGCAGCCTCCTGCGCCCGCGCTCCCCGCCGCCTCCGCAGCCCGGCCGCGCCTGTGGTCGGACCCATGGCTCTTGGGTCGCCAGTCCTGCGCCCAGGCCTGCACGCTGCCTCCGTCACTCGCCGGGGACTGCGTCGACCCCCGAGTGGGGCGAGATGCTGAACGGCTCCCGCCTGGACAAAGCTCTTAAGATGTCCTTGCCGCGGAGGTCCAGGATCCGCTCGTCCGTAGGTGAGGAGGACGGACGAGGGGGCGGGGAAGGGTCGGGGCTGGGGGGGGGGGGAGGGGGCGGACGCGGGCGCGGTCGGGTGACGCTGCCCCGCCCTCCTCCCCGCCGCGCCGGCCCCCGGGTCCTTCAGACACCCGATCCACCGAAGCTCGGCGCCGCCCTCACCTGGGGGCCTGGGCGCCTTTGCGCGGAGACGTCCTAAAAGCCCAACGGCCGGCCCGGGGGGCGGGGAGAGCGATTCGGAGGCGCGGGTCTGCGCCCGGGGCAGGTGCGCGAGCGAGCGCGCGGCGCGCAGGCCCGGCCTCCCGGGACCCGCCCTAGCGGTGCGTGGCGGTTGTGCCGTGCTAGTCCCCGAGGCAGGGGCACAGTCGGAGGCCCAGAGACCGTTTCGCCTTCCCCGCAGCGGCGGGCCTTGCGGGGTGTGCTGCAGAGCTCGAACGGAGCCAGGAGGGTCCCCGAGTGCTGGTCGCTCCCGGGGCCCTGGGGCCTCGCGCTCGCGCACCGCGCAGCCACTCCGGCCCGGCACACATTCCGTGGCCGGCGGGCGCCGGGGTGTTGGGCTGCCCCATCCACCCGGTGCTACAGACAGCATCCCCCACCCCACGTCTGAATTTTGTTATTTATTTATTTATTTATTTATTTATTCATATACTTAGAAACCAAAGTCTTGTTGATTTAGTTCGATGTTATATGATTATGATACTGGACGCGTTCCCCAGATCGTTAGATAAAGAAAAACCAAAAGGGAAGCTTCAAAAACAATTAGATTTCTTACCATTTCAGGACTCTCGGTAAGTTTGTAGGTAGACGTTTGATACGAGCAAGGCACCGAGTTTGTGGTTTGGAGCTGGGGCCACTTGTAAATTTTTGCATTTCTTGTTTTCAGAAAACAGGCGTATAAAAACCAGGGACTTTACTATTTCTGTAGCTGGGTAAACTGAGAGGGAAACAGCTTTTAGAGCAGTGTTTCTTAAATTTTAGTAATGTAAGGTCACCTTCAAATTCATTTTGAGAGGACCCCAGTGTAGAAGGCTCACTGGCGCCGAGGGGGCGGGGGATGCTGATGGGTTGAGACTAAACTGTGGGGAGCAACGGCTGAGCCCAGTGGGAGGGGACAGAAGTAATCCGGGTGCCAGATGGTTCCTGTGGCGATGCTGGGCGGGGGGGGGGGGGGGGGGGGGGGGGGGTTGTGAAGAAGAGGGAGCGTGCACGTCCTCCATATGTTTGAAGGTAGAGCCAACAGCATTTGCTCAGGACTTGAATGTGAGGCTTAAGTAAAAGGAGAATCTAAGATGGCATGGAGGTTTTTGGTCTGAGAAACTGGAAGAACGTGCCGTTTGCTGGGTTGGGAAAGACGCAGGAAGAACAGTGTTCCGTTTTTGCGGAGGGAGGAAGGTGCTGGTCAGGAATTTGGTTTTGAGTACATGAAATGCATACTCGAGGACCGGGTGCAGATGGTTAGTAGACAGTTGGATTTATGATCCTAGAGCAGTGATTTTCAACTGGTGTACTGCCAGAATTTTTTAAATGTGCAGTGCCTGCCTGTAGTCGGGGGCACTGACCTCTTTTCCTTAAGATTGTTAAATAAAAAATGACAATAGCCAACACAATAGCCATCCAAATCAAAATTACACCTATTTATTTTTGTCAGATCGGCAAAAATATATTTTTTCTGGTATGCTGCAGAATTTTAGTAATTAGTTTATGTGTGCTACCAGAAGAAAGTTGAAAATCAATGGCCGAGAGTTCAGGGAGTGTTCTAGACAAGATAAATTCAAGAGTCCACAGCAGGAAGGCTCCATGGGTGAGTGACCATGCAGTTGCACTGGTCCTGGCTCCAGTAAGATGCCTACATTTGCTTTAATGCTCTGCTGCCACTATATTGGGAGCCTTAATACATTTTAGACAAGAGGCCAGTGTTTTCATTTTGCACTGGGTTTTGGAAATTATGTAGACAGCCTGAAAAGAGAGGGGGGTCCTTGGACCAGGTCCATTTCAAGGTCAGGGAGATTAGAGAAGCAGTAATGGGGCTGACAGGATGGTCAGTGAGGTCAGAGGAGACCCTGAGAGGCATGCTCAGTATCTCAGTGTGGGGGCAGATGTGCAGGAAGCAGGGAGTGTCCAGCTGTGCCCAGTGCTGCTGAGAGCTCAAGAAAGACCAGGCCTGAGAACCGACTGTTTGACTTAGCAATGTGGAAGTCATCCGTGACCTTGAAAAGAGCTGTTCTATATCATCATTGGGATGAATGTCTATAGGGCAGTTTCCAGACAGTATAAGAGGACAGGTAATGGGAACAGCATGTCCAAAAAACTCTTTTGGGTAAATTTTGTAGAAAAAGGGGAGAGCAAATCCAGTGGTCGCTGGAGGAGGATATGAATTCCAGAGATGTTTTAAGACTAATATCGCAGTCGTACAGTTGATGGCATGCACGTGAAGGTGAGGGGTTTTAGGGAGACAGGAGGGACGGTGATCTGAGATCAATGAGAAGCAGAGTCATCAGGGCAGAGAAATGAAGGCCAGAAGTCCAGGGGTGGAGGATGTAGGGGACCTTGCCGATGACAAGCTGCAAGTTCGACAAAACAAAAAGGATGGTTTTAAGAGATGGGGTCTATTTAGAATACTGTCACAAAGTGGCAGTATCGCCACAGCAATTGTATTCTTGAGCATGTATTTCCAAGAAAAAGGAAACATTCACACAAAAACCTGTACATCAACATTCATGGTAGTTCTCATTGTAATAGTCAACAACCAGATGTCCTTCAACGGCCGGATGACTAAACAAATGGTGGCACCTCCACCCACTGTTCAGCAAGACAAAGGAGCCGACTGCTGGGATACCCAACAACTTGCACTGACCTCCAGGGAATTAATTGCACAGAGTGAAAATGCCCAGTCCCAGAAGGTGACATGATGTCTGATCCCATCTCTATCTCATTCATGCAATGACAAAATTATAGAAATGGAGAATGGTAATAATAGTGGTTGCCAAGGGTGAAGGTGGGTGTGGGGGTAGGATGGATAAAAGGGCAACCTGGTAAAAGGGATCCACGTGGTGATGGAAATGTGCCACGTCTTGACTTACCCATCACCAGTTTTGCAAGATGTTACCATTGTGGGCAACTGGGGAAAAGATAAAAAAGAATCTCTATTATTTCTTATAATTCATGTGAATCTAAAATGACCTCAAAAAGTTGAATTAAAACAAACCATAGTGATTTTTCATCAAAAGAAAATAATTGTCATGTAATATACTCCCATTCAAGACATTTGAGTTACAGTATTGTAATTTCATTGTGCACCACCGATTTTTGTTAACAGAGCAGAACCTCTCTGTTTACTAAGCTTAGTGCTTGGCACCTGACCTCCTGCTTGATATATCTTGGTAGAGTCTAGAGCAGGGTGAACTTGGGCAGTGGTTTACTCCCTTAAAATTATGCTTCTAATTTGTTATAGACTAGTAACGGAAGGATCAAAGATCATAGTCTGCTTCAAGATTATATTCTGAGCTGCATACCACGTAGTTAAAATAATTCTGGGATTATTATTTCTTGCCTGTGAGATACATTTGAGTCCTCTCTTAACCTGGATATTGAGTTGTACTTTTGTTGGTTCTAATAAAAGCTATATTTTGTGCCAGCGTGTCTCAGACATTTTACCAGGGGATGAGAATTCAAAGACTAATAAGGTGTGAGGGAGGTCTTGCCTTTATGGAGCTTCTAATCTGATCAAGGCGGAGCCTTTTAGTACTACGGGAGACAAGGGAGATGGTAGAAATGGAGTTGTGGATTTTAGCAAATACGTATTGAGTGCCTGCTCTGTGCCAGGCACTGCTACTGGTGTTAGAGATAGAGGGCGGGGCAGGGGTGCTTTCAATAGTCTCATGGTTGGTTCTAGCAGGTGGGAAGAGTGCTATCAACTCTCTTATCCTGCCCTGTGTTGACATTCATGGACAGTGCACGCACAGGAGTTGGTAGTGAGGTCGATGAGTGTGAATGGCAGTGTGTGGCGTGCAGGTGAGTGGTGATGACAGAGAGGAAGGGGAGCTGTTTTTTATGGACTATGGTATCAGCAGTGTCTCGGGTGGAAGCTTCCAGTCCCTATCTTATTGAATGTATGGATTTGGCTAAATGATGAAAGATTAGCAATGAAGAGCAGGCAGGCAGCAATGGCACAGACCAAACAAACCAGGAACCTTCCTAGAGTCCTCCTCCAAACCCCACACTCATTGTTCCATTTCTTCTGCCCTGTCCTGGTCATCAAAGGTATTTTTTTGTTTTATTTTGTTTACGTAATGTTCCTGCATGGACTTAGTGTTCCCGCAGCAACATGTCCCATGTTTCAAGGGGAGAATGAAGAGAACTGGGGCAGCTGAAAGTACGAAGAGCTGTAATGTTACAATGTGAGGGCTGGATGGAGCCTCAGAGATGGTTGAGTCCTCTCATTTCACAGGTGAGAAAAATGATTTGGAAACGTCCCTGGCTTGCTGGTTAACTTCCGGCAAGATCAGCTGATTCCCAAAGCCACTGAGCTTTCTGCCATCTCCAGCTGGCATAACTCAATAATCAGACTTACGTTGAACAGAACAGTTTGTTCTTTCTTTGTTTTATTTTTCTGTTCCTCAAATGGAAATAAAGAACTGACCAGTGTGGCTCAGTTGGTTGGGCATCTTCCTGCAAAGTGAAAGGTTATGGGTTTGATTCTGGTCAGGGCACATGCCTGGGTTGTGGGCCTGGTTCCTGCTTGGGGAGTGAGTGGACAATGCGCAACTGATCGAAGTTCCTCTCACCTGTCAATGTTGCTCTCCCGCTCTTTCTCCTTCCCTTCCCCAATCTCTCAGAGTACAAAAAGAAGAAGAAGAAGAACTGGGCCTAGTTTCTCTTTCTTCCATTTTCTGTACTATCTATCCTCTGGGTATTCAATAAAGATTTGACTGAGCTCTGTTATGGGTTATTCTTGGACTTGGTCTAATGGTCTAGGTTATGTTTGGACGTTTCTTTGAGGTAGTTGTATATATAGAGGTCGAAACAGTAGGCTTTAGGGTTAGAGAGAATTGGATTCAAATTTTGACTGTCATTTGCTACCTGTATGACATTGAAAAGTTTCCTTCTGTTACAGATGAGGATGAAAATGAATTTTGTACTTCATGGGGTTGTTGTGATTAGTGAGTAGTAATAATATATATAAAAGTACATGCATTAATTATTTAATACATCAATAGAACTTAATGATGTAATCAAGCTTCTACTGTCAATATGACGGATATTGCTCATGCTGCCTATCATCAACCAAGGTCAATTCCTCCACCTAGGTACTTATTCTGCATAAGAGCAGAATTGGCAAAAACTTCATTTGTCATCATTTCTCCCTCTAAATCTCATACTGGAGGCCTACCTAGGACATGACTAGGTGCAGTCATTATTGGAAATTTAAGTGTTCTTTGCACGTCGTTATCCAGGTATGTGATTGTGTAGCAGGCATTGTGTAACTCTGGTTATAGATAGGGTGCTCATCCTCTAATGTCTCTGAAGGTTGTCACCTCTGTTAAAAGTAGTCTTGGCTTCAAGGCCATTTTCTACCCTACAGTGGCCAATAAACACCTCAGTGGATGGCTTCAGTTGTTTAATAATTGATTTTACTTTTCCAGAGGATGTGTTATCTCAAACCCTGACCTTAGAAAGGTGCCAGTTAGACAAATACATTAAAATTATTCTCTAGAAAGTTCTTAAACATTAATGGGAGGATGTCTGTAGAGCTTCTTTAAAGATGGGTGTCTGTCTACCTCTCCTCCTTGGATCTTTACATGTACTAAATATAACCGCTGGTCAATACCACCCTGGATACAGGAGGTTATTTACGTCCATTTAGGCCGGTAAAAGTGCCCAGAGCAAATGTTAACAACCATTAAGAAAAGCTACAAATAAAAGTGATCTCATAGCCATGCCTGGGGAGTTTGTCCTCCTCCTCAGCAAGGGCAAACACAGAAGCAGGACCTGGGACAGGGCCCTTGCCTGGACAGAGCAGTGCTGAAGTGGGGCTGGCCCGTTGCACAGGCAGAATACCCTGACCACACAGAAGGACGCAGTCACACCTGCATGGCTACCTGGGTCTCCCTGCACGGATGAGTTCATGAGCGTGAACAAGTAACACTTTATTCACCAGCAGTAATCACGGCAGGCTCGCTGGGCCGACATAGTACCACAGATGTGCCCGCATGTGTGGTACGCCCGTGCACACCTGCATATTGTTTATGGGTGCAAGCTTCTTGCTCCGAAGGTTCACATCTTACCCTGCTCGCTGCCTCTCTCTAAATTCCAGAATCTGATGTATTGTCAGATTCCATCCTAAGAAGTAATCTAATCCTAATTAACTTTGATTTAGACATTTTACATTTGCAAGTAAGTTTTCCACTCTTTTGTAATCTTATGCTAAATTAAAGCGAGTGTCACATTTCACACTTTTCAGTGAGATGTTTGGTGCTCCTTTTCCCTTTTCCCTCTCTGGACATGCTGTGTTAGCCAAAAGCAGCGCTGAGATCCCAGGATTACTGTCAATATTTTAAGCACATTACCGAGACTAATCCTCGGGGAAGCTAGGGTAAGCAAACTACTATGGAGTAAGTACTTTTCTGTTCTGATGTTTGTAATCTCAGCCGTAACACTAAGTTCAAAGATGGTTGCTTTGCACCCAGGCCTTAAGTGATATCTTCTTACCTGAACTTCATGGAGAAGTTCATTTGCATTCAAAGGGAGAGACCGTGTACCGGTTGATGATATACTGGGGTCAGTGTGCCACAGGATCAGGCCTTTTATCAACCATTTTTAGCCACATGAAGATTATCCATATTTAAGACACTTTTCTATTTTCTTTTCTTTATTCTAATGCACTGAGGAAACACAGCTTTGGTTTTTAAACTACAGAATTTTCCTTTTTGAGCTCCCATAGAGTTACAGTAGCTGGCAGACCACGTGATCTGTCATCTGTCCCCTGGAACCTCAGGACTCAGTCAGCCGCTGCCTCTACCCTACCTGTTCTATTTGGATCGCTAAGAGTGTACCCTGAGTGCTGGTTCTGTTGTATTCCTTACCCTGCCTCCACCACGTCCCTTTCCCAAATTACCAGTGCTGTTCATTGGTGCCTGCAAGGATAATGGAAGTAGATTTGTGGGTCCACTCAAAGTTCATGTTCCGGTTGACCCTTCCTGATGCGTGGAAATACATTTATTTAGCTCTATTTAATTCTTCCACTATCTGGTGTTTTTAATGTTAGGGTTCAGGCAAGTTTTCTGGAAGGAAAGACGCCAGTGTGAGTGGGCGATTGAGAAGGCACTGTGGGTGAGAATAAATTGGTCCAGGTGTGAACAGTGAAGACCAGTGAGGGTCACAAATGAAGTGCACAGTTGGGGCTGTTACAGTACTCCAGCTGAGACATACGGAGGGTGGAGAGACTGGCTGAGTTGGAATCAACGAGCTGTAGACATAGAAACCAGAGAGGTGGGGAATGAGGTAGAAGCTCCTTCCGGTGAGGAGCAAGTGTAAAGGTGGCATTTCCATCTCACTTGTCTGATATATGTCTTTCAGAGAGCCCACGGCACTTTGCACAGAGCAGGTGTTCCTTTCTGGAGTCTGACATTGTCAAAGTTGAAGGCAACTTTCTGGGCTGATGCTGATCAGTTTGGTGGCCGCAGCTGCATGTGTGATGTGTGAAGGCGAGTTGAGCTGCGCTGTGTGTCACATGCGCACCGGGTTTTGAAGACTTACTACAAAAAGGAATGTAAAACATCTCACACTGTCTTATGTTTAGTACATACTGAAATAATGTTTTGGCTATGTGAGGTTAAATAAACTACATTTAAAAATTATTTTCTGTATTTTTTTTTTTTTTTACTTTTTTAGTGTGGCTCCTAGAAAAACTGTGTATGTGGCCTGCATTCTATTTGTATTGGACAACACTTTTGATTGACTCTTCTTGGAATTGCAGACTTTCAGAAGTAAATTATCTGGCAGTTCAACACACTCATTTCTAGGTGAGGAAACCAAGGCTAGGAAGGTCAGTTCCAGGACTTGCCCGGTGTTCCAAGGACAGAGAGAAGAGCCATGCCTCTGGACTCTGCCAGTGTTCTTTTCAGGGTTATCTTGTCTTCATCTACACTGGGTGAAAATCTCCCTTGGGCACAATCTAACATATCCACCTAAAATGATTTTTGAAAATGACCTGGGTCTTAGTACTGTGAACTTAGATTTCTTTGAACCTACTCTCTAATAAAATCTAGTTGCTTGAGGGTTTTTTTGGCTGTTTCCAGATATTATTGGTCAGTATTTGCAGGCAGGATCTTCCAATATGATGCTCTTGCAATTTATGATTATATGAACTTTTAACCACATGCTGCACAGTCTAGGGGAGCAGCTGGCAAACCTGACGGCCCACAGAACCACCTCCTTTACAGCCAGCCAGCATCTCAGCGGCACTTTCCTCTCCCGGGAGGCCAGTCAATAATTGAAGTTGAGATCTTTTAAAGCAACACATTTTATTTTATTTATTTATTTTTATTTTTTTTGTTTTTAAATTTTTATTGTTATTCAATTACAGCTGTATGCCCTTTCTCCCCATCCCTCCACCCCACCCCAGCTGAACCCACCTCCCTCCCCCACCTCCACCCTCCCCCTTGATTTTGTCCATGTGTCTTTTATAGTACTTCCTGTAATCCCCTCTTCCCACTGTCCCCACCCCACTCTCCCCTGGCTGTTGTTAGATTGTTCTTAACTTCAATGTCTCTGGTTATATTTTGTTTTAAAGCAACACATTTTAAACAAGGCCCCCTCTTAGTGTATATTTTCTCCACAGTGTATCACTTTTTCAAATATGTGTCCCAGAAAAACAGAGGAAGTAAATGCAAAAGAAAACAATCCAAGGAGGCAGTGTTTATATCCTATCAGGCTGCTAGTGACTCTGAGTCTTGGTGAGAAGATAAAGTAGGATTGATTACCAGGGGATGAAGCTAGACTTTTTAGATTGTTCATGGCATTGAGTTTTTAGGAATTTCTTTTAAAGTACATTGATGAAATTACGGGCTGTGATGATAAATACAATGTTGGTAACCAAGATGATACTTGTGTTGTGACTAGTGGTCTGACACCTTGTGTGGTGACTGTGCTTCGGGATATGATTGGACCCTCAGTCTGTGAGTCTGTGTAATGTAGAGCTGTGTTGTCCATAGTCTGTGATATATTTCAGGGGAGGTCTTGGCTTTATGAGCATGGCTGTGGAGTATGACTGAAGTGCCCAGGGCAGGAGACATATTCCGTAATTCTAAGTCCATTATCCAGACTGTCTTATGTGCGATGATATGTTGACAAGATACACCAGGGCAATGCCAGCAATATTATGCTGAAGTGGCGTCTTAGATGTGAAGATGTCTGTGTTAACTCTGCAGTCACTGCTGTAGCGTCACACTGTAAGGTCCGCACTATAGTGTTGCACAGTGACAAATGTATGATGACATACATCTACCATTACAGTATCATGCAGAGTATTTTCACTGCCCTAAAAACCCTGTGTGTTCTGTCTATTCATCACCTCTCGCCCCAGCCCCTGATCTTTTTACTGCCAGCATAGTTTTGCCTTTTCCAGTGTATCATTTGGTTGGAATCATACAGAATGTAGCCTTTTTGGACTGGCTTTTTTGGCTTAGTGATATGCACTTAAGATTCCTCCGTGTCTTTTTATGGATTGATAGCTCATTAAAAAAAAATCCCTGAATAATGTTCTATTGTCTGGATATACCACAGTTTATTTATTCATTAACCTGTTGAAGGAAATCTTGGTTGAGTCCAAATTTTGACAATTATGAACAAGGCCTCTATAAAAATCCATGTGTAGGTTTTTGTGTGGACATTATGGACATTAGCTTTCAACTCCTTTGGGTAAATACCGAAGAGCATGATTTCTGGATCATATGGTAAGAGCATATTTAATTTCATAAGAAACTGCCAAACTGTCTTCTAAAGTGTCTATACCATTTTGATTTCCCGACAGTGAATGAGAGTTCCTGTTTCTCCACATCCTCACCAGCATTTTGTGTTGTCAGTGTTTTGGATTTCATCCTAATAGGTGTGTAGTGGTATTTCATTGTTGATTTAATTTGCAATTACCTAATTACATGGTGTGGAGCATCTTTTCATGTGTTTATTTGACATCTGTATTACTTATTTTGTAAAACATCTATCCAAATCTTTTTCCCATTTGTAAATCACGTTGTTTGTTTTCTTATTGTTGAGTTCTAAGAGTTCTTTATTTGTTTTAGGTACAAGTCATTTATCAGGTATCTGTTTTGCCAATATTTTCTCCCAGTCTGAGGCTTTATTTTTTAATTGTCTTTTGCAGAGCACAAGTTTTTAATGTAACAAAATCCAAATTGAATTATGCTTTTGGTGTTTCAAGTTTTCTTTGATAATATTTTTCCTTAGCTTTTTGAAATTTGTACATGCAAACTTTTTCTTCTAGAGAGTACTCTAAGTAAGTAAGTTATAAATACACATATTTACTTATTTTTTTTCCCCCTAACAATGGCTAGAATTATTCAGTATGTATGTCCTTTTCCTTTCCATAGTGAGCTCCTCCTCCCAAGAAGACAAAAACCTTGGCACAGTTTTACTCCCTCCCCCATTCTCTTCTTTGACATCACCTGAGTTGGTTCCAGAAAATAGTCAACAGGCAATTACTAATTTCTTGTTGACTTAGATCCCCTAGGATCTCTCAGTGGCCATCTGTGAGTGGTAAACTGATTCTTTGTGTCCCCAAAAATGCTTTTATGTCACCCTCCTAATTAAGCAATAGTTTTGCTGAATACGGAGTTCTCCGAATTCTTTTTGTTCAGCATTTTAAGGGTTCTACTGATGCAGACACTGGAAAGCAGTATCCATGGCATTGTGGCTGAGATGAGACAAATTCACACGGACTACCAAGTCCTGTGGAGGAAAAGGAACAGCACAACCACTCACAAGGGGAGAGCACCTCAGAGTGCCTCAGGAGGAGAGCGCCCCAACCCTTGCCTTGATAGGCTTTTATTGGCTTAATTTGCATAGGAATACAGGGCGTATATGGAAAGCTCATCAATCATTGTCAGGCAGCAATAATGAAATAGATAACATTCAAAGAACAAAGAACTCTGAGGGCTTATTTTGAGTCAGGGTCAGGTAGCTAAAGGACCATAAAACTGTGGGGAAACAAACTCATTTCATGCTTGGACCCTTATCATTTAAATTGAGGGTATTAGCATAGCAGGTTTCACAGGATTTTATGCATTCTTTCTTAGGCCTGATCACCTCGGGGAATTCCCCCTTTCCAGCACTGGGCCTCACCCACCTCCAGCTTTGTTTCAGTCTTCGGTTGAGCAGGGGAAGTGAGGCAGCCAAGAGATTAGGAGACTTCTTGCAGACAGAATGAGGACTCAGGCCATGTCAAAGCTGAGGGGTGAGGGTCCATCACTCCCTTTCTCCATAGCCCCCCAAGTCCTTCCCTGAGGGTCCCCTCATGACTATGCCTGTCTTAGGTTGTCCCTCCCTTGAGGAATCTTACCTGTCATTGGCTGACCGGCTATGCACTGGGGGCCAGGCAGGGTGAACTAAAGTGGGCAGAAATGGTGCTCCTGCCAGGGAGATAGGCTTTGTCTCCTTAGTGGCCTAGGGTCTCAAGGTCTCTCACTCAGCCTTAGCCATGGGGGGTTACAGTCTCTGAAACCAGGCAGGGCGATTCCCAGCATTCTACTTCATTATTTTCCTGCACACAGATTTGCCAATAAGAATCACTGTCACTCTGATTCCTTTGCAGCTAAGCTATTTTTCTTTTTGATTTGTTTTTAATGACATTCTCAAATTTCAATATGATAGTCACAGTATTTTTTCCCCCATTACTTAAAAGCTCAGCAGTGGAAGTCCCTTTCAATCTGACAACTGTGTCTTTCTGGGGGGATATTCTCATGTCTTACATTGCCAAGTATTGTCTCCCTGTACTCTTCCTCTTCTTGCCCACACCTGCAATTAGTCTGCAGTTGGCCCCTCTGTCTCTGCCCCCAGGTGTCTGAATTCTATCTATACTTTCATCTCCTTATGTTCCAGTTTAGGAGAATTGCTTGGTGTCATCTTCCAGTTCAGTAATTAACTCTTCAGCTTTGGTTTTCTCTTCTTTTGTTTTTCTTCTTCTTAGTTTTTAGTATGTATTGACTCTTCATTTCAACAATTACATATTCTATTTCCAAGGTCTCTAACTGATTTTTTTTTCATTATAGTCTAGCATTGCTTCATGTATTAAATACTCACTCATTTCCAGGAGGAGACTTATTTCAAAGTCTTTTTCTGATCACTTTTTTATTTGAGTGTGAGCTCTGTTTGCTTTCTCATTACTGGTGCTTTTTTACTCTAAAACTCATTTTTTTTTTTTTCATTTGAGAGTCCCTGGAGGGGGCCAAGCAAAGCTTCAAGGAGCGTGCACACTGTCTTCAGGGAGCACAGGGAGGGTGGACGCTGGCAGGTGCCCGCTCAATGACTAGTCTTTGGAGCTGGACTGCTCTTCCTTCCTTCCACGCAAACAGCTCTTGTGGCACAAGCCTCATGAGGCATTGCAGTAGACCACGTTAGCCATGTGAGCTGTTTTTCCTGCTCTTTCCTTCCTTGACTTGAATGAGTCCATGCTGGTTGAGACGGGGAAGCCAGCCAGAGTCCATACTCCGTCATCATTTGATTTGTGCTGTAGTTGAGGCCGACTGCAGGTCTGTGTTCAGTCAGGGCATAGCCTAGATGACTGTAGTCAGGCCTGTTTTTGAGTTTTGACCCTGGCACCTCCTACCTGGCTGTCCTGGGGGAATCTCTCAGCTCTGCTCTCCTCATCTGTAAAATGTGGGTGGTAATACTACCTACCTCACTGGTTATCGAGAGACCCAAAAAAGATAAGATACTATCTTATCTTTTATATGATAGTATAAATACCATATTTTTATATGATAGTGCCTTATATGAGGCACTTGACACTACCTGAAACTTAGGGTTACTAAAGAAATATTATAAAATTAATAATTAAAACAATGACATTAATATATTGTAATTATTTCAAGGATAATATGCAAGGGATATAGGGCCTGACCCTCCTCCATTTCATTTTGTGTATAAGTAGATTGTTAAGTTCTCCCCAGGTGGTGTGAATTCTAACTATATGCATATAAATGTCTTTGGAAAGGCAAATGACAATTGTAGTAGGCTTAATTTTTAAAGAGCATTACAAAATTCTGCACACATCAGCAAATACACAAGAGAATTTGCTTCTTCTTGTGAACCAGAACCATTTTATGATGTCATGATGTCTAGTTCTGATGCTTTGGGAAACTTAGAGGAATGCAGTGATTATGCAGAGCATGGTTACCCAGCCTTCCTGCCACCCTGCTCACTGGAGGGGATACGGGGCAGGCAGGTTTATTCTTTTTAACCAAAATATGCTAAGCTGAGAAGTAGTTTGACTATTAATAGGGATGATGTTTTCCTCTTGGAATCCAAATTGGGGGTGGGGACTGGTTGAAAGAAGGTGAAGGGATTAGTCAAAGAACATATATGAATGACCCACAGACATGGACAACAGTGTGGGGATTGCCTGTGGGAGTGGGAGGAGGGCAAAGTGGAGGGGGAAAAAACAGGGAAAAATTGGGACAACTGTAATAGAATAACAATATAATATTTAAATTATAATAAAAAACTGTCATTTTCTCTCATCACTAGCATGAAAGATGGGACCACCTAATAAACATCAGATTCTGAAACAATTTAGTTGTCTCTTCTTTTTCTACTTTGATTTCCCCTACAGAGCACATCTTTCAGCACCTCCTGACTCCTCAGCTGATCCTGTGAATACAGGATTCATCACTCTCTCTCTGCGCCTTAGGGGAAAATTCTCCTACTTCTTTGGCATTGAAAGTAAAGAGAGCAGCTCATTCTATGTTTGGAACTAACACACTAAATAAATGAAGAAAACCTTGCTGAGGCTGTTCTGCCTAGAAAGCCGTTGAGGATTTCTTAGGGCAGTGGTGAGCGGTCATGAGCCCCAGACTGTGTTTTAACAGGAATTAGAATAGTGCACACAGGTCTGAGTAGCAGGGTCTCAGTGGACATGTTTCTATGTCTTAAACATTTCTTTTTTGTTTCTACATACTCATTTCTAAACACTTGCTTCTGCAAGTCTTAGTTATGACCCAGGTGAGCTTTAGCACTTTTCCACTTGAGGAGAGTGAAGGCCTGAGCAGGTGGAGAGAGGGATGTTGGGCGGTGCCCTGGTGTTCACCACCTAGGGCTCTTGTTTCATATTGGTGGGTGTTGTTAGACATGCACAGCCTCACGGCTTTTGAGTCCTTCCCTACTCTCTAAAATGCCCTGGCCAGTGTGGCTCAGTTGGTTGGAGTGTTGTCCCAACCAAAAGGTCAGCGGATTTGATTCCTGGGGCACATCCGGTTGTAGGTTCAGTCCCTGGTTTCGGTGTGTATGGGAGACAACTGATGGATGTTTCTCTCTCTCTCCCTCCCTTTCCCTCTCTCTAAAGTCAATAGGCATGTCTTCAGATGAGGATAAAAATATTAAAAAATAAAATAAAATGACTATAAATAACAAACCCTTTCACCAACTTTCCCTGGAACACCACAGAAAATAGGAAAAATAGTGAAGTAACTAAAACATTACTCAGAGTTCTAACTTCCTAACATTCTAATGATAATTTTGTAATTACAAGAGTTTTTGTAAATGAGAAAAATTTAAGCTAAGTGTTCCTTTTGTTTAACCTGAAAATATTTCTATATATTAATTAAATGTTTTTCTCTACTAATATTTTCAAATACTTTTGTGGTCAAGGTTGTTCTGGTGGAGACATTGTTGTCTTAATTTTCTTATTTAATGTCAGAGTTAGGAAAGGAAAGAAGAAAGGGAGGAAGGCAGGCAGGCAGGAAGCATCCTGCCCCAATGAGAAGGTGGGAAACTTGGAGGGCAAGTCAAGGTCACTCTGGTACCCTTGGTCAGGAGGGCTCCTCTGGGGAGAAGTGGCCTGGACACAGGAGCAGCTACAGGGTGGTAAGGGTAGAAGGGGAAGTGTGTGTAAAAGTGTGCCTGCAGAACATGATGCCTCTAACAGTTGGATGGAAAATAGGTTCTCCAAGGAGGCTAGGAGAAGTCCAAGAGGAAACCGGTTAAAGGGCGGAGGCAAACCTCCATAGTGTGAGAAAAACTTCTGTGGCCATAGGACACATGGCCTGCCCGTTCCAGAGACTAACAAAGATTATATTTTCTTTTAAAAGTATTTGATGAGACAAGTAATCTAAGATAGTGGCACATACTGAAATTTGAGGAAATACTGGGAGGGAAATAGCCATCGTTTTATTTTCAGAAATTAAAAATAGGTGTTTGTTTGAAGTCTATTTTGTCTGGTATAAGTATTGCTATCCTAGCTCTTTTTTTGTTTCCATTTTCATGAAATATCTTTTTCTACCCCTTTACTCTCTGTCTCTGTGTGTCTTTTCATCTGAAGTGAGTCTTATGTAGGCAGCAGATGTAAGGGTCTTTTTTTTTTTTTTAAATCCATTCTGCTACCCTATGTCTTTTGAATGGAGTACTTAGTCCATTTACATTTAAAGTAATTATTGATGGGGGAGGGTGGGATCAGGGGAGAAAGGTGGGGATGGCTGGGGTCAGGGGGAGTGGTGTGGGGGAAAAATGCAGACAACTGTACTTGAACAACAATAAAAAAATAAAAGATTCTCCATGATTTGCATTAAAAAAATAATGTAATTATTGATAGGTGTGTATTTATTGCCATTTTAATTGTTTTCATACTAGCTTTATAAGTGGTTGGCTTACTATCTTTACTACATGTTTGCCTTTACTAGTGAGATTCTTTTTCTTTCATATATTTTTTAATTTCTAGTTTTGGACTCTTCTTTTTCACTTAAAGTGAAGGCTATAGTAAGAGACAAAGAAGGACACAGCAATTCCACCTGTGGATGCTTATCTGAAGGAAACAGAACACTAATTCGAAAAGATACATGCATCCTTATGTTAACTGCAGCATGATTTACAATAGCCAAGATATGGAAGCAAACTAGGTGTCCATTAATAGATGAGAGGATAAAGGAGTTGATAAAAGAGTGGATACACACACACATGCATACACATGCAATGGAATATTACTCAGCCATGAAAAAGAATGAAATCTTGCCCTTTGTGACAGCATGGATAATGCTAGAGGGTATTATGCTAAGTGAAATGAATCAGAGAAAGACAAATATTATTTCACTTATCTGTGGAACCTAAAAAAACTAAACAGATGAACAAACAAAACAAAAGGCTCATAGGAAACAAACTGATAGTTGCCAGAGGGTTGGGTGGTGGGTAAAGAGGTGAAGGGGACTAAGAGGTACAAACTTACAGTTATAAACATAAGTAACTCACAGGGTTATAAAGTATAGAACAGGGAATACAGTCAGTGACATCACAATAACTTTGTACAATGACAGGTGGTTACTAGACTTCTTGTGGTGATCACTTTGTAAGGTATATAAAGGTTAGATCACTGTGTTGTACACCTGAAACTAATATAATATTATATGTCAGCTGTACTTTTATTGAAAAGAACTTTACATTGCAGAATGAAAAAGAAAAAAAGAAAATAGGCAAGTTTGGAAATCAGAAATTCCAGCATTTTGGATATAAGGAGAATGAAATAAACATGGTCAGATTTTGTAAAGTTAAAATAGGAATGTGATTTTGTTGAGTCTGATAAATTACCTATGTCACATTTTTTCCTCTAAAATACTAAAACACTGGGCGTAATGAGGTCAGTGGTCATCAGCAAAGGAAATAGAACAATGGACTGGGAAAGAAGGTATCAGCACCTGTGGTATCAGCACCATAGGTGCTTCCTGTGAGGGTCTTCAAGTTGGCCTGGGTTTACTAAGAAATCTTATGTCTTGTATTTTGTCAGTGATGAATGCACTAGAGAGCTGCCTGAGGGTGAAATGAGTGAATGGCTGGTGCACACAGTCGGAGTGGTGGAAAGAAAAGATAGTGGCACATACTGAAATTTGAGGAAATACTGGGAGGGAAATGGCCATCGTTTTATTTTCAGAAATTAAAAATAGGTGTTTGTTTGAAGTCTATTTTGTCTGGTATAAGTATTGCTATCCTAGCTCTTTTTTTGTTTCCATTTTCATGAAATATCTTTTGCTGGTGCATTTGGTGATTAATGGGTCCGCCTGTTTAGCACACTCAACTATGAATTGAAGCAGTGCCCAACATCTGCACTTGGCTGGTTTTTACTCAGATCTGTAGATATTTATTAGACATTTCTCATGTTTGATGAGCCAGTAAGTGACCTGGGTTGTGGATGAAGGATGCATAATAGTACACAATTTCTGTTTCCAAGGATTTATTATCTGGCTGGGGACATAACACCTAGACATGTGAAAAAGAAATAAAAATCCTAATATTTTAAGACAATAATAGAAGGGGTGCCCTCAAGGCATAGTTAATTGGTGAATGAGGAAGGAGGATGATGAAGCAGAGACTGGTCATGGTAAGTTTTCAAGAGGTGAATTTAAGTTGGTAACCTTTTATCTGAATGATCTATCTTATGGCAGAACAAACATCTAATTACCAAACACCTGCTCTGCTTAATGCCCTGTGAATTGCTCTTTTCCCCTTTGAAGTAAGCCCCAGGCCCCTATTCTATTCCTTAGCTCAGGATGGCCTATGAGCCTCAAGTGCCTGTCTAGTCCTTGGGTCTCATTGCCTTTGACCAGTGAAAGAACCTAGAAAGGTGGAAGAAAAAAATTTCTCCCCAACAGGCTATTTAAAAAGCCAGGGTGATTAAGGTATAATTTACATACAGCGAAATTCACCCTTTTTAGATGTAGAGTGTTGCTTGAGGATTTTAACAAATGTATGAGGTTTCATATAATCAAGTCAGAGAATTATTCACGACTCCCAAAGTTCTCTGTGTCATTTGGTAGCTGATTCTCTCCTCACTTCTCCCAGCTCCTGACAATCACTGATCTGATTTCTGACCCTAAAGTTTTGTCTTTCCCAGAATGTCAGATAAATGGAATCATATGTATAGTCTTTTGTGTCTGGCTTCTTTCCCTTACTGCTTTTGAGGGTCATTCATGTCTGTAGTTTCATTCTTTTGTACTGCTGATAAGTATTTTGTTTTATAGATGGACCACATTTTTTTAGCCGTTTACTTTGTCTTGAGTTAGATTTTGAAGGATGGGTAGCTTGAGATGGAGGTAGTGCTGGTGGGGAGTGGACTGGGCAATTTGGAGGTAAAGAGGTGAAGAGAATGAGTTTCTCAGATATAGTCTGATTTTGGAAAGAACAAGTAAATCAGAGAGAAAGATTCCTGAGTGTGAGGATTTATCTACATTTTTATTATTGATAAATCCAACTCCAGTCTTTATTCCCACTTTATACTCCAACAGCGTAATTTCTTCCTATCCTGGACTCCTATTAGTCTGTCCATTCCTTGCCCATCTATCCATTTCTCCATTCCTTTATTACCTATTCATCCAGCCTTTCATCTATTTACTATTGACTTATTCTATTTATTCATCATGTAGCAACATTAGTTGAAAGCCTTCAAAATGCCAGACAGTGAGCCTATGATCAAGTTAAACATATTGAATATCATCATCCCTAGAAGTTCTCAGTCTAGTGGAGAACATAGGAAAGTCAACAATTGACAGAAAAAATTATCATGTAATGATTTACATTGTTATGTAACTTTCCATGTGGGTCCTTGAAGGTAGTAAGCTCACTCACCTTGCCCTCTATTTCAGTTCTTTGAGTATCTTAAGAGTTCAATAAGTATAAAAGATAATTTAAGTTGAAATCCTTTAGATTAGTTTTGGTCTTTGGGAACGAAAAGAAACCTACTTTATGGTTGATTATGTTTTTGCACATGCAGGGTGCCATATAGAAGAAACTTTGGTAGGGACCCAGAACAGGCTGTCCTACATGGGTGTAGGGCTCAGAAGAAAATCATAGTGTAATGCAGTTACAGTTTCCTCAGTATCTATTTGTGATTGAGGAAACGGTTTGAAAAATGCCGGTAAGTAACAGTGTTTTATAATGGGTGATTTAGTGAAAAAAGAAAGTTATCTAATTCCAGTGCAGGGAGGTGGATGGGCAAAGGCAGCCAGGACGTCCCTGAGTGCTGAGCCCAGGCAATGTGTGGCGCAGTCGCAGTCTGCTGCAGGCCCCGCCTGGTGGGCAGGAACACTTGCCGCCTGACATCCTAGAGCAGTGGTGGTAGTCAGTGGCGTGTGCTAGTGACCTATAGGGAGCCCCACACTGGCAGGTGTTCGATACTCAAGTCAGAAGAGAAATCTGTTGCTCTTACACGTTTCAGCTTTCCTTTGAACATCTGTACGTGTCCACCCAGGCCCAAATGTGCCCTTCCTCATGGAGCCCTTCGTGGTTATCAAGATGGGCGAGCTTTTCTTTCTCTGAGCCACTGTGGCACTTTATCTGTATCACTTTTTAGTTCGTGTGTGTGTGTATCTTTCTCAGAATTATTTATATACTCTTTGAGGGCTCTCTTTGATTTTCATTGTCTTGCAGGAAGAATCGCTGATTCATTTCATTTTGTATGTGCCTTGATTGTAATACGTGCTCAGTACACATTAATTGAAAATCTACTTAAATCTAATTCATTGAAAGTCTCATCTACAAAATTTTCCTTATACTCTCCTAGGTTCCTGGCTGAAGATCTCCCCCTTTTTAAATGAAAGACAGATTTACAAGAGAAAAAAATGTAATTATGTACCTATGTATGTACATACAGGAACCCCGCAAAGATAGGAGACTCAAAAGGCAGGCAGACAATTGGGATACTGATCCAAGGAAAGGGATAGCAGGAGCTTCCAAGGTGGGAGGTGTATGGCAATTCATGGAAGGTGAGAAAAAGAAAGTTGCTCTGCCATGTAGTTAAGTCTCCTAGATGAAGAAGTGATCTCTGCCAATAGCTCTTTTCCTGGTACAGGTCCTCTTTCTAATGTACATCGAACTTATAAAAGGGTAGTTTCTACTCTGTTTTCAGAGCTTGTCCTAGATCTGTAGTTTCTCAAAATAATCAGCTCAAAATAATCCTTATGCCAAAGAGGCATATTTTGAGGTGGCATATTCTGCCACCTTTCACTGACGTATGCAGTGGTGTAATCGGGAAGAGTCTAGGCTCCCGCATCAGGCAGACCGAGACTGAGATCCTGACACTGGTCACGAGATCTTGGGAAAAACAACAAAACTTTTCAGACTCAGTCCACCAACTTATAAAAGATGAATAGTATCTCACAAGTACTGAGAGGAATCAGACAATATGCACAGTGCCTGACTTTTGATAGTTATTTTATAACTACAATTATTATTGTTTTTGTTGTTGTCAAATAATTAAGTGAATGATCAGTATAAATGCCATCACCTTATACGTGCATCTTAAAAACAGTTTGGAAGGATTTTAATAGATGATTTGTATTTCCTGGGTCCCTTTACAGACAACACCTGGGTGGGCTTATTCTCTGCAGTATGATTAGATGTGCAGGTCTGGCCACAAGTGGGCTGAGAGTGTGAGGGGCCAGTCCAGGAGGAGGGCAGGTTCTTAGAGATTACTGGTGATATGGGGAGGTGGGCCTCAGGGAGGCATCAACAGGGGTTTGCATTAGGATAATTCATTAAGCCATCTATTTGCTTTAGTAGTTTTCAATGTCTGTTTTATTTTGCAATAGAAAAAAAATGCCTCCACCAATAAAGAAAAAAAAGAAACAATATGGAAACCACGTAGGTGCCCATCAATAGATGAATGAAGAACGAAGTGGCACGTGCATTCAATGGAATATTACAGAGCCATGAAAAAATCAAATCTAGCCATTGGTGACAACATAGGTGGATCTAGAGAGTATTATGTTAAGTGAAATAAGTCAGGCAGAGAAAGACATATGACTTGACTTACACGTGAAATCTAAAAACCAAAACAAATGAACAAACAAACAAAACAGAAACAAGCTCATAGATACAGAGAACAAACTGATGGTTGCTAGAGGGGTGGGGGCATGGGTATAAAAGGGGAAGGGATTAAGAAACAAACTTTCTATTATAAAGTGTGTCATGGAGATGTAATATACAGCATAGGGTATAGGGTCAATGAAATCGTAGTAACTATATACCGTGACTATTGGTTGCTAGGTGTATGTGGTGGTCACTTTGTAAAGTATATAAATGTTAAATCACTATGTCGTACACATGAAGCTAATATAATATTAGAAAAATAAAAAAAGGAAACTAAAAAGCAAGAAAGAAGAAAATTCCAAGCCTGACTAGGATGCAGGAGGCTTAGCCCAGGTCTAAGCTGTGGTCCCTGAGCCTGAGGGGAAGCCCACTCACGACAGGCAGAGGACAGAAAGCAGGAGGTTGCAGAAATCGATTGCTGGCTAGGTGGGTGACATAGGTCAGATCTAGGCTTGCGAGGCTTGACATTTCTTTTGGCCACCCCTCCGTGGGCTGCTGGTGCCCGTGGACATGATCTTTTCACTCCAGAGCTTGTTCCCTGAGACCTTGTCTCTAGCCAAAGGGAGCCAGTCTTGTAGAAAAATGCCACGGTGCTCTGCCTATCGCCTTCACTTTTGGCTCTGTGGCTTCTGTCTAGCGTGGACATCTGTCTAGTACCATGGGGCCAATTTACCCTTGACCACAGGTACCTTATAACCACGAGTGTGCTCTTGGACACATTATTATCTTCATGTTTCCCATCTTTGTTCTTACTGAGTTTATTATCTTGGGGCTACAAATCTGGCTCTTTTGACACTGACTCTGGAAATCCTGCCTCACACAAATCTGCATTTTCTTTGCTTTCTGCTTTCAGAGCAGGCAGCTGAGACAAGAGTATGTATTTCTTTTCTGTTTTTAAAGATTTAATTTGTTTATTTTGAGAGAGAGGGGGAAGGCAGGGAGAAAGAGAGGGAGAGAAACATCAATGTACGTGCCCTGTCTAGGGACCTGGCTCACAACCCGGGCATGTGCTCTGACTGGGAATTGAACTGGCAACCCTTTGGTTCACAAGCTGGTGCTCAATTCGCTGAGCCACATCAGCCAGGGAAAGAGTATGTATTTCTTATAGGACCTTACTATAGTCCAATAGAAGACTCCACTGCCAAATAACATCCTGGTCCTTTTTTTTTTTTTTTTTTAATCAAGTCCTAAAGCGAAAGCCTCTATAAACATGTGCTTGAAATCCTGAGATGCACAGGCACCCTTCAACCTGCTTGCTTTGCTGTCATGGAGTGATGATTGCAATTTCCTAATTGGGCATGTGTGGGGGTCCCCACTCTCCTCATCTGCCTCAGCTCAGCTCACAGTCCCCATCTTAGGACTGGCAACTTTCAGTGTCCCAGTTCTGGGAATGAGTTTCTGTCTTCACTGGTGTTCATCATTCAGCTTGGGCTGCTGTGACAAAATTCCATAGACTATGTAGATGAAACATTTATTTTTCACAGTTCTGGTGGCTGTGAAGTTCAAGATCAAGATACTGATTGATTTGGTGCTCATCGGGTGGCTCAGTTGGTTGGAGCATCATCCTGTGCACCAAAAGGTTGAGGGTTTGGTCCCCAGTTGGGACGTGTACAGGAGGCAACTGATTGATGTTTCTCACATCGATGATTCTCTCCCTCTCTCTCTAAAATCAATTTTTAAAAAACATATCCTTGAGCAAGGATAAAAAAAAAGATACTGATTGATTTGGCTACCCTGTGAGAGCCCACTTGCTGGCTCACAGAGAGTGGTCTTCTCTCTGTGTCCTCACGTGGTAGACAGAGAGGGCTCTGGCCTCTCTTTTTCTTCTAAGGATACTAATCCCATCACCAGGGCCCCACCCTCATGGCCTCATCTAAACTGAATCACCTCCCAAAGGCTCCCAAACACTATCACATGGGGGGCCAGGTAAGGCTTCCAGATATGAATACTGGGGGGGGGGGGCACAAAACAGTGGATAACAATTGGGAATCTTTTTTACAACCTCCTGGAATTTTCCCGTATAATTAGCATTATTCTTCCATGTATGGGATTGTCTGATTGTCACCATCGTAGGCCATAGGTCCGCAAGGACAGCCTAGTCTCCTGTGCTTGATTATTGTGTCCCTGATGCTTGGCATTCAGTAGCTGATCAATAAACATTTTTGACTGAAGGCCCTGAGCTAAAAGTCCTGGAAATACAAGTTTGAATGTGACTTGGTTCCTGTTCTTGAGGAACTCAGGAGAAAAGGAAGATCTTTAGGGTTATTTCCATACAATGTGATACATTTTATTAAAAGATATGGGTGAGGTTGAGATGTGGTAAAGACAAGAGTGTCATTCTGACTGGATCGGGAACGATCAAAAAAACTCATGGGAGAAAGTAATGCTATTATACAGAGTCTTTACTTAACTGAAGTAATGAATGTGAAAAGAAATAAGACAGAGGACAGATATTATAAGCCCCAGAGTTGTCCATTTGTATAGATTATATATAATAACATATTATTATATTATTAATCTTTACCTCTGCTTGAAATGTTTGCAGCAATTTACATCAGTCGTCACCACATGCCACTCTGTAGACTGGCTAAGGCACAATCAGAGGGACAGGACAGGGCTATCGAATCTTCCTCTCACCCCAGGGTCTCTGGTGCAGAGCGGTGGTTCTCAGACTGAAGCAAGCGCCAGAGGCCCTGGGAGGTTTGTTACAATGGGGATGGCTGGGCCCCACCCGCAGAGTGTCAGATTCAGTAGGTCTGGGGTGGGGCCAAGGTTTTGTATTTCTAACAGCTTCCCAGGGGCTGCTGCTGCTGCTGCTGGTCTGTGAGCACATTTGGAGACTCACTGGTGTATAAGATGGCCACTGATTTCTTGGTGTTTCTGAGGAACAGAGTGTTCCACATAAATGACTTATCCAGATAACTCAAGCTTCTCTCTCCAAATTCCAGACCTCTGTTTCTTTAAAGCATGTTAAGAAAACACTTTCTAAAGTGAATTCTGCATTTCTTTACTTTCTGAAACAGAATTCTGAACACCATCAAACCCCCCTTGATGACATGGGATTATCATAATGAACATCCATTACGGTTCTGTTCAGTGTCCCACAGGGGGCTGATAACCACGCCGGTCAGCCCCAGACAGCAGCTGGCAGATTTCTGGCCTAAAGATGCACTTGGCACCTGGGGCCTCCTGTGTTTTTGGCAGGCACTGACCTTGCAGTCACTAGGTCATGAAAAGGCCTTGGGGATCCTTGGGAGGGGGTCCGAGTTGGCCAGTCCTTGGAAGGGCCACTTAAGTGCTTGGGACAGTAGTGTTTTACCAATTGGTACAGAAGTATTTCAGTATTTCAACAACAGCATTGCCACACAATGCATGTCAACCCTGAATACACATCAGTTCTGTGACTGCCCAGTTCAATAATGGGTTTATTGTTTAATGTTTCTTTCTCCTTATTATCAAGTCCCCAAGCACTCTGGATTTATATAAAGGTGAATCAGGCATACAGTGAGTGTGCTACCCCACTGGGAAATTACACAGGGTCCTTATAAAATTTGAATACATTCTTGCCCTTCCAATATTGCAGAGTAGTGAGGAAAAAAATGGAAAAATGTGCAAAAGCCCTTCAAAATGGTTACGTATTACCCAAATGAAAGAGATTAGTTTTCTTTTTACTGGAAGTGTTAAAGAATAGGATCTGCGGGTAAGTGGCATGATGCTATAATACAAGTGACATTTTCTCAAAAAAATTTCAGCCTGGCCTGCTGTAGCAAATGCTTATGTCTGTCAAGTTATACATCGAGTCTGGAAAAAGGGGCTAGCAGCAACGTTAGTAAATGCTTGCTCAGGCTGCAATAAAGAGGCTCTTGTGTCCTTTAAGTGGCAGCCAAAAGCTTTTTCTCCCAAAATAACCATTTTTTCATTGCTATTCTCCTGCTTCAAGCTGTTCCTCCTTTAGCAATGAATACAATTTAGGCCAGATTGTGAGTGACACTGATAAATGCTTTCTGGTTCAGAGGGGACAAAGCAGTAGACGTGCATGTGAGAGCCAGGTATCAGCCACCAGCAGGCTTCCTGGCCCCTGGCCCCTGTGTGTGAGGGTGGAAGGACAGGAATGATTTAAAGTTGTCCTTCAAAAATAGCTTCCTTTCTGCTGCGCTGGTTTGCCATGGTGCCAGCTCCTGGACCTGCATGGAAACCAGCATATGACTTCTTGGTTTCATCTCATTGTTTCTCTGTTGTTCAGTAGGGAGCCACTGAGTCAGGCTGGGCCCCAGTGAAAGAGACTTTAGTGGAAATATGGTCTTCTGAATTTTAACTTCACCAAACCTGTCTAGAGGGGCTCCCTTGGTAAAATGGCTCTTGTTCTCTGGACCAGTCCATTTTGGCTAGTAATATTGAGTTAGAAGAGACTGGTTGAACCAGGCTGTGAAGGTCATATTGTGTTGGTGAAAATATGGAAAAAATTCTCTAAACACAATTCGGGTTGAGTTGTAAAATCTGTCTTCGCCTTTGCCAGGAACTCAGTAGAAGTACTTGTGAAATTTTTCAACTCCTCTCATCCAGAGTTGTCTCCCTAGAGCCTTATGAAAGTTATCAGTTTGATTTATTTATCACAGGAAAGATAAATCCTAAAAGCAGGAGGGATAGAGGGAGTCTCCTGAGAGGAATCTATTCATTCATTTACTCCTTCATCCACTTGGATGCTTACTTGTTATGTGCCTGGCACTGTGTTAAGTGGCGAGAGTATGCTGGTGAGTAGGATGTGAACTCTCTGGCCTGGTGGAAGACACAGACAGTAGGCAGGCTTTATAGATCGCAGGTAAGTGCTGCAGCAGGGAAAAGAGAGGCAGTACATCGGAAAAGCATCAGACCTGGTGGCCAGACAAGGCTTCCTGGAGGAAGCAGTGTCTAAGATGGTATGAAGTTTGGGTCATGCAGAGAAGGGAGCTGGGGTCGCAAGACTGTTTAGAGCAAAGGAAATAGCATGAACAGAAACCTGGAGAGCAGTGAGAGCCTGTGAGGGAGCTGGGACTATTCCAGTCAGGCTGGCTCTTGTGAAGGGAGACAGAACTGGCTGGAAGCTCAGCCATGTTAAGCCATTTGAACTTCATTTGCAGTGTGGTGGAGAATCCTCGGGAGGATTTTAAAGTGCCACAGTAAGATCTGCACTAGAGAACTTTGACTCTCATTTCATTGTAGAGAATGGCTTGGAGATGAGAGTGACTACATCAAGGGAAGCATTAACAGTAGAGGAATGGTGGAGGAGGCAAATTCAGGACTCCCCTGGAGTGGCAGTGAGGATGAAGGGAAGTGGATGCACACACAAGAAATGATCAAATGTGGGGATGCGGGAGAAAAAAAGGCAAGCATGCTGCTTAGATTTCTGGTTTGGGCAACCAGGTGGAGGAGCAAGGTTTTAGAGGGAGATAATGACTTATTTTCTTGGCCATGTTTGTTTGAAGTGAGAGGATGAGGAACAGGTGTCTAGTAAGTAGTTGGATATAGGGTGTGGTGCTGAGGGTGAGAGATTTAGAGTCATTGACGGACACTCATGGGAACTGATGCTTTTGTGAAGGATGAGGAAAGGTGAGAAGAAAGTGTCCTGAACAGAACTCTCCTAAACATCATCATTTAAGGAAAAGGCAGGGAAAGAGAAAGCTGTGAATGCCATTGAGAAGTGGCCAGAGAAGTTGGAGGAAATAAGAGAGTGTGGTCTCCCGGCAGTGCAGGGATGGCATGTTTCATGTAGAGGTTAGCCAGCAGGATCAGATGCTGCCAGGGGTTGAGGAAGATGAAGGCTGTAAGGGTTTGATTTAGCAGCAAGCGATTGTTGTAGACCTCGAGGGGAGCAGCTCAGCAGACAGCTAGGGAAAGGGGCCGATTGCGGTGTCTTAAGAAGGCAAGGAGAGGGGAGGACCCAGTGGGCAAACAGACCACACTTTCAGAAAGCTTAGCTTCAAGGGGAGGGATGGGAAGAAGTTGTTGAAAAACGAGTAAAAGTACAGAAAATGGAGTCCTGAAGAAGACTGATATTTACCACACAAAGACATGCCCTTATATATTAAGCTAAACTGAGAATACACAGACATTTACCAAGTAAAACCAATGTCCCCTCAATCATTTCTCTGTTCACCATCCCCCCACTTGCCCCCGACATTCTGGTTCTTCTTCCTTTCATCCCACATGTCTCAAATCTCCAGCAGGCTGTGTCCTCCTCTGCTCCCTGGACTTTGGGGCTGCTCCTTTGGCCCCTGTAGATCTAAGTGGGCCCAGGATCCCTGTGCTTGGAGGCATTGCCCAGGCTCATCTCCTTCCTGCTCTCTCCTGGAGAGCCTGACACAGCAACTGATAAGGCCAATTCATGGCTGAATCTTCTGGGTTCTGAATAAATGGACAGAATCCTAAACATCATGTGATACAAACAAAGTCAGTTCATAGTATCACACACAATAGTTTGTTGTATTCTTTTAGGCAGGATAGTTAGTTGTACTTCAATGTGCACATTCTGGTCAGTGAAGGTTCTGGGGAAACTGGAAAAGGGGACTTATCTACAGGTACACAGACTTTCCCATTCCCCTTTAGCCACTCTGTTATTCCATAGCCCTGGCTTCTCTTGACCTGTCTGTTGACTCATGAGTCATTCATTCATTCACTCACTCATTCAACAAGAATATTTTGAGCACCTATGTGCCAGGATGTGACTGGCACTGGGATTCCAAGATGAATAAAATGGGATTTCTGCCATGTGGGGGCAGTGTGACAAATGTCCTATCAGGACCATGAACACACTGCAGTGGGAGCTCTATAGAAGGCCGAGGAGTATAGAAAGGGCAGGGATGGCCTCATAGAGGAGGTGACATTTGAGTCCAGCGTGGAGAGAGGAGATGGATTTCTCTAGGTGGTTGAAGCTGAAACCATGCTTGGAATCCCCTCTGCCTCTCTCATACCCATCTCCCTGCTCTGCTCCCATCTCATCCTTGGAGGGCCAGATTCTGGGTTAACGAGTTGATGACCAGTTTTTTCACCCTTTCCAGAAAATATATTATCCCTTCTAGGTAAGATTTCTATTTTAACAATGCCATTGTTTGGTTAATGCCTCAGCCCAAACAGTGCCTCTAACGTGGAGGTTGGTTCAGGTGGCCAGAGAGTCATGCTCTCAAAGACAGTTACCCTCTTGAGTGGTTTCAGCCTGTTACTACTGTTCCCAGATTCTGGGCATAGCAATGGCATCTTTGAGAGGGACATTTGCCTGGTAGTGGTGATCTGTAAGGACCCATGAAAGACACATGATTAGGTTAAGAAATTCAGGAGAGACTGAGTAGGCCTCAAGTGTCACACTAATATTCTCGGTATCAATACAGAGTTTCACCATAGAAAAGTTTCTATCATTAAATCCAATTAAGCTGCAAAAATGGATGGCTTTAGAAGATACTTGTTCCATAATCCTGAATGTAAGTGAGATGACTTAAAGAGTAATTAAAGGGGAAGCAAAACTTAGCCATTCTTTCTGAGAGGCCTTGTTCAGGTAAAAAGGAAGAATGTCTTTGTATTGTGGTATAAGGTTTTATTTACAGACTGTATTTCAGAAAAGTTAGTTTCAATGAGATGGGAAAGCCATGTTTGCAAAGGATAATTTGTAAGCCTTGGCATTGCCCGTGCCTATACAGGTTCCAGGACACAAAAGGCCCACGATCAACATTTGTTAAATGAGCGAGAGAATGAATGGTTTCCCTCTGGTTGCAGTGGTCAGACTGTTGTGGGAGTTTAGCATTGCAGTGACCATTGCAGTGTTCTGCTTTTGAATTAAGGTCATTCTCCCGGGTTCTGGTGGGACAGGATGCAGCACAAAGGAGACTCCTGCAGTGAAGATCCTGTTCGAGTGGCAGGGTCACTCACACTGATGTGTGAAGCTTGTTGAAAGACATTTTCTTCCAGCCTTCAGTTAGTGGATATTTACCTGGGGACTAGGTCTGTGGTGTACCAAAGTAAAAATTCTCAGAGTATTGTGTTAGTGTCTTTTAATGATTTCTATTTATGGATTATCTAAACTAAGCCATTACCTTAAACTCTTCTCTCTCCTAAAATAATATTTGCATTATTTTAAAAGACTGTTTAATTAGGGAATCCTCATATCTCTTAACGCTCTGTGACAGCTCTCACAGTTCTTTGATAGTTCAAGGAAAATAATTTGATCTCTAATAATTTAAATTTCTGATTATAGATGCAGGAAAGTACTGATGCTCATGGAGTGTTGCAAAAGGAACAGCTTAAGTATAAAAATAATGGGTTTTCTGCAAACATACAAAGAATTATAATATATAATTGAGAAATAAAGCATTGTTGTCTCACGCTTGATTTTACTTTCAATTACATTTTGCCAATTCATATATTGTCTCATAAAATTATTTGAAAATCTTCTTTGTTTTTCTGTTCCGTGCCTGTGTTGGTGTATGCCCTTTTCTATTTTGATCTTCCTCTCTTTGTCTGCAAACGACAATTTACGTAAATAACGCTGCTGGCTGGAGCAGCAGGCTGGCTTTCATCTTTTCTCTGTCGTGATGCACTCTGTCTACTGAATATTGACATAAAGTCTGCAGGCTTAGTGATAATGTCTCCTGTGTCTATTTACAGAGGCAGAATTTGCCTGGGCCTTGTTTTGTTTGCGGAGAGGAAGGAGATGGTTGCGGACATTGGTATATCACTCTGAGCATGATTTACAAATCACTATGAAGTGTGAAAAACATAAAACAAAGAAACAAGATCTTAGACATCCAGGACTCAAGATCCAAGTTTTAAAATTCCAAATACCATAGCAAAGAGCTAAGCTGAAATAAGAAGGAGATGATAAAATAGATAACCTAGAACAGTCAATTGAAAAAGTGAGTCAAGAGAGTGATAATGTTTTATTTCAGGTTCTTGTAAGGATTAATCATGGCCTTCAAAAAGAGACAAAACACTGTACCAGGAACCATGATGCATGTGTGTGTGTGTGTGTGTATTCTTTTTATACCTATGTGTGTGTAAAGGGGGCAGGTCCTGGGAGAGGTATATAAAACTGAATGCAATGAGAACAGAGAGTGGCTACCACTGTGCTTCATTTCTGGTATCTACATTTCTTTAAATTTTGGGGGCTCTAGGTGAATTTTATCCTCTCTTTTGCAACATTCAAAGAAAATTAATAAAAAGAACTCTAAATTTTCCTGCCAAAATTCTTTTCCTTGTGTTATACAAATAAAATGGAGTTTTTGTCTGTAATTCTGTCTCTTCTTGAATCGTTTTCCAAATAACCATACAGATTTCTTTTTAGCTACATTTGCAAGGAATGCTGGGAGGGGTCATACTCAAAATCTAGGATACTTTATAAAGTGAAAATTCACTTTAGTGGGCTCGGGGTGGGGGTGCACCTGCAGAGACAGAGGGTCACCCCTGCGGTAGGTACAGGGTGGGTTGGGACAAGCTACTTGGAAGATGTGAATGGGCCCTCTGTACAGGGGTACTGCAGGGGCAGAGTACCAGGAATTCATTCAGTGACGGGCAGCAGCTCACCTGACAACTCCTGCAGGACAGTTAGCATGCATAAAGCAATATTCAAAAGTAAGAGATTGTTCACTATACAAAAACTATAGCTTACTGGGGTGGGGTGGAGGGATGGGGAGAAAAGGCATACAACTGTAATTGAATAACAACAAAAATTAAAAAAAAACAAAAAAAACTATAGCTTAAGCCACAATATTTGGGGACTGGTGGGTAGAGGGATTCATCTTTTAAGCAATAATTTTGTTTCTTAAGGAGACATGATTTGACTGTTTAGAGATCATCTGCCTTCCTTAGCCATAGGCTATGCCCAACATGTATTAGATGCCAAAGTAATCAGTCAATCCATTTAAGAAGAACGAAGTTAAAATCTTCTTAGAACTCACATAACTGCTAGCCAGGTGAAGTCTGGAGGGTTTATGAGAGGCACCTTCAGGCTTCTTGAGGCCTTCAGACCTCTAGCAAAAGGCAGAGATGAGCCACCTCAGGGAGAGTGCCTCTAGTTACAATGGCAAGAAGGAGGTAGAGCCCTAGGGAGTGGAGAATTATAGAGTGGTAGGCTCACAGGGAAGCCCCTGTGAGCCAACTGGTCACCCACCACTGTCCTCTCTTGGACCCCATAGCATCCAGGCAGGGCATGCATAGTCGTACTCTCATAATGCCAAATGGACCAATTTGTTAACTCGCTAAACCAAAACAAAAATCTAATTTTTGTGCTTGATGTTATGTGAATCTAATAAATCAATCAAGTCATTGTGGTGGGAGTGTCTTGCATACTTGCAGTCTTGCAGTCAGATTTACATTTCAAAAGATTTACAACTCATTTGGTGAGGTGATAATCTAGGTTAAAAACTAAGTGAGTCACTTTACTGCTTCTGATTCTGATTTAAGCTAACATGTAGTGTGGAATTCATTCCCCCCCCCCCAAGAAAACAGAGGCCAGAAATATTTTCTGGCTTGCCCAAAGTCACCAGTGATTTAAAGGCTGAGCACATCCTAGAGCAAAGGACTTTTTGCCTGGAGAGGGCTTTCTCCTGTTATCACCAACAGGAGAACTGGTCACCATGTCAGAATAAGGGCTCTTCATTTACTTGAAGGATGCTCTATTTTTATTCATCAATAACTCTTGTTTTAATTTGTATTTCTTCATTTACTAATGAGGTTTGTCATTTTCCCACAGGTTGGTTGGAAATCTTTCCAAAGTAGGTTTCTCACGTCAGTGGGTGCAGTATTGTGAGCAGGAGGACTGGCCTGTGTTAGCCGTGTGGGACGATCACGGTCAGAGAGCAAAGCCACCGACTGTCAGAACTGGGGGAACCCTAGTGACCTCCGTGGAACCATCTCATGTAGGCTACTTCCCATAAGTTGATTGCTTCCATCTATCTAATTGAGACTTCCTGGATATTAATAACCCTAGTCATAATTTTAATTCCATGCTGGGAAGCCTCAGAACCATAAATGATACTTAATTTCATTGCCTGATTTGTGGTTAATTACCTAATGTACCTTTTGTTCCTGGAGAATTGCCCTTGGTTACTTTTTATATATTCTCTATTTTTGTGTTCTCACCACTACCCAGCTGTTATTTCATCTTTTCATTTGTTCTTTTATCAGTTCTTTGTGGCACAGGGTCATGTCAAAGCAGGTTCTGTGTTTATAATTAACCGGCAGAGCATATGTATTTGAAGGTGGCATCAGGAGGCCTGTGTAGTGGGTTGAGGGATGAAAGGTGGTTAGACATGAAGATTGTTTGGGATGGTCTGAGACACAAATAAGTAGAGTTTATCGTAGAGGCTTAAACTGTCTCTCCTTGCTTAAGTGCATATTCCTCCCTAAAATGTATTTTACAAAGTAGGTGTTCCTTGTGTGTATGTATACATATATACACATATATTAATTATATATCTCTTAACTATCTATCTATATATATTTTGTCTCCTATTTTAATAATAAAATCTTTGCATGGACCAGAAAAACTTACCACTGTTAATTTTATATGCTTTCTCTAAATAGATTTCAATTGATGAGTTCTAGTGGCAAATTTTAACTTTGAAAAATAAGTCCCATGCAGTCACAATGGAATAGGAATTGATACCCCACGTCAGCCCCCAGGATCTACAGAACAACCTGAGGTTATTTGAGCTGCAGTATTAGTACTATCCTTATTTCTTCTAATTAAGTAATAATCTTGCCGTGATATGAGGTGCTTCTTAGTAAAGCATGAGCTGGTAGCATTTAAAAAATTTTAACTCTTGATTGAAATATAACCTACATACAGAAAAGGTCATGATTATTTTATTGTTTTACTGAGCTGCAAATTACACACATTAAGTCCCCCCTTTAAAGTGTATAGTTCAGGTTTTAACATATTCACAAAGTCATTTAACATATTCACAAAATCATCCCCACTGTCTAAGTCCAGAACATTTTCTTCATCCCCCAAAGCAACCCCATCCCTGTTAGTAGTCACTCCCCATTTTGGCCTTCTTCAACCCCATAGCAATCACTAACCTACTTTTGGTGTCTATGGATTTGCCTATACTGGACATTTCCAATAAATGAAATCATATAATATGTGGCCTCTTATGTCTGTCTCCTTTTAGTTAGCAAAATGTTTTCAAAGTTCTTTCATGTTGCGGCTTGAGTTAGACAACCACTGTGTATTTACGGCTAAATAATACTCAATTATTTTTACTTTAGTTGGGGGGTTTTACCGTTTCCTAGCAAAATCCTAGAGCTGCATCTGGTCACATATTTGAGAGCTTATTGGACTCTCAGAGGCCAGAAGGGCACGCCTGGGCAGCTTCATCCCAGCGGGGAGCAGGGCTCTTGGGAACAAGGGGATGTCCCTGTGAACCATGGAAAACACTGGAGCCTGCTCACCTCCTTCTTGTCCCCCTTTTCTGTGGTGCTGTGACCCTTCACATTTCTCCAAAGGAAGCTCTCCCAGAACAATTCCCCCAGGATACAGAACTAAGTGAACTTCTGGGAAGTTCCACATTCAGAAGTGTTAAATGTTCTTTCTTGGGGCCTAACACCCTTGATTTTTCTTTTTTCTAAATACATTTGTTTCTTCTCAGAGTAAATGACAGGGACAGTTTGTGATCAGAGTTCTCCAGCAGTCATGTGATCTACAGAGACACACCCAAACCCTGGGTTTCCTTGGCTCTTTGTGGAGTGGAGCACAATAAGCTTTAGTGAGGCTCCTTGTGTACTCTTGGAGTTTTGGAGGAATCTAAATTTGCGTGGAGAGTGACTTTTAATTCCCTTTTCCTTTTGATCTTACCTGTAGGAGTTGAATTGCTGCAAGGTCTGAGTTCTTAGGCTTGGCCCCATGTCTTTCTGTGAATGCATGGAAAAGGCATTTTCCCATATGCTGTTCCTTGACTTGGGTATGTGAAGGGAGGGAGAGGAGGGAGTGGTATGGACTTGCTCTGAATATCTAAGGAGCATCCTATAGTTCACATTGTTTCTGGTCTGTTTTAAAAGTGTTACTTGCATATATGCTTGCTTCTTGTGTCTTGGCTGAAATGCTTAGTTCCACACAGAACTATATCGTGTATTAGAAGTCATCTGTTTAGTAGTAGTGGAAGCGGAAGTGTGCTTAACCCCTGCTTCACGTCAGGTTTTCTTATGTCAGGCTGGGAAGGACCTCAGACCATCAGCTCTGACATCAGAGCTGGTTAACATTGGGGGTCTTTGGGCCTGAGTTGCACTCAGGATACTAACCCACAGCCTGTCAGTTAGTAGGCCCATACCTGGGCTTGCCACCCAATTAGTGATGAGAACCACAACCTTCTTTTTCTAATGGATACTTTCTTATCTACATCAGTTGCCCCATCACAGAGTTAAAACACCTACCCTTTGTTATTTTCTCCAAAAGTACCCAGCCCCCGGCCGCATTTGTGTTGTTGATGACTTGCCTGAGTCTTAGTTTTTACTAATGCGATTGTATAGAAGGCAGGAGTACACATGGGCTTACTACTCGCACATGCTGCCCTTTTCAACATGAAGGTGCCCTGCTGGTATGGACACATTCCTGCGTTGTTGACTGAAGTGTGGCTTGTGTAGCATTTTACGTCTCATCTTGTCTCATCCCTGGGTGAGGATGGGAGTCAGGGGGGAAAGTAGCTGCAGGACACTTTTTGAATTCTAAATACTCTTCTTGGGACACACATTTGGGGCACCTTGGACTTCCTGTATGTCAGTGCCTGGTAGAAGCTTATTATTACCAGGAAGTGACAGCAGCAAAAGCCATCCGGACTGTAGGAGTTTCTGGCTATAGGAAATCTTTGTGCAGTCAGTTACGTGATGTGCGCTGCGACTGCTCAGGGAGAAAACCAGTCAAGTTCATGTTTTGTTTTCATCAGCCTGAGTTTTGTAGTAGGCTTTTTATTTTGAAAGCATCTAACCTCAAGCTTGATGTAGTCCTTCTTTGATATGCATGTCACCAGCATTGATGGTCTAGGTTACTGCTTGTTTTTTGTTGGTTTGGACTTTCTGTTCCTTTTGAGCTTCATTTGCACAGTTAATGGATCTTGTGGGCTTTTCCCCACCGAAAACATGTACTTTTTTATTATGCTGAGTTGTGTTGTGTCTCTTCTTTTCAAGAGCTCTGCATAAAGGAAATGTAATGTAGACTATATTAATTTTTGAAAGTATCATTGGAACAGAATCTTATTTAAATTATAGGCTAAACTGATCTTAATGAAAAGTTTGCAGTTAAAAAAAATCCTGTGTACGTCTTATGACTAAATTTATTTATTTTTATTTATTTATTTTTTAATGTATTTTATTGATTATGCTATTAGAGTTGTCCCATTTTACCCCCTTTATTCCCCTCTGCCCTGCACACCCCTCCCACCCTCATTCCCCCAACTTAGGTCATGCCCATGGGTTGGTCATACATATAAGTTCTTTGGCTTCTACATTTCCTGTACTTTCTTAACCTCCCCCTGTCTATTTTCTACCTACCTTTTATGCTACTTATTCACTGTACCTTTCCCCCCATTCCTACCCTCCCCTCCCCTTCCCCACTGACAACCCTCCCTGTGATCTCCATTTCTGTGATTTTGTTCCTGTTCTAGTTGTTTGCTTAGTTCATTTTTGTTTTTGTTTTTGTTATTATTTTAGGTTTGGTTGTTCATAGTTGTGAATTTGTTGTCATTTTACTGTTCGTATTTTTGATCATATTCTTTTTCTTAGATACATCCCTTTAATATTTCATATAATAAAAGCTTGGTGATGATAAACTCCTTTAACTTGAACTTATCTGGGAAGCATGTTATCTCCCCTTCCATTCTAAATGATAGCTTTGCTGTATAGAGTCATCTTGGATGTAGGTCCTTGCCTTTCATGACTTTGAATATTCTTGTCAGCCCCTTCTTGCCTGTAAGGTCTCTTTGGAGAAATCAGCTGACAGTTTTATGGGAAGTCCTTTGTAGGTAACTGTCTCCTTTTCTCTTGCTGCTTCTAAGATTCTCTCCTTCTGTTTCATCTTGGGTAATGTAATGACGATGTGCCTTGGTGTGTTCCTCCTTGGGTCCAGCTTCTTTGGGACTCTCTGAGCTTCCTGGACTTCCTGGAAGTCTATTTCCTTTGCCAGATGAGGGAAGTTCTCCTTCATTATTTGTTCAAATAAGTTTTCAATTTTTTGCTCTTCTCCTTCTGGTACCCTTATAATTCGGATGTTGGAACGTTTCAAGATGTCCTGGAGGTTCCTAAGCCTCTCCTCATTTTTCCGAATGCTTGTTTCTTCATTCTTTTCTGGTTGGATGTTTCGTTCTTCCTTCTGGTCCACACCATTGATTTGAGTCCCAGTTTCCTTCTCATCACTATTGGTTCCCTGTACATTTTCCTTTGTTTCTCTTAGCATAGGCTTCATTTTTTCATCTGGTTTTCGAACAAATTCAACCAATTCTGTGAGCGTCTTGATAACCAGTGTTTTGAACTGTGCATCTGATAGGTTGGCTATCTCTTCGTTGCTTAGCTGTATTATTTCTGGAACTTTGATCTGTTCTTTCATTTGGGCCATTTTTTTTTTTTTTTTGTCTTGGCATGCCTGTTTTATAAAGGGGTGGAGCCTTAGGTATTCACAGGGGTGGAGTAACACTGGTGTTGTGCGCTATGATGCTGTATGTGGGGGAGGGGCTGAGAGGGAGCAATGACACTTGCTCCACTCTCTGCTGGATTTCAGTCACTCCCTCTGCTACCCACAATGAAACTGGGCCCCTCTAGTGCTGATTCCCGAGTGGGTGGGCTTGTGCACACTCTAGGCCCCTGTGGGTCTCTCCAACGACCTCTCATGTGAGGCTGGGAGTTTCTCCTGCTGCCACCTCAACCCCCATGGGTGTTTTCAATCAGAGGTTTGAGGCTTTATTTCCCCCTCGCTGGAGCCCTGGGTTGCGCAGTATGTTTCGCTCCCCCGCTGTTCCTCCTGGTTTATCTGTGCGCGAATGTGGGGCTGCATGGTCTGCTAGCAGTCTCACTGCCTGCCCTGTTTGTCCCACAGTCCGCCACGACTCTGGGTCTTGCTGTGGCAATGCGAGTCCTCTCCGCCATGGCTGCCCGTCTCTGCCCCTATTACCGGTCTGGATGACTGTTTCTTCTTTATCTCCTTGGTTGTTGGACTTCCGTGTGGTTCGATTTTCTGTCAGTTCTGGTTGTTTTTTGTTTTTAAATTGTTGTTGTCCTTCTTTTGGTTGTGCGAGGAGGCGCAGTGTATCTACCTACACCTCCATCTTGGCCGGAACTCCATTATGTTTTCAAATAAATTTTCAATTTCTTGCTTTTCCTCTTCTCCTTTTGGCACTCCTATGATTCAAATGTTGGAATGTTTAAAGTTATCCCAAAGGTTCTTAAACCTCCCGTCATTTCTTTGAATTCTTGTTTCTTCATTCTGTTCTGGTTTATTTCTTCCTTCTGCTCCAAACCGTTGATTTGAGTCCCTGTTTCCTTCCCATCACTATTGGCTCCCTGTACATTTTGCTTTATTTTACTTTTCATAGCCTTCATTTTTCCCTCTATTTTGTGACCATACTCAAGCAATTCTGTGACCATCCTGATTACCAATGTTTTGAACTGTACATCTAATATGTTGGCTATCTCTTTGTCGGTGAATTATATATATTTTTGGAGCTTTGATCTGTTCTTTCATTTGGGCCATTTTTTTCTTTTTCTTTCTTTTTTTTTTTTGTTTGTCTCAGCATGCCTGTTGTGTAGTAAGGGGCCCTTCTGACTAAATCTAAATAATTGGCTCCCTTTCTATTGGTTTGTGGCCATTGCATTTGATCTGAGCACTAGAGATTTGAAATTTGCCTTAAGACAAGAAGTAATAACTTGACTTGGCAGTTGTGCCTATAACCTTCCAATGAGGATCAGAATTAGGCATTTAGTGGATTCTGAACAATGTTTTGACCTTGTTCACATTGCTGCTAGTAACTGCTTTAACTTTAATAAAAACCTAAGCTATTTACATATACAATTTTGTCCTCTCAGAGATATACTTTTATGCTAAGGAATCTGATGGTTTTTCAACAGATCAAAGCCCTATAAAATCAGTAGTCAAAGCTTTTGAAGCTGTGGTACTTTCAGGAAATCAGTGTAAATAAAATCAATCGGACTGTTTTAAAATGAAACTTTTGCATTTAGCATTTCTGAAAGATTCCTGATAGTGGAAACCTCACCATTAAGTAGGATTAGACAGCCAGGTGTCTTTTAAAGCCAGGTGTCTTTTAAAGGGAGGTCCTGCTTTATCCGAGTTCCAAAGAGCAGGTAGGGGTAGAAGTTGCAGGAGTGTGAACTCTCCTTTGGAGAGAAAGTGAGACCAGTTATAAACAAGTGGACATGCTAGAATCTTCTTAATTCCTGAAAAGATTCTTCGCCTGTGGGGAACATCTAGTTTAGCATCAGAATACTACATGGTGATGATAAGATAAGCAGCCTTAATTTGTTGATACAATATTAAGAAGGCACTTAAAAATAAGATATAATAGTAAAGAAAAGAAGCCTTCATGTTTTAATTTTTTTCTAATAATAAAATGTGTTCATTTTAGAAAACAGGAGAACATGAACAGGACAAATCATCCATATTCTTAAAGCCCAAGGAAGAGAATTACTATTAACATTTTGGTGTATAGCCTCTTAAGAAAATATGGTGAATTTTAATTCTTTGTTCTCATTGATTTGCTATATTTGTTACTTTTCAGAGTCACAATTTTGTTTTGAAATTTTCAACCAATGACTGAAGCATCCTGTGATTCCTCATGGATTTTTCTCTGTGAGACAATTAAACCTTGAGGGAGGATGAAAAATGAGGGAAGTTCTGGGTATAAGATTTATAACCTAGAAAAGCCCAGTTAATATTTAAGAAAGAAGTCCACTTCTAAAAACCTTCACTAATTTTCAAAAGAACTTTTAGTGTGTTATCAACTTTTTTGGATTTAGTGTGCTACCAACTTTTACGGATGACTTCTATAGGACATGCACTTTCTACAAGTAATCCAAGACAGTGAGGAATGAATCAGAAAATGCAGTTTCTCCCAGCTTTGAACCAAGTGTGTTAGCAAATGTAGCCTTGTGTGTGCTGGGTTTTTATTCCTGTTAATTGTTTAGTTTCACTATAGTCTTTTTGTGGAAGAATTATTTATCCACATATTAATAAGGAATGGTATGCCACAATTGAAAATAAGTGAGAAAAAAAGAGGATAAGAGAAAATAAGAGTTAGGAAAAGTAAGACATAATCAGAGGTCAAGGGAAATACACTTGTCTCAGAGACGTTAAGCAACCAAAGCACAAAGAAAGCATGATCCATCATCAGAGTTAGTGTTCATCAGAGGAGAAAAAATCTGCTCTGGCAGCACCGAGCTATTTCTGATACTGAGTCAAGAATCGAATTTCTCCCTTAGGAACCCCCAAAAGGTGCTGCAATACAGTATCACAACTCCCACGACCTCCCCGAAGAAAACAATGACATGTTGCTTGGCAGTTGTCAGTTGGCAGGCCTTTCGGGTGTCTCCTGTGTGCCAGGATGGGGCAGGGGCAATTCTGGCCCACAGTTTGGCTTGGGCACTGTTAGACGGGCCTGGGTGCTGCTGCGGATCTCCCTAACAAGGCGAGCACAAGGTGCTTCAGGATGGAAACTTACAAAGTGGAGCTTTGCTCACCCTCCTGTTCATCTCCATGCTTGTCTATGTGTGGGGCTATAGAACCTGTCGGGCTGGTTTATATTAGAAAGAGTCTTTCTTTTGTTGCCATCACATTCAAGGCTAATGTTCACCATTGCCTCTGCATATCCCTTGCAATTTGACAGGCTTTTAAAACGTCACATTATTCTAACCTTTTCCCCAACTTGTTTTTGGGTTTTTATTAGAGATGTTTCCCACACATGGTTTTGTTAAATATACTGAATTTTGGGACTTTCACATATATATAAATGTCAATCAAAAGTCACCTTGCTGAGAGAACTTTGCAATCTGTGGACTTTGAGATTTAAAATCCAAGAGCCATTTTAAGCGAGAAGTTCTGTAGTGTGCAGGTGTCATCCACTTGCCCCTTCTTAAATGGCGTGATGGTGGTGCCTGCCTGGTGCCACTGAATTCTGCATGGGTAGAGCTCCAGTGTGGTGCCAGGCAGCCTGGGTCTTGGTCATGGTCCTCCCTCCAACTTGCTCAAAGGCCCTGAGATGCATCCCCAGATGGCACTGGGAAAGAAGGTGAGCCAAGGAGGCTTCTCATTCATTTAGAAATTCTACTGTAGTATATAGCAGGGTGTACTGCTGAGTATTATTCCCCCCTCCCTCTTTTCCTTTGCCAATTTGATTGATGTGGGGTTGTTTTTGTTGTCGTTGTTTGTTTTCATTAAAAATGGCTCCCCCCTCATCCTATATAACTCTCTACCATCCTTCATAAATTTCTCATACTTAGAAACTATGTTTTATGCCAGGTGAATTAGAGCAGGACTGTTTCAGGGTGTAATATAATTCTTCCAGATTATCACGGGGATCAGACTTGAGCTGTCTTAATACCTCGACACCTATGAACCAATACTGCTGCTTTTGTCTGCATGCATGCGTGTGAGGGACTGAGCGCCATGCCTTTGACCCCCGGTTGGAGGAGATGCTGCTCCATAGGTAACAGGCACCATCCACAGGGCGTGGGTGATGGGGGAGGGTCAGAAGAAAAGCAACTTTTTGAGCAAATTGTTAGCCTGTAGCTAGCAATTCTTCAATTCTGTGCCTTCTAGGTAGTAATGATAGGTTTTATAGCCTAAAATGAAGCAAAACAGCCTAAATGTTAGAGTGATATGTTTTAAATGTCGAGAGCCTTGAAATAGCTTTTTGCAATAAAAATATTTAGATGAAACCCTAAAGTGAATTAGATTGTATTTATCAAGAAACCCAGAAGTTACATGTGAAAATGATCTAATAATGACTTGTGGCTTTAGAATAGGTTGTTTACCTCAGTGGGCATCAAAATGAAAACTAGGAGCTCAAAACAATAAGCTCCTTATTGGGAATCATGCTATTCACATTATTTTAGAAATACTCTTCTTCCCCCAAATTTGTTTTCTGACTATTTATTTTAGTTTAACTAGCATGCTGGATTCTGTTAGGTGTTTAATTTGCTCTTGCAACTTAGAACAATAGCTGTGAAAGAATAAAAACCCAAAGAACATGAATTCTGCATTTTTGGCAACTTTTTTATTTGGTAAAAGTTGCAACTGCTGAAAACTGTAGTTGGGGAAGAAGCTGAAGCACTGTTTGTACAGATGGATTGCTTTTGGTGACTGAATGTTTTTGTCGCTACCTCACAATTGGAATGGGGATTTGAGCACAGAATCAGCAGTGACTGACACCAAAGCCACATGACGAGGAAGTCAGTGCCACCTGTCCTGTGGCGTATTCTAGGAGTTCTCCTTAACTTGTCTAGTCTTCTCGAAGGCTATCTACTCATGCATTTTCTTCAACCTCACCACAACTTAGGACTTAAGTTTTTTCATCCTCGATTCAGATTCTGACTCTTGCAGACATACTTTATATAAGTATTATTGGGTGACCAGGAAAATGGCCTTAGTGAACAAATACCCAACACTAAAATGTCCTGCTTTGTATATATAATTTTTTCCCAACAATTAGACTAGGTTTTTTTTTCATGGTTTAATTTCATCCTTTTAATTGTGAGATAGATTATTTCTCTTGTACAGCTATGTGTAACAAATGAAACCTATGGAGATTTAGAGTTTTAAGCTGTAAAGATCATGATTAACCTTAACCTCAGATAGAATAATGTAGCATTAAAAGTCTCCTAAGCAGAAGTACTGCCATTTTCTTGAGATACTTTGAAGGGCAAGCATGAGCTTTATTGGATCTTTTCCACCCCAAGGACTTCGCAAACAATAGAAACTCTTTCTTACAAAAGAAAGAAGGGACAGTAAGTTAATTTCAGGTAAAGGTAATTTGGGAGGAGAGATGGCGACTGTTGCAAGTACAGTTGACCCCTGAACAACAGGGGACTTAGGGTGACTGACCCCTGCACAGTTGAAAATCTGCTGATAATGCCAGTTGACTTCTGAATCTGCAGATTCCCAGCTGCTGATCAAACCCCTGTGTGAGTTGATCTGTGCAATTCAGACCCGTGTTGTTCAAGCGTCAGCTGTAATGTGAGTGACTCATACTTTACAATGAACACATGCAAATGCAATTAAAAAATCAAAACTACCTTATACGTGTTAAGATGGCTATATAAAATAACATTTAAAAAAACAGAAAGTAAGTGTTGGCAAGGATGTGCAGAAATTGGAACCCTTTGCACTGTTGGTGGGATTGTAAAATGGTGCTGCTGCTGTGGAAAACAATCTGATGCTTCCTCCACGAATTCTATATACAGTTATCGTATGATCCAGCAAGTCCTCTTATGGGCATATGCCCAGAAGAATTTGTATACACGTTCACAATAGCCAAAAGGTGAAAGCAACCAAGGTGTCCATCGATGGATAAATAAGTGTGATATATACACAAATGGAATATTATTGAGCCTCAAAAAGGAAGGAAATTCTGACATGTGCTACAACATGGATGAACCTTGAGGACATTGTGCTGAGTGAAATAAGCCAGATTCAAAAGGAAATTGCTGTGTGGTTCCAGTTGTATGAGGTACTCAGGGCAAATTCATAGAGACAAATAGAATGGTGGCTGCTAGAGACTGGGAGAAGGGATTAGGGGATTATTGTTTCATGGGGACGGAATTTCAGTTTTGCAGGATGAAAAGAGCACTCTGGAGCTTGGCTGCACAACAATGTGAGTGTACTTAACACTACTGAACTGTACACATTTAAGGTTAAGAAATACTTTATGTGTTTTACCACAATTTAAAAAATAATAGAATTTATTGTATGTGCCTATACATCATGATTCCATTTAAACAGTAGCTTATGGAGTTAATGCTGAGGTTGTAATTCGGTCCTTCCACTCAATTTCCTATTCTCATTTCCTTTTAAAGTTTTTTGCTATTTCACCTTTCTCCTTATGAAATATGCATTACTTATTTGTTCATTGCTGTGGCTCTAGTGTCTAGAAGGGTGCCTGGCACATACTAGCCGATCAGCAATTATCTGTTAAATGATAGAATATTGTAAGTAAAATAAAGTCACTTAAATGACAAATACATTTCTTAAATATCTTTTATTTTTGAGAATTAACTTATAAAGTAAAGCATACAAACCTACAGTAGATAGTTCAATGAATTTTTATATATCTATATGCCTGTGACCAAGAGCCAAATAAAAACATGGATTATTTTCATCACCCTAGAAAATCCCTCGTAACTTTCCCCAGACAGTCCCCACCCTGCCAGGTGCCCTCATGGTTCTGGCTTCCATTTCCCACGGATGCATTTGCCTTTGAACGTCATACAAACGGAGTTTTACAGGATGTACTGTTTTGTCTGTCTCTCAGCCACCGAGGCTGTGAGATGTAGCCACGTCACTGGTCCACTGTATGAGAGACCCCCGTTTGTTTATCCGTTCCGTTGCTGATGGAAGTCTGGTGGTTTCTATTTTTTTTGTTTTGCTATTACAAATAAAATTCTTGTACATATACCTTGAGGACATAACTCTTATCTTGGACAAAAGTATGTAGGAGTAGAATTAACTCAATCTTAGATTAGATATATATATATATTTCTTAACTTTTACATCTGCCAAATGGTTTTTTAAAAAGTGGTTGAAATAATTTACATTTTCCCCAACAACTGTCTCACATTCTGGTGAACATGAGGAGTGTCCCCCTCTTTTTTGAAGTAGTGGTTTGAAGTCGCATTCCTCTAATGCAGCGATTTTCAACCTTTTTCATCTTGTGGCACACGTAAACTAATTACTAAAGTCCTGTGGCACACCAAAAGATATATTTTTTGTTGATCTGACAAAAATAGGTATAATTTTGATTCATTCACATGGGACAGCTGTTTTTTGTTGGCTGTCTTCATTTTTTAATTTGAGAATCTAAGGGAAAAATAGGTCAGTGCCTCGACTAAATAGTCAGGTGTTGAGTGTCTTAAACAATTCTTGCGGCACACCAGTTGAAAATCGCTGCTTGAGAAAATGAGGACAGACCCACAGATGGAGAGCAGGATGACAGCTAGTGGAGGGGGGTTAAGGGGTGGAGGGACTGAGCAGAAAGAAAGAAGGACTCATGGACATGGACAAGTGTGGTGATTGCGGGGCAGGGGGAGTATAAGGAGACTCAATGGTAATGGAAAAAATACAATAATGGTTAAATCAAAAAATTAAAAAAAAGAAAATTGCTGCTTGAATGAGTTGAGCATCTTCTCATGTGCTTATTGGTGATTTGGGTATCCTATGAAATACCTGTTTAATTTTTTCCTCATTTTGTTTTTATATTTTGTGATTGTTTTATATTAATTCTTCTGAGTGTGTCTTTGGTCAGATACATGTATTACAGATACCTTTTTCTAGTCTGTGACTTGCCTAGTCCTTTTCCTAATACTTTTAATGAATGGAAGTTCTTAATTTTCATGAGGTCAAATTGATCAAATTTAATTTAAAAGCTATTATTTTTTGAGTCCTGTTTAAGAAAACTTTGCCTATCTTGGGTGATTTTTAAAGCCATTAATGCAGTTAGCACCATAAAATAAACTCAAATTAGACATTCTCATCTGAAAGGGAAAAGTTTTAAGTTTAAACCACTGCAAAATTCAAACATGTTTCTTTTATTAAAGGGTAAGATAGGGACACAGGAGCTCCCTGTTGACAGCATTCTGACAGCAGTCAGGCACACACGGTTTTTTAAATTCAACTTTTTTTCTTGCTCAATGTTTAGAAAGACTGATCTATTGGACACAGTAAGGAAATAATGATTTGAGAGTGAGTAGATTATTGAACTTGGACTTAGAACCTCACTCTCCTTAACTAATTGTTGGGTATAAATCCCCCCATTGGCCCCTCAGCTTCCCTTTGTGAGCTTTCTAGCATTACCTTTTATTATGTGGGTTTCCTAATGTGTGGCCCAACCGAAGGAAGTCGCAGTTGTGGTCTCGCACGTCGTAGCACATCACGACACAGTATGCAACTGACGGCTGGTAAAATTGGAGGCTACTGCGCACTGGATTTCTGTTCTATTAAAGTTGTCCCCAAATTTCTGCTGTTGGAGTTCTTCCTTAAAATGTGGCCTTGCAGGGAAGCCCCTTGCTGCTGTGCCAATGCCCTTCCTACAGCCCATATTTCTCCTTCTTAGTGTGTGTATCACTCACCTTTCACGTACATAACTCCAAGAAAAATGGGGTGCAGTATTTTGTTTTAAATATTTCTTATTTATCTACTCCTCAGACTGCTACCCTGTACCTCAGCCCCAAACTAGAACATTACTTTATACAAATATTCAAATATTCAGAATATTTTCTGATTTCCTTTTTTAACCCCACAGTTTAGAAGTGTGTTGTTTAATTTTCAAATATATGGATATTTTAATTTCTAATTACAGTCAGAAAACATATTTTATATAACTTGAATCTTTTCAAATGTGTTGAGAATTCTTGTACAATGTGGCCTGTGCTTTGTCGTGTTGAATGGCCCATGTGCACCCTTCAGTTTCGGGGCGGGGTGCTCTATAACTGTCAGTTGTGTCAAGTTGCCTTATAGTTGTCGTATCTTCTGTGTCACTGTTGATTTCCTTCCTTGTTGTTGTATCAACTACTGGGAAAGAAACATTGAAGTCTCCAGTTATAATTGTAGTTCTGTCTATTACTACTGGCAAAACTGTTAGTCTTGCTTTTTATATCTGTTATTAGACATGTAAATATTTAGGATTAAGTACTCTTGGTGAATTGACCCCTTTATCGTTATGAAATGTGCCTTTTTATCCTGGTGATATTCTTGTTTTCAAATCTATTTTGTCTGAGGTTGTTACATTGCAGCTTTCTTTTGATGGTGTACATGGTATCCTTTTCCATTTCCCATTTAATCTCTATTTTCTATTTCAGATGGATTTCTCATGGACAGGTTATGGTTGGAAATTGCTTTTAAAATTAATATACTTATCAATATGGTTGTGTGTAAATCTATCATCTTGCTACTTGTTTTCTACGTGTTTAATCCCTTCTTTGTTCCTTACTTTTCTCTTTTATTGTCTTTTTATTTTTTTACTATTAATGCTATATTTTAGTTCTATTTTTATCTTTACTCTGGGCTTATTAACTACAGCTCTTTGTTTTATGTATTTAGTGGTTGTTCCAGTATTTTCCATATATATCCTTTCTTTTGTCACTTTCTACAATTAAATAACAATATAGTATTTTATGTCCAACATAAAAACCTTATTACAGTATACTTTCATTCTTTCCACTTCTGTCTTCTGCACTATTTTACTTCTAAGTGTAAGTCCCACACTGTACTATATTTGACCCTTGAACAACATGGGTTTGAACTGTGTGGGTCCACTTATACATAGATTTTTAAAAATAAATACTATAAATGTATTTTTCTTATGATTTTCTTAATATTTTCTTTTCTTTAGCTTACTTTATTGTAAGAATGCGGTATGCAACACATTAAACATACAAAATATGTATTAATTGACTGTTTATGTTACTGGTGAGGCTTCTGATCACAGTGCTATTAGTAAAGTTTTACAGGGGTTAGAAGTTATATGTGGATTTTTGACTATGCAGGAGGCTGGCACCTCTAACTCTTGCATTTTTCAAGGGTCAACTGTATTATATTTACTTATCTGTTAGACAATTAAAAATTTTTAAACCACAAGAGACTCTTGAATAGCCAAAGTAATCTTTTTTTTAAAAAAACGATTTTATTTATTTAATTTAGACAGAGGGGGAGGAAGAAAGAGAGGGAGAGAAACATCAATGTGTGGTTGCCTCTTGTGCGCCCCCTACTGGGGACCTGACCTGGCCTGCAATCTGGGCATGCGCCCTGACTGGGAATCGAACTGGCAACCCTTTGGTTCTCAGGCTGGTGCTCAATCCACTGAGCCACACCAGTCAGGGTGAATAGACGAAGTAATCTTGAGAAAGAACAACACAGCTGGAGGCATCACAGTACCTGATTTTAACTATATAATAAAGTTATAATAATCAAACCAGTAGAGTAATGGCATAAAAACAGACACATAGGTCAGGGGAACATAATAAAGAACCCAGAAATAAACCCACACATATATGGCCAACTAATTTGCAACAAAGTAGCCAAGAATATACAATGGGAAAGGATAGTCACTTCAATAAATGGTGTTGGGGAAACTGGACAGCTTCATGTGAAAGAACGAAATTGTACCACTATCTTACACCATACACAACAATCAACTCAAAATGCATTAATATCTTGATCATAAGACTTGAAACTATAAAACTCCTAGAAGAAAACAGGGAGGTAAGCTCCTAGACATTGATCTTGTCAATATTTTGGATTTGACACTAAAAGTAAAGGCAACAAAAGCAAAAATAAACAAACAGAACTACAGCAAACTAAAATGCTTCTGTACAGTAACAGAAACCATTAACAAAATGAAATAGTAACCTACTGAATGGAAGAAAATATTTGCAAATCGTAAATCTGTTAAGGGACTAATATTCAAAATATATAAACAATTTAAAAAACCCAATAGCAAAAAAACCCCAAACAGACTGATTTAAAAGTGGGCAAAGTATCTGAATAGACATTTTTAAAGTGTTTTATTTTTAATTATAGATTACAATCAATATTAGTTTCAGGTATACGGCATAGTGGTTAGACAGTCATGTACTTTACAAAGCAGTCCCCAATATTTTAAGTACCCGCCTGACACCATACATAGTTATTGCAAAATTATTGACTGTAGTCCCTATGCTGCACTTTACATCCCCGTGACCATTTTGTGACTGCCAATTTGTACTTAATCCCTTCACTTTTTCTGTCCAGCCCCCAAACTCCCTTCCCTCTGGCAACCATCAGTCTGATCTCTGTATCTATAAGTCTGATTCTATTTTGGTTTTTCACTTATTTTGCTCTTTAGACTCCACATATAGATGAAATCATATGGCATTTGTCTTTCTCTAACTTACTTCACTTAACATAATACCCTCTAGGTCTATCCAGGCTGTTGCAAATGGTAAGATTTCATTCTTTTCTATGGCTGAGTAATATTCTATTGTGTATATATACCACGACTATTTTATCACTTGTCTGAATACACATTTTTTGAAAAAGAGACAGAAAGAGGACCAAGAGGTGCTTGAAGTGGATCCATACAGTGTGCATTTGTTTGTGTCTAGCTTCTTTCATTTGACCTTATGTCTGTGAGACTCATCATATTATTGTTCATAGTTAAACTTGATTCATTCTAAATCAATAGATTTTTGTTTAAAACAGTGTGAATATATCATAATTTCATGGTTCATTTTACTGTTAGTGGAGAGCTGGATAGCTTCCGATTTGAGACTGTTTTAATAGTGTGGTTATGAATATTCTTCTACATGTCTTTTGTCACACACATATCTACATTTATCTTGGGCATGTATTTAATACTATAATTGGTATGTCTTGGGTATGCATGATACAGATACATGGTAGCATTTGGTAAATATGAACAATTTTTCAAAGTGATCGTGCCAGTTTGTACTCCCAGCAGCAGTGCGTGAATGTTCTCATTGTTCTGCGTCCTGACTAATCCTCAATATATTTTTGTCTTTTTCCATTTTAACCATTGTGTTGAGTATGTAACAGCGTCACGCTAGAGCTTTAGTTTGCATTCATGATGTCTAATAAGAATGAGAATCTTGTCATGTATTTATCGACTATTCTTGAAATCATACTTGAAGTTGTCAGGCCACTTGAATTTTATCTCACTTTGCATCAATAAACAGATCCATGTGTTTAAAAAAAAGAAAGAAAAGAGGCTCAACGTCACTAATCATCAGGGAAATGCAAATCAAAACCACCATGAGATATCACCTCATACTTGTTAGAATTGTTTTTATCAGAAAGACAAGAAATAACAAGTGTTGGCCAGGGAATGGATAAGGGAACCCTCATGCACTTTTGATGGGAATGTAAACATAGAACTACTATATTATCCAGCAATTCCAATTCTGGGTATTTATCCAAAGGAGGAAAATAAACTAAGCTCACAGATACCGAGAGCTTATTCCTGGTTGCCAGAGGAGATGGGTCGGAGGAGGGAAGAATGGGGGAAAGGGTTCAGAAGGTACAAACTTCCAGTTATAAGATAAAAAAATCCTGAAGATACAATGTACAGTATGGTGACTATGTACAGTTAATACGTAACTGTAATGATATAGTTAATGACAGTGTATTGTATATTTAAATGTTGCTAAGTGTGTAGACTTTAAAAGTTCTTATCACGAGGAAAAGAATTGTAACTTTGTGGTATTGGATGTTATCTAAATTTATTGTGGTAATCATTTTCCAATATACATACATATCAAATCACTATGTCCTACATCTAAAACTAATACAATGTTATTTGTCAATTACATCTCATTAAAAAAGTCCAGAATGTATAAAGGCAATATTTCATTTACCTACATACTTTTAATTTTAGGCATTCCTAGTTTTTGATGTGTGATCTAAGTTTCTATTTGATATTCTTTTCCTTCAGCCTAAAGAACTTCTTTTAATTTTTTTTTATAATTCACAAATTCCATCATTTTTTCCTGAAAAATCTTTATTTCATTGTTGTTTTGGGGAGGTATTATTGCTTGGTATAGAATTCTAAATTAAAAGTTTTTTTTAAAGCTCTTTTATTCTTCAATTTTCTTCAGACTTGCAAAATTTCTGATAAGAAGTCTGAGATACTTCTCTTTGTTCCTCAATTTGTAATATTTGTTCTCTGGCTACTGGTTAGATATTTTTCTTTATTGCTGGTTTTTCCATTTGAATGTGATGTGTCTTGATGTATTTTTCTTTTTTATTTTGCTTGGTGTTCATTGAGCTTCTGGACCTTTGAGTTTATAGTTTTCATGAAATCTGGAAATATTTCTATCCTTGCCCTTTTCACTCCCCCTTTTTTTGCTCCTGGGACTCAAATAGTTTATACATCAGACTGATGCCTTGTTTTTATTGTTTTCTCCATGCTTCGGTTTGGATAATTTTTATTCAGATGTCTTCAAATTCAAGATTTTTTTTCCTTTGCAGGGCCTAATACCACTCAGCATCCTTTTCATTTTAGGTGTTCTAGTTTTCATCTCTAGAAATTCTATTTGCTTCTTTTTATGTCTCCCATTTCTTTTTTAAGTATATTTTATTGATTATGCTATTACAGTTGTCCCATTTTTTTTCTCACCTTTATCCCCCTCTGCCCTACTCCCCCCTCCCACCAGCATCTCTCTCCTTAGTTCATGACCATGGGTCGTACATGTAAGTTCTTTGGCTTCTACATTTTCTATATTATTCTTAACCACCCCCTGTGTATTTTGTACTTACAGCTTATGCTTCTTATTTCCTGTATCTTTCCCCCCATTCTCCCCCTCTCCCTCCCTGCTGATAACCCTCCATGTGATCTCTATTTCTGCGAATCTTTTCATGTTCTAGTTGTTTACTTGGTTCATTTTTGTTTTTGTTTTTTAGGTTCGGTTGTTGATAGTTGTGATTGTTGTTATTTTACTGTTTGTATTTTTGATCTTCTTTTTCTTAGATAAGACCCTTTAACATTTCACATAATAAGGGCTTGGTGATGATGAACTCCTTTAGCTTTACCTTGTCTGGGAAGCACTTTATCTGCCCTTCCATTCTAAATGATAGTTTTGCTGGACAGAGTAATCTTGGATGTAGGTCCTTGCCTTTCATGACTTCAAATACTTCTTTCCAGTCCCTTCTTGCCTGTAAGGCTTCTTTTGAGAAACCAGCTGATAGCCTTATGGGAACTCCTTTGTAGGTAACTGTCTCCTTTTCTCTTGCTGCTTTTAAGATTCTCTCTTTATCTTTAATCTTTGTTTTGGCTTATTTACTTGTAGTTTAGTTTGATACTACTGAAGCTGATTTTTAAGCTATTATTTGTTGGGTCTAGAGTAGGCTTTTGTATAGGTCTATTTTAGTCCCACAGTGTAGGCATGGTTCCTAATGTAGTAGTAGTTAACGTGGTCTCTTTGGGTCATGGGAACTCTAACAATTTCTTGCCTTTGTGTGAATCTGGAAATTGTTGCTCTTACTCTTCCTTGGTAATCATTCTTTACCTAGCCTTGAGGAGTTTTGCCATTGTATGTAATGACTGGAATTTAGCCAAAGGTGTAGGGTGGGCTCTTTGAAAATTTTTAGAGTTTATGGTTTGCATAGCTCCTCCCTCCTCAGGTCTCTGGCTGTCAATTCTCAGCATTTTGGCCTCCTCACACTGAGATATCTGTCTCCTGAATCTGGTGAGACTGACAGGGTTTTTCCTGGAGGGGAGGCTGGTGGGTCGGTTCCCTCCTCTATGCAGTTTTGCCCAGAAATTGTTTTCCTGTAGAAAGATGATATGATCATAGGGCTCATCTTATTTATTTTTATTCTCTGCAGGGTTACTTTCCTACACTGTCTGTTGTTTGATATAAAAAATTGTTGACTATTTTGTCAAGATTTCTGGTTGTTATAGTGGAAGCATGCTAGCTTGGACCTCGTTATACCCCCTCATGGTCTGCAACAGAAATCCCAATTAGTGTATTTTAAACTGTTGATTTGCAAGGTGAGGTAATCTTGTTTCAATTTATGTGTCCTTGGTTATTGTTGTGTGATTTTTGCCTTCTAAACTAACTTAGACTTTCTAGCTTACCATGGTAAGGTTTGAGGAGCCTGTTGCTTAGATATCACCTAACTTGGGTTGTTATTACAGTAGTGGAAAGTCACCCCTCGCCAGAAACACAGGTAGTGCTGGGCTCCATTTTCAAAATTCTAATGTAGTTTAAAGGGAAGAGATATCCCATTCTGAAAGCAAATATATCTTCGTAAATATAAGGAAGTCGATGGGTTTTAGCTGGAGAACTTAGAGAGTGGAAGTTTACAAGCTGGCTCAAATGTTAGTCACACAAGAGACCGCTGTGACCCAGGGAGTGGAAAAGCAGGTGACTGCTGCACATGCCAGGTACCTGTCTGGCATCTGCCCACCGTCAAGGGCTGAAAGTACAGTAAGATGATGTTATACTTTGTTCTTTAGGTGCTATGAAGTATCATCTTGGTTTTTTGCTTATTAAAACAATTCAATTCTATTTAGGTGCTTCTGTTTCTTTATAAACTTATGACTGGTTTTTATGGCTGTGATATTTTTGTGTAAATCAAATATCAATACCGAGTGCTTGAATAAGGTACTGTTAAAGATTGAGACCTATTTAAGACGTATTCAGTGTGTAATAGCAATTCACCAGCTACAAGAGCATTTATAGGCACAGATGTCTTTAAGATACACTATTGTGTATTGTTTTAGACATTTTATATTTCCAGGAAGATCCCAAATATATAAAACAGCAAATATCTTCTTTAGCTTGACCAATAGATACTAAATTCATATTTAAAGTTGATGCTTAAAAAATGCAGTTTTGGTAAGTTAAACGATAACTTACCAAAACATCATAGGAAACTTTTGAATTAAAAATAACTTTGGGCAGCCTTGGCTGGTGTGTCTCAGTGGATTGAGTGCTGGCCTGTAGTCCAAAAGGTCGCCGGTTCAAATTCCAGTTGGGGCACCTGCCTGGGTTTGGGCTATGTCCCCAGTAGGGGGTGCATGAAAGGCAGCCTCACATTGATGTTTCTCTCCCTCTCTTTCTCCCTCCTTTCCCCTCTCTAAAAATAAACAAATAAAATCTTTTAAAAGATAACTTTGGGCAAAGCATTGGGACCCCTTGGAAAGTGCTATACAAACTTTTAATGACTCAAAATGGTAATGTGAACATAAGTGATTATTGTGTGCTTATGTAGGGCTCTGTGTAGCTGGGGTTTGAGGGCTGGGTGTTCTCTCTGACATATGACCTCAGGGGTTGCTGTGCTTGGTAAACCTGTGCATGCCCTTCCTTGCTGTGATCTGTCACTTCTGACTGTGACTAGTGTCACTGACTGTAGCAATTTTTTCCCTCTGTTTGTGTCTAATCTGAGATAGGGATGGATCTAGTTTGTTAATCGTATTAGAAACAAGGATAGGCTAAATTATGTGCTTAACTCTAAGGCAAGATTAAAGTTCTCTTATAAGAAAACTTTTGCTTTTAGGGAAAAACTTTCACATACTAACTTGGATTTCTTTGCAGATCTTTTGAATTTCTAAATTACAGCTGGATGGAGAGTTGCCGGAGGGTGAAGCTGTGGCCAGGTGAAGCGCCGGAACAGTTTTAGGGTGCCGTGATTTTGGGCACAGATCTATCTTCCCTGTTTAATTTTCCTTAAACTGGTATTGAAATCCCTTTTCTTGTTTAGATGCAAGCTATAGGTGTAGTGAAGGGTGACAGGGCTGTGGGGGATGTCAACAGGTCAGAAGCAGATGAGGGGTAAGGTCATCATTAATAATGAAGTTATAACTATTAAACCGGTGCTGTCAAATAGTAATATGTCAGCATATTTTTACTTTAATAGTATATTTTGTTTAACTCAGTATACCCCAAGTGTTATTTCAACATGTGATAAATATAAAATATATTAGCACAATTTGTACTTTTTAAATTCCTAATCTTCAAAATCTAGTATATGTTTTACACTCACAGCATTATCCGTCTGACTAGCCACATCGTAAGTACTCAGTACTCACGTGTGGCTATTGGCTACTGTATTGAACAGCATAGTGTTGATTTCTGGTTGTTCTCCAATCGGCATTGTTCTTCCTCTTAAAAATTTAAACATGCACACAAATTGCTGTATAAGTGCAGTGTTGATAGTTCACAAATATCCATTTTATTGCACCCTAGGTAGCTGTAATGGGCTTGGCTATTCATTGCTGTGCTTACCAGGCCTCCTGTCTGGATGTGTCGCCCTGTTTGGGTGATTGACAGCGTCCCTGCCGTGCAGCTTCTCTCAGTGATAAAAACTTGAGGGCTCTTTAAACACAGTAAATGCTTTACAACATTAGCTGTGACTAGAGAGTAGGAAAAGAAGAGTTCTTTGGGTTCACTAATGCAATATGCTAATAATTTGTGTGTGTGTGCAAGGAAAACATGGGATTTCACTTGGGCTAATAAATTAGAGGGGTGATATGGTTAGAAGGGAATGGTGGACAGGGGGATCGCCCTTGTGACCTGAAGCAACACTGAGGCTAAGTTAGAATCCTTCCTGGCTGGAGTGTGATGTGAGTGAATACAGAGACACTCTTGGGGGAAACAACTCTTGGCTCACAGAGGGTTGCGTAAGCTTTGAGGTGTTACAGTAGCTGCTGTTTAGATATTTAACAAGTGCTCTTTGATACTGTAACTTTTTCATTTGACAGTTACAGCCACATGAATTAATAGAATCTTTAATAAAAATCTTTAAAATTATAGTATCTTTGATAGCTGTATCTAATATATCTCAGGAAAGTATATTAGTGCTTGGCGTCAGGACGATTTAAGAGATTTGTTCTTACGTTTCATGAAGTTGGGTGCAGGGTTAGGACTTTGGATTAGACTCGACTTCATTGTCACATCTGGTATAGTAGCTGTGATGAGATCGTTGAACTAACAATGTCAACATCAGGTGTGTGAGGGTTCCACAGAGTTCAGGAGCTTTGTATTTGTTGTCTCAGTTTTTAGCCTAAGGCATCAGCTGCGTGTCAGACGTGCGCACTCATAACAATGGGGACGCGAGAGTGCTGAATTAGGCCAATGCAGCAGCCCTAGCGCAAGGCTCTGTTAACCATCAGCTAACTCGTTGACGATGAGTTGTTGTATATTTTGTACATTTTGGAGGATTGGCTTTAGTAATTTTTATCTTCCTATAAAACAGATTAAGTTGTTAAGAGCATTGGCTTTTGACTTTCAAACTTTAGCTTAGTATAATTTTTTCAAAACTCTGATTGAAAGTTATCCTTAGAAGGTAATAGTAAAATTCAAATCAAAAAGTTGTTTTCATTGTCACAGTTACTGAGGCCAACTAAGATGCTAACATGCATTGTTCTAACACAATTATTTTCAGATATTATAGTTTTAAAATTTCTTCTTATTGTAAGTTGTTTGACCTAGGTGGCTAGGTAATTTGAAACATGTGCAGCTTTGTTTTGATGTGGCTGCCTTTTCAAACCCTTTCCTACTTTGTCTGTCTTCTTATTCAGCGTTTTGTTTCATGTTGCTAGAACTTTCTACTGTTCTTTTTTCTTGGATTTTGGCCACATTCTGGACACAGGTTATTTGTTTTATTTTCCCCATGGTCTTCTGTCTATTCCGGCAATGCAGGTGTGTATCACAGTTACTTTTCAGAGCATCAGAAGAACTCCCCTGGCCTTCTTGTGTGATTCAAAAACCCTCTGACCAGGTCACTGTGTCTACATTAAAAAATTTTTTTGTTTTGCTCTGGCTGGTGTGGATCGATTGGTTGGAGCGTTGTCCCATAAACCAGAGGGTTGTGGGTTCCATTCTCAGCCAGCGGGAGGCAAACTTTTGATGTTTCTCTCCCCACCCCCTTCTCTAAAAGTCAATAAGCATGTCCTCAGGTAAGGATAAAAAAATTATTTTGTTTAGTCATGCCTATCTTGTTACATAGGTAGGTTCCTATGCCACATTTTACTATTATTATTAAATGTCTTTATAAAATAGTATTAGTTTCTAAATTCAAAGCATGATCAGGGGAACCAGACAGACCCAAGTCTGAACCTTGGATAGATCACTTGTAAACTAGGTGACTTAGGGCAAGTTATTTAACCTCACAGAGTCTCAATTTTCTAATCTGTGAAAGGGGGCGATACTCTTCACAGGTGGTTGTCAATTAAACGTGATTTTGTGTGGAAAGCACCTGGCAAGTGGTGGGTCTTAGGAAATGGAAGTTTAATTATTAGCACAGTCATTAACTAATGTCTTTGTCCTGCAATTTTACATTATTTTATTATAGAGCTTTGCAGTTTAGTTACTTTTTTCAAACCCAGGGTCTCATTTTTCCATTATAAAATTGTTATTAGGCAAAGTAGGTAATTTCTTTATTTCTCAGATAAAGAAGCCAAATCTCACAGATTAAGCTTTAATTTATGGGTAAAACATCAGGTGTTCGAGGAAATGAGAAAAATATAGCTCTACAAACAAGAAGACAAAATGTCTATTTATGTTTATAATGAGAAGAAGAGATAATATGTCTGTTTGATATATACCAGGTGATTAATAAACCTTAGCAACAAAGTTGACTAGATTATTTGCCAAGATTTAATTCACTGAATAATTCAAAGTCAAGTACTGAACATGTGCTAGGCACTAGAGGGAGAACAGAGAACAAGGAAAACTCAGCTCATGCAGCTTACATTCAGGTGCGGTAGACAGATAACACAGGAGCAAATGGTATTGACAAGAGTTATTACTGCTCTATAGAAAATAAAGCAAGTGAAGATGCCCTGGCTGATATGGCTCAGTGGATTGAGTTCTGACCTGTTGACCAAAGGGTTGCCGGTTCGATTCCCAGTCAGGTCACATGCCTGGGTTGCGGGCCAGTTCCCCAGTGTGGTGCGTGAGAGGCAATCACACATTGATGTTTCTCGTCCTCTCTTTCTCCCTTCCTTCCCCTATCTCTGAAAATAAATAAATAAAATCTTTTAAAAAAAGAAAATAAAGCAGGTAGAGAATGACCAAAGGGAAGAACTACTGTAGGTAGTCTAGTTAAAGAAGAGCTTTTTTGAAGCTGTGACATTTCAGCAGTGACCCAAACAACAAGGAACCAGAGCTGTGAAGTTGTAGCATAAGAGAGTTCCAGCTGAGGTTATCCTGAGCATGAGGAATAGTAACAGTAAGAGCTAAGGACATGAGGTAGGAATGAACTAGACATTTATAAGTGGTAGAAGAAAAAGCCAGTGTGTCTGGAATAGAGCTTTGTAGCCCATGGTGGGGAGTTTGCTCTCTACGTGAAGTATAATGGAAAGTTGAGCAGTTTCAAAGATGTGATTGATCTGATCTGGTTTTACATTTAAAAATATGAGTCTGGCTCCATGTGGAAAGTAGGCTCTTGAGGGGTAAAAGGAGGAGGAGGAGGAGTTAGCAAGTTCCTGCAATATCCATGTGAGGAATGATGATGGGATGACCTAGGGTAGTGACATGTGAGGGAGACAGGTGGTCAGATTCCGGATCTATTTGGGGTTCGGGGTGTAGAACTGATGGGGTTTCCTGACAGGTGGGATATGGGATTGAAATTCCAGTCAAATATTTGGAAAGTCATTGTGAGGGACAATGCTGAACTATTCCTAATTCAGGGCAATGAGTTTTTTACCCGACACCTTGTAAAGATGACAATGCATTTGTTCAATCTGAGAACATGTTAAGTGCCAGAGACTGTAGGGAAATGAATAGTCTCTGACTTCAAGGACCTCACAGAAGGCCTTTTTGAAAGAAACTCAGTTAGTCTCCATGATTAAGAGGAGGAGAGAATTAACACCAATAGAGGAGAAAGTGCTGGCAGAGAAAGTATCTATGGAGGAGGTAGTCTTTGCGAATGGAGGAAAATGGGATGCACAGTAGGTGCTGTTGGCTTTTATGAGTTTGTCTGTTCTCTGTGCAGTGAAGAATGAAGTTACTTTTTCTTCTTCGTCATTATCATCACTCATTTGAATTGTACCTTTAAATATATTATTTTTTATATTCATAAACATATTTTATTCTCTTTCTATATATAATGACAATGATAAAGCTTAAAGATGGCATGTCCTATGAAAAATGCAAAATGAGGAATTTATATAAATAATTTATACTTCATAAAACTAAAGTTAAAAATATTTTCCACATCATTGGATTTCTACATTGGAGTATTTAAAGTAAACCAGGCTTTCCCCACTAGATTTTGAATTACATTGTCTCAGCAGAGAATGATAAAATCTAATCAGGAATAAATGACCAGGTGTCTGTTTTTTATTCAGTAGATGAGTAGACACTATTTCAGTGCCTACTCTGAACTATAATACATAGGCATGAACACCCTAAGCCTGAACTACAATACATAGGCATGAACACCCTAAGATAGGTTGTCATAGGGTGAAGGCATTCCCAGCCATACCAGAATTATACGCGGTGGTCAGGGTGGCGTTTCCAGTCATCTGCTCAGCTTCCTGGCCTCTAGGTATGCTCTGTCCTACCTGGACGTGAGTCATCCCTTTGTCCAGCATCTCCATGCTGTGTACAGTCCTGTGTATGTCACTTAGTAGCAGCCTTGATTATCATGGTATTGCAGCGCTTGTGTTCACATAACCCTTATTTTACTTAATAATTGCCCAAAGCACAAGAAAAGTGGTGTTGACACTTTGGATATGTCAAAGAGAAACTGTAAAGTGCTTCCTTTAAGTGAAAATTTCTCAACACACACTTCATCATAGGTGTGTGTGTACAGGAAAAAACATAATATTATGAATAGGGTTTGGTACTATCTTCAGTTTCAGTCATTTGCTTGAGGGTCTTGGAACATATCCCTTGGGGCACTGCTGTACCGTGACCTTTTGTTTCTGGTGCACCATCCTTTGTTCCTTGGCTCTTTGCAAATGTTATATGTATCATACTTGCTTTACCATTGTGTATGTCTGCCAACCCACTATATAACAGTTGTTCAACATTGTCATTGTTCAAAGAAAACTAGAAACTGCTCTTTCTGTGTGTGTGGAAGTGCAAGCTGGACCTGGAGGAGGCTGTCCTGAGGTGAGACTGGACACAGATGCCGTCGGGAGTCCAGAGGATGCGGCCTGGGAGCCTGGCTTCAGTGGGGCTCTCTTTGTTTTTAATGTGTAGACTCTGAGAGTACACTTTCATCTAGTGAGAAAACAAACAAACACACAAACCAAATAAAGATAAAAGATTCAGTTAATCAACAAATATGTAATTGTTTATCTTAGGAAATTTTTTGCCTTGAAACCCCTCCCCCAAATTATTTATAATGTAGGTCATATAAATGACTCACATAGTAACGAACAAAAAATTTAACTTGTAGAAATATTGAGCTAGTTGTTTAATTACTCTTTGCCCCAGTTTTATGATCTCCAAGATGAGCACACGTGTCATATGATTGTTATAAGGATTATGGGTCAATACACGTACAGTGCTTAGTTGAGGCTCAGCAAAAAAGAGTCACACTTTATAATTATTTATGAGTTCTTAGTGACATGACAAAGAAAAGGAATTGCTGTGGTAGCAATGAACTGGTGGAGGGTGCTGGGGATTCAAATGGCTCCATCTGTAGTTCTTTGGCATTGCTTTTCCCCTTTAAAGATTTTTTTACATTTGAAACTTTCTCACTTCTCTGAGAAGAAATGTGATACACAAAATGTCACATCAACAAGAAAGTCAGGAAAAGCCATCACACTGGAAAAGTATATTTTGTGTCTGTGGAGTTGGGAATGGAGGCGAATGAGTTGGTCTCCATGTTGACTTGTTTAAATCTGCACATAATTTTGAAGGTTACATTAAGATTACTGATGTAAGTAAAGAGTGTTAGGGTCATGTGACTAGTGGGGATTAAAAAAATAGCAGGCTGATTTGCATGTGAAACTGGACTGATGGTTGAAGCAATGAGTGTGTCTTTCTCTTGTCTATGACATTTGATTTCCGTGCACTTGAATCCTCCACTTCCATAGGAAAGACTGAGCGCCAAACAGAACTGGACATTTCCAGTTTTTCCCCCAATTCTGTAGTTAGGTCAGATTTATTGTAGATTAAATTGAAGGAGTTACATTTTTCTCTGCCCATTTAAGACCTGTGAAATGTGTGGTCATGTTCACTTGATTCATTTGTTGGACACATTAAATGCCTTCTATGTCCTATGCACTGGGGATGACAAGGTGATTGAGATCAACAGACACCCACTTATATCTAATGTTGGAAAACAGGAAATGGACAAACAAATTTCATGGAGTGGTAAATGGGATGAAAGAAAAAGCATGGTATCAGGGAATAACTAACAAGGGGAATACTGTAGATGTGGTGGTCAAGGAGTGCTTCTGTGTGGAAGTGAAATTTAGCCCAAGGCCTCAGTGATAGTAAGGAGATAGCAAAGCAAAGACTAGGGGGACAAAATCCTAGTAAAAGGAAAGGCAAGTACCATGTCTCTGGAGAGGGGATCAAGTTGCTGTCTTTGAGGATGGCGAGACCACTATGGGTGGTCATATTCAAGAGCAAGGGAGATTGACTGCTAACTTGATTGACACGGGAGAGGTGAGCTGGCTGTGAGATCAGATGCAGTGAATCTATATGCCTTTGGCCGGGGTGTTGTGGGTCTTCAAATGAACCTAAAAATGAACCTAAAATACTTGGAACAGGCAAACGACATCTTCAGAGAAAAGTGCACCTCTCCTAGGATTAACTGTTCAAAGACTGCATTCATGCAGTTTGAGTCGGCAATGGGATTTTAAAGTTGGCATGCCCAATTTGAGGCCTCTGAGAGATGAAGAATATCCATGCTCGCAGCAGAGGGAGTTGCAACAGGAAGTCATTGGGATTGTATCTAGGTCTCAGCAGATCCAGTCCATATAGAAAAGTCCTTTGAATTGAGTGTTTGAACTGGTGCTTTCCTTTTTTTTTCTTGATTTTGGTTTTATATGTTAAATATATTTCCTTAAAAGGATGAATTTTAACATATCTAAAGTATAAGATGAGTTTCGAGGAACAGAAGCCCCATCTGTATTGCTGTACTTATTGGACACAAGGCTTCGAATTCCTCTGGCTCGGCTTTCACCCACCATGCTGGAGCCAACGAGGTTCTAAATAAAGTGCTACCGCACGTGTCGCTGCTCAGCCATATTCCTGGAACACTCTGCTCTTTCTCCTCACAACCAAGTCATACTCATTGTTTTTTTTTAAGCATATTTTATTGATTATGTATTACAATTGTCCAATTTTTATCCCCTTATCCCCCCTCCCCCCTGCACCCCCCAACCCTCCAGCATTTGTCCCCCACCCTTAGTTCATGTCCATGGGTTGTACATATAAGTTCTTTGACTATTCTGTTTCCTATACCATTTTTGACCTCTCCCCATCTATTTAATGCCCACCAATTATGCTTCTTCTTCCCTGTACCTTTTCCTCCCATTCTTCCCTTCCCCCTCCCTACTGAAAACCCTCCATGTGATGTCCATTTCTCTGATTCTGTTCCTGTTCTGGTTTCCTTAGTTTTTGTTTTCATTGTTTTCCTTTCTTTTATTTTTTTAGGTTCATTTGTTGATAGTATTGAGTTTGTTGTCATTTTACTGTTCATATTTTTGGTCTTCCTTTTCTTAGATAAGTCCCTTTAACATTTCGTATGATAAGGGCTTGGTGATGATGAACTCCTTTAACTTGACCTTATCTGGGAAGCACTTTATCTGCCCTTTCATTCTAAATGATAGCTTTGATGGATAGAGTATTCTTGGATGTAGGTCCTTGCCTTTCATGACTTGGAATGCCAGTCCCTTCTTGCCTGCAAGGTTTCTTTTGAGAAATCAGCTGATAGCCTTATGGGAAGTCCTTTGTAGGTAACTCTTTCCTTTCCTCTTGTTGCTTTTAAGATTCTCTCTTTGTCTTTAATCTTGGGTAACTTAATGATGATGTGCCTTGGTGTGTTCCTTTTTGGGTTCAACTTCTTTGGGACTCTCTGGGCTTCCTGGATTTCCTGGAAGTCTATTTCCTTTGCCAGATTGGGGAAGTTCTCCTTCATTATTTGTTCAAATAAGTTTTCAATTTCTTGCAGTTGTTCATCTCCTTCTGGCACCTCTATGATTCAGATATTGGAATATTTCCAGTTGTCCCAGAGGTTCAAAAGTCTCTCTTCACTTTTCTGAGTCCTTGTTTCTTCATTCTGTTCTGGTTGGATGTTTATTTCTTCCTTTTGTTCCGAATCCTTGACTTGAGCCCTGGTTTCCTTCCTGTCACTGTTGGTTCCCTGAATATTTTGCTGTATTTCATTTGGGGTATCTTTCATTTTTCAACCAAGCTCAGTCAGTTCTGTGAGCATTTTGATTACCAGGGCTTTAAATTCGCCATCAGATAGGTTGGCTGTCTCCTCATTGCTTAGCTCTCTCTCTGAGGTTTTGCTCTGTTCTTTCATTTGGGCCATATTTCTTTGTTTGGGGCACCTGTTAAGTTGTAGGGGGCGGGTCCTTAGGTAATCACCAGAGCAGGGCAACCCTCTTTACTGTGCTGTGGTGCTGCTTGTGGGGGAGGGGCCAGAGAGGGAACAATGCAGCTTCCCTGCTCATCTCTAGCCCACCTTTCAACAAACTCATGTGAGACTGGGAGTTTCTCCCACTGGGGCAACATAATCCACAGCCAGCTCTGAGTGTCACCCCTTAAGGGGAAACCCCTAAGTCAGCCCCTCCCGCACAGCCTGCTGCCTCCTATCAACCAGCCCTGCCTGCATGGTCTGCTGCCTTGCCTTGGTTTGTCTCCATACGCTGCCTTACCGGTCTGGTTGTTCTGTTTGACTGTTTCTCTAATTCCTTGGTTGTCAGAGTTCCATGCAGTTTGATTTTCTGGCACTTCTGGTTGTTTATTGATTTTAGATTGGTGGTTATCCTCCTTTTGGTTGTGAGAGGAAATGAAGGGTTTCTACCTATGCCTCTGTCTTGGCCGGCATCATACTCATTCTTATAAACCTACTTCAACTGCTTCCTTGATGAGACTGCCCTGATTTTTGGTACTGTGTGAGATTGGCAGTCATTTTTGTCCTCTGACTTCCCATATTTTTTAGCTCTCTGGTTTCTGCTGCCTCTCCTAAAATGTAGACTTATGCCTTTCACTGTGTACCTTTCCCTTGCCACTAACTAGCAAAATGCCTTGTATCTAGGAGGAGCTCAATAACTGTTGGGATGAATGCAGCTACCTACAATATTTTAGATCATAAATAGTTCATGGCCTTTTACTTCCCTTCCTGTTTTGTCTATGCCTAAAAAGAGAAACCAGTAAGATTTTTTCAGTAATAAGAAATCCTGATCCATCAATGTCATTTTCCTTTTGTGTTTATTCCTTCTGAATTCTTGGGTAGAATGGATTATAGACATTATATTTGGTGAGAGGTGGTTTGTGCAAAGTGGGTTCCAGAAAAGGCCCCCAACATATATCTACCAAGGCCAGAATGATCACATTTTACATTTGTACAGCATTTTTGTTGTGTGTACAGCCCCACTCTAAAAAGGTTTAGGGACCCACAGTGAGTCACCTTGTTATTGTTAACTGGTGGTTGTTGGCATCAATTCAATGTCAACAGGAACCCTCAGTTTGGGGTGCAGTGAAGAAGGAAAGTTTCTTCACTGCAAGAGGGTGGGCCCCTTGTTGTACAGGCTTCACCCACTAGGTGAGTGTTCTAGGAACCCATCTGTATCAGTGTACCAGCTGGTATTGTTGTGAGAGGCTGCGTTCAGCTTCAGTGAATTTTTTGAAGACTCAACACATTTGTCCAATTCATGATGGGTGATTTACGAGTGTACCTATCCACACCATGGTGAGTGTTAAGCAGTTTTTGACCAAAAATGGTATGACCCCCATGCCCCACCCTCCCTATTTACCAAATCACCCCCCAAGCGAGTTTTTCTTTCCCCATGATTGAAAAAAGTCCTCAAAGGGAAACATTTTGCTGATGTGGAAGAGGTGAAACAAAAAATGGCAGAAGCACTAAAAGGCATCAAAATTGACGAGTTCAAAAACTGTTTTGAGCAGTGGGGAAAAAAAGTCTTGATAGTTGTATTGCATCAAAAGGAGAGTACTTTGAAGGTGACTGAAGTTTAAACATGTAAGAATACACAATTTTTTAATAAATAAATTCCTTTTTGGGGGGTCCCTCATATTTCCTTGAGGTGGGAGTTAGGATATAATCAGGTTGTTAACTGTGAAAGAACTTAGTTTATATAGGGGGTCAGCAAACTATGGCCTATGGGCCAGATCCGGCCTGTGACTGAGAGTGATTTCTACATTTTAAGACATATTCGTTAAACAAAACAACAAACAATGAGAGAGAGAAACAGAGAGAGAGAGAGATCGGCTATATGTGGCCCAAGGCCTAAAATATTTACTAGCTGACTCTCTGTACAAAAAGTTTGCCAACCCTTGGTTTATAGAATTGACTTCTATTTTGTGGAAGAAGAAAGCAAGCTCAAATGGTATCTGACTTGCCTAAGCTCACAGAAGGAGCCTGTTCTACTGGAAGGAGAATCAGATTCAAGTTGCTATACCTCTGGCTTTCATTTGTTCTAATATACTTTTGTGACTGTTAATAGTTTTCCTTTAGGTTCTGTCATTTCAGAGTTCACATAGTGATGTCTGCAATGCAGTTCTAATACTGACTACCCAGAGTTAGGCCAGACTTCACAGGTTCAGGCACAGCTCTCTGCAAGAGTGCCTTCACTCCAGACACCAGCTGCAAGCTCCACCCTTCTGACCAACTGGTTACAAAAATACCAGGGTTTCCACTATCCCCTCAATATTTTTATTCTTTTTCAGTATTTTTATTCATCTCAATAATAAGCTAGAGTAATTCAGAGAACTCAGGAAAGTACTATACTTATGATTACAGTTTTATCACAAAGGATACAGGTCCTTTATCATAGAAGATACAAATCAGAACCAGCTAAATGCTGAGACACCTAGAGCCAGGTCTTGGAGAGTCTCCTGTGGAAACTTCCATGTCCTCAGGATATGTTACCTAAGCTTTGGTGTCCATAGTTTTTATTGAGGTTTCATTACACAGGCATTATTAATTGGATCATTCGCCACATGATTGAAATCAGTCTCTAGCTCTCCCCTCCTCGGAGTCAGGAGATCAGTCTGATAAACTGGCTCAAACCCCAACCCTCTAATCACATGGTTAGTTTTTCTGGCATGGTTAGCCCCCTTCTAAAAAGTTCTGGGGGCCCACATGGGGTCACCTCATTATCATTGCCAATTCAATACCAACAGGAACCCCCAGTTTGGGGTGCAGTGAAGAAGGAAACTTTCTTCAGTGCAAAACAGGCCAGTTGTGATACAGCACAGCTGTGAGGCAGCCCTGGGGCCAGACCCATCTCCGGCTAGACAGCCCTGCTGTACCCCTCGATGGTCTGCACTGCATTGTGCTGGTCTGCTCTGCTCTGCTCCGGTGAGACATCTTGAGTGTTTCAGCTCGGCCTGGGAAAGTTGGTTTTTAGTTGTGGGTAGAAAGGGAAAGTGTACTCCCAGAGCCAGAGGGGAGCTGGCCTATATGGGCCGAAGTCCCTGCTCCTGGCTCCTGATTGGTCTGTCCTCATGCTCGTGAGAACTCCAAATACTCACAGTTTGATTGGTCCAAAAGGCACTATCCCTTTTTTTTTTTTTAAACAATGCAATTTATTTTTCTATAAGAAGAAAACTTCAAAAATTTACTGAAATACATAAACGAATACCAAAAAAAATGGACATAATTCAGTGACCCTGTAAAGGGTACTTCATTTTAAACAGCTTTTTGTAATTTTTACACAATGAAATCAACCCATTTAAAATTGTGCATTTTTTAGTATGTTTTATTGATTATGCTATTATAGTTGTCCCAGTTTTTTTCTCCTCTTTATCTGCCTCCACCCTGTATCACCCCACCCTCCAGCATTCCCCCCTGCCCTTAGTTCATGTCCATGGGTTGTACATATAAGTTCTTTGGCTTCTGTATTTCCTATACTATTCTTAACCTCCCCCTGTCTATTTTATGCCTACCAATTATGCTTCTTATTCTCTGTACCTTTTCCCCCGAATTCTCCCTCTCCCCTTCCCCACTGATAATCCTCCATGTGATCTCCATTTCTGTGATTCTGTTCCTGTTCTAGTTGTTTGCTTTGCTTTTGTTTTTGTTTTTAAGTTCAGTTTTTGATCATTACCAGTTTGTTGTCATTTTATTGTTCATAGTTTTTGATCTTCTATTTCTTAGATAAGTCTCTTTAACATTTCATACAATAAGAGCTTGGTGATGAAGAAGTCCTTTAAGTTGACCTTATCTGGGAAGAACTTTATCTGCCCTTCCATTCTAAATGATAGCTTTGCTGGATAGAGTAATCTTGGATGTAGGTCCTTGCCTTTCATGACTTGGAATACTTCTTGCCAGTCCCTTCTTGCCTGCAAGTTTTCTTTTGAGAATTCAGCTGATACTCTTATGGGAACTCCCTTAGAGGTAACTCTCTCCTTTCCTTTTGCAGCTTTTAAGATTCTCTCTTTATTTTTAATCTTGGGTAACTTAATTATGATGTCAAAAAGGCACTATCCTGATTGGTCAGAATGGAGCTGCTCTGGTTAGTCAGCACTGAACAGCTCTGATGGGATGGGGTAAGCCTCAGTCCTCTTGGTTGAAATAGGATTCCAGGAACTCTATAAGGGCTGGCTCAGATGGCAGGAACACAGTTCAAGTGCAGAGGCAGGTAGTTCAGTGCGGGCTTCTCCCTGAAGTGCAGTTTGTATGAGAGACCCCTGTGTAGAAATGGCTGCTAGGTTCTGTGTGTGTGTGTGTGTTTTAAATTTGATCTCAGTTAGGCACCAGAAGCCCTTTAAAAATTTTTTTTAATTCTTTTTTTGGTAAAGATTTTATTTATTTATTTTTAGAGAGAGGGGAAGGGAGGGAGAAAGAGAGGGAAAGAAACATCAATGTGTGGTTGCCTCTCGTGCACCTCCTGCTGGGGACCTGGCCCACAACCCAGGCATTTGCCCTGCTTAGGAACTGAACCGGCAACCTTTTGGTTCACAGGCCTACACTCAATCCACTGATCCACAGCAGCTGGGGCAGGAGCCCTTCTTATTAGATTTCTTCTTTCTCAGTGTTCACAGCATAAACTCAGGGGCCCAGTATGGATGACAGAAACACTCCTATCACTTGGGAAAATCCCAAAGGGGTCAGAGGCTTCTCCAGGAAGCTGAGACAAAAACCAGCCCAATTCTTTATTGTACAACAATATCCAAGGTCTGACTCTTCCCACAGAGCTAGTTAAAGAAGTGCTGCAAAAGGTTTATAAGGGCTGGCTCAGAAAGCAAAACCACTTCAATAGGCTTCTGACATAGGAAGAATAGAGTATTTCTTACCCAAGAATTTCTGTGAGATAGTGAAAATTTCCTTGTGAGGGAAATGGACTAGATGGGTCTCAAGCATCTTTGGCATTTTGAACACTTTTATTTGAATTAGGGGAAAATACTAAAGTTTAGAGTGAAGGGTTTTGCTTCAGTGTTGCTGAAGGCAATGAAATGCTTAGCAAAAATTTGCCTTAATATTACTCTCTTTTTGTGTTTATTTTTTCATTTTTAAATTTTAAGTATGTTATTGATTATGCTATTATAGTTGTCCCATTTATTTCTCCCCTTTATCCCCCTCAGCCCTGCATCCCACCTCCCTCCAGAATTTCACCCCCTTTGTTCATGTCCATGGGTCATACACATAAGTTCTTTGACTTCTCCGTTTCCTATACTATTCTTAAACTCCCCCTGTCTATTTTGTACCTACCAATTATGCTTCTTATTCCCTCTACCTTTTCCCCCATCCTGCCCCCTCTCCCTCCCCACTGATAACCCTCCAAGTGATCTCCATTTCTGTGATCCTGTTCCTATTCTAGTTGTTTGCTTAGTTTGTTTTTGTTTTGGGTTTTTAAGGTTTAGTTGTTGATAGTTGTGAGTTTGTTGTCATTTTATGGTTTATAGTTTTGATCTTTTTCTTAAATAAGTCCCTTTAATATATCATATAATAAGGGCTTGGTGATGATGAACTCCTTTAATTTGATCTTATCTGGGAAGACTTTATCTGCTCTTTCATTCTAAGTGATAGTTTAGCTGGATACAATAATCTTGGATGTAGATTCTTCCCATTCATGACTTGGAATACTTCTTTCCAGCCCCTTCTTGCCTGTAAGGTTTCTTTTGAGAAATTAGCTGACAGTCTTATGGGAACTCCATTGTAGGTAACTGTCTCCTGTTCTCTTGCTGCTTTTAAGATTCTTTCCTTATCTTTAATCTTGGGTAATTTATTTATGACGTGTCTTGATGTGTTCCTCTTTGGGTCCAACTTCTTTGGGACTCTCTGAGCTCCCTGGACTTGCATGTGTATTTCCTCCACCAGATTGGGGAAGTTTTCCTTCATTATTTGTTCAAATAAGTTTTCAATTTATTGCTCTTCCTCTTCTCCTTCTGGCACCCATATAGGTCGGGTATTGGAATATTTGAAGTTATCCCAGAGGTTCCTAAACCTCTCATTATTATTATTATTATTATTTTTTGAGTTCTTGTTTCTTCATTCTGTTCTGGTTGAATGTTTATTTCTTCCTTCTGTTCCAAATTGTTGATTTGAGTCCCAGTTTTCTTCTCTTCACTGTTGGTTCCCTGTATATATTTCTTTATTTAACCTTGTTTAGCTTTCACTTTTTCCTTTATTTTCTGGCTGTTCTCAATCATTTCTGTGAGCATCCTGATAACCAGTGTTTTGAACGCTGCATCTGACAGGTTAGTTATCTCCTCATGGCTTTCTTCTTTTTCTGGAGTTTTGATCTATTCTTTCATTTGGGCTATATCTCTTTGTCTCTGCGCAGCTGTTACATTGTAAGGGGGAGCAGGGAGCCTTAGGTATTTACCAGGGCGGGGCAGCCCACTTTGCTGCTTGTGGTGCTGTGTGTCGGGGTGGGGTCTGAGAGGGAACAATACTGCTTGCTTGGCTCTAGCCCTGCTTCCACTCACTTCCCCTGCTACCCACAAGCAAATTGGGCCCTTCTGGTGCTGATTCATGGATGGGTGGGTGGGCTTGTATATTTTCAAGACCCAGTGGGCCCTTCCAATGGACTCTTCTGTGAGACCGACATTTTCTCCAGCTGCCGCAACACCCGCAGGTTTTTACAGGCAGAGGTATTGAGGCTTGAGTTTCCTGTCTGAAACCCTGGGTTGCGCTGTTCGTCTCGCTCCCCATTTGTTCCTCGTGGCTTATCTGCAGGCAAATGTGGGACCGCCTGGTCTGCCAGCTTTCACCTGGCCCACCTATTTGGCCAGCTGCTGCCTTGCCATGCGTCCTCTTGCCTCAGCTGCCCATCTTCCCCCCTCCTACCAGTCTGGATGTTTCTTCTTTAACTACTTGGTTGCCAGACTTCCATAAAGTTTGATTTTCTGGCAGTTCTGTTTGTTTTTTGTTTTTAAATTGGTGGTTGTATTTCTTTTGGTTGTGTGAAGAAGCAAAGCATATCTAGCTATGCGTCCATCTTGGCCAGAAATTGGTCTTCACCTGTGTTTGATTCTTATTTAAAGTTCTTAGCTCCCTGGATCTATTTAGTTTATATTAATATTTACATAGACATCACATAAATATTTGTAAAATAACAAAAATAATAAATTAAATGTTACTATAATAATATTTATTAGATAAGAATAAATGTTAATAACCTCTTAGGATTTTTCATTTTCCTTCCATAATGATCTCTGTGGAATTTGTATATGTAGTGAATAGGAATGAGGTGTTGTATTCATTTCTATCTGCTCACCTGCCAGTGGGAGGTGTATCGTTTTCCCTGCTTCTTAGTCAGAGACTTCCACACCCTTATTGCCACGGAAATGTTGTGTGTGAGTGAAATAGGAGGAATTTGGGTCTTTAATAGAATGGAAACACTACTACAATGACACAAACAAAGTGAGTGGGGAAGAGATTGACAGGAAAGTTAGAGCCACAGAGTGGCAGAGGCCAGTGGACAGTGGAGGCTATTAAAATGTGTGCCTGTCCTGCCAACTCCCTTTTGTGCTTCTGTGGGTCAATGGCATGTATATTATACTATTCTACTTTCCTTTGCTCCTTCCCTATTCTTTACCTGTCCTCCTATTCATGGTCTCCTGGTGAGCATTTTCTTCATCTGTGTCTGTTTCTTAAAATTTTCTTCTTTTTCCAAACCTGGCAGAAACTCTGAAGGGAGGAGAAGTTGCTTATTTATTTTGCCAGTAATCTTTCACCTACTTATGGCTTCATCTAAACCAACTAGCCCAAATGTTGCCATGAGGACATTCCTCTGTCAGATCTGGCCTCCCTGGGTCTGTTGTGTGGCATCTAATGGCACCTCTGCCAGAGGCATCTAAACCTTTGGGTACCCCAGAATGATATATGGCAGGTGTTTGTCTCTCCTCATAGGTGTTTGCTCCTCTGTGTTACAAAGAAAAATAGGTTCTCTGTGTGTTGCTTTACAGTATTGGTTAGGATGTCTGGTTATGAATAATTTATAGAATGATTTAGGGTTGCCTCATGAAACCCAAAGACCCAAATACATCTGGAGTCTTGGAGGGGACTGTACCCAGAATCCAAAAGCTGTTGGGGCAATTTCAGTTGCTCTCCGTGCATATGCTTCATCTTCATCTCAAAAGAAATCATTTCTCTGCTTCCATGCCCACTCAGTGGGTGGCACATGACCATCTGGAGACATGAAGTATGTGTGTTAATAGGGCAGGCACATGCAGACAACATCTCCTCCTCTAGGTCCCATATCACGGTTCCAGAAGAGAGACTCTTAGGTGGACCAAATAATCATCCCTGGTGCAAAGAGTTGTATAATACAGACCAAGTCTTTGGTTCAGCATCTGGGTAAGCAACTTCAGTAGGCATCCACTATGTCAGCCCTTTATTTATTTATTCAGAATGTACTTACGGACTACCTACTATGTGCTAGGCATTATTCAGGAAGACGGGTCAAGCCACGAGCAAGACCAAGTTCCGGCTCTCGTGGCCTTGGCTATCAGCTTGTTTTTTCTGCATTTCCACTTTGCAACAAATTTAGTGCTATCTGTTTGCCAACTCTTATTTCTCTTTGTTCTTTCTTTTCACTTTAGTTTCTTTCTCAATAGATATTTATTGAACTCCCACTATTTGCTGACACTGTGCTTATTTATGTGGGGGAGTTGTAAGCATATACTCTCATTTTGTGCGGTGGTATTTTCAAAATGCATTAACTCAGTGATTTGGCTTATGAGTCTGAATTTGAAGACTTAGTCATAATGTGTTTTGCTCTATATGGAATAGTGTCTTCATTAGGCAATACATTTGTAACAGATTTGTGTTATTTTGAAAATATTAATGTCTGTCTCCAAAGCAGAGTTGGGTCAGGGTGAGGCTGAGGTAGAAGAAAGTTATCTGCATCTTAGTGGGGCAACTATAGCTATTGCTGCCTAGAATAAAATTCCAGGTCTGGCTATGCTGATACAGAAAGGTGAGATGGCCTACAGCATTTATTTCCCTTAATTCTGTCATCACTAATTGTTTGTGTCAATATTTTTTCAGCTCAACATTTATTATCCAATATTTAAATTCTAATTTGGAAAAACTGTGATTTCCATTCTTATTTCTTTCAGTGATGCATTTTCTTTTTTTGTGCTGTACTACTCCTCTTCAACTCCCAGTATATTCAATGTTTCTTCTTTTCTCTGGCCCACACATTCAATCTGAACAAAAATCTTGCAGCATTTTCTTTTGAGATGTTTCTCATGTTCATGGTGTTTTCCCCTGTTTTCCATTTAATTCATGTTTTTATAATCTTGGTTCTAGATTGTAGAATTAATTTTTTTAACCTGATCTCCTTATCTATAAAGTCTCCTCTCTTTCTGCTCCTACATGCACATCACCATCAGGTGCATTTCTCTTCTGCATAGAAACCTTCTGTGGCTTTATATGACCTTCAGGAAGAAGTTCAAGCTTTTCCCCTGGGTATTTAAATCATCCACTGGCTGTGGGCTCTTTTTTCCTAAGCTTCCTTTCAATTCCTTTCCAGTTTGGACCCTTAGTGCTGTTTTTTGTTTATTTTTTTAATTGGCCCCTGATACATTTTTGTCTATTGAGCCTTTGCTTATGCTCTTCTGGACCTTCCCTAGAATGTCCTCCCGTCTCCTAATATAAACTATCCCCCTACTTTAAGGCTCTTAGAGTTGTCCTTAGACTCCGTTCTGACCCTACTCCATATACAAAAAGTCTGCTGACCTCAGACCCTCCTCAGCATCTTCAAACCCACTCTGAGTAGCTTGGTCATAAACTGAGGCCACTAGCAACCGTGGTTATACTGGTTAACGATTTGGAGAGCTGGAGCCAGATCTTTTGTGTTTGTGTTCCCAGCAGTGTTGAAAAAGTGACTCTCAGCTGTGGCTGTCCATTAGTATCACTTAAGGAGCTTTAAAAACAAAACAAAACAGAATCTGGTGGGATTGAGACCAGGGACCAGTGACTTGTGAGAGCTGTCTCGGTGGTGAAAATATAGAGCCAGAGCTGAGAGTCAGGATGTGAACACAATCTTGCAGTAAACTCTTTTGACCCACACTAGGAGAACATGGAGTTTGAGCCCTCTCTGCATACGAGTAGATCAATATATTACTGCATCTCTGCCAGGAGGATTCAAAGCGACACTTTATAAGTCTTGAGTAAAAATTACGTACTCAACAAGGAAATATGAGTACTCATTATGTGTCAGGCACTAGTCCGGGGCCTGAGGTCACTGCAGTGAACAAAACATGTCTCTGCTGTCCTGGAGCCTCTGCTCTTGGCCATGCAAGGGCAGACCACAAATTAACATCAGGTAATGATGATAAATGCTGTGGAGGAAACTGAAGCAGGATAAGTGGGCAGAGAGAAAAGCAGCACTTTCATATACGCTAGTTTTAAAGATATTTCCTGTCTGCCTTAAATCAGCCAATGCTTTAAAACCCACCCTCCTCTGATACAAGTCTGGGAGCCAGAGCTGATGGGCTAGCCAGTGTTGAAGCAGGAACTCTTGTTCTCTGCTATCCCTTATCTATAAGCAGAGGGCTGAGCAGTGGAGCCAGAGGGATCCCAGAGAGTGGGAGGCTGGAGGGGAGGAGTGGGATATGAGGGTGGGGTGCAAGGAACGGCCAGGATGCAGTGGATGCACACCTGGCCTGGGAACAAGGATCTGGCCGTGAGCACCATCAGACGGTATTTCAGCTCTCAGCAACCAGTTTTACTTTGTAGTGATCCCCCTCTTATGCTAAGGATCACAATACAATTCTCATCACCTTAAAAAGATGACACACTTAAATAGCCCAAACTTTGTGTTTCAAAATGTTTCTGAACATTCTGTGTAGCTGTGAAGTGGATGTTTCTTGAAATGATATACCTGTTTCTTTAATAATTTGCAACATGCATTTCTTGATAGGTGGAAAGCATGGCAGATATTAAAGCAAATGTATATTGAATGTACATTTACTTCAGGCACCCTTCCCCGAAGGTCAGTTCTTGAGGTGGGTGTCCCCTTCTACTGAGGGATACTGCCTTGTAGTTGGACATGAGGTTAAGATCTGTGTGCGCCTGTATGTAGCAGTTTTAGTAATGTGTATAGCGTTATTCTCCATCCCACAACTCTGTAAGTGAAGGGTACAGGGAGGTTGAGCTCAGGGAGAGAGGCTTGACTCTAGGACTAAAATTAAATCTTAAGGAGATAGACTTGCATTGTCTTAACCACAGAAACAGTAGCATGAGCAATGAAATGAAAGATCACGCATCTGTCGGTAAATTGGGATTGGTAAAGCTAATTGACTCAGGTTGGCAGGAACCTCTAGGGAGAAAAGCAGTTGGTCGGTTCAAGATAACCGTGGAGCAAGCCCTTCACACCGAGGTTGGGGAATTTCATTTTTAAAGCAATAATGTCTCCTTTCGCCATCCCTTTCTGCGCCGACTGAATGCAAGGCACATCCCCTTTGCTGTCATCATTTTGTTCCTCAACACAGTCCAAGAAGCCGAGAAAACCTAGAGTCAGAGCTCAATCCCTAGACATAGAGGGGCAGCTCCGCGGTGCCAGAGGCTCTGTCCTCCGCCCTCCTCTCCCTGCCCCCAGCAGCCTACTCCGAGCCAGTCCTCTGCTCCATCCGCTTGCACCGCAGCCAGCCCGAGGGGAGAGAGCGAGCGGGCGGGCCGGGCGGTGCGGAGCCACGGGCAGTCACCCAAGGAGAAGCTCTCTCCGGGCCCTGGAACAAGGGGCAGGGGGGGTAGGGCGCAGGGAGGGGGCGGGGTGGAGCCGCGAGCAGCTGCGCAGCGGGTCTCCAGGGGGAGCCAAGGTACAAAGGCGGGCCCTGCATCGCCCAGAGCATCCTTCCCCCTGGACCCCGCCCGCCCACAGCACGCTCGCCTGCTGCTGCTCTTGCCTGGCGTGACTTCTTTGTGCTGTGTCTTCTGCCCGCGCCTCCTCTCTGCAGGACCTGTTTGTCCTTCTTCGGGCTATAAGAAGGCAGATGATGAGATGTCCCGGGCCACGTCTGTTGGAGACCAGCTGGAGGCACCAGCCCGCACCATTTACCTCAACCAACCGCATCTCAATAAATTCCGTGACAACCAGATCAGGTAGGAGAAGGCGGCTGATAGACGCAAGAAGCGGTGAATTCACAGCTGGAATGGGGCTCATCTTCCTGTTGTTAGCTTTTCCACGCACCTACCCAGCCATCACCCCAGTCTGCTTATTCCAGCCCCTTCCACTCCCCGTCCCCTCCCCCTCAAGCCTGGCAGTCTACACCCGCGCTTCTAATGGAGTCATATGTGTTTAGCTCCTACCTTTCTCTCCGTTGCATCTATTGCTTGCTGAGGCTGTGTGAGCCCCGAGGAAGTTTTTCTTCAAAATGAGGTCTTACATTTTCATCTCTGAGCTCCCTTCCAAGAATTCTCCCTCATTCTGTTTTAATCTACTTGAGAGCTTTACCTAGCAATTTGCAGACCTTAATGTGGGAAACTGCTTTATAAGGACTGCTTTACAAGTCATAAGGACTCATATTCAGCTCCAAAAGGTCCAAGACTTTGTTAAGAGGTTTTCATTTGCTGGGAAACTTTGCCCAGAGTTAGCAGAAAGATGGATGGAAGCTAACCTGTGTCCACTCTTTGCTGCCCACTGTGTCAGATGCTTTAGCTATACTAGCTTTATAAATCCTCATGACCTCCTGAAGAAGGCATTATTACAATGAGATCAGGAATCTGAGATAGCAAGATGTTAAATAATGTACCTATGGTCATATAGCTACTGAATGGCAGAGCTGGAAATAGAACCCAGCCTGTCTGACGACTAAGGCTCAAATTCTCTCTGCTGTGCAAAGCTAGATGATTAGGCACAGGTGTTAATACATTTTCAAATTTCATTAAAATTTCAGGCTTAGATAACTTTATCTCTGGGAATGACTTCAGAGGATGTAGTTCTGTGAGTGGCTCAGAACACCAAGTTCAGGTGTAGAGAATTGATAACCTGATTCCAATTCAGGGTTCTTTCTAGAAAGCTCCGGCTAAAACTTTGCTGCTGTTTCATGTTTAAGTATTGCACTATAGTAATAGCACTTGCACAGGCTGCTTAGCCTTAACACCCTTATTTAGAAACATCTGGCTCTTGGACATTATTGTAGCTTGATAGGATTTGTAGTAGAATAATGGTGCAATTATGTGAAGGAGATACCTTCATTTATTAAAAGAGTGTTAGATTATCCTGGCTTTATTTTGGGTTTTAAGAATGATCATGGGGGCATATTTTATACTTAAAAGTGTAGCTTAGAATAGCTGAGGCCAAATTCAAATAATGAGTGGGCTTGGTTTAAGATACAGAACATCAAGCACAATTAGTTACCACTTCACATACTAAGATGGCTTTAACCAAAAAGACAATAACAAGTGTTGAAGAGGGTGTGGAGAAATTGGAATCCTCGTGTATTGCTGATGGGAATGAAAAATGGTGTAGCTACTTTGGATAACAGATTGGCAGTTCCTCGAAAGGTTGAATGTAAAGTTACCATATGATCTAGTAATTCTACTCCTGGCTATAAATAACCAAGGGAAATGAAAACATGTCCACATAAAAACTGTACACAAATATTTATAGCAGCAATATTCCTAAAAGCCAAAAAGTGGAAGCAGTCCAAATGCCTATCAGCTGATGAATGAATGAATAAAAGGAAGTATAGGCCTACAATGGAATATTATTTGGCCATAAAAGGAATGAGGTACTGATAGATGCTACAACATGGATGAACCTTGAAAACATGCAAAGTGAAAGAAGCCAGTAACCAAAAAGCCTCATATTACAGGCATACCCCAGAGATTTTGTGGGTTCAGTTTGAGCCACCACCCTAAAGTAAGTATCATAATAAAGTGAGTCCTAATCTTTTTCTGGTGGAGGCTCTTGCCTTCAGTCAGTAAAGAACATAACGTCTGTGCAGTGCAATAAAACAAGGCATGCCTGTATGTGATTCCACTTATGTGAAATGCCCAGAAGAGGCCAGTCTATCGAGACATAAGGTAGTTTAGTGGCTCCTGGGCCTGGGGAAGGAGGAGTGACTGCTAGTGTGTGTGGGGTTTCATTTGGGGTGCTGGTTACACAACTCTGTGAAAATACTTGGAATCGTTCAGACCCTGCACTGGCAATATAGTTCCATTTCCTCATGCCTTCTCGTATGTGTTCCGAGTTAATGACTTAAAAAGATAAAATTTGTTTTTAAAAAGATGTCTACTGTATAAGAATATGGTATTGAAGAGTCACTTTTAAAACTAGGATATTTTCATACAATACTTTAGCAATATTTTTGCTTAGTTTCTATTTAATTTTGGTATCCATTTGTACATGCTTAAAACTGGAGAATGAATAAGGGTCTTTGTTTTTGCCTAAATTCTCCAGTTTTCATGGAAAATGAAGATTTTTAAAAACCTTGGAAAAGGGACCTCACAATCTGTTTGTAATCAAGACTCAAAGCTGACTTTTGAGGCTGACTTTGCTACTAGTCGGAGAGATTTCCAGTAGCTACCTGTTTTATAGTTTGATTTGTACTTTTTGGGGGCAGGGAGGAATTAATATAGGAATGTACAGTGAAGGTTGGCTACAAATAAAGTAGGTAGAAGCAAATTATTTTATTTAAAGCCTTATTTAAGTATATAATTGAATTAGCTGAATATTAATGTAGTGCATATTAAAATTTATATAATTTCTGAGTTCATGGCTTATACTATAAGTATAAATTTCAGATTGCACTGAACTGAGTCCAAAAAATTAAAATGTGCCCCTTGCTGTTCTAGAAAATGGCCTTTGCATACTTGTTTCACCTTGACTGTATATTTAAATAGGAATTGCTAATGGTTTTGTGACTCACAGTTTTTTAAGGGATTTATTATAAAGCATCTTGGCATTATAGTTTAAGGACTTTACAAATGTTGAGCCATGCTATTTTAGCACATTAATATTGCTGAATTCAAGTTATATAAAAATACCGATTTTTAAAAATAAGATTTTTTATCTTGGCCATGAATGCTTGCTAAATGTTGATAAATCTATTCAAAGGAGTGTTTTCATAAAAGGGAGTTCAGAAAGGATTTCTTTTTCTTAAGGTAATTTTTCTTGAGAAATGCTAATTTTTTTTTTTTTGAAGCTTGGCATGGAGTATTTATCCTAGATTGTTTGCTCCTAAATTAAGATTTTTGAGGAGAAGAGACCACCTGGGACAGATGAGGCTCCTACTAATCCATGGAATTATTTGGAGGCTGTATACCTCAGGAGGCTGGTCCTTGCGGGATTGGTTTTCTCACTTACCTTCTCCACTCCAGGCCCTTTCTGGCTTGGGACTGTGAGGATAGTGGCAGTTGCTCCTGTGTACCTTCATGAGCAACTAGCATTTGAAATTCAGGGAAGAGATCAAAGTTTGCTAAAGATGGAGGTGGCTGCTGGGTGTTGGGGGAGGTCAGTGAGCGGTGGCGTGGTAAGTTCAGGACAGGGATTGAAGGTCTAGGGTTAATGTCTGGGCTAGTGTATTGAAGAAAGAGGCCGGGCCTGGTGAGTAGGAGGGAGAAGGTCATCACTGAGGTTGACTGTGGCTTCGTCACACCCAGGGGAATGTGTGACCTGGTAACTACAAATTCCAAGCAATTCCTTGAAATCCTGGGGGTGTCTGTGCCATTGGACGTGGGTGTCTCTCCAAACCTTGTTCTTGACACTGAAAACAATATGTTTGATCTGAAGCTGTGGCAGGTTGAAGTTTCCATTACTGAAACCAAAACATTTGGATTATTATAATTATGGAGAAGTATGACATGGTCTTTTTCTCCCAGACATTGATTTTCTAGGGCCTTTACCGTGAGGACAATAACGACCTTCTTTATCCTGTAGAAATGCTAATTAATGGAATATTGCAAAGTACATACACGTGTCTAGGATTTAACAGGGTTGTCCAACCCTTTGGCATCTCTGGGCCACACTGTAAGAAGAATTGTTGTCTTGGGCCACACATTCAATACACTGTGATATGCAATCACAAAATAATTCATAATGTTTTAGATTTACAATATTGTGTTGGGCCACATTCACAGCCATCCTGGGCTGCATGTGGCCTGCGGGCCTTGAGTTGGACGCCCCTGGCACTATACAAATATATGTCTACCTAACAAGGTCCCCTTTACCTGAAGCATACAGTGCATCCTTTTAAATATTTTTAAGGCTTTATTGAAATGTAACTCACCCATCTAAAGTGTACAGTTCAGTCGTTTTTAGTGTATTTGCAAATTGTATAAACATCACCACAGTTAACTTGAGAACATTTTCATGGCTTTCAGAAGAAATCCGTGCCTTTAGCTGTCATCTCCCTGCCCCTTCCTCTCCCATCCCTGAGCAACTGCTGCTCTACTTTCTATCTCTATAGAACTCCCTGTTCTGGACCTTTCGTAAGAATAATATCACTTCCTTTTAAGTGAAGTTTTATTTATTTATTTATTTTTAGACAGACGGGAAGGGAAGGAGAAAGAGTGGGGGACAAACATCGATTGATTGCCTTTTGCACACTTCTGAACCCACAGCCTAGACATCTGCCCTGATTGGGAATCGAACATGAGACCTTTGGGTGTGTGGGATGATACCCAACCAACTGAGCCACACCAGCCAGAGCCATATGCAGTCTTTTAATGAGATTGCCATACACCATTTGAAATAGTGACTTTCAAGGCTGTAAGGTCTTTTTCTTCTGTGCTTCAAATGAGGTCTTCAAAGCAGGTTAGGAATGTTGACCGTAGTTTTGAATGAGTCACTGGTTTCAGGTGGCAGTTCTAACTAGCGAAAGTCCTCATTAAAACAATCACTTGAATTTGGTCAGACTATTGCATTTTTTCAGGTTGGGTTGTCTTAAAGGATAGTTGGTTTATAGGAGTATTTTGTGGGTTTTAAGTTTAAAACAGTTTCGCCTCTGCAGAAAGGGAAGTGAGCAGTGTGTGGCTAGCTTACAGTGTCTGTATGATGTTGTGCTGGGGTCCTCATGTCTGAGAGGGTATTTTTGTCTTGAGAAATGGAGACAAATCATCTTTAAAGACCAGTTTGTGCAGGAATAGTTGTGATAGACAACATGTATAATACAGTATCTCATATTACCGAGTATACTAAGGAAGAATGATTCTCCTTTAAGTGTTTAAATCTGCAGAATTCAGGTAAGATATGGTCTTAACATTTGGGCTGCCTCCAATTTAACGAAGAAACAATACCAGGATCTGAGTAACAGCCGTAATTTCCTTTTGATTCATGTAGAGATCAGTGTTTTAAAAACTGAGGTTTACCTAACTCATTGTAGACAACTGCCCATGTCAAGGTTGGCGAAGGTCAGTGTGTATAAAGTCTGCATCCGGAGTGATTGATTATGTTGAAAGCATTCCATTTTAAAATCGTCTCGAGATTTTCTTCTGTGCACAGTTTTAATTTATCTGTTTATTTATATACTATAATAAAATTATATGTATTTAAGGTATACAACGTGATAATTTGATGTTTCTATAGATAGTGAAATACTACAGTCAAGCTAATTAATATGTAATCTCCTCACAGTTACCATTTACTTTTTAAATCAGAGGCAGATCTACTTGATTAATACCCACACCACCCACTCCTGTCATCCTATATTTTCAGACCACGAATGTCACAGCACATAGAGTCCTTAATTTATACATACCAGCAGCAATTAATGTCATAGGAAATTCTTGTAATTAGAACTTTTATTAGGTTTACACTGCTGGACAAGGCTTTTGAGACATTCTGCAGAAAAAAAATATTTAAATTGGGGGACCTTTGTCACTGAGTGCTTCAGGTAACCATTAAACAAATGACCTTTCTTGAAATGTGGTTTTAGGAACAGAAAAACCCATCAGCCTTGGGCCAGTTTTGTATGTGATATTTCTAAGGAAAGAGCAGCTGTCTAGAAGGGACTAGTGCAGTGATTTCTTCCAGCGGGCCACATGCAGCCCAGGATGGCTGTGAATGTGGCCGAACACAAAATTGTTAATTTACTTAAAACATTATGAGGTTATTTTGTGATCATGTGTAGCAATGTATTTAATGTGTGACCCAAGACAACTCTTCTTCTTCCAGTGCAGCCCAGAAATGCCAAAGGGTTGGACACCCCCATGTGGGTGGATGTGGAGCATTATTTTGAATTTACCAAAGAAACATCAATCCATTCCCATTTATGAAAACTGGTAAAGGTGTTTGGTTTGAGAGTTCTAGTCAGTAACTCATTTCCCCTTGCCCCCATTCCCAAATTCTGTTAACTCTTACTGTCTTTTGTGAACTTGTGAGCACTTCTGAATCTTACAGATAAAAAAGATTAAGCAGTAGGATTTGTGAAAAACACAAGTTAAAATTTACCCAAAATTGGAGAAGAATAAGGAGATATGACAGTGTCTCCCCCACTGAATCAGATGTTGGGACAGAAAATGTACATAGGTGGAGAAAATGGTGAATTGTGAGCACACTTTGTATTTGGAGTAGTACTGCGCCAATGTTGTTTAGTCAGTTTCCACCATAGTACTGTGCTGATACAAGATATGAACATTGTGGGGAAGCTGGGTGAAGGGTTATGGCAACTCTGTGCCATTTTTGCAACTCTTCTGTAAGAATAAACTTACCTCAAAATAAAATTACTTAAAAAATTAACTGAAAGTGTCTGGGAGCCCAGGAACTAAATACTAAACTCATTTATCTTTCTCTTGGGTGCTTTGAGAAATGTTTGGGTCTTTTATTGGAGACACACATTTAAAAAAATAGTTTATTTATTTATTTTTAGAGAGAAAGGGGAAGGGAGGGAGGAAGGAAGGGAGAGAAATATTGATGTGAGAAACACTGATTGGTTGCTTCTCACATGCACCCGGTCCGGTCTGGTCCATGGGACCAAACCTGCAACCCAGGCGTGTGCTTTGACAGGGAATCAAAACTGCAGCCTTTTCACTTTGCGGGATGATGCCCAACCAACTGAGCTGCACTGGCCAGGACTGGACAGCCAGAGACGGACAAGTTGTTGCAGGGATGATAGTCAATGGAGACAGCACCAGTATCTTCACATGGTTATTATGCTAAAAGTAAAGCCTTTTACTTTTCAGTGAGATACTGTAAATAAGCTTTTCAATGAATCATAAATACTGGGACTTCATCATTTATTTTCCATTTAGATTACTTTAGTCTATTCAGCTAAAAAGAAAAGTTAGATGTTGAAATATGTTTTAATGAGGAAAAACTGATTACAGAATATGTGTGTGTTTTCCAGTTCTCATGTGGAGGTAATGCAGTCAATGAGAGCAGTTCATAATACTCTTGCAGGGTCTTTGGTAAAATTACGTTTTGAGGAGTGCATCCTTTCTGATGTCTTGTGAATTACATTGTACATCAAGATATTATTACTGAGCTTTGTTAGACTGTGGAAGTTTGTAGCTGATTCTTTGATAGGGTGAGTGGAAGCAGGCTATATAATACATTCCTAGTCTATTGAAGCTCATTATAATTGGTGGTCTGCAATCAAATGCTAATCCACAGCTTAATCCAAGCATGACAACTTTACATTAATCTGTGATGGGTCTTTATTTATTTATTATGAGCTAACTGTATAAACACTAAGTAGGTGGAAAACCACTTACCATATTTTTCAGACTATAAGATGCATGCCCCCCAAGTTGGGAGGAAAATGGGGTGCGTCTTATAGTCCGAATGTAGCTTACCTGGCTTGCTGAGGGGGTGGGCAGCGGTGGAGCGAGGTTGCCACTACAGGAAGCTGGTGGCGGCAGGAGTGGGACAATGCTGCCAGCCCTGCGGAGGAGGGGGTGTTCCCCCCTCCCCCGTGCGAAGCAAGGGAGGCAGGGGCGGAGTCCCTGCTGCAGCATACTGTAGTGCTAGGGAGGAGGGTACAGGCGGTGCAGGCACGTTAGGAGAAGAAAGCCTGCGGCTCACGTATGTGCCTCCATCACGTGACTGGTGTGCCCCCCATTAACATTAACATAGGGAAATTCCACTGCAGGGTCACCTGTCAATGTGGCCCTGCAGCTGCTGCAAAACTACAACTCCCATCATGCTTGGACAGGTTGGGATGATGGGAGCTGAAATTTGGCAACAGCTGCAGAGCCACACGGGTTGTGCAACACTGCTGTCCCCATGTAAGAGTGTTGCACAACCTGTGGCCCTCCAGCAGCAGATCTCCCCATAACAGTGTCAGAAGCAGATCCCCCCATAACAGTGCCTCACCCACTGACATTCGCAGCTACAGTGCCCCCGTAACTATGAAGGATGCAGGGCTGATAGTTCTGTCACTACTGTATTTTGTTGTAGAAAGATACGATAGTGTACTGTAGTCTCCTGCTGAATCTACCATAATTGTGGAAAGATGTCAAAGCAGAAAAGGATTTCTGCTTTAAAGGATGTTATTAAATATTTTACCACATTTTTTGCTTCAAAATTTTTTTTCCTATTTTCCTCCTCTAAAACCTAGGTGCATCTTATGGTCTGGTGCGTCTTACAGTCTGAAAAAATACAGTACTCCTTGGGTGTCATACATTCCCTTAGATGGCAACAGTAAGCATTTGTTTGCTTAATGTTTGATGTAGTTGTGTAGAAGTTCAAAAAGTAGGCAGCTATGTGGACTGCAGAAAATCATGTGGTCAGAGTTTAGTCATGTGGGTTTTGTGTAGTTTTCTAGAAAGTAGCATCTAAGTGTATATTCTGCTTATGGCTGAGCCACTCAACATATTGTAAAAGCTTATTCAGAAATGCTACTCAGCAACCCTTTCAAGAGGGACAATGCTTAGAGAGAACAAAAGCAGAGGTATGACCATTGTTGCGATGCAGGGACTTTCTACAAAGAAATTTCCTGAAATCCATGAGATTGGGTTTGATCATTTAAATGCTGATCTTTTCTCTGAAATGAAAGCCAGCTCTTCAAAACTTAAATAATAGGTTTTTACTATCCTTACTATTTTATATTATAGTTATAAAGGAATTTGGGGTTGAGTGTGAGGTGATGTTGGCCATTCTGAGGGATTCTTCTGTATATCTTAGTATTTGTTACATGTGCTATCACTCACTGCAGAGGATACTGGAGAGTCAGCAGGGTTAGCTTTCAGGCCTGCCTGAGATGAGACATCAGCGTCAGAGGGGGTCTAGCTCTGTCACATAAGTTGCTCATTTTTCATCAGTGGTCTCCAAACTTTTTTGATCACATACCCCATCAGTAAGACTTTTTACCGTGAATATTTCATATTTATATTTAAATATCTATAGATGCATCCCTATTATTACTTACTATCTCAAGGCCCAAATGTATTTGCCAAAAATCTTAGTTAAAAATCATGGACATAAATCCTTATTGTCAATATTCTTGATTATTTCAAGTGTATTTGGCTGACTTACCAGATTTGATTAAATAATCCTAATGTTTGCCCAGATCAGTGTGGCTTATTTGGTTGAGTATTGTCTCATTGGTTGGGGTGTGTATGAGAGGCAACTGATCTATGTTTCTCTCTCACATCACTGCTTCTCTCCCTCTCTTTCTCCCTCCCTTCCCCTTTCTCTAAAAATAAATGCAATCTTTAAAAAAATTATCCTAACATTTAACCTAGAAAAGTTATTTTGAAGAGCTTTTGTTAAGCAGAGAAGTGTCACCCTAGCCAGTGTGGCTCAGTTGGTTGGAGTGTTCTCCGTAGACTGAGGGGGTGCAGGTTTGATTCACAGTCAGGGCACACACCCAGGCTGAGGGTTCGATCCCTGGTTGGGGCACATAGGAGAAGGCAACCAATCAATGTTTCTCTCTCTGTGTGTCTCCCTTCCTCTCCCTTTAAAATAGTAATGAAAAAATGTCCTCAGGTGAGGATTTAAAAAAAAGTGTCAATTCTACTTTTTAAAAATTTGCTTGTCATTTCCTTGCTTGACAAGTAAAGTAAATTCAATCTGTGACTTGTTTCACTGCATGATTCTTAAACTGGTCATTTTTTGGGGGAGGGTTAGTTTAGTTGAAGTTAGATAAATTAATCTATAAATTCACCTAGCTAGACACACAAACTGAACTACATAGAACTAAGCAGGGAGAACAGACGGGAGGCTACCACTGTTTCCATTTCAGTCCTCTCAAACTGACACAAAATACCATAGCCCGGGGGACTTTATTTTCTCACAGTTCCGGAAGCTGAAATTCCAAGATCAGGGTGCCAGCATGGTGAGGCCCTTCTTTCTGGTTTGCAAACAGCTGCCTTCTTGCATGTCCTCACGTGGAGACGAGAAAACAAGCTCTCCTTGGGGTCTTCTTATAACGACACTCACTAATCCCAGCAAGTGGGGGTGGGGGCACTCTCGCAACCTTACATCAACTTAATCTCCTCCAAAGGCCCCGTTAGGTGAATTTTCTGGAGACACAGTTCAGGCCACGGCCATAGCACTCCCATTCTAGATCTTCCCCTCTGACCGTGTTATATAGGGCCATGTGGGGGAACCAATGTCAATCCAGTCAATAAATGTTATTCAAGTTTGATTTTTTGGAGGTGCATGCACATATAAATTCTAACCCTACACTTGGAATATACTAGGAAGGTATTTCAGTCCCTTTCTATCATGACTGAAGAGTTAGGGCTGGGAGGTCAGTTGCAGCGCTGTGGGACCAGGCTGGGGGAAATCTGCTAGTGGGTGGGAAGATGGGTAGAGGTCAGACCGAGAGGTAAGCTGCAGTTCCTGTAGGGAGGCCATCTAGGTAGGGGAACAGCACATGCAAAGGAGCAGGAGAGTGTAACAGCTGAGTGCCTTTCCAGGAGAGATGTGAAAGTCAGGGGTGATGGATGATATGCTCTGGGAGGCCAAGCTCCTGAAGATGGGTTAGCTGTAGCCAGAAAAGCTTTTAAAGGGGCAAGTGACATTATATTTGTATTTGAGATCCTTCTGGCTGTGATGTGTGTGTGCCCACATGCTGTGTGTTTAGAAGTGCATTAGGCTGTGGTAATTGCCCAGGGAGGGGTGTAGGGCTGTAATGTTATAGAAGAAAAAAGTCACTAGAGGCTGTGAGTGGATGGAGGAATAGACAAGTGTGGTTCTCAGGGTTTCAATTTTGGGGACAGGGAAGGTGGTGACACTGTCATTTGTATTCCTGAGGATTAAAAAAATCAACTTTGAATAGTTGGTTTGGGGCAAGGTCATTGACTTCAAAATAGCACAAACTCCCTTCTACCTCAGTTTTAGACTGTCCCCGGGGGGCTCAGGAAGGGGTACATTGGTAACCTCCGTTCACTGTGCCATGACGGCGTCTCGGTCCTCCAGCAAGTGGGGAATGGCACTAGTCCTACTGAAGAGACAGCCCCATATTTGACAGATCTCTCCCTACCTCTACATAGGTTTGATTCCAAAATACTTAACCTTGTAAACAGGAACTATAACAATGGCATACCTCATACAGTGGTAAGAATTAGATGAGAATATATATACAACCCAAGGTGTATATACATTAGATGTACTGTGTCCAGAGAGATGCTGATAATCTATATTAGTAATTCCTAATACTGCTCTTTTATGGAACTTGTGTTGCTCCCTACCCAGGTATTTTATAACTAAAATATTCAGTTGATAAGCTCTCACTTGGGGAAAGGAAGGTGTACTTGCGTATCACCCTGTGCAAGGGACAGAGACTCCTGGAGAGTAAATATGCAGACTGAAGAATAACAAGGTGAACTTCAGGTGTCAGGGGCTTTTGTATGTATTTTTCTAGCCCGCATCTTCTATGAGCAAGCGTGCTGTCCTGAGAGCATTGAGACAGGGCTAAGATGTGTTTGAGGGTGTTGGCATGTTGTTAAATCAAGAAATTGACTTCTCCTTTTGTAGTGTTGTGTGAACAAAGTTGGGTTAAATTCCCATTGAACTCACCATGGCTCCCCACCACAAACCAATGCCAACGCAGGTTCTTTACCATAGAATAGTGTAAAACCTTAAACTTGGTTTAAATGAATAACTAGGATGTTGTTGAATTGTGCATGTAGAGTCTGGATCTTTCTCTCCCACTCTTTCCCCCTCCCTTTTCCCCTTGTTTTGGACTGTCAACTTTTCAGCCATTGGGATTCTGCTTTGAGTCTTTCTAAGGAATTTGGCACCGTGTATAATATTTAATCTGAATACTTAATTGTAGGTTCAGATATACAAAGGAATATTCTTCAAATTATCCAATCAAAAATATGACTCCTTTATTTCTATTGCAGTAAAAGTTGAAGGTTTTGAAAGTATTATTGTCTAGCATGTGAAATGTTACCAAGCCCTGGCAATTTAAAAATAGAGCTCTTTATTTTAATACAGTAAGTCTATTGGCTGAGTAGTATCATAATTACTTCCCCAGTATTCCATCTTTGTTAAAATTGCCTCATATTAATTTTTAATGTTACCTTTACAAATTATAGTTTATTAATCATTCTAGTGTTGATACATTGAATAAATTGAATTATTTCATATAATGACTATGCCAAAGGCAGACAGAACCATTAACTTCTCAGTATTCCTGTTTTGCTTGCCAGTTGTTACAGGGTGTCTTTGCCATTCGTATTTCCATAGTTTTATTCACTATATGTGCTTCGACATTACAGGAGAAATCATTTTAAGTACCGGAGGGAGTGTGTGTGTATGTACACACTGTATCATCTAGTTATTCTCTAAATGGAAGTCTTGATATGGGTTAATCATATTTGTAAGCCAAACATTATAGGTATTAAAAAGTTAGGGAACTTTAAAGCAAAAATAACATAATGGGAAATCCCTACTGATACCTTTACTGAACTCCTTCCACCATTTCGTGTAAATGTACACAAAGCTCGAACTTAGTGCCTGAAATTCATTTGGCCTCCAGGTGAACATCTGTCTCCATTGGGAACTTACTAATTCACCTGGTGAACCATTCTAGTCTATGCTTACCCGATATGGAACGTTCTTTCTTTACACTGAGGCTTTCTGTGATTTCTACACATAAAAACAACAGCAATTGATTCGTAAACAGTAGCAAATATTTTTAGTCACTGGAACAAAATATTAATTCTAATATCAATTTGAATTAGTATTCATGGACTGTCATGCATTTAATAGTGCTCTTAATGTTTAGTGTGATAGCCATAGACTCGTTTGCAGAGAAAAGCTCTGTGATACTGTCCCAGGGAGGACATGTGGGCTCCTCATGTACTGGGCTTTCTACTATATCCTTGGGAAAATGGGAGTTTTCTTATTTAATGAAGTTAATTGATGACTGCTCTAATTTATATTGTTCCTATACTCAACAAAAATGAAAATGTGGGTTAGAGAAGATTTTTATATTTTTGCCCTTAAAACTGTACCCCAAACTCTAAAACTATATGTTAATATGTATGAATTTTGAGGAAATGCTGAAAAAGCTGGGGGCCATCAGCAGACTAATATTTTCATGTTTCTTTTCCAGTTTCTGAGGACCACTTATGCATTCTAGTTTTTGTGGTCCATTTGCTAGTATTTTCTTTGGGTACACAGTACGGTGTTCCAAAATTTTTTTTAATCACATGTCATACATTTAACTAGACAAGAAACTATTTTTAATACAATGCTGGCATTTGCTGTAGAGTAAAATAAGTGTTTTATGGAAACCAACCCATGGCATTTAAGGATTTTGGAATAGTGGATCGCTTTATAAGAAAGTTAGCTGACTTTGATTTTAAATCACAATACTTTTTACATAAGTAGCTTGAAAACATTGATTTAACATTATTCCTAGCTAAATACCTTTTCTCACATAGCAGCTGAAGATAAATCGATTATGAATCCTATTTTTTTTAACTGTTGTGCTAAGGGACCTCATAAATTTTGATATTTTGAGACACTGCCACTAGAAAATAGGAATACAATAAGAATATATAGCCTTTTAAAGAAACTTACATGCTGTTTACCTTTGGAAATACATTTAATATTTTGAAAATTAGAACAGCATAAAAATGAGTCCACATCTCTCCATGGAGTAATAATGTTTATAACATAAGGAATGAAGCTACTATGACCAAGTTCTTCAGGAGTGCTGGAACTATGTTGTGGCTTCTAGGATGTAGCTTCTTCTTAGTAAGACCTTAAAGATAGTCTCTAGCTGAAAAATGAATTATCTCCCAAAACTTTTGCCAAGGGTCATGCACCCCATAAAGTGATCAAATACATTTTTGTGGAATTTGCAAAAGATACCACTGCTGATATTTGCTGTCGCCTCAGTTTCATGTTCTTGTGGCGCTTGCGCCCTGCGGGCTGTCACATCCTGCTCATTTCCTGTTGTCTGTTGGTTGGCAAGACCATGATATATAGATTTATTTTTTTTAGAAAAACCTTACATCACATAAGAAAAATCTAGGTTTATTTGATCTAGGCGGGCTTGATTTCTGTGTGAAAGTAGCATTCCAGGTGAATTTGTTGAGGGTGGTCCTCATTTATTGTCACCCCCAACCTGCAGTGCATATTTCATACGATCATTGCGAGGATTAATCAGGTGAATTAATTAAGTGATTAATTAAGTGAATTAATTAAGTGATTAATTAATTAAGTGAATTAATACAGGGTCTGGCACAAATAATTCCCGTTTTATTACAAAATCATAAACATGTAATTCTGTAATGTAACAATATCACACTCAAGCACACCATGTAACATTTTAGGTAAAATGTTCAAATTACAACTATAAATGTTCACACCCATATTATTACCCTGCCAACCACAGTGAAGCAGGCCTTATTTCTGCTGGACCCTGTCCATGTGAAGCACATTAAAAGAGTGCCTGGCTGAGTGCTTTATATATTTTGATGTTACTTGCATTTTTTAAAAAGATTTTATTTATTTATTTTTAGAGAAAAGGCAAGTGAGGGAGAAAGAAAGGGAGAGAAACACCAATGTGTAGTAGCCTCTCGCATGCCCCTTACTGGGGACCTGGCTTGCAACCCAGGCATGTGCCCTGACGGGGAATAGAGCCTGTGACCCCTTGGTTTACAGGCCCATGCTCAATCCACTGAGCTACACCAGCCAGGCCTGTTATTTGCATTTTGGGTGATATTTTTGTCAATAACTTTTCCACCAAACAGGGTACAATATTACTTGAATTAAAAAAAACAAGCAGGTTTTGAATTGCCTTAGAGATGGAAAGGTAATGTGCAAATTGAATAGGATGAGTATCCTCTAAAGAACATCTTTTTGCAGCAACCTGATTTTTAAGATTAATTTTAGTATTTGCCTGAGGTTAGCATGGAGAATTTTAAATTAAGTGTTTATTGGAAAAATGGTAATGGAAAAACTATCTGAATAGCCAGAGAGGAAAGGCAATTAGGTAAAGTAAGAGGGGCAAAGCAAACCTGGTTTGTAAGTCTTGGTTCTTCCAGGGACCAGCTGAATGGGTGTTTCCTCATTGGTCAGATGGGAAGTACACTTCTCTTAAAGGCTTGTTGTGATGCTAAATGAGGTTACAAATGAGAAAATGTCTAGAGAGTAATGTACCATGGATATTGTATGTCCTGTCTTCCATAACAGGTCTGATGGGCTTACTGGTTTTTTCTTTTGCTTTTCTTTTTAATTGTGATAAATACACATAACACAAAATTTACTATTGTAACCATTTAAGTGTGCAGTTCAGTAGTTAAGTACATTCGCATTGTTGTGCAGCCATGGCCACCACCATCCATCTCTAGAACTTTTTCATCTTCCCAAATTGAGACTTTATACCCATTCAACAACTCCCCATGCCCGCCTTCCGCCAGCCCCTGGCAACCACCATTCTACTTTCTGTCTTTATGAATCGCTCTCCTCTAAGGACCTCATATAACAGTCTTACTGCTCTTTGAAATAGTAAATCTTCATCATTATAGGGAGTTTTGGTACTTTATCATTTTTTTTGGTGGTGTCTCTATCTTCTATGCTTTATCTTACATCTTGCTGTGCACCATGGCAAGCTCCATTTTTTAAAAAATGAGGGAAAGAAGGGGAAGGTTCAAGTCAAGGAACCTGTATAAAGGACCCATGGACATGGACAGCTGGGTGGGGATTGACTGTGGGAGTGGTGGGGGGAGGTGTGGGTCAACAGGGGAAAAATTGGGACAACTGTAATTGAACAACAATAAAAAATAGGCATAAAAATTTAAAGGATGTTCAAATTAAATTTTTCCTCCCCATTTTTGCAGCGTGGTCAAACTTATTACACGCATTTTCTCTGATGATCCTGGGGTAGTTTTGGGCTACTCCAGGAGCAGTGGGGAGAATCAGAGGGTGAGGAAGAAGCTTGGTGGGATGAGCGTGGGGTTTTACACCAGATCTGCTTTGTCAGCGAGATGGTTTCTACTGCCCTGGCTCAGGTTCTAATTTCTCCACTTCTAACATGATGCCCTTCTTCTGTGCCTGTTTCCCTTCCAGGTGGTTTCATTCTAAAATGGGGAGGGGGCTGTTCAGTGACCATTACTACTTTTGTTTTGTCTTCAGGAAGATATACATGGCCATTCTTATACTATCCCAGGCTCACTATTCCAGCTCGCCCAGATCCCTCTTCCTGTGTTCTGGGTGCAGCGAGTTAGTCACTGGGCCTTTAATCACAGTATTTTCCCCAGAATGTTCTTTTTTCCTTCCTGGTAACCTCTGTCTTTTCCTCCTAATGACCCCTGTCTTTCAAGGCTTAGGTCTCGCATCCTGTAAAAAGCATTTTCTTCCTTGCCCTGCATCTCACCCTTTGTAGGTTGAACCATCCCCTGCTTGGACCACCGCATGGCACAGACTTTTCTCTTGTGGAACTTAACGCATTGTATCTCATCTATTTTTATGTCTCTGACTCTCCAGCTCTGCTGCATCATCCTTGATTGCAAATCTGTCTGGTTTATGTTGCATTATCCTCAGCGCCGAGCAGTTCTGAGCTAATAAGATGCACAAAATCTTTGCTGAATGACTTTGCTCCACTGGTGAAGGTCAGAATTATACAGAAAATAGGAATTGGCTTAACACATTGTTCTAAAATTTCCTCCGTACTTAATTGCTTATTGAACAAAATAGAAACCCCAAAGCAGTTACTTATGTCTTGGAAATTGATGTATTGTGTGGTTTTGATGTTGTGCTTTTATACAGAAATTAATCTTGAACAGGGGTTACTGAGTTAAATGCTTTTAATGTCAATTCTTCAGATATATCAAATTGATATTCTGCCCTCAAATGAGATGCCTTTGGGATTAATGTGATAGTTGGCATCCTTAGTCATTTATGTCGGTTGAAGTTTAAATTTTGTTTACTCGACAAATTTATTTTTGGTGTCAAGTACGTACCAGTCATTGTGCTTGCTGTTTGGGAATATGATGGTGGAAAAGCAAGAGCTCTGTATATGTAATTCTGATCATCTTTTTACTCTTTTTCTCCTCTTTTCCCATACTTATCTTTGGCTTTTTGGGTAAGTTTGAGTACAGAAGATGACTTAAAGAACATACATGTTAGTTGCCCCTTTGCTCCCTCTGCTTTTTGGCTCAGGTCCTCAGCCTCTTAAAAGAGGAGTCATAGCAGGGAAAGATTCAGAGCAGCCTTCTGGCATATTCTTCTTCTTAGGCTCCAGGTGGGGTATGCCATTCCTAAAGGTTGCCCACCTTATAACTGTCATTTCTGTGGTACATTCTTTTTAGGCTCTCTTTGGGTACAAACCCCACATAGATTGGAGAGTAGTGCTCCCACACTTGAACCTGTACTGCTTAGGAGAGGTCAGAACTGAGGTGTGGGTGAGGTCAAGCTAGTCCCACCTAGTAACCTCATTTCACAGATAAAGAAATCAATGGAAATAATATAAAATTAATATTCATAAATCTGTTTTATTTCTATACACAAATACCAACCTATCAGGAAGAGAAATTAAGAAAATAATCTATTCATAATTGCATCAAAAAGAATAAAATACTTAGGAATAAATTTAACCAAGGAGGTAAAAATCCTTCACTTAGAAAAGTGTTAGACATCAGTGAAAAGCTGGAAGAGGACATCGGTAAATGGAAGGACATACTGTGATCATGGGTTGGAAGAATTAATGTTATTAAAATGTCCATACTATCCAAAGCAGTCTTCAGATTCACTGCAATCCTTATCAAAATACCAATGGCATTTTTTTCATAGAACTGGAACAAATAATCCTAAAATCTATATGGAACCACAAAAGACCTGGAATAGCCAAAGCAATCTTGAGAAAGAATAACAAAGTTGGAGGTAACATGCTCCCTGATTTCAAACTATACTGCACAGCTATAATAATCAAACAGCATGGTAGTGGCACAAAAACAGACACGTAGGTCAGTGGAACAGAATAGAGAAACAAACCCAGAAATAAACCTATGCCTACATAGTCAATTGATCTATGACAAAGGAGGCAAGAATATACAATGACTTTGGTGTTGGGAAATACAAAAGGTGTTGGGAAAACTGGGCAGATACATGCAAAAAATGAAACTGGATCACCTTGTTACACCATATATAAGAATAAACTCAAATGGATTAAAGACTTAAATGTAAGACTTGAAACCGTAAAACTTCTAGAAGAAAACGTAGGCAGTAAACAGGCAGTAAACACTTTGACATCAGTCTTAGCAACATTTTTTTCAGACATATCTCCTTGGGCAAAGGCAGCAAAAGAAAAAAAATAAACAAATGGGACTACATCAAGATAAAAAGCTTTTGAATGTAAAGGAAACTATCACAAGATGAAAAATCAACCTATGAAATAAGAGAAGATATTTACAAATGACATATTTACAAATGGGACTACATCAAGATAAAAAGCTTTTGAATGTAAAGGAAACTATCACAAGATGAAAAATCAACCTATGAAATAAGAGAAGATATTTACAAATGACATATTTGGTAAGAGGTTAATATCAAAAATATATAAAAACCTCCTACAACTCAACATCAAAAAACCAAACAATCCAGTTAAAAATTGGGCAAAGGCCCTGAATAGACATTTTTCCAAAGAGGACATACAAATGGACAACAGGCACATGAAAAGATGCTCAATGTCACTAATCATCAGGGAAAATGCAAATTAAAACCACAGTGAGATATCATCTCACACCATCAGAATGGTTGTTGCAAAGAGACAACAAATAAGTGTTGACATGAATTTGGAAGAAAGGGAACCCTTGTACACTGTTGATGATATTGTAAATTAGTGTAGCCACTAGGGAAAGCAGTATGAAAATTCCTTTAAAAAAAAAAGTGTTCCAGCCAAGATGGAGGCATACATAGAAACACTGCCTCCTTGCACAACCAAAAGAAGGGCAACATCAACAAATTTAAAAACAAAAATAACCAGAAGTGCCATAAAATTGAACTGTATGGAAGTCTGACAACAAGGAATTAAAGAAGAAACATTCATCCAGACTGGTAGGAGGGATGGAAAAGGGCAGCTGGAGTGGAGAGGATGTATGGTGAGGCAGCAGCTGGCAGACTGGATGGTTCCACATTTGCATGTGGATAAACTAGGAGGAAAAACTGGGGAATGAGACAGACTGAGCAACCCAGGGTTTCAGTGCAGGGAAATAGCACATCAAAACCTCTGTAAAAACCCGTGGGGGTTGTGGCAGCAGGAGGAACTCCCAGCCTCACAGGAGAGTTCCTTGGAGAGACCCACAGGGTCATAGAATGTACACAAACACACCGGCCTGGGAATCAGCACCAGAAGGATGCAATTTGCTTGTGGGGAGTGGGGGAACCGAATGAAAGCTGGCTGAGGGCCAAGCAAGCAGCATTGTTCCCTCCCTGACACCTGCCCCACATACAGCATCACAACGCAGTGACCTGGGTTGCCCACCGTGGTGAATACCTAAGACTGTGCCCCTTACAACATAACAGGTGTGCTGAGATGAAAAAATATGGCCCAAATAAAAGAACAGATCAAAGCTCTAAAAATAGAACTAAGAGATGAGGAGATAACCAACTTATCAGATGCAGAGTTCAAAACACTGGTAATCAGGATGCTCATAGAAATGGTTGACTATGGTCACAAAATAGAGGAAGAAGTGAAGGCTATGCAAAATGAAATAAAGAAAAATATACAGAGAACCAACAGTGACGGGAAGGAGGCCAGGACTCAAATCAATGACTTGGAGCAGAAGGAAGAAATAAACATTTGACCAGAACAGAATTAGGAAACAAGAATTCAAAAAAAATGAGGAGGGGCTGAGGAACCTCCAGGACAACTTTAAATGTTCCAACATCATAGGGGTGCCAGAAGGAGAAGAGGAAGAGCAAGAAATGAAAAATTTATTTGAAAACATAATGAAGGAGAACTTATCTAATGTGGTAAGGGAAATAGACTTCTAGGAAGTCCAGGAAGCTCAGAGAGTCCCAAAGAAGTTCAACCCAAGGAAGCACACACCAAGGCACATCATAATTACATGACCCAAGATGAAAGATAAGAAGAGAATCTTAAAAGCAGCAAGAGAAAAGGAGACAGTTACCTGCAAAGGAGTTCCAATAGGACTATCAGCTGATTTCTCAAAAGAAACCTTCCAGGCAAGTAGGGGCTTGAAAGAAGTATTCAGTCATGGAAGGCAAGGACCTCCATCCACGATCACTCTACCCAGCAAAGCTATCATTTAGAAAGGAAGGGCAGATAAATGGCTTCTCAGATAAGGTCAAGTTAAAGGAGTTCATCATCACCCAGCCCTTCTTATATGAAATGTTAAAGGGACTTATTAAGAAAAATATCAAAAATATAAACAGTAAAATGATAACAAACTAACAGCTATTAACAACAGAACCTAAAAACAAAACAAAAACAAACTAAGCAAACAACCAAGAACAGAATCACAAAAATAGAGAACACATGGAGGGTTATCAGCAGGGAGGAGGAGGTAGAAGGGGAAAACATAGAGGGAATAAGAAGCATAAATGGTAGGTACAAAATAGGGGAAGTTAAGAATAGTATTGGAAATAGAATAGGCAAAGAACTTATATGTATGACCCATGGACATGAACTAGGGGCGAGGAATGCTGGTAGGAGGGAGGTGCAGGGCAGAGGGTAATAAAGGGGAGGAAAAAAATGGGGCAACTGTAATAGCATAATCAATAAAATACATTTTTTAGAAAAGGAGAACTACTGCATGGCCCAGCAATATCTCTTCTGGGTATTTATCTGAAGAAAAAAATTAGCAATTTTGAATAACAGTAATTGAAAAGATATATGCACCCCTGTATTCACTGCAGCTTTATTTATAACAGCCAAGATATGGAAGTATCGTAGGTGTCCATCGATAGATGAATGGTTACAGAAGATGCGATATATGTATACACACATACACAGAATAGTACTCAGCCATAAACAAGAATGCTGTCTTGCCATTTGCAACAACAAGGATGGACCTGGAGAGTATCATGTTAAGTGAAATAAGTTGGACAGGGAAATACATAGTATATTATTTCATGTATATGTGAAATCGAAAAAAAAAAAAACCCCAAACAGAAACAAACTGATAGTTGCCAGAGTTGTTGGGGTGTGAGGGTGGTCAGGAAAGGGGAAGGGGATTAAGAAGTACAAATGGCCCAGTTATAAAATATGTAATGGAAGTGTAAGGGACAGCATTGGGAGTAGATTCAGTAATATCGTAGTAACTGTATATGGTGACAGGCGGTTACAGACTTACTGTGCTTATCACTTAGCAAGGTACATGACTGTTGAATCTCTGTGTTGTACATCTGAAACTAATATAATTTGGTATGTGAACTATAATTAAAAATAAATTTAAAAAAGCATACTGTTCCCTAAAAAGTCTTCACTTGGACTAAATTCTAAACAACTGCTATGATTACTATTTAATTTTAAAGATTATGTGTATATGTAACATATATACACATATATGCTTCACATGGACACATTTTTATTATTTTTTTAAAATAAGTTTTGTATTCCACATGGAAATCCCCTAGGAGCATTCCCAGGTAACCCCCTGGCCCCCAGTGCACACAGATGAGGTTTAATAACACCCCTAAAATGGGAATTTTTCATAATTACTCATTAGTTCAAAATTGAAGACCAAATAAAGAAAATAAAGCATAACATTAGTGGTATGATTTTGTAGTCATCTAAATTATACCTTTTGCTGGTATTTTGGTTTTGTTACATTTCACTTAAATTTGTTACTTGGCAATTATGACATAAATATTATAGCAGCCTGTAACCAAAGCATCAAAGTTCACACTGTTATGTAGATGTGAAAATAAGGGAATAAATAGTTGTGTCTTTTTCTTTTTCTGTACTATAGTAAAATTATTATTTATTGACATATTTAGATAAAATTTAATAAAGACTGTTTTCTGTCTGTTTCTCTTCTGGTTTTTTTGTATGTTTTTATTTCATGATTATTACTGAAAATAACTTTGTCGTATAGAGTAGGGACTGTTAAGAAACCACTGGGTGTCAGGCAGGGTGACACGGGGTCTCCGTCCTCAGCCCGTGTCCTGGCAGAGCGGGGCCAGGCCTGGTCCGGACGGTGACACCGTGTCCCTGATGACGGTGCCACTCCTCCTGCCCCTGTGTGGATGTATATGTGTAGAATTCTACCTTCCAGGCCTCAGTTTCCTCCTGTGCAAAATGAGGGCTTCCAACTAGGCTTTTCAAGTTCTCTTCCAGTCCTGAAATTCTGTGGATGAATGAGTCCTGAGCCTGTGGCCTGTCACTGGTGGAGCAGTGTTTCAGCTGATCTGGTGGCCAGTTATTGCTGTGGTGCCTGCTCCCACGGGTCCTCATGCCTGAGGCATGTGGGACAATGAGGCCAGGAGTGAGGGACTCACTCCTGGTTTCCCTTTGCACTTGGAAGGAAGATATATTCCCTATAGGCTCCAAAGATCATTTGTTCAGACTTTTTAATTACATTTTTCAAATCTATATTCTTAGCCTATTCAGTTAGTCTGGTAATAGCATTAGTCTCCTGTTACAAATATTTCAGTCAGTTTGCTTGTGATTTTTGTTACACACGTTTTCATGCTACGTCATTTAATACATAGAATCTACCACATTGGTGGTAACGTAGTTATACAGGTATCCCCTGTTTTTCAAAAGTTAGCCTTAATGCCACTTCAGTTACAGAAGACCTACGTTAGTTCCTGTTTCTGCTAACCAAAAGGAATCTGGAGAGGATTTTTGCTTTCAAGAAAAAAGGTGACAGTGAAAGAAAAGCATTCGGTGTTTGTTGATTTTTTGAAGTCAGTCAGTAAAGGAACAGTACACACCCGAGTGTCCAGAGCGGCACCTCCATGCCCCTTCCTGCACTCAGCACCTCAGCATCAGGCCACTGGAGCTCTGAGTTGTATCTTTGAGCATCTGTGTTTTATTTTGGTTTATTCTGTGCATCTGTTAGCAAGATGTGTCCTAAGGTATTTGCTTCTCTGCTTTATGCCATTTTGACTTGCGGATGGTTTCATAGGAATGCTCTGCTTTTGGATAGGGGAGAAACCTGTAATTAGTATTTTGGCCTTATGCTTACTAGTTTTTTGGGGTTTTTTTGGTTTTAAACCTGATTTTGATGTTAAAATCAACATTTACTTTTTTTGTTCATGATTGTGTTGTGTGACTTCACCCATAAGTTTGTCTTTAATTTTCCTAAGTTAAAGAAAAAATTGCCATACAGATCCTTTCCCCATTCTGTAGGGGTACTTGGGCTCTTTATAGTCATAACTTTTTGTGAGTGTATTCATTTTGTTTCATGCTTCTCATTTTTGTTTCCTTGCTCCTTTTCCAAGTCTGGGCTTGACCAGTGGAACTCACTGTGGGAGTACTAAACCAGTGGAGGAACTGGAGGCAGAGCCAGCAATTTCAGCCATATTGACTGCAGAGTCTGTGGGATAGACTGGGAGGCGTACCCAGAGTTTAAATATATTGGTGGTAGAGGTCAAGGCTGGGGGTACACTTAGTACCTTGTGCACTCTGGTGGTAATTTGAGCCTTGGGAGTGGCAAAGATGGTTCAGGATGTTGAATAAAGGCCAAGGGCAGGGCCTCAGGAAAGATCCCTGTCTAAGGATCCATCAGCAAAGGAAAAGAGCCATCCAAGGTCAAGGTGGTCACCAGAAAAGGAGGGCTGCAGAAGGCAAGAATGGCTCTTCAAGGAGGGAAGTGGCAAGTAGTGTCAGATGTGGGTAAGAACCCTTCCACCGTGACAGTTGATGAGAGTGTCAGATGACAGGTAGTGCTGAGTTGTAGGCTAAATGGGAATGAGGAAGAAGGCAGAGTAGAATTGTCTTCTTTTTTTTCAGAAACATTTTAAAAACTCACCAGAGGATATGTTTATTGATTTTAGAGAGAGAGAAAGGTAGAGGGACAGAGGGAGGGAAGGAAGGAGGGGTGAAAGACATAGATGTGAGAGAGAGACATTGATTGGTTGCCTCCTGAAGGCACCACGACTGGGTATCAAACTAGCAATGTAGGTATGTGCCCTGACCAGGAATCCAACCAGTGACCTTTTGGTGTGTAGGATGACACCCAACCAATCAAGCCACCCAGCCAGGGCCAGATCTGTCTTCTTGAACAAAGTTGACAGTGAAGGAAGATGGAGATGGAGAAGGGAGATGGCTGGTAAAAGGAGAGAAAGATTAGTGAGGGATTTTATTTTAAAAATATCTTGGTAAAAGGAGTGAGGCGTAAGCAGTGGAGTACAGAGGAGGGGTTATAGATATTGGGCGGAGTTTACAGATGGGACCAGATCCTGGACAGGGTTCCTGAGCTCAGGTGCAGAGTGTGGACTTGGATAAGTAGTCAATTTGTGTTGTGGTTACAAAGGTGGGTTAAGTCCAGCCAGAAACTACAGTTTATCCCATAACACCGGGAGGGGCACAGACTCAAAGTGCAGGGCGGGGAGGGTGGACAGGGAAGAAGAGGGAAGGGCGGGACAGATTAAGTCGTGACCTGGAGAGAGCCACGCAGGCTGCTTGGTGCAGCGCATGTAGGTGACGTCAGAAAATGCACATGGGTTACTGTATGTTCAGGTGCCCACTTGGTTTTGCTTTGTTAAATAATATGCTTTAGTTTTAATCCTTTAGTAAAAAACCAAACGACATGAAAAGATCAGTTTGAGTCTGCTGCACTTACTTTTGTATATAGCAGATAAACCGCCAAGTGGGGGCTTTGTGTGTTGGCGGGGCAGTGAGGGGAGTGGGGGTGTTGACCTTTTTGCCACTGCAGAGGGTTCTTGCTGCCAGTATTGAGACATTAATAAATATCTTATTAGGTTTCCTGGGAGCAAAACCATGCTGCAAAGGGTGTGAGAGCTTGTTTGGCAGAGGTGGATGTAGGAAGGATTATGTGATAAGAGGGGAGACTATCAGGAACACAGCCTGTTCCATGTTTTGTTTTGCGGGGCAGGGATCCTTGGGGTCTGCTGGACTTTTGGAGAACTTTGTGGTTCTGATATCACAGGACCTGCATGTGTGTTTAAAAATGGCAAACATAAGGATAAGAACAGATCTGAGGCTTCTGACATTTTTTTCTCTTTATTTTTAGTTACAGTTGATGTAAATGTTAGTTTCAGGTGTACAACCTTGTGATTAGACATTTGCATAACTTATGAAATGATCACTCTAAGTCTATACCCATCTGACACCGTATAGATATTACAGTATTACTGACTCTGCTCCCTCGCCTGCACTTGACATCCCTGGGACTGTTCTGTACCTGCCAATCTGGACTTCTTCATCCCCTCACCTTTCTAACCCAGCCCCGACGGGATTTTCCATCTGGCAACCTTCAGAATGTTCTCTGTATCTATGAGTCTGTTTTAGGTCTGCGTGTTCGTTTATTTTGCTTTTTAGCTTCTGACTTTTAGCTTTTAGCTTTTTGTAATTGTTTTCAGGCACAATGAGCTCTATCTTCCTATTTATTTGTTCGGGAACCTTCTGTTGGAATCCTAGCCATGAGTGAGTATGACACTGTATGTCATGGTTGGTTTGTCACTGGTGTCAGCAGACTCACAGAGACCTACCTGCAGGTTTAGCCTGTAAACTCTGCTTTGTTCTTCCCAGTCCCTAGTGATGCTCTGCTTGCTGGTGTCCCTTGGATCACTGTCTTCTTTCTTGTCACAACTTTCACCTCTCATCTCCATTTAATGTTCCGCTTCGGAAACTGCCCACGTTAGGCACTTCCTCAGACTTCTCTTTAGCTAACGTCTATGTAGCCATCTTTAGTATTGTTCCTAAGGACTCTGAGGAAACAGAGTTGGGCCAACAAAACAGGAATGGGGAGGTGTTCCAGTCATCCTGCCTCTTTCACCCTGAGGATGGAGTTCATCCAACTTCACCCACCTCATAAGGCCCATAGTATGTTGTCTCATAAATAGCCAAAGTTTAAGATGCTGATGAGGGATTTATGTTGGTTTTAAGAAGCTGTGGGATTGGTTTTTGGAGGGTTTGATGAAGACTATGCTACCCGTTGTGGGACCCTGAGTTTGTGTGTGGGAGAGCTGGAAGCTCAGATGGGGCTTGGGGAGACTCTTTCCTCATCTCTTCCTCTCCTCCCCACTTCCCAACGTATTTATGTCTTGGAAACACTTTTTGCCTTCCATAGCCAAGCTCTAATATAGTTTCATGTTGTGTATACTGTGATCTGAGCTGCACAACTCAGCTTCTTGGTTTAAGTTTGTTTTGTCTCCTCATCTGAATTCAAACACTCTGAACACAGAGGACAGGATTCTTGTTCATTTTCACATAGGTGGTAATAACTGAGCAGTTTATCCACCAGAACTGATTGCTCCCAACACTGATGTTCCCTGTGAGTCATCCGAGATTAACCTGGTTGTATTATTTGGTTTCTTGGGAAACTCCTATCCCATGGAGGGAGTGAGAATGTGGATTTTTAAAACTAGGTCATTTAAGCTTTACTGTAATGGGCAAATTCTATAATTAATGATTTTGTGTAATGAAGATGAATAGTTGTTGAAGAGGAGACCGGGTTGGGGAAAAAGGAGTGAAAGCATCTTGTGGAACGACCGCAGTCGTGGGTCTTACCCGATTGTCCTCAGTTTCCCAGGACCTGCCAATCCTTTGCCAGTTCCCACTTCAGTGTTACACAGCTGGATAGTTTTTCTATTGCTTCTGGCTTATTTGAAGCCCTGCATGAAATCTACATAAAAAGGAGAACATATATTTTTTTCTTTTCACATTAGTTAGCTCCTGACAAGAACAGTTTTTAGCTATGGAAATTTGAAAACACTAACAGGTAACAGACTACATGGGCCTCAACTTCCTCACTAGAGAAAAATCAGGAAGTTGAAACTTACTGTGAAGGGAGTTTTGAAGACTAAGAAAATGATGCCAAAAAAGAAAACACACACACCCACACACACAGAGACGAGTGCCTGGAACACTTTGGATTTTCATTCCATGTTGTCTTCCTTATTATCAGTAAAATGGGAGGGCACAGGGCTTGGCTTGGCAATAGCCAGGTGATGTGGTCACTAATAGCCCTTTAAACAAAATTCCATATTTAAGAAATATGTTTCTGCCCTTAAAATAAATGAGAGATGGGGTTTTTAAAAACCCTATTGACTTAGAGGAACAATTTGTTCTTTTAGACAGGTACTGGCGAAGTTGACCTTTGTGTGCAAGTCATATTTTGGATTAATGGATTTCTGTGCTTTTGTAATAAAATATTTAATGTTTTTATTAGCATATCAAGAGGACATTGAAAACTCAATTTCATAATCTGCTTGCATGAGGGCAAAGCTTTTGTGTGTAAGATTAGTTTTCTTATAACCCAAGTACACTCCCTCACCCCTCTGTCATGTGAGAGGCTCAGAAAAAAGACGGTGGTTCCTGAACCAGGTAGCTGGCTCTCACAGATTCCAAATCTGCTAGCACATTGATCTTGGACTTCCCAGCCTCTCAAACTGAGAGATACTTTTCTTCTGTTTATAAGCCACCCAGTCTATGGTATTTTTGTTACAGGAGCCTGGAGGGACTAAGACAGTAACCCTCACTGAATCGAGTCTGTAACATTTAAGGGAGTGTTGGCAAAAGCTAGTGTTTTACAATTCAGAAAAAACTCAAAGGAGTGTGGGTCTGGAATGTGGCTTGCAAAGGTACAGCTTTATGACCTTACTGTAGATACAGTTCGTAGCTCTTAGTTTGTGCCCATGTAATGTTTCAGAACATGAGGTTTGGAGACACACTTCGTTTGGAGTCTTGACTTAGCTGTTGACTAGCCATTTGATCCTGGGCAAGTCTGGTACCTTCTCTGAGTGTTCCCACCTTTGTTAAGTTAGTGCCCACTGAATAGAGTTGTTTCCAAGGTTAATTGCCTGGCATATATTAATTCTAAATTGTACGGCAATAATTCTTCACGTGGCCACTGCCTTCTGTCTTATCATTTAGAAATTGTGTAGCTATTATTTCGAACTGTGCCAGGAAACATGCTGATTCTCCTCTCCAGTGATCCTTTTATTTAATATTTGTTGAGTACTTACTCGAGTTACTGATTTAGTTAGGAAGATAAACAATAAGCAAAACAACTGATAATTTCATATTATAATAAGGGCTATCAAAAAATATACAAGGGAATGTAAGGAAAAGTCAGGGGAGGGTGGGGGAAATCAGACAGTACCTCTCTGAGAGGTCATGTTTGTGTTCACGATATGGGGAAGAGAAGGAGCCAACCATTTAGAAAAGGTTGTGGGGCATACCGGGCAGAGAAAGCAGTAAGGCCAAGAATGTGAACAGAAGAGACTGGTGGATACTGGTGAAACAGGGGTTTGGTTACAGGGAGTCAAAGGCCAGAACCGCCAGGGTCTCACCTGGAGCCTGCCTTCTTATTTTTGAGGACCTGTCCCTCAGAGTGATGGCTGTCAGGATTCACCGTCATCCTTAGGGGCCATTGGGGCTCTTCACAGCAACGTGCTGTCATCCCACAGTCCGGGGGCAGGAAAGCCAGAACTCCCCAAACACGCTAACAGCATGGTTCACCAAGGTGTATGTGTCAGAGTGGGCAACGCTGAATTATTTCTACACACATGCTTCCTTTTAAAGATATCAAAGTGGCCGCCAAAATGTACAGTTTGATTCTGTATTACTTGGCAGTGTGGTAAAAATAAGATTCTTGTTTCCCTGAACTTGAAAAGAAGGCACAGTATGGTGAACTAGATGGCACATGGTCATTACAAATTTCTAGGGACAGTATCCAATGCCCTGTTCATCCTACGGGATCCAGTGAACTCAGTCGTGTTATGATAGAGCTTTTCGGAAGGTGTAATTGAAATATTCAGGTGTCATATCACAGGATTGCATGTGAACTTTATCTTATTAAAAATAATTTCAAACTTGCAAAAGGGTTTTAAATGACTTAGTTAAATTTTTAAAAATTAGTGTTATACCGTGGGCATAGATCATCTCCATAAAATCATTTGTGTGGGGGTTCATGCAATTCTAGAGAAATGAACTAAAGTGAAATTAAAGTGGAATATAGAGACTATGAGACTAATACCATGATACTTTGAGGCCAAATAAAAATATTGAATTAAAGCCTGTATGTTTTCGTTTTTTTAGGCATATAAATATATTGCATATACATCTTATTTGTATGCTTTATGTATTTGCTCACAGCTGAAAAGTTAAACCTTAGTGTCTATTTTCTTTAATCTGTGGTTTTCTTTGATATAGTTTACTCCTACTGTATGTATGTGACACAGTTGTAGTAGTATGGTTGGGCAGAAAAGGGGAGTCATAAGTGAGATGCAATCCTAGTGTGTTTGAAAATGCAGCCAGGATTTGTGTTAATCAGGAAGGTAAGACTCAGGACTCAGAAATGATGCCACAAAGGAAGAAATTTGTGCTCACAGTTCCCTGGATGCAGTGGACATGTCTGCTTTGCAGGGCCATGCGGGTCAGCGCAGAGGCAGAGGGAGGGAGGGAAAAGTGGGCAACAGCTCTTACTGTGGTTTCTGCAGAAAAAGCCAGGCAGGGTAAGCAGATTTAGTATTGGATGGTTTGAACAATCTCAGTAGGCTCTGGGACACAGGGACTGCCCCTGCTTGCCTGGGATCTCACCCAGGTGTGACTTTAGGGCAGAGTTGATGTGTGAGAGCTCAGTAAAGGAGGTAGCTGAGTGGCAGGAGCTTTCCAATGGTTGATTTGTCTATGAAAGATATGCTCTCTGGAAGTTGTGTGCTATCTCTAGGCATCAGCTAGGTCTGGAAGGGGTAGTTCCTCCTTGGTTAGTGATGCCCCAGATGCCAGTGTGTCAAGAATATAGAAAACGCAAGTGAAATCTTGCAGTATTTGTCTCTTGTCTGATTTATTTCACTTAGTAAAATAATTTCTAGGTCTATTCATGCTGTTGTAAATGGCAGGACTTCATTTTGTTTTATTGCTTAATAAGATTCCATTTATATATACCACATCTTTTTATCCACTTATCTATCAATCAATAGTTAGGTTGCTTTCATATCTTGCCTATTGTAAATAATGCTGCAATGAACACAGAGATACATATACAAATACTACATGATTTCATTTGTGTGTGGGATTAAAATCACAACAAATGAACAAAACAAAAACAGATTCATAGAAACAAGGAACAAACTGATGGTTACCAGACGGGACGGGAGTAGAGGGATGGGTGAAGCAGGTGAGGGGAAGATAGTCAATAATAGTTCATAGTGACAGATGGTTACGATGCTTAGTGTAGTGTCCACACAGTAAGCTATACAAATGTCAAATCACTATGTTATACACCTGAAATTAATATACTATTGTAGGTCAACTATACTTTAATTTAAAAAGCTGGAAAATATAGAAAATAAGAAAACAGTTAATACAGAGTAGGTAGTATTTAGTGCTCTAGAGTCAAATTGAGACAACATATATATACATGCATAACTTGTAATGGGGGGTGGCATGAGATCAATGCTGAAGGGTGAAGTAAATTTTCTCAGACTTTAGGGAAAGGGTCATTTGTCCCCTTGGGCTCTGAGGAGAGGTCCCAAAGGATGGGTAGAAAGGGCGTGTTCAGAAGGGAGTATGATTGTAGGAAAGGAGAAGAGAAATGAGCATGGTGAGTTCAGGGAACAGGGACAAGTGTGAAAAGCAGGGGCTTGTAGTGGAGGGAGATCAGTGGTTAGAAAGACATGTTTCCCCTTTTAACTACAGGCTGGAGAGCTCAAAAAGAGATGTGATGTGTTTATTAGAAATTCAGGTTCAGTCCTGGCTGGTGTGGCTCAGTGGATTGAGCACCCAACTGTGAAGCAAAGGGTCGCTGGTTCAATTGCCAGTCACACACATGCCTCGGTTGCGGGCCAGGTCCCCAGCAGGGGGTGAGTGAGAGGCAACCACAGATTGATGTTTCTCTCCCTCTCTTTCTCCCTCTCTTCCCCTATCTCTAAAAATACATAAATAAAATCTTTAAAAAAAAAAAGAAAATAAATGCAAGTTCACATACCATGCCCCTGGCTTTGCTTCTTGACTCTGTTGCTCAAAAACAAATTAGTTAAGTAATAAGTTTTCAAAGACTAACTATTACTTGGATTGTGAAGGGAGGTGTTGGATATGATACGCAGTATGTCAGAAAGCAGTTAATTGTAGTTAATTCAGGGGCATTGATTAGGAGGTATGAGATGGTGAGGGCTTCCAAAAAGCTATGATGGCATTGGGAGTGAAAAAGAAGAAATAAATGGACATACTTGGTTATATAATTTATCTAGAGAAGACCTCAGGCTTGGAGCCTTATTATAATATCATCATAATGTTATGGGAAAAATGAATTTGTTGTCAAATATTGAAGCCCAGAATGCTGCAGATGGATGCATACTCATTTTTATTTCTTTTTAAAATTATTTTATTTATTTGTTTTTTAGAGAGGAGGAGGGAGAGAGAAAGAGAGGGAGAGAAACATCAATGTGTGGTTGCCTCATGTGCACCCCCTACTGGGAACCTGGCCCTCAACCAAGGCATGTGCCCTGACTGGGAATAGAACCAGTGACCCTTTGATTCGCTGGCCGGCACTAAACCACTGAGCCATGCCAGCCAGGGCTGTATGCTCATTTTTCTATGGCAAGGGTCTATTAATGTCATCTGATTCCCACAGGGGACTAGGACCCAACAAAAGTAACTCAGAGTTTGGAGTTGGGTGGATCTGGGTTTGAATCATGCTTCTGTCATTTTTCTGAGGGGGTTAATATAAGACAAGTTTACCCTTTAGGCTGCCAATAGTTGTTGCCAATAGAAACTGTTATAATATTCAGAAGAGAGGGATTAGAATAATGGGGTGATGTGCTCCTTTCTCTTCCTAGGACACTGACTCATCCACTCCCACTTGTCCTTTGGGCTCAAATATCACCTTCTCTGTGTTTGTGTTGTGTCCTGTGCTTGTTGTAGTTGCTGTGCTTATCACTGCACCCTGTAATTGGTCATCTGCAACCCCCTAGGCTCAGCGTCATGTGTGTCCTTGGTATCTAGTGCAATAGTGTGTAGACCTAGCAGGTGTTTCATGGGTTCTTTGCCATTCCAATTAAAGAGACATTGTTGAAGAACCTGAGTGGTGAAGCTTTTGTTTATCAATTTGGAGAAGAGACCACTCAGGGAAGACTTGGATGAACTTTTAGACACTAAGAGCTGTCCAGGATGGGCTGGCTACTCTGGAAGGTGAGCATACTGTCACAGAGGTGTCTGAGCCCATAATATCAAGGACGAGAAGAGTGGGTCTGTGTTCTGTCTTAGTGGAAGTGCCACTCTGATATTCGGGCTAGAAGAGACCTAAGATGCCACCCAGCTTCCCCCCCCCCACACCTCTCATTGTGTAGTTGAAACAGGTTGAGTAATTGAGAGATTTATACAAAGAGATATGATAATGACATAACTGGTTGCTCTGTGTTGCTTCTACAGAACTCAGTACTAGTTGAGGTCAAACCGGTGATACATCCAAGTGAAACAGCCCCCTAGGAAGCTGAATAAAAAGGGGAATAATCTTACCAGATGTAAGGTTGGTGAGGGAGCTTAGCATGGTGATGACAAAAGAGCTGTGAAACAGTATTCATATAGAAGCTCTCCAATTTTAAGAGTTGTGCTGAGATGGAAATTTCCTTTTGGATAAGGTACCCAGCACTGATTTACCTTTGGACATTTGGACTTGAATCCATAAGAACTAAATTCTATTTCCACATGGGGCCAGGGCAAGCCTCATTTGCTCAGTAGAAAGAAATAATGTCCTCTTGGAAATAGTAAGATGTTGGAAAGGTAATTGAAAATGCTCTGGATATTTTCTCTTATGGTGGATCTTGCAAAATTTGAATATTTACTACCTACCCTAAGATGCTGAAAAGGATAGTAATACGGCTAATTGTGAAGAAAATTAAAGTTCTGAGACTTCCAGTCAAGATGGAGGCATAGGTAATCATGCTTTGCCTTCTTGTACAACTACAGAAAAATTTACAACTGGATTATAAAAAATATACCATCATAAAATCAAGCTCTATGGAAGTTTGACAACCAAGGATTTAAAGAAGCCACGTTCATCCAGATGGGTTGGATGGGTGGAGAGGGGGAGAGGCACGGAGAAATGGAGTGGTGTGGAGAGGTGGCAGAATGGGCAGTCTCACATTCACGTGTGGTGGATAAAAATCAGGAGGGATACCTTGGGAGCCAGGGATCCGAGCCCCAAACCAGATCACCCAGCACAGGGTTCCAGTGCCAGGAAGATAAATCCCCGTAACTTCTGGCTGTGAAAACCAGTAGGCTTGGGGTGGCAGAATAAACTGCCAGACTATTGGGGAACTCCTCTTAAGAGGCTGCAAATACTTAGGACTCATGCAGACCCACACCCTCTTGGACTCAACATCAGGGCAATAGCTGGAAGGGCACATGTGGCATACAGGGAGTAAGTGAAGTGACTAGAAACAGAGTGAGTACTGGGAGACAACTTCCTCCTGGGAAAACCTCCAGAAGCCAGGCAACAGCATTGTCTGCTCTCAGCCTTCCCCTACACAGAGCTACAAAGTGGTGAAATGGGTTGCCCCACCCTGGAAATTACCTAAGGCTCCACCCCACACAATTTACAGGTATGCTTTTCTACTATAGGCCACATTACTAAGTCAAAACAGCTCTACTGAGTAAACAGAAACAAACTCAGGGAGGTGGCCAAATTGAGGAGACACAGAAATATGGCCCAAATGAAAGAACAGAACAAAACTCCAGAAAAAGAACTAAAAAAAATGAAGAAAACAAACCTATCAGATGTAGAGTTCAAAACATTGGTTATCAGGATGCTCAAAGAACTTACTGAATATAGCAACAGCATAAAAAGACCCAGGCAGAAATGAAGGTTACATTAAGTGAAATAAAGAAAATCTACAGGGAACCAACAGTGGAGGGAATGAAGACAAGAATCAAATCAAATGATTTGGAACAAGGAAGAAAAAAGCATTCAATCAGAACAGCAAGAAGAAAAAAGAATTAAAAAACACGAGGACAGACTAAGGATCCTCTGGGACATCTCCAAATGTTCCAACATCCGAATCATAAGGGTGCCAGAAAGAGAGGTGCAGGCCAGTGGCGCAATGGATAAGGGTGCCAGAAAGACAAGAGGAAGATCAAGAACTGGAAAACTTATTTTAAAAAATAATGAAGGGGAACTTCCCTAATTTGGCAAAGGAAATAGACTTCCAGGAAGTCCAGGAAACCCAGAGAGTCCCAAAGAAGTTGGATAAGGAAGCACACACCAAGGCACATCATAATTACATTACCCAAGGGTAAAGATAAGGAGAGAATCTTAAAAGCAGCAAGAGAAAAGGAGACAGTTACCTACTAAGGGGTTCCCATAAGACTGTCAGCTGATTTCTCAAAAGAAACCTTGCAGGCAAGAAGGGGCTGGAAAGAAGTATTCCAAGTCATGAAAGGCAAGGACCTACATCCAAGATTACTCTGTCCAGCAAAACTATCATTTAGAATGGAAGGGCAGATAAAGTGCTTCCCAGGCAAGGTAAAGCTAAAGGAGTTCATCATCACTCAGCCCTTCTTATGTGAAATGTTAAAGGAACTTATCTAAGAAAAAGAAGATCAAAACTATGAACATTAAAATGGCAACAAATTCACAACTATCAACAACTGAATCTAAAAAAACAACCTATGCAAACAGCCAGAACAGGAACAGAATCACAGATATGGAGATTATCAGCTGTGAGGAAGAATGGGGAGAATGAGGGAAAATGTGCAGGGATTAAGAAGCATAAACTGGTAAGTACAAAATAGACAGGGGGAAGTTAAGAATAGTATAGGAAATGGAATAGCCAAAGAACTTGTATGAATGACCCATGGACATGAAGAGAGGGCATTGTTGGAGGGAATGGGGGTACTGGATTGAGGGGGACAAAAGGGGAAAATTGGGACAACTGTGATAGCATAATTAATAAAGTATATCAAAAGAAAAGAAAATTAAAGTCCTTGTGTTAATAAAACAAGCCACAAGGATGATGTCTAAATGCTTAATTACCACGGAGCTATGAGCCTATTGCCAATTTTCAGTAAACGTTGACATGAAGATATGAAGGCATATGCATGCTGGACACAGTCTAATAGCTCAAGGTGTGTAGGTCTTTAAAAATCTTCCCTAAAAGGCTATTGAGATCATGTCATACTAATGATTACCAAAATATTGAAAGCCCCATGAAGTGCTGTCCTATATCTGACACCCTCGAGCTCTAAGAGAAGAGGACTGTAGTGCATGCTGTGTTAGAAGGCATCTGATGGGACTTGTGGTCACTTTCATCTCCCTCATTCCAATGGAATGTTATTGGATGGTGGTTTTGCATCTCTAACCACCTCCCCATCCCAATCTGGTTTTGGGTTGATTGCTGTCAGTAGTCAGTGTTGTGCATATACTAGGGCTTAGGATTCAATGTTTTTTTTTAAAATTTAATCTTTATTGTATTTCTTTTACATTAGCATTTAGTTCCCTTATACACTCTCCCCACAGCAATCACCACACCGTTGTCCATGTCCATGAGTTCTTTTTCCTTTTTGCTCAATCCCTCTATTCCCTTACCTCACTCCTCCACTAGCTGTCATCTGCTCTCCATCTCTGAGTCTATTCCCATTTTTCTTGTTAGTTCAGTTTGTTCATTAGATTACACATATGAGTGAAATCATATGGTGTTTGTGTTTCTCTGATTGGCTTATTTCACTTAGCATAATGTTCTCTAGGTCCATCCATGGTGTTGCAAAGGGTAAAATTTTTCTCCTTTTTATCGCTGAGTAGAATTCCATTATGTAAATGTCCCTTAGTTGTTTTATCCACTCATCTACTGATGGACATTTGAGCTGCTTTAATATCCTGCTGATTGTAAATAATGCTGCAATGAACACAGAGATGCTTATGTTCTTTTGAATTAGTGTTTTGGATTCCTTCAGATATATTCCCAGAAGTGGGATTGCTGGGTCAAAGGCAGATCCATTTTTAATTTTTTAGATATTTCCATATTGCTTTCCACAGTGGCTGCACCAATCTGCTTCCCATCATCAGTGCAAAAGGGTTCCCATTTCTTCACATCCTTGCCAGCATGGAGAATTATGACATTGAAGAAAGGAATTGAAGAAGATACAAATAAGTGGAAGCACATACCGTGCTCATGGATGGGAAGAATTAACATCATTAAAATGTCTATACTACCCAAAACAATCTATAGATTCAACACAATTCCTATCAAGATTCCAGTGACATATTTTATAGAACTAAAACAAATATTTCAAAAATTTACATGGAACCACAAAAGGCCCTGCAAAACAAGAGCAATCCTGGGAAAGAAGAACAAAGTTTGGACAAATCATGCTACCTAATGTCAAACTATACTATAAGGCCATAATAATCAAAACAGCATGGTACTGGCATAAAAAACAGACACATAGGTCAATAGAACAGAATAGAGAGCCCAGAAATGAACCCAGAACTTTACAGTCAATTAATATTTGACAGAGAATGCAAACACATACAATGTGCTAAAGATAGTTTATTCAGTGAATGCTGTTGGGAAAATTGGACAGATACATACAGAAAAATGAAATTAGACCACCTTCTTATACCACACACAAGAATAAATTCAAAATGGATTGAAGACTTAAATGTTAGTCCTAAAACCATAAAATTTTGAGAAGAAAACAGGCAGCAAAATCTTGGACATTGCTCTTTCCAATTTTTATTGTGTATATCTCCCCAGGCAAGGGAAACAAAAGAAAAAAAAATAAACAAATGGAAGTACATCAAACTAAAAAGGTTTTGCACAGCAAAGGAGCTCATTGATGTTATACTGGTAGAATTTTTCAGGGATTAGGATTATGAAAAAGTAGAACCGATTGGTACTCTGTGCTTCTAAAATTCTTCTTCATATGACATCTATTCCTATGAAACTGTACGTATAGAGGATTATTCATTCAGAGCAAACTGTCTTTCCACAATGTGATGGGAAGGGTCACATATACTAATCATGGTTCCCTTGTTAGTATGTACATGCTGATAAACAAAACTATTGTTCTCGTTACTTCTAAAGTTCTGGCCTGGGCCAGCAGCCGTGAGGCCATCTCAGGCTGTTAACTTTGTTTTGCATGCTCAGAATCCCTTTTGAAATGAGGATGGACAGTTATTGTTTAGTTATGGAGGAACCTACTGTTCTGCCCCATCTTCTGTGCAGGGTACAGTACTGATGGTTGTCACTCACTAAGAGCAGGGTGTATGTTTTAGAATGATTGGATTGACTGGATCTGAGGTCATCTGCCTCAGCTCCTGATCTCAGGTTGCAGATGATAAAACTTTTATTTTCTGTAGGCTCATTAGCCAGGATTCATTTTTTTACAATTATATTCTCATCACAGGTAACGGTGCCCATCCCCCACCGCCATCCTACCTGTTATCTTTTCCTTTTCCAGTTTTTTCCCCCCCTCAAAACCATATAAACAGCCTTGATTTATTTTCTCTTGTAAGACTGTGTTTTCCTACTTGGTGTTCATCATGTAACCTTTATGTCTAGTATTAGTTATAAAGTCTGAATAGTAAAATCATTTTACATTTGTGTAACTGGTTGCACCCACTAAAGGCACTTTCATACACAATTTTACATTAACCTCAGAGACTTCCTAAAGCACAGCCTGATACAAATACCATAACTTTTTAGTTGATTTCCAACTTGCATTTACTTTTAGTGTATTTTACCTAGAAACACTTGCAACAATCTGCAACTTAAGATTTCTTGACTCTTATCTCCTGAGGGTCTGGTGAATCTTATTTATGATGACTGTCCATTTATTTCCCTTTCAAAGCCATTGCCAAACTGCTTCCACGGTCTGGCTCTATATGTCTTAATATTATTATTTTGTATAATAAATATATTATATTATATTACATAATAACCATTAAAATGTTATTATTAAATGTTGTTTTTCTTTATGCTGCCCTGTACAAGTGTTCTTTCTTGCCTTAGAATTATAATAGCCATGACGTTTTAAGACTTGTGGACACAGAAAGTGGTCTTCACTTATGAGTGCAAAAGTTGAGACACTGAAAGGTCCAGTGGCTTCTACAAGCTGGCGCTGAGGTCAAAAACCAGCATTTCATAGTCTCTGACTGGGCCTTTTTCTCTTTTATTATTCAGAGGAAAGTATATTAACAAAATTTTGGTTACTGCCCAATAAAGAGGACAATTACCTTTAGTGTTGTCTAAACTCTAACTTTGTACTTATCATTGATAATACCTAATTATGATGCCCAGAGCCTTTCCTGTCCTCATTGCTGAAAGTTGGTTATTTTTAGTTCAGTGCTCATTGGAGGGGAGCTGACAGACCTTTTCACCTCTGATTTTAGGTTCTTTGCTTGTATGGTTGTTATAATGGGCACATGATTTTTGTCATGCCCCAAACACAAACCACAAATAATTTCACTCATTGTAATCTAATCAATGAATAAGACAGTCTCAGTACCACTCTGACCCTCAGTCCATGCTGACTCCCATATCGGCTTGCAATGGGGACAAGTGCCACCTGGCCAACTTACCATATTTAAAACCAGGAAGCCATGAAATATCTCAGACATTTGCTTTTTGTCAGCAAAAGGTGTTAAGACAGATACTACCCACCAATTCTGTTGCTGTTGAGTCCAGTTAAAACTGCGTGGGACTAGAAATGGTAGTGAGGAGCAGTTCTGGCCAGGAGGACGTGAGCTGAGGGTATCTGGAGACACTCCACTCCTGGGTAGTTCCAGTTCTTCCTGTGTGAATACAGCCGAGAATCTGAAGGGAGTGGCTGTTTCGTGACAACAGTGTGGCAAGTTGATGGACTGAAGACACACAGGATATTGACAATTGTGGAGCTGCCACATCAGCACTGGATCACCTACCTCTGGAATTTCTCTTTTGAGAGGAAAATAATGCCCCAGTGCCGTAGGTGACTTTAGATGAGTTTCTGTTACAAGAGGCAGAACTTGGTTTCTCATTAAGAGCATTAAAAAAAAAAATCCTAACCACAGTATTGGCTTGTTTTATAAGTATTCACGTGTGTTGATGTTGTCTTTCAATTTTTTTCCACCTGTCATTCCATTCTCATTAACTTTCAATATAAAAGGATTGTCTTATTCATGACATATAGTGTGCTTTTCATTTGACAATGTACAAAATTGAGAAATTGGCTTAAATATCACATAAATATTGTGGATCAGTCTTAGATTAATGACTTTATTTTAATGTGTTACCACAGTCCTATAACTGTTTTGCCAGTAGCTCATAATAATGGTCATTCCCCCAAATATATCCTACTTATCAAAGCATTATTACCTATTGGAATTATTAATCATAATACAGAAACTTCTAGAAAAACTACAGGCTTATTTTCCTAAAGTGATGACTCAAACAGTTCAAGAAACCAATTCCTCACCTGAAATTTGCATTTCGTCCCACAGCGCCTGTGCACATCACTCTAAAACACTGCAGAGGCTCTGGGGTGGAGTCCCTCTCTGTTATTTCGTCAAGTGACAATGTCCAGACTGTGATAACCATTTCAAAACAGATATGGGAACTAATGCCCTTCATTTAGCATTCTTTGTGCATGTGTATGTGTTAGTGTGTGTGTGGTGTTAAGTTTTTCATTGAGAATTTGGGTTAAAAAAGGTATGCATTGTTGAAATTTTGGTAAAGAAGAGTATTGAGGAAGCCATTACCTTACCAAGAGTCAGAACATATAAAAGCTACAGTGAATTGGAACTATATACATGGTAATATATCACAAAGTGATATTTTGGTTAAGTGGAATGGATAATTGGCTGGTACCGTTTATTAGACAATATGGCTATCTGTCAGGGGAAAGATAAAATTGAACTCCATCCTATATCATATGTAAAAATGAATTCTTATTGCAAAAGTTATTGACTGATATTTTTAAAATCTACGAAGAGACTCAGAAACCGTGTGTGTGTGTGTGTGTGTGTGTAATGGAAGGATGGAGAAGAATTTCTTAATTCTAAACCACAGCACTATAAATTTTGTTGGGACATTTACATTGTTCAGCACTTTTTTGAATGGTAAAGCACCATTTTCAACACTCAATATACAAATGAATGGCCATAAAACTAATATAAATTATGGTTAGTAGTTAAACACTACCAAGAATTCTTACAAATGGGCACTGAAAAGACCAACAAACTGATAGGAGAATGAGCCAAGTATTTGAGGAGTTGATAATGGAGCAAAGCCCATGGCTCTCAGATCCATGAAAATATATTCAGTTGTGTTATAATCAAAGAAATGCAAATTAACAACACAATGTATTATTTGACTTAGGGCTGAGTACTGTAAAAAGACTGTTAATACCTACTACTGGCAGGGATATGGATATAAAGAACATTCCCATACATGGCTGGTACAAATGTGAACTACTAAAATCCTTTTGGAAAGTAATTTTCTATCTATTAAAATTAAAAATTTATGATCTTCTTGGAACAGAAAGAGGATATCAGTAGAAACAGGAAATCTTTAAAGGTGCTTTAACCTTTAGAGGTGCTTGGAATAGAACCACTTTTTAAAGTGAAATCTAATAAAAGTAAACTCACCAGCATTATGTATGAAAGTAGATCTTCACTTTGGCATGTTTTCTAATGTAAAAGTCTGGACATAAAGTAATTTCTCCTCATAAGACCATGATTGAATAAATTGTGGAATATTATATGGCCATTAAAAAGAATGGATTAGAGCCATACCATTGACTTACAGAGATTTTGCAGTTGTTGAGTGATAAAAGCAAAATTCAGAAAATGGCATAATGTCTCATTTTTGTGGAACATAGACAACTTTCTTTATATGTGTGAATATGTGTGCATGCCTATGCAAGATTATGTGAGTTTAGAGAAAATTATGGGAGGGTATGTAGGTCATTACAATAACTGTATCTGTATGAGTATTAGATTATGCACATAGCCACAGAGCCAGCTTGACTTAAAGCTGATGGAGCTTAAGTTCCAGGACATCTGCCCATTCCAAGGCCCTGGACGGCATCTACAATATGTTTACCTGGTTAATGATTTTGTGTAACTTAGGAGATAAATCTGAACCCTGAGTGGCTAAGGCCACTATCTCTTTTCAGTCAAACTTCCACCATTATCACACTTTCTCTCCTGTTAGATGACATTGTAGTGGCATCTTAGGAATCTGGATAAGGAAAATTTGGAAATAACATTTTGTTTGGGTGAGCAGTCATTTTCGTAAGGAGATAAATTATTAACCATCCCAGCATAAGAGCAAGTATCAGAAATGCTCCTATTGTCACCACCTCAGCTGGGGCTGTGATATGAGAGCATAGAGTAAGAAGTATCAAAATATGAGTGTGACTTACTGCACTTGAACTATGTGAGTCATATTAGAGAAACAGTGTTTAAAATGTATGGGGCCAAAAGCCAATCTGCAGGGAAATCTTCCAGATTTTAAGTTTTATTTATAGAAGAAATTTGACAGGACTTTCTCTGAATGTGACAATAATCATAAAAATTTACATGACATTACTGTTCATGAATTTTAAAGCTGAAAGAAACATTACCAAAAGATCAATGAAAAATAACTTATCAACCACAGCCAGAGCAAAGAATGAATTATCATTCTATTTCTATAAAAACTATTGCAAAATTGTTATGTAAGAAGTGACCTAAGCAAATGAGATAAAAAATATTGGGGAGGGGGGGAAGTATAGAATGCCAGATAGTTAGTAAAAATACTGTGCTTTCTACCAGTTTCAATGTAGTATATTTCAGCTTTCATTAATTATATTGTTAGATCCCCCTATTTTTAAATGTGTTCACTTTTGTGCTCTCTTTTGTTTTTATAATTTTCTATTTTTCTTAAAGTGAGACCACCATATTGTATGGGTATTGTATACAAATTGTATCCAGGCCCCACAAAGTCTGGATTTAGAGTTTTTTAAAAAATTATCTAACTGGGTATAGAATGAGTAAATTAAACAAAAGATGAGAAGAGATTTTAGGATTACTTAGGAATGAACTACAGTGCTTTGTGTTTTTATGTTAAACTACCATGAATGAATATGCAAGGACCAATTATTAAAATGAAATAAAGCTTTAAAGTTTTTCCCTAAACATTGCTTCTCTGAGGATCTGTGTTAGAAAATTATTGAGGAACTTGATCTTCACCTAGTTCAGACCTGCTGCTCCAGTAAGATTTACGTTGCAGGAAACGCTGATACTATGGCTGGCCAGCAGAGGGCACTGTGCTTTTGGTCTGAGGTGTGCCCTGAGCTCTAACTCCAAGGCCTGTTGAGGTGGTTAAGAGAGTAAGTATGTGATGTGGCCAATATAGAGTTCCATGAGTAAGAGTAGAGAAATCCCTTCCTAGCCACCCGTCCACCCATGTGTTCTCTCTCTCTCTCTCACACACACATTTGCTTGTACACAGTGGTGAGATGAATGGATGGGTTACAGATTGTGTGTTGGGTAGACATGCATAGGGAAAAGTAAGATGACCCTTTGGGCTGTTGGCTGGGAAGAAGAGGAAAGGAAGTGCCTTGATAAAAAGAAAATGAAGATGTTCTAGAAATTTGGCAGAGGATTAAAGGAAGCACGAGAACTTAAGAGCTAACAGTATTCAGGATTAAGTGATTTGCAGTTGAGTGGGAAGAAGTTTATTCTAATTTTTCCTGTGGACTGAGGGGTAGGGTGGAGACGCCTGTGTTGAAAGCCAGATTGCTCTTCTCAAAGGAAGGGCTGTATAAAAGTTTTGTGCCCCGACTGCTGTGCTGTTCTTGTTAGACTCAGGGCAGACTGGAATTTCCCTTTCTTATTCTCCACCTAGTGCCCAGTTGTTGCTGGTAGAAGGTAGTGACTGTAGGGATTATATCAGATATGAGTGATTACTAGATCTTTTTGTGGTGGGAAGTGGTACATATAAGAATAAATTAGGTCTTTAGCCTGATTTGATGTTCCAGTAAAACAGCTTCTCATTTATGACCATTCCTGAAATTAGCTAAAAATAAAAGAACTGATGGTTGCCTGACAGTTATATGTAGGTACTATTAATTTTTGTTTAAAGTATCAAATAAATGTTGAAATAATACATGTAGGTAGTTAAAAGTTTAAATGGTATGGAAGCTTGTGAAAATCAGTAGTCTCCAGCTTCATCTCTCCTATTTGGGTTCTGTTCCACCAAAGGCAACCACTTTGAACTCTTAGTTTCTAATTATTTTGGTGTTTTCCACCATATTTCTGAATTAGTTTTAGAGTTCTTTCTCTTAATTCTCTTGCAGATGAAAATTTAACTTATTTATATCAGGGCCAAGTAGTGAAAGTGTAGTATATTTGTCTCTTTTCTAGTGTAACTTGCTTTTACTGCTTCATTTTTCTATTGGAACAGTTTTTTTTACACATCGATCCTTATTTTTCCCCATTAGATTATATATACTTATACTATACAATATCTCTATGTATATTATAAAAGTAACATCTCAGAATAATCACTCAGTTCTATAACACTACTTTCTCTCTTAGAGACTTCCTTTCTAGGAAGACTGTTATTTTATAGATACAGTATAAAGCAATCATCCCAGAACTTTCTTCCTGCCTTTTTGAGTTGGATTCCCTGTTTTTGGATGTGTATGTATTCTCTTTATTGACTAATCTCTAGTGTTATTGATACATATCTTGCAATAAGTATTTGCTTTGTAAAATTTACATGAAAAGTAAATTTAAGGGTCTGATAGTTTGGCTAGGTATAGAAATCTGAAGTCTTAACTCCAGCTGTTTATGTTGGTATTAAGAAGTTCAATGTCATATTAATTTTTCCCTTTATAAATCAGCTATTTTTATAAGCACATTTAAAAAAAATTATGGTATTCTATAATTTTAAATATTTGCTATAGGTCTCTTTTTTTGGGTCCTTAGTGAAACCTTTCAACCAGAAGCCTTATTTCTTAGACTTCTGGGAAATTTTTTAAATATACTTTTTAAATGTTCTCTTTGTCTGGTTTTTGTAGAATTCTATTAAGAATTGGATATTGACTCTTATATTGGTACTCTGGGATCTCTTTTCTTTTCCTTTTTCATCTCAGTTTTTCTGTTTTGCTTTTTCAGAGATTACTCACTTTTATTTTTCACTCCTGTGATTGCATTATCTTAGGCTATGGTTCTTCTAATTCCCAGTACTAGCTCTTTTATTGTGTTACTTTTTAAAAATAGAATCTTATTTTTATCTTGAAAGGTTATAAACTTTTTTTCAGAACTTATTTTTGTTTTGTATAAATGCATTACCACCTGATAGCTCTGAGGATGTTAACATTTAAAAAATATTTTTAAAGTTTGCTGCACTGTTTCCTCAAGTCTCCTTTTTTTGTTTTTGTTTTTGAATCCCTTTTTCACAGTGGGAATTTTCTATACATATCTGACAATTTTCCTGTGGTGGGGGAGAGAGAGGGGCTGGATAGAAGACTGGTAGGGTGCTCTGAATATGGGTCAGATGACAAAATTTACTTTTAGTGAAGGGCTTTCCACCAAGCCTGTGTAGAGGATTGTTTTTCCTGTCTTCCTGTGAGGTTGCTTAGGGAATAATGTTTGGATCTCTGGCCATTGGAATAGCAATCTGGCCACGTAAAGGTTCTGTGTAGCCAGAATAAGGGGGCTTATGAGAAAAGAACCATGCCTAATTTTTAAAGCCTTAGCTTTAGCCCTTTATTGTTTATCTCATGAAGTTTCTCTACATTCTTAGCCCTGATCCCTGGGTCAGCTCCTTTGTGTGGAGACTCTAATGTTTCCATTTGCTTTCCACCTTTGCCTCATCTGTCTTCCATTGCTGGTGTGTTCACTTCCTGAGCTCTTCTACTTTGCAGGGTGAAGCCTCTCCTTTTCTGTCCACAGGCCCCTCTGGCACACTGAGGTTGTGTCTAATAAGTGATGATAATGGTTAATTTTATGTCAGCTGACTGGGCCATGGGCTACCCAGGTATTTGGTCAAACACTAGTCTGGGTGTTTTTGTGAGGGTGATTTGGGTTGAGATTAACATTTGAATTATACACTGAGTAAGGCAGATTGAGCTCTCCAGTGTGGGTGGGCCTCATCTAATTAGTTGAACAAAAAGACTGAGTAAGAGGGAACTTCTGTTGTCTGATGGCCCTAGAGCTGGGACATTGTCTTTTTCTTGCCTTTGGACTGGTATTACCCCATTGGCTCTCCTGGGTCTCCATCTTGCTGACCGCAGATTTTGGGACCTGTCAGACTGTATAATAGTGTGAGTGCATATCTGATAAATCTCGTTCTGTCTCTACATATATATGCTATTGGTTCTGTTTCTCTGGAGAACCCTGGCTAACACAGTGACCCCCTTATTAAAACTGAATTACTTTCTCAAAAATGGATTGACCTATCTTCCCAGAAAACAGGTCTTAAAGTAGAACCCATTCTTCTTGCCTGGAATGTGGCCAAGGGCCCTTCTTCAGGCTACAGGTCCTCTGAAGGCTCCTCTCTTACGGTGGCTCATAGTCAGAAGGTATCTTAGAGGCATGTAGACAAAAAAGGACAAAGGAGCCTATTTCAAGGGAAAATTCATCTTGGCTGATGATTCTATTCCTACTTTTAAAAAAGTGGCTGTGTATTTTTACATCTCTTTCCATTGTTTAAGTGGTGCCTGAGTAGGCAGAGGTGATAAATGTGTATACATTTTATACCTGGGAGCCAGAAGCTAGGTGCCCTTTAGAATCCTAGCCACAAAGGTTATGGTCCTTGTGTTAAATTTCAAGTAGACAACTACATGGGTGCATTCACTTTATAAAAATCCATGTTGGAAAGTACACAAAACCTAAACATGATTTTGATTAAAATTAGACATTTGAATATAAAGTCTGGCAATTATGTGAGAAATTCACAAAAGTAAAATGATACAGCTTGCCTTGGGTTTTGACTTTTTGCAACACAGAGAACTGACATTTTGGCTTTATATTTTTTGTGCATCCTACACTAGTGAACTCTGTCTATTCCTCTCTTCACCTGCTGCTAGTCTCCCACTTTGTCTGCTTCAGTCTAGCATCCCATATAGATCTCACTCATTGCTGTAGTTCCTGGACTCTGCCGTTTAGGCTAGTTACAATGACCTCCTCTTGCAACCAGTGATACAACTGTCTCCTTGACTGAGAGCAGAGGCTTACAGAGTACGAGCAGGGTGGGTTTAGGCGCTGCTATTTTGGTACTTGATTTCAGACAGTCCTGTCACACCTTTCTAGACTTGCAGCACGTCAGCGCCTGGAACAGCCTTAAACCTTAACTTTTGATGGAGTTCATTTCCTGTGTTTGGAAGGAGTATATTGCATTCTGAGTGAAGGGCCAGAGATGGTATAGTTAAATACAACAGACTTTGACCTGTTTTGCTTTTCTTTTGGGACCATGGTAGACTCAGGCCTGAGCTGTGACCCCCTCTGTACTCATTTACCATAAGGTCAGATATTGTCATAATAAATATTTGTTGTTCCTTTTTATTGAAGATAGAGAATCTCATTGAAAATGATCCATTGAGCTTTGCAGTACAAAATTGAGTGAGTCTCACAACCCTTTTTCATTTGATTTTTATCATAAAGTTCACAAGTCTTTTTGGGAAGCAATTGACTAAAAATGCACTTTTCAGTGGTGCCACCTTTAAAAGTATTAGCCGTAAGCATCCACTGTCTCACATTTGGAACTACTTATCTAAGAGTTATGCCCAATGAGGGATTTGCCTGGCAGCATGCTCTGTGCTCAAAATGTTATCTGCTCTCTGTTTTCTTTTTCTCAGCCCACATTTCTATGTAAAATAAACTGCTTCGTGTCCAGAGCTGACTCACTAAGTTAAAAAAAAAAAGATTTAGAAACATGATAGAACACTCACACTACTTAATAGGAATTACAGGGAGTCTAATTTATGAATTTACTTTCAAAGTATATTTCTAAGTTGATTAAAATTCAATGCATTTTTCACATTGTATGTGTCTTATAAAGAATAGGCTGAAGAATTCTGGCCAAACTGGAGGTGTAAGTAGATATACTTTGCCTCCTTGCACAACCAAAAGAAGGACAAAAACAAATATAAAGGCAAAAAATAACCAGGACTGCCAGAAAGTTGAACTGTATGGAAGTCTGATAACCAAGGAGTTACATTAGGAGGGTCAGAGGAGGGCAGCTGGGGTGGAGAGGATGAGTGATGAATTGGTGGCTGGCGGACTGGATGGTCCCACATTAGCCTGTGGATAAACTCGGAGGAACAACTGGAGAGCAAGGCAGATGGTACAACACAGGGGTCCAGCATGGGAAATAAAAGCCTCAAAACCTTTGGCTATAAAAACCTGTGGAGGTTGCAGTGGCAGGAGTAACTGCCAGCCTAACAGGAGAGTTTGTTGGAGAGACCCATAGGGTCCTAGAACATATACAAACACACCCGCCTGGGAATCAGCACCAGAGGGGCCCAATTTGCTTATGGGTAGTGTGGGAAGTGAATGAAAGCCAGCCGAGAACCAAGCAAGCAACATTGTTCCCTCCCTGACACCTGCCCCACATACAGCATCACAATACAGTGACCTGGGTTGCCCCACCCTGGCAAATACCTAAGACTGTGCCCCTTACAGCATAACAGGTGTGCTGAGACAAAAAAAATGTGGCCCAAATAAAAGAACAGATAGAAGCTCCAAAAATAGAACTAAGAGGTGAAGAGATAGCCAACTTATCAGATGCAGAGTTCAAAACACTGGTAATCAGGATGCTCACAGAAATGGTTGAGTATGGTCATAAAGTAGAGGAAGAAGTGAAGGCTATGAAAAGTGAAATAAGGAAAAATACACAGGGAACTGACAGTGAAGGGAAGGAAACTGGGACTCAAACCAACAATTTGGAGCAGAAGGAAGAAATAAACATTTAACTAGAACAGAATTAAGAAACAAGAATTCAAAAAAATGACGAGAGGCTGAAAAACCTCCAGGACAACTTTAAATAGGGGTGCCAGAAGGAGAAGAGGAAGAGCAAGAAATGGAAAATTTATTTGAAAAAGTAATGAAGGACAACGCCCCTAATCTGGCAAAGGAAATAGACTTCCAGTAATTCCAGGAAGCTCAGAGTGTCCCAAAGAAGTTGGACCCAAGGAAGCACACATCAAGGCACATCACAATTATGTTACCCAAGATTAAATATAAGAAGAGAATCTTAAAAGCAGCAAGAGAACAGGAGACGGTTACCTACAAAGGAGTTCCCATTAGATTGTCAGCTGATTTCTCAAAAGAAAACTTGTAGGCAAGAAGGAGCTGGAAAGAAGTATTCCAAGTCATGAAAGGAAAGGACCTACAGCCAGGATTACTCTATTCAGCAAAGCTCTCATTTAGAATGGAAGGGCAGATAAAGTGCTTCCCAGATAAGGTCAAGTTCAAGGAGTTCATCATCACCAAGCCCTTATTATATGAAATGTTAAAAGGACTTATCTAAGAAAAAGAAGATGATAAAAACTATGAACAGTAAAATGACAACAAACTCACAACTATCAACAACCAAACCTAAAAAAACAAAAACAAAAATAAACAAAGTGAACAACTACAACAGGAACAGAATCACAGAAATGGAGATCCCATGGAGGGTTATCAGTGGGGAGGGGGAGGGGGAGAATGGGGGAAAAGGTACAGGGAATAAGAAGCATATATGGTAGGTACAAAATAGACGAGGAGGTTAAGAACAGTATAGGAAATGGAGAATTCAAAGAACTTAATATGTACAACCCATGAACATGAACTAAGTGGTGGAATGCTGATGGAAGGGGGGTACAGAGCAGAGGGAAATAAAGGGGAGAAAAAATGGGACAACTATAATAGCATAATCAATAAAATAAAGAATATTAAAAAAATATTCTTACCCTTATAGAAAAACAAAAGAATTGGCTGACAAGCCTATGTGAGCCATAATACGATACTATAAAAAGTTACAGTGCTAATAGAACCCAGTTTGGGTCCTACTGCTGCATTCTGGGAACAGGCTATGAGGGAAGGCAGTGTCCAACAGTTATTTTTTTTTCCAGCTGTAAACTAAGAAATAGAAAAAGTGTTGAAAATAAAAATGTCAGTGTGAGCTTACTAACCCTTTATTTGTAACTGGTGAAATTTCAGTAGCTTTAGTAAAATGAAGTGAACATTTCTAGTGAGGTAGTCATGTTTTAATATGGACAGGCCCTGTTTGCCAGCAGGAATTTTTGTATTTGAGGGGATTTCCAGAATGTAATTTGGGACAGATGGCTGGCAAAGCCTCAGGAGTCTGTGCCGAGTTGGGGGGGCATAGGCTTTGCTGTCCATTGGCGCGTCCTCGAGGGTGACTCCCATGTGTACGGTGGTGTTGTGGGACATCTTTTTCAATGGGAGGGCCCACTGGGGGAGGCCTTTGCATGCAGTGGTCTCACTTGCTCTTGTTCTTTCTGTGATTTAGTTTAATGCACTTTTCATGGATAAGTGAATTAAACTGTTTATGAAGACATGTGAAACCTTCTTAGGACATTGTGTGATCTCCTTGTCTTCTCCCCCAATAATCCAGAACTTTCTGCTGAGGGAATATTTTGAGAGGAGATAGGTGAAAGGAATCTTATGGGACCTGGTAGAACAGGTTTCCAGAACGTGGTCATGGAGCACTGGTTCAGCTCACACAGTCAGCTCTTGTTTAGAGTTTTAAAAGGGCCTTCCACTCTTTCAGTCAGTATCGCCTACCTGCTGTCCATTAGATACAAGAAATGCACTGTCCATGTAACGCAGGAGAATAAAAACAGTAATAATTGCTGTTGGCTGTCTACACCTCAGTGTGGATTTACTGCTCACATTTCGAAGGTGAATATTAAGCTAGTTTATAGCTTAATATAGCTTATAGCTTCATATTAAGTGAATATTAAGTGGTTTGTTTTAAGGGGAAGTGACACTCTGAGCAGCTGCTGCCTTTTAGAGTTGCCTTCAGAGAATGGTTGTCAACTTCAGTTGTTCTCACAGCTGGAGAAACACAAACATCAGTCTGGGCTCTTGCTTTGTGCTTCGTTGTGGGGACCAGACTTCTGTAGTGCATTGCGACCTGTGACAGGCGGGTAGTCCCAGGCCCTATTTTCAGGCCCTATTTTCTAATGGATGATTCCCCACACTTGCCGGTTTCTAACAGTTACCAAGAGGAACCCATCCACATACACAGAACCAAATTCCCTCCCCTGTCCTGAGTCAGGTTCCCCAGGGGACGCTTTGCACACACTGCTATTGTTGCCAGAGCTTGTCTTCTTGGAATCTTTTGAAGGCTTCCCATTTCTCGAAGAGAAAAAGGCCTGTGTGTGAACATGAGCTGCAAGGCTCACATTGGCCCCCGTGGTCTCTCCTCATACTTCTCCACACGGTTCCTCCCACACTGGCCCCCGAGGTGCTCCTCTAGCAGGAGGAATAACAGGAGCTCCCCCCTCAGCACTTTTGCACTTGCTGTTCCCTCTCTCCAAAGGTCTTCCCCTGTGCATTCACACAGCACGTTCCTGCTGCTTCACCTCCTCCAGGGCTCACCCACCATCTTCTTAGTGAACCCTTCCCAGATCACTCCATTGAAGTAACAGGCCTTCTCCCAGCCCCCACCATTGGGCCCCTGCACCTGCTTCCCTGATCTCTTCCTACACAGTACTCACCACCATCTATCCTGCTATGCACTTTTAAAAGTTTAATCTTTGCTATAGAATGTAATTCCCTGAAGGGTATGCGTTTTTGACCAGTTGGTCCCCTGTAGTGCCTAACACCATGTCTGGTATATAGAGTGGGCTCAGTAAATATTTGTTAATGGATGGGTGGATGGGTGGATGGGTGGATTTGACTAGTCCCTGGTCGTTCTTCATGTTACCCGATTTTAGGAAACATTGGTCTAGCAGATATGTAGGGGAAACTGAGTGAACCACAGGAAACGTTTATTTTTTTCTGGTCATTTCTCCCCCTTCTCTGGGTTCTGAGATTTGCTAAATGCCTGGACCTGCTTGTAGCCCCTGCCTGTCCTTGCTGTGAACAGCACCCTGGCAGGGGTGCTGACATGTGCAGTGTGAGTGGGAATCTTTTGGGGGTGACTAACTCACCCGGGGAAACCAATTTTTCTGCTGGGAAGCACCTTCCTTTGTTTGTTTCACCTATAGATCTTCCTGGTACAGTGGGTGGTAAGTGTATCCCTGCCTTTGATATCTTACAGTTTTTAGCTGGATCGACTTCAAATAGATTCGAACAAATCTACGTCCTCAAGGGTAATTGCCAAAGTGTAGTACTTGGGCCAACATTGGCCTCATTTGGGAAATCGTTAGAAATACAGAATCTCAGGACCTCTCAGGACCCCTCCAGACCTATGGAATCAGAATATACATGAAATGGTTAATTTTATGTCAACTTGGCTGGGTCTTGGTGCCCAGATATTTGGTCTGATGTTATTCCAGATGTTCCTGTGAAAGTGTTTTTTTTTGGGGGGGGGAGCAGGGGGGCGGTGATATTAACATTAAAATTGATGGACTTTGTGTAAAGCAGCTTACCCTCCATGTTGTGGGTGGGCCTAGTCCAGTTAGCTGAAGGCCTGGATAAAACCAAGTCTGACTTCACTGGGCAAGGAAGAATTCTGCCAGCAGATGGCCTGAGACTCGAACGACATCAGATCTTCCCTTGGGTCCCCAGCCTGCCAGCCCGCCCTGCACACTTTGGACTTGCCAACTTCTCCACCATTTTGTGAGCCAATTCCTTAAACCTCTCTCCCTGTGCATATGTATGCCTATGCATACCTACACTCTCCTGTCTGTTCTGTTTCTCAGGAGAACCCTGATGAATACACTACATTTTAACAAGAACCCTAGGAGATTCATACGCATCTTTAAGGTGGAGAAACACTGCTGTAAATAAACTCTTCTGGTAGAATGGTTTTGATGGGAGCTGCCTTCAGCTGTAGTTTTCTGTGTTTAATTCTGTAACGGGACACATAAGGGCTGTATATTAAGGCAACTATTTTAATGCTGTACAGCAGCCATCTCCTGGATGAATGCCATTTTCTCTGAATTATTGATTATGCTGATTCTATTTTAGGATGCAAGTAGTTTAGACTCATTTTTCTAGTTTAACTAAGAGTAAAAGTTAGTATGCTTTCCCTCCCCCACCTTACTTTTTTATCTTGGTTTTCTGACATAAACAGTGTTGCAGACTCCGGCCAGCGGGGTCTGTGGGTTGTGGATGGGATGAACAAATTCACACGGACTGCAGAAGTCCCATGGAGAAAAAGGTATGGCACAGACACTCTCTGAGAGAGCGCTTCGACCCTTGCCTGGACAGGCTTTTATTGCTTTCCAGTAGCATTACATCAAAGAAGGTTCTCATTTATTGTACTTAGGTTTACTTTAAGTGGTTACTTCTTGCAGATAACAAAGAAAAAGAATGTTGCAAATGCAAGGGAACAATAAAAGTGATTGATCTGGTTACATTCTGTCCTTGGGACAGCTTAGCACAGACTGTAGGGAGTTGCTTCAGAGATATACATTAAACATCTGCAGTCTTAACTCAGGATGAGGGATTTTTAGCAAAAGCAAGCCTTAATGCAGCCTAGGTACAATGCCAGCCTGGTTCTCCATGGGAAAGCTGATCTATGTGCCTGGGTCCTGTGTGCTGCCTCACGCATGATTGGTTTTCTGGTTCGGTGCTGGGCTGCATTCGCCATTGCCACGCTGCTCTGTTCCCTATAAAACAGGATCTCCTTCTTCCCCAGACTTTTACCTTTATGGCCTCCAGACACATTGGGTCCCCTTAAGCACACTTACTATTTACTCTAGAGGGAAATGCTCACACACAGGTGGGGTCATGTGCCAACTGTGCTTGTGTGTGTCTCTTTTATACAGTTGGAATTTTGGGTTCAAATGTTATAGTCAAATTATCTTATAAGATGCTTCCTTAAGTCTTCAAGTGTGTGGATTTTCATGCTTCCTGCACTGTCCAGTGCTGGTTGCTTTATTTCGCTGGTTAGGGCTGCTGTGAAGGAAGGCATGGCGTTCCGTCTGACTTTGTCCTGCAAACCGCAGTCGAGAAAACTTGGTGCCGCAGGCTATCACGCACACACTTTCCCTACTCTTTAACGAACTTAGTGCCAGCTAGTTTAGGCTGCCCGGACGAATTTTACCATGATATCTTATTATCCATGGGTTATGTAGCAGAGCAGGGACTCCATGTAAGCAAATTTTCTTGCTAATTCATTGATATTTCTTCAAGTATCATGTTCTTTAAGTTTGACCTGTTTTAAAAGTGGTTGTCATATAATTTGTTATGTATATTTAATACCGTAAGCAGAAGGCAGCTAAAAAAGGTCTGCCTGTAAGGATGACTCTAACCATTGTATGTTCGGAAACCGCAGGCCATTGTACCATGGGGATGATCCTTTCCGACGGAAGTGGCTCTAAATGACACATGGGGCAATTTCCTGCTCCAGCCAGTGACCTCAGGCTGCTGTAGTTTGGGGTTGTCACCTTTGGATTTTTGTGTTGTCATTCCAGGACTGGTTGCTGTTAGGGCTTGCAGCGGCATGTATGCCTCTAGTATTCTGTCCCCTGAGTTCTTCTGTGTTGGTGCTTCTAATTGGTTGTGTATTTGAACTGCTAGATAACCTTGCTGGAATACATTTCAGCGAGGAGTTGGTTTAGGGGCATGTCTTCAGAAGGGGAGCTCGGAGTCGGCAGGTACTTTTATGGATATGCCTTTGAGCAGCCAGAGGAGGTGAGGTTCATTTTCCTCTTTCAGGTTCTCAGTTGAAAGAGGAAACTGAGGATTATGCCTTTGGATTATTTTATCATTCATTGATTATTGGCTATGTGCTGTGAGCTAGGAACATCCAAAGGTGAAGTAAACATTTTTACTATCCTCAGAATCTATTCTGGGGTTAGATACATAAATACAACTGAAAGCCAAGCAGATACTATATAATGCAGTATGAACACCATACCTCGGGCTTGGAGGAAGAAGAGTTTTGTGGATTTGACCATGCTTAAAGGAAAATATAAGGATGGGGTGTAAAATGGGAAGGATAGCTTAGTTGTAGACAGGGCATCCCAGGTGGAAGCAAAGCATGGACAGAAGTGGCCAAATAAAGGGTATGTGGAAGGAGTGGAGTTTGTTCAGCTGTGGTTGGGTAAATGTCTGTGGTGGGCATTTAGGGGGACACTGAACTGTCGTTCACATGCCTGCTACCCAGGGCTTGTTTTACAGAGTCAACTTTCTATGCTGAATCAGTGGCTTTGTAGTAGGAATTGTAGAGCATCACAAACCCTGGAACAATAATGCTGCCTTGCTTGTGTGAGTTGCCCAACGGATGCTTCCACCTTCCTCTGTATTTCAGTGTTCATATCTTACTGTGTTTGGAATGTGGGCCTTGGGCCTCCTTCTGTTTTGTGATCTTTGAAACATTCTGCATATGCTCACTGTGTTTGTAGCACGTAGCTCCTAGAAGGTGGGTGAATTCGCTGTGTGAAAACTTGATGAACACATACATATTCACCTTCGAAAGCAAAGATCACATAGAATTTTTTCTTAACAGGTTTGCCCTTTTATAAAAAGAAGCTTTGCACACAAGGACCAGCACAGCATTTACTTGTTCTGAATTTTGAAATATATTTTTTAAAACCCCTTGTAAAATATTTGCAAGTTTTCTTATTTTTTAGAATTTACGTCAATAACTGATAGTAGTATTTTTCTTTGTGTTTATAGTACGGCCAAGTACAGCGTGTTGACATTTCTACCTCGATTCTTGTATGAGCAGATCAGAAGAGCTGCTAACGCCTTCTTCCTCTTCATTGCCTTATTACAGGTAATGCTTCTTCTTAAAAGTTTATTTGAAATTCAGAACCTGGATTACATGCAGAATGAGATTTTGCTGAAAGGTCACTTCCCTGAAAACGTGTCATAATACTTGAATGTAATTTCCTCCCTTCACCCCGTCATTGTTTGCGTGAACAAGCACGAGATCTTGCACGAAGGCAGACTTCTTTAAGTGTGCCTTAAATTGCAGTTACTAAAAGCGTCACTGGAAAATGGCCCGAGGGTCTTACTTTTAAACTTTTTCTGTTCTACATAAGCGATGTTGGCTAAAATTTTAAAAATATGTAACACACTTAGCTAGTTTTTTAAATAAGGTAATTATTTTGGTGTAGCAAACATGGAAAAGAACCATGGAAGAGTGAGTGGTGAGTGTCATTTTTTTTTTGTAGAGGATTTTAATTTGTCAACTCCCCTCCTTCGGTCTCTTGTCTTGCAGCAAATCCCAGATGTATCTCCAACGGGAAGATACACCACCCTGGTGCCGCTGATCATTATTTTAACAATTGCAGGCATCAAAGAGATTGTAGAAGATTTTGTAAGTTTTTGCTTTCAGATAATAAAAACCTTTTATTGAATATAATGTAACTCATTTGTTGCTTTGGGCTTTCTGTTTAAGACAGGACATTGATCTATAGCTTAAACTAGCCTCTTGAAGTTCATGATGGTATTTTCGGGGGGTGGGGAGGGAACACGTGCATGCAGTGTCCTTAGTCCCCGTACAGCGACACAGAAGTAGTTCAGACTGTTTTCTAATGTGAAGTCCTGGGCCCCCTTTGGTTTTTATCACCGATGTTGTCCTGTAGAGTTTGCTGATGTGGTGGCAAATGAAGGACTGTATTGCTGTCCAGCATATCAGCATCGTGCTGGCTGTGCCTGAGGTAATTTTACCAGAATCTTCTCCCTCCTCGTACTGATTTCAGTGTGTCTCCAAGTTCATTGGCTACAACCATATTCGTACTCCATCCTCTTTTCTAAGTCTGGGCTCTTTCTCCCCCTATTGCCCCCCGTACTTTCAGTATCTAGCATGCATCATATGTACATTTTTTTCTGGGAATAGATAAATGAATAAATGTAAAACAAATCAAAGCAAAGGTACTTTGCCCCAGAAATTTTTTTTTATCAGTAAAGTGAATTCAATTGTTGTTGCGTTTCATACTGAGTCATTCCTTCGGTCTGATGTAAACAAAAGAGGAGTGAGAAGTTTCGTACTTGAAGGTGCTTGTTCATTGTTCGAACCTATATACAGTAACTTGAAGTAGAGCAGACGACATATCTTCCCTTTACTGCCCTTGTCCACTAAAACAGTGAGCCGTGCTGGCCACAAACCGTCGAACTGAACTGGAGAGCGTCAGCGTTGCAGGCAGTTGGTTTCCTGCCCCTCCACCCCCCTTGATCCTTACTGTCTGCTGTTTCAATTAGTCATTTGGAACTTCCGAATCTAAGAACTTGTTTTCTTTCTGTAACAGAAGCGTCATAAGGCCGACAATGCAGTTAACAAAAAGAAAACCATAGGTAAGATACCAGGCTGGTCACTTTTTCCACTAGAAACCTTGAGAACGAGACCTGTGTTTAAGGAATTTTAAACAAGTAGTTAATGGTGTTGAGATAAGTTGGGGACATGATCTATAAATTCATTAAAGAAACAGCAAAATGATAAACAAATGCAATAAAATGTGAGTCCTGGAAATTAAGATTTGAACAGGACTGGTGTATTTTAGAATTTTAGAAAGGTTATAATTTTCAGGAACTACACATATTTTATATCAAAAAAGAATCCAAGCATTCATATCCTTGGTTTGTAACTGCTCCCTACCTCTCCCTGTCTAGCTTTTACTGCATTGGTTTCTAGAACGTTAGCTATGTTCGTGGGGAGGTTTTGTCTTGTTTTGTTTTTTGGTAAATATTGTGACAGCAGGGCAAGTTTTCTTCTTGGCTAAATGTGAAGCGGCGCAACTTATATACATACACCTACACTTGTGTGCACACGTTGAAGTGCACGCGGCACACGGGTGTGTAGATCGGGGCTCTGTTGTGGGTGGCGGTGTCACACCTGCACGTCTGAGGACACGGGGTGTTTGAATATGTTGGAATTGGTAGGTGGAATTTTGGAAGGAGCCTTTTGGATTTGGGAAAGGTTATTTTGATTATTGTCAGTATTAACTGGTACATTTGTTTTTCTTTTTCAGTGTTAAGAAATGGTATGTGGCATACCATTATGTGGAAAGAGGTAAAAACTATTTTTAAAGATATACCAGAAAGTATTGATGACTTGTAATTAATTGCTGGTAGTGATTACAGTATTAGGTTTATGTTAAGACACAGCATTTGTATTTAATGTAAGTTGTATGTTGCGGAGTCTGCCCAGGAGGAGTACTTAGAGCCGATGTGTGCTTTCATCCCCTGGGCCTTGTAGACCGTGCTCACTGGGTCAGGACACGCGGGAGATTACTGTCCCTGATGGTGTTTCTGAAATCTCGAAGCATTTTCTAGTTTCTAAATTCAATTTAAGAAACATTTTGCCCTGGCTGGTGTGGTTCAGTTGGCTGGACTGTTGTCCTGTAAACTGGAAGGTTGCGGGTTCAACCAGGGCACATGCCTAGGTTGCAGGTTCAGTGCCCAGCTGGGGTTTGTACGAGGGGCAACCAATCGATGTTTCTCTCTCATTGATGTTTCCCTCCCTCTTTCTTCCTCCCTTTCTCCTCTCTCCAAAATCAATAAGCACATCCTTGGGTGAGGATAAGAAAGATAAAAAGAAACACTTTCCCTGGTCTTCCATTCTCTTTACCTCAATTCAATTTTTTAAAGATTTTTTAACTTTTGGAATTCAGTAAGTGGGGTGGGCATAGGGGTTGGAAACCATCCCACTTTGATTCTGAGGCAGGGCCAGTTGGGGACAACCCCTAGTTGCTGCTCTTAACTCTCTAGCACCCGGAAGGGCCGGCCTCCGCATCCCGGAGGCAGGAAGTCTACATTGCTTGGGAATTGGGTGGGTTTTGGTTGCTTATATTGATGAAAAGAAAATTTAGAAGAAATATTCTGTGCCATCTGCGTTTCTCGTATCTGATAAAATTAGCTTTTTAAGGGAGTCTCTGTTTTAGCTGCACCTTCTTAAAAGTCACAGAAGGTTTTGGGGGATGACTCTCATTTCTCCGCTGTTCAAAGCCAATTTACATGATTTCAAAAGAAAGTTACTTTTTAGAAGTGTAACTTAGAATAATTTCTCTTGCTAAATGTTTAGTAAGCAATGTTTAAAATTGCTGCTGTGATCTTTTAATCTGAAAAATGCCAATGATGTGGTAAGTGTAGTCTTTATTTTAGTTTTCATTTCGTTTTTACTTTATTATAGGAGTCCCCTTGTAGTGTTCTGTGGTAACACCTCAACCTTGGTAGTGACCCAAAAGTCCTGTACTGCCAGTATGAATTGACCTCACTCTCACTTGGAAGTGGGGTGGTTCTTCGGCAAGGGGTTGGAAACTTGACGTCACAGAGGGCAGAAATGCTGTAGGATGCAAGGACTCCCATGGCGTTTTGGAATGGCCTGTTTCTCTAAGGTTCCTGCTGCCAGCCTCCTCCCCTGAAAGGCACTGATACTGGCTGGAGCGGAGAACAGCGTGGATTTGGGATGATGACACAGCTTGAAACAGCAAAAAGGGGAGTGATGATCTGTGAATTCTGGGCTCAGGGTTGATGGCCTCACGAGCTCCTCATACACATTTGGAGGAAAAATAACAACAACAAACACTTGTTAATATGATTCGCTACATATTTTATTTCAATTAAAAATGTATTGTTTGTTTATTTTAATGGAGCTCTAGGCATGTACCAGACTGTGTTGGGCATTGGGCATACAAATGAGTAGCTTGGCTCTGCTCTTAAGGAGCTTTTTTTCAGTGGTTGTCAGACTTGGGCGGGCACCCCAATCTTCTGGAGGGCTGGTACAACACGAGGGCGGGTCGCTCTCTCGGAAGCACTGACTCAGTAGTTCCAGGGGCGGCTCTAGGATTTGCATTTTTGACAAGTCCCTAGGTGAGGCTGCTGCCGCTGGTCTGGGGGCCACAAGGCAGAAGCACCAGTGTGGTGGAAGTGATAGGCAGCTAAACAGTGCGCAGTGCAGGGGCTGAACTCTGGGTGGGGGGCGCTTCAGGAGCTCTGGGGACATCTGGGAGGGTCAGGAAAGGCTCCCATTTTGAGATGCTCTAGTGTCCTGTAGAAGGATGGACAGGAGGCAACCAGTTTAAGGCAGAGGAAACTGGGTGGAACTCCGAGATGCCTGGGGAAGCCAGGCACATCTGCAGAACTGCTCAGAATAGGATGAGAATGTGGGAGAGGACAGGTGACGAGACGGCAGTGGTAACAGGTGCCAGAGATGGCAGGCACAGTGGAATCGGCTAGCTTTAAGCTCCCCAAAGCGATTACCACTAATCTGAACTGCCAACGCTCAAGGCAGCGATCCCCAGGATGTAGCTGAAGCATTGGTAAAGGCTGAGAGGCAGCTCTGGGGTGGATCTCGACAACTTTGGTTGACTTTAAGAAGACTTTTGGGCTTATTCTTCAAAATTCAGGGACTTGAGAAATCCTCTGAGGCTAGTGTGAATTCAAGGATCTGGGGGGGTGGTCTCTTCACCTTAAAATTTCTTGCTCTAGATAGTTTCACCCACTGAAGGGATAACTAGGCATAAGAATGCCAAATAGAAAGCCATTTTCAAGCAAAATTCCAAGTAGTTTCTCATGTACATGCACCTTCTTAGTACTTTGTTACTGGGGAATAATTATTTCTTTATTTCAATAATAAAGATGGGAGAAAGCCCTAATTTCCCTTGTCCTCCCATTTTGAATTTTAAAAATCTTCTGCTTTTTTTTTTCTTTTGAAAACATGGCTAATTTTCCTTTCTAGTTTAAACTAATTGCATTTTCTGATTTTGTTCTATGTAATTAAACTATTCACATAAAATATTTTTACACTTAAAAAACATTTTCAATTTTCCTAGGAATTTCTTGCTTTTGTACTGATTCTTTTAAAATAGCTCTGTAGCATTTATTCTTTGACTTCTCTTTGTTATGGAAGATACTTTAATTGTATGTCTTCCTTTTGCCTTAAAAGCAGGTACCAACTTCAAATGTACAGGGGTTCTGGAATTTAACGTTTACCACCCTTTCCTGTGTTGAGCCCGATTCCTTAGGCTTCCCGCACACTTTGATAAGTGATTCACGGCACTTGTAGGAGACCTTTTGGTAAACCTTCCCTTTTTTTTATTGAAAATTAAATGGCTAGGGCCATTCTTCCAGGTTGAAAAATCCAGTGGTTTTTCACAAGTATCACGTTATGTCAAATTCTTGATTTCTAAGAGAATAGTAACATGGGTTAGAATAAGAAACAGAAAGCATAGTGCCCGTTTTGAGTTTTGAATGGTTAGTGTACTGGGAATGGCCTTTCTCGTGCTGTCAGAGAATTCGCCAGCCTTTACTTTCACTCTCCTAGAGCCTTAACACTCCCGCTGGCAGGGACTAACCCTTAACATGTGCCCGTTTCATGCCAGGTCCGTGTGTTTACTTTCTTAATTACTGCATCAGCCCTACAAGTCAGTGGTGGTTTGTCCCTATTTTATTAGTGAGGACATGGGAGTTCAGAGAGGTAAAGAGCTTGTCAAGATCCCAGAGCTAGGTTACTTGTGAAGCTGGGATTTGAGCCCAGGCCCGCCTGACTTGAAAGCTCACATCCCATTCAGCCAGGTGCTTCTGTGATCTTACTTAAAGGATTTATAGCCACTTGGCCATGGTGCTAATTTTCTTCAGATGCCTGTTTCCTTGACTTGGGGTCTTCTGTCCAGTGGAGTGTTTCTCATGGTGGTCTCTGACTTAGGCCTCTGACTAAGGCTATGATTATTTTTCTGGCAATTTCTTGAGGCTATACGAGTCTTCTCTGTTTTATGTGGTATATTTCTGGGGGACCTTTTAGGAGGACTGTTCATGGGTGAATTTAGTATTGCCTTTTCATCAGACCACTGGCCAGATTGCTCAGTTTTAAACCTGGGTTGTGTAACCTTGATTAAAATATTTCACTTTGAGCCTCAGTTTTCCCATTAGTAAAAGGGGCTATTTACATGTTTTAACTCAAGTGATCCTCAGTGTAATGCCATGAGATGAGTTCTGTTGGTTTCATCAGATAGATGAGAAAGCTGAGACATGCAGACTTTATAGTGTTATGGAACAGACCTGGGGTGGGGGTGTGAACGATATACTATTACCAAACGGTCCCACCTTTGTGCTCCAAGGGTCCCCCACCCTGTACTAGGTTCACCTTGCCCGCTGCCAGGGAAAGACGTCTCTCAAAGCCAGAGATTGGTGAAAAGGAAAGGGATTATTTATTTAAATAGTTATACAAACACAAGAGTAATAACATAATGTCTTCATTGAGATCCCAAAGTCCTTTAGAATACCCACAAAATGCATAGTCCTTTCTTCCCCCTCTGCCCAGTCTGGGGTTCTGTATCTCAGAAAAAGAAATAGAAGTCCTTGTTTTTTTCTCTGCCCAAGCCTCGTAGTTCCAAAAAGTTGCCGCATGGCTGCCGCGCCTGGGTTTAAATCCCAGTGCCAATCTTCTTCTGCCTCATCATTTCCAACTCCTCCCACAATTGGCCACAGCTGCCAGCATTCTTGTATTCTTCCAGCTTTTCTGGGCAGCCATAGTAAGTCCAGGCAGGTGTGGCCCTGTGGTGTGGATCCAATCATTTCCGAGCTCTTATGCAGGCTCTGTAACCAGGGGGAGTTGCCTCCCAGTTACATCATGGGTCGAAGTCACTTCTATCCCCCTGGCTTACAGCATGGCCATAGCTGCTTAACATATTCATGAAACCAGTTAAAGGTTATAGATATGTTAAACGACCATTCTAGAGGTTATCTGCAAAACTGTTGCTATTCAAAACAACTCTCAATGGCCCTGCTCCATGTGTCCCATCCCCCAGCTCAGACTTGTGGGGGTGAGGACATCCTATATATATATTTTTTTCTAATATTTCCTGGACACCGAGTTCTGAACCCAATTACAAATCCCTATTTGGGACCTCCCCTCTTGGCTGAACCCTGTTACAATAGGACTAGTTCGAGGTCACTCATAGCTCGTAAGGAGCTGGGACACAACTGGGGGATTTGAATTCAGAGCTGTGCACTTAACCAGTCTACCCAACTGCATACGGCTGTGGCACTGCCCCATAGTTCAAGCTGTGGAATTTGTAAGTGGATGGATGATTATAAGAAAAAGAGACCTTGATAGTTCTGACTCATCTTTCTCCCCCTCCCCTGTCTTTTCTTTTTTTCCTTTTCATTCAGTATCATTGCAAAGAGGCAATAGTACATTTGTCTGTACTGAAAGATTATACTTTTGTTCTTGTCAAGGAAAATAATTTGGGCTTCTCCATCTTAAACTTCATGACATAGTAGTATAGTAATTTTTCTTCAAATACTTAACCACATTTATCACCATTTGTGCTTTCTTTTCTTTCACGCTTCTCTGTCCTTGCCCCTGGTTTTCTAGGTGACAGTGGGAGACATTGTGAAGGTCGTCAATGGGCAGTATCTCCCAGCAGACATGGTCCTGCTATCCTCCAGGTCAGGTGTGCGATAATGGGCACAGTTTTTGAAATAATGTTAAGAAACAATAAAATTTTAAATGGTGACTGCTGACATCTCGAGCCACCCTTTCCCTTCCACCCTGAGTCACCAGCTTTCTCTCTCTGGCCTATTCTTCCATTACCTGTCATTTGCTCTTTCCTGCCTTAATCCTAAATTTTCTTTCTCCTATTTATTCCTCTGTCCTTTATGGGGGGAGCTTTTTCACAAGTGTCTATTCATTTTAGTCTCATGGCTATTTTGGGCTATTCCTTGTTGTCGGAAAACATGCAGAAACATTCAAGAGCAGTGGAGTGATCCCCACTGCTCCAGCAACCTCCAGGCGGCAGCGTGTCTGAGACTGCACATCCAGTCTCCTGAGGGGTCCTGCCGACAGTCTCTCCTGCAGAACCCTTTGCTAGCTATTCAGAGAACTGCAGGCATTTTCTTAGTGTAACCGTGACCTGCAGATGGTGTTTCCTCTTCACTCATCCACGTTTTGCTCCCTTTCTGCCCAAGTATTATTGCCATGTTTCCTAGGTAGTTTTTACTAGAAGGGTATCATCACTAAGTGGCTTAAATACACAACACAGTACTTGACTTTTCTTTGGCTTGATCCATAAGATTATATATTAAAGAATGAGCAACAAAATTAGAATAAGAATACTCTTGAGTTCAAGATTAAATGACATGAGGTCAAGACTAAAACTTCCTATGTTCCAGTTGGGAATAGTAGATGCTCACATTCTATGCATATTCTTTGGGTTGAAGGCGATGTTTCTTTTATTGGATTTGATCACACATGAGATTTTAAGCCTTAACATGAATTTTCTGCTTGAGATAAAAGGTTTAAAAATAACCCTGAGCCCCTAGAGGGTTAAAGCACTATCTATGTGGGGTAGCATTCATGTTCGGTCACAAAGAAAATCCTAGTAAAATGGGGATCACTTGCTGGTTTGGGGTCAGATTTCTGGTTGTGGCCCTCAGAAAACCTGGTTGCAATATGAGACTGACATCTGGTCTTTAGGGTGGTCATTCGTCTGCACTTTGTGTCAAGCAGCCTGCTGACTGCATTGTTCCATGAGTCTTCCCAACAACCCTGGATGTCCTTACTTTACACGGAGAAAGCAGAGAAGCAGAGACGTTGAACAACTTGCTGAAGCCACGTAGCCAATAGAGGTAGCGCCAGATCTTAACTTAGCTGGTGGGTGGCGCAGTCCATTCTCATAGCCACTGATGATGCTACCTAAACCCAAAGATTGCAGGTAGTAGAATCTGCTCTGCTTAATTTTAGTTTTTGAGTTTTCTGTCCTTAAAATCAGGTGTTCTGATTGGAAAGTTGCCTGTAGACAGAGTACAAGGAATGGGCAGTAGAGGCTTGCCAAGCCTGTGCCTTGATTCCTGAACCCCCATGGCTTTTCAGAAGACAGATTTGTACTGCCTAGGGAGGCTCTTTTGGTCAGGAGGAGTGGGCCAGGGCTCAGACTTTAAGGGTCACCCATACCCATTGGCTAGGACATCATGCGTTTGCCCTAACCTGCTCCTCCCCTCCTCGTTTCCCCTCAGTTATTTCTGTTACTGGAGGTCAAGCAGCCATTATGTGGGGCCCATAAGGGCAGATCATTTTTATTGGTGTTGATCCCCAAAGATGAGTGTTTGTCTTTCTACCAGTTACTGCTACTAAAGTGGTTCTTTTTACAGTTGGCCCTTGAATTACACAGGTTGGAAGTATGTGGGCCCACATACAGGTGGGTTATTTTCAATAAACACCATTTTCCACCCCTGGTTGGGAGGGTGCAGAGTGCCAACGATGTGCATTGATCTCTGGCCATTCTATTTGGGGGACTTGAACACCCCCGTTTGGTATGTAGGGGGGTCCTGGAGCCAACTGCCTCTGGATGCCAAGGGACAACTGGGGGTAGTTAAGTTTACGGGGAGTTAAAAGTTAAGCTTGGATTTTTGACTGCTCAGTGGGGGTCGGTGTAGGCGCCCCTAACTCCTTGGGTTGTTCACGGGTCAACTGTAGCCCTATTTTGAAGGGCTGATCTGCAGAAATAGTTTCCTTAGGGAGTCTTTATAAGCTGCGCATTTGTGGAGGGACCTTACTAAACTTTGGCTTTTTTTCCTTCTCTCCTTAGTGAACCTCAGGCAATGTGTTATGTTGAAACAGCTAATCTAGACGGGGAGACGAACCTTAAAATACGTCAGGTAAAGTTACCTTTTGTGACTTGTGTTGTCAAGGAGGCCCAAACCTGGTCCCCACATGTAGCAGCCAGTGCTTTATCAGGAGGAAAAAAAAAATTCTGCACAGAAGGTTATGCTTTAACCCTAATGGAAGCTATGGGGAGAACGTGCCTTCTATTATGAAGGGAACTGCTTAACAGTGATGGCGGACCTAAACAAGTGGGCTTCATCCAAGAATGGGTCAGGAAGGGGGGTCACGCCTTAACTTAGATCTCACTGTGCTCTCTGCCTGTTGGTACCTGTGGGGAGAGCCTCTAGGGGTTGAGCTGCATGGTGGAAAGTGCAGCGCCTATAGGGAGAGATGAAGTAGACAAACAATGGGTACCTCCCTTTCCATTGTTTTAATTGAGATTCTAATTCTAGAGAGTGTTATATTAGATACAAAATTTCTGTCCTTTAAATAGAGCTATTCTTACCATGTTTTAAAAATTCTAGAATGAAGAATAGTCTTTAATATAATAAACATCTGAAGCATTTGCCACTTAAATTTTATACTGCATGAAGTTGAGTTTGATAATTCTGTTCATATACCTTTCTTTTCTACTTCAAATATTTGATCTAAACATTTTTTTTTCTGTTTAAGGAAGAGTTACTGTATGTGAGATATCACACTGTATTAAAGGGGTACTTTATGCTTATCACCAGTATTAGAATATAGCTAATGAATATGCTTTTCTGTAAGGTGTCTGAGTATGTGAATTATCACTAAACATGGGTGTTTCCAGCACAGTGGTGGCATCTTAACTTTCTGCTTCACTGAATTCATTTGAAACTGTTGCATTAGGTTGCCGCCTGTGAACAAAGCTGCCCTAATGTCGATCTCGTGGGTTGACAGTTTGATCTGCTAGCTTTCCCAAGTTATTTCATTTTAGAGGATTCATCATTTTCTTTAGATTGACAGTGGTGATGTGGAATGTTGTCCCTCAGCGTGGAAGATTGTAATAAATTTCCTCCTTTGATTTAACACTTCAGGGTTTGAATCACACCGCCGATATGCAAACAAGGGAGGTATTGATGAAGTTATCTGGAACTGTAGAATGTGAAGGGCCCAACCGCCACCTCTATGACTTCACCGGAAACTTGAACTTAGATGGGAAAAGGTATCACTCTCCCTTTTCTTAGTGTTTTTTATTTTTTGAATGGGACTAAGAATTACTGGAGCTTTGGAAAATATTAGTTTGTTTTCTGGTATCATAATATTTCAAAAACAGTGAGATTTCTTCATGTTTAGCTTAGATATAAGCTTTTTATGAACCACTGTTTCAATCAATTTAAACCATCCCTGAAATTTAAAGAAAGAACTGATTTTTGTTAAGATAAAACAGCCAGAGGGTCTGAAGTGAGACTCACTGCGCTGGCCTGTTCTTTCTGTGCGGATTACCTGCCGGGAGGAGGGAGGGCGTGACTGCATGCTATTCTGCACAAAAGTGGAAGGGAGGTTTCTGAGGTGTATAAAAGCTAATGGTTTCATTAGAGAGGCCCTTAAGTAGGATTTGTTTTTAGAAAGATAAATGAAAGGTACAACAATCAGTCTTCCTTTAAAATATTCACTGCCCTGTTGTCTATATTCTGTTGTCTTTGTCCCTTGGCATTGTTTTTATTGTCGGAGAGTCATTTTTTGTCATTATGTCGGGGTGCAGTTTTGACCTCTGCTTATCTGTAATCCGCATGCTTATCAGTGCTCTCCACCTGTATTTTTCGAACAGATCCATAGAGAGGGACCTGATGATGGGAACCAACCCAAAATGACAACTACACGTGACTGCTTTCTCCTCCCGTTTCAGTTAGTGTGCGGAGCCATTCCATGGGTTCCCAGTTTGAGTTTCTAAAGTATTACTCAGCCTTCTATCTAATCGTTGTCACTCTTGACAAACTTGGTATTATAGCTTTATTGCTATTTTTTCTTATAATCAACTCTAAAATAAACTGGGTTTCCCAAATCAATAAACATCTGATTATTTTAGCAATTTCTGTCTTTGGTTTTATAACCAGATTATAAGAGATACAGTTGCCTCTAACATTTTATAGGAAGACAAAAAAAACTTTTTGTAGTGATGAATGGATTAGAGAAACCTTTCTGGTGGGTCTTTTGTTGTTGTTGTTTTTTGTAGATTAAGTTAATGATAACCTTCACTGACCCTGTTCCTCAGTGAAATAATTCAAATTTGAGTAAAGGAAACATTTGATTTATGTGGGTTTATGTTTAAGGGGAAAGCTCTTGCTCCTTTGTCAGACTATCATTGAATATAAATATTATTTCTTGTTTTTAGCCCTGTTTCCCTTGGGCCTGACCAGATCTTATTAAGAGGTACACAGCTTAGAAATACTCAGTGGGTCTTTGGCATAGTTGTTTACACTGGACACGACACCAAACTCATGCAGGTAAAACATTTCTATGCTGAAAAACAATGCTGATTTTAGTTTTTTAAAAAATTTTGTTCTGTTTTTATGGCGTAGAGAGTAGAAATGTAGATGTTGCCTTTAGGAAGCTTATCTATGAACCTAAGTTTGGAAAGGAAGTGCCTTCATTTTGGTTCTTTAGATAGTTTCTCATAGAGTTCTGTTATTATGTCAGATGTTGTTACCTCCTGCTTGAAATATCAATGGTCTTGTTTTCCTTATTTAGGGGGACAATCAGTTCTAACATATTTTATCTGATGGATTTAAGCGATGACCTTCCTTCTTGTTTCTTCTTTATTTCTCTCACTGCTTCTGCTCCTCACTCCATTAATTAGGATTTTACAGTGAATTGTCTTAATTAACTGAATTTTAGACAATTTAAAATCAGTTATTTTGAACTAATATTTATTCTTTATACAGCAAAAAAATTAATGAAAGTGATTTTGCTCCTTCTCCCTGTTAATATTTTTAATATTATTAGTTGTGAATTTGCAGACCACATGTATATTAGGACACACTTTGCTAGACTATGTTGAAATTCAACATAAATTGGTGTCCCTATGTGTCACTACTTATATTTCATTGGTATCACTTGGCTATCTCATTTTACTAATGGTAGCTATTGATGAGGATTGGCTTTTCATCTTGTCTGCCTTTTTGTATCATTTCTAAAGCACGTATTTGACTGTATTATTAACTTAAAAATGTACGATGACCACTGTGCACTGTGTCTTGTGCCAAGCTGAATGGATACAATAGTGAAAGGCCCAACTTTATCCCCCGGTAACCACATGCACTTAGGAGTAGCAGGGAATTAGGGAGTGGAGAGATCATTGTTGTAATGTGTGTCATCACAGAGTGCTCTGGTGTGCACAGAAGGGTCAACCAACCCAGGTTTGGGGGCTCCAGTTGGCTAGCTACTAAGAACGATACTAAGAAGCACACAGGTATAGAGTTGGAGAAGGGAGGCTATTACGTAGGTCTACCCTTAGAGGTCAAATGAGTTAAGTACTTGTTAGAACAGAGGAAGTGATAGACCTGTGTCCACACCAGCTGGGTAATGGAGCTGAGACAGAGGCAGGAAATGGGGAGGATTAGAAGGGTTGAGACACTCACTGAAGTTGAAGAAGATTGTTAGAGTTGCTGAGTGACAGCCGATCAGTGTGTAGGGTGCTTGTCTTTGAGTTTCTAGGGTGGAGGGTGTGTAGAATGGGGAGAGCTGGGAGTGAACCATGGGAGTAGGAAGCTACAGGTAGAGCTGTTGGAGGGCATTTGATGTTGAGCAGTAAAGGACTGAGAGACTACACCATTTGATGGGTCAGTGCTGTGACTCTGAAGATTGCGTGGTGGCAAGGCTGGGGTAGAGATGGATGCGGTAAGCCAACTGCTCCAGTCTTCAGGGAGTGAAGGGTCTGAGAGATGGGTGGACTTGCTGAGGGAAGAGGCAGAAGGTAGTGTCATCGAATGGCACGAATTTTACAAATGGGTTTTTAACATGGCATTAGAGGAATAAAATGTCAGCAGTATTATTGGGTCCCACATGTACATTCAGTAATATTCTCTTGAGATTCTGAGGGATGCCAGCCTTCACTGGAGCACCCTCTGCTTGCAGGGCCTTCAGGAAAGGGTGTCCTCCACTGGGTAAGGCAGGGGCAGAACAGCTTTGGAAAGAGGGCGAGGATGTAGGAAAGTGTTGGTCCTGGAATGGTGGGGCCTGGTACAGTAGAATGGTCGCAGGGAGTGTGTGTGAGAGAGGGGGATCCACGCAGCTACAAAGTGAATGGTTGGTGAATGCTGAGAGACAGCTCTTGGCTGACCCTTATTCAGTATGTCTGACATGTGAATGATCCATCCTCCCTGCTAGGTCCTCGCCCACACAGGCACTCGTTAGTTTTAGGTTTGGTTGTTCTGAGCCTTCTGTATGTGAAGACTATCTTGATAAATAGTGCTCTGCTACCTACTACATACTTTCTGACTTTCTGAGTCAGTGCCAGCCTCCACTCTCTGACACTTTTGGAGCTCCACTAATTACAGGTCACTTCTGCTTTTCTATGAAGTGACAAAGAGATCACAAGGAGTTCGAATTTGTGCTAGTTTTTAGACTGTGCATGCTACCAATGTAGCCATTCTTCAAGATTCCTGATATACTGGTTGTTTTCTCAGGCTGTCACTGTTTTTCTAGATCATATATTGGTAATACAGCTTTGTAATGAAGGTGTGTGATCATTGTTACACTTAAAATGAACCCATCGTCTCTTCAGTCAGCAAGGTGTGAACTAAGTCACCTTATGAATCTGCATGCCGTGGGTGTGATAGGCACCTTTCCTTGCACCCAGATTTGATAAACCTCTCTGCAAGGCCCATTATATGTTGACTGAGTGCGGAATAATGGAAAGCCCCAGAAATGTCCGTGCTAGACTCGCTGCGCCTTTAGGGCTGAAACAACAGAAAAATGATGAGCTTTCATGGGGAATATAACATAACATGCATAGCTGAAAGCCATCCTGGTTGGGAAATAACATGTTTCCTCTGTACTTGTGCTGCTTGAACACAGAGAGGAAATGTGATTGCTTTAGGGCTCTTTTTGTTTTTTTCCTTCTCTAATTGTTATTCAAGTACAGTTCTCTGCCTTTTACCCCCACCCCAGCCTAACCCCCAGCCCTCCCCGCCTGCCTCCCGTTTCCACCCCCCCCCCCCCCGTTGTTGTCTATGTGTCCTTTATAATTGTTCCTACAAACCCTTCACCCTTTTCCCCTGAAATTCCCTCCCCTCTCACCTCTGGTCACTGTCGGCCTTTTCTCAATTTCAGTGTCTTTGGTTATATTTTGCTTGCTTGTTTGTTTTGTTGATTAGGTTCCTGTTAAAGATGAGATTGTACGGTACTTCTACTTTGTCTTTCAAACTCTCCCCCCATTGCCTTCCGTTCTTCAAAGTTCCCTTGCTTCATGTTGAGTGTAGTTACCTGTAGAAATATTTCAGTGTCTACTGCTTCTGTTGGTTGATTTAATGGGAAAAAGAGATATTATTATGGAAATTACAGCAAGTACTTAGTGTCCCATGTACTGAGTATTTGCTTGTTTTAACTCGTTTCTCCCTCATAATGGCTCTGTGAGGAAGACACTGTTGTTTCCACCTTTTAGATGAAGACACTGGGAATCAGAGTGTCTAAGTATGGTGCCAAAGTCACACACCCAGGCAGAGAGAGAGCTTTGTTTCAAAACTTGGCAGTCTGGTTCCTGAGCCCACATTCTAACTAGTATTCTTCTGACTGCTTTCCTAGGAAAAAATGAAATCTGTAAAATTCAGGTCAGATATAAGCTTTTACAGAATATGACATTTTGGCCTGTTTCTATTAAGAGCTGTATTACTCAGCTTTCTAAGAATTTTACAGAACTTACGTGCTAGTCAGAATTTCACATGACGAGCTCATCCTCGAAAGTTGACATGTCAGCAGATGGGAATGAGTAGGAACAGCTTGGCTTTCCGCCAAGTGTGTGCGTTGAAGCCTCAAGTTTTGGGATCTTGTGTTGTACGAAAGATAACTTTTGCCACCTCTGCTAACTGGCCGGGATTTAACTGCTGGAAAAGATCAGAAGTTCATAAATGAATAAAGTCATAGAAATGATGTTTATTTTAAATTTTTTTCTGCCTCTGCCTCCGGTGAATGTTTACTTTAAATGGTAAGGTCATCTCTAGTTTTAAAAGACTGGGATGGGCAGTCTTGGAACTGGTCTCTTGGCTCTTGACCTGAGTGTCAAGATGTGTCTGATGTGTCGTCCTCGTCGGCCTTTACATGGCATTTGATTGATGATAGGTCAGCTTTTACAAATGGATTTTCATTTAGATTTTAGAGGAATTTTTAAAAGGTCTGTAAAGGGCAAAGAATTTAGAGAGCTAGAGGGAAAGGGAGAAAAGAGTATATTAAGGAAGATGCTGTTGTGCTGTTAAGATACTTAATGGACTTAGCTTTTCAAAATCACCAGTCTGACACTTCCCAACTCCCACCCCCACAGAAAATGTTTCTCTAGGCTGTTAAGAGTAGCATTTCTGGGCTTGGCGATAGAATTCAGATACTTTCGGAGATGTTATGGCATGAGTTTTTCTATGGAACTGAGGAATTGCCTTCTATTTTCATCTTAATTTTATTTTCAAATTGTGACTTTATTTGCATTCTTCTTTTCAGAGACATTTTCATCTTAGTTGTGTTAATGTTCAGATAAATTGAGAACAGGGCAGAAGGCTGACTTATGTATGGACAAGGCACCATTTTTATGGCTTGTTAGTGCCTTATAAGCTTTCAAATCACTTGATCTTTGCAAATCAGTGTTATCTCTAAAGAGACAGGCTCATGACTCATGGTAAGAGGCCTGCAGACTTAAGCTCCTATACCTATTCCCCCCCCCCCCCCCGAAACAACAGAAAGTTGTGATGTTACAGTTCTGTAGGTTGGAAGTCTGATATCACGTATCTGCAGGGCAGCATTCCTTTCTATAGAACACTTGGGAAGGCTAGAGAAGAATCTTTCTTGCCTTCTCCAGTCTTCCTAAAGGCTGCCTGCATTCCTTGGCTCAGGACCTCCTTCCTTCATCTTCAAGACCAAGTGTTGCATCTCTGTGGCCATGCTTGTGCAGTTATACCTCCTGGTCAAGGACCCACGTCATTAGTGATTAAATTGGGTCCACTTGGATAATACAATATAATCTCCCCAATCAAGGGCCTTAATTTAATCACACCTACAAAGTCCCTTTTACCATGTAAAGTAACATGTTCATAGTGTCCAGGTATTAGGGATACAGCTGTCATTGGGGGAGAGTCATTATTCTGCTCACCACAATCACCTTCAGGAAACTTTTAATAAAATGACTGTAAGTGCCTAACTATCTAGTACGAACAGTTTTACTGACTTTTCCACTGCCGAGAAGATATAGTCCCAAGTTTTCCACCTAATGTGAAGTGGGCCTTGAATTCGGCTTTAATGAGTATTTCTAGACTCACTTCCCAACACTAGCCTCTGTTCCCGCTGGGCTGGTTTCCCCACCAGTGGTGAGAAGTCCAGCCATGCACACTTGCAGACGTTAGGTTGTCTTTCTGCTTTTGTTTTACCTTCCTGTTCGCGTTCTTTTTATGATTTGGGACTCTGTTCAGATCTCTTCTGGCCACTAGAGCTTTCCTGCCTTTTCTTGCTTGTTTCTTGTTCAGTTTTCCAAATGAATTATTTCTCCATCCATTTATTTTGACACCCATTGATGTTCTGTTTTGCATTATTGACGTATATGTGTTCATATGTCTTTTTTCTCAATAAATGTGTACTTTCCAAATCTATCTTTCTATATTAATTGTAGACCTAATTATTACTTTGAAGATTCTCTCTAGATTTTTAGGATATAGAATCTTTCAGTTTTTCTTCAATTAGAAACATTCTGATTTCTTTTACATTGGACTTAAATGATTTAGAACTTGTTGTGTTCAAAGATAATGCAAGTAGCTAATTTTATGCTAAATTGTACTTATAAGAAGCATAGGTTGAATCCAGTAGAGTTGAAATGTGTTCTTTAACAAGGCAAAATGTGTCTTCTATCATCTTTATTTAAAACTAGCTGCTGATGCAGAAGTATGGTACACTTTTTAATTTCACTGGTTATTTGGCAATAATAGCCTTTTATTTTTATTTGTTGAATTTAGGTAACTTACCTTTTTTTCCCCCAACTCCTTGCCCTTGAGTCTGTGTCACCCTTACTGATTTTAAATGCTGTTGTACAGAATTCCACCAAAGCTCCTCTTAAGAGATCGAATGTTGAGAAAGTGACCAATGTGCAGATCCTGGTGTTGTTTGGCATCCTCCTGGTCATGGCCTTGGTGAGCTCAGCGGGGGCCCTATACTGGAATGGGTCTCAAGGTGGAAAGAACTGGTACATCAAGAAGATGGGTAAGTGTCTGGGTGGGTTGCTTGTTGAAGTAGGACAAAACATTGTTGGAAAATCCTTCCGTGCATGGTTTATGTGTGGTAGCCATATTTCTCTGCCCTTTGGCTACTCTGTGTACTGCCAGCCTATCAAGGAGAATTGAAAGATTAGGAGTCATGTGATGAAGTAAAGATAGACGTATTTGAGGATTGTTTTAGATTCAAATGATTATTTTTAATTGTATTTTAAAAGTTATTTTCTTAGTGGTTGCTCTAGGGATTACAATGTATATCTTAATTGTGAACATCTACTTCAGATGAATAATAATTTAGTTTTGGTGCAATGTAGACAATTTCCTCTAATATAGATCCATCTCCTCCCATGCTTTATGATATTTTTATCATATATTGCGTCCTTCTAGAAACCTAAAAATAGGATTGTAGTTAGTGATTTATACAGTCTTATGCCTTTTAAAGAAACAAAAAGCAAATAGAAGTAAGCTTATAGAGTTGTTTTACATTAACCTACTTACTTCATTTCTTCCTGTGGATCTGAGTTATAGCTTATGACATTTCTTTGCTTCATGTGGCTTCATTCTTTCCTCACTCCTTTGTGTTCTCATATACATTACATCTGTATGTAAGTCTAATAATATCATTTTATAATAATTTTTTGCCATTGTTTATTTTAAATCCAAAAGAAAGGATAAAAATCTGTCCTTATATTGTCTAAGTACCTGTATAATCACCTGTACTGCTGCCCTTTGTTTCTTTTTGTGGATTTAATTACTGCCTGTGTTATTCCCTTTCATCTTGGAGAATTTTCTTTAGTATTTAATAGAAGGCAGTTTAGGTAGCAACAAATTTTCTCAGTTTTTATCTTGGAATGTCTTAATTTCATTTTTGGTTTTGAAGGGTAGTTTTGCTGATACCTAGAGAACATTAAGCTAAGTAAAATAAGCCAGTCAGAGGAAGACGAGTACCATATGATTTCACTCATATGTGGAATCTAATGAACAAACTGAACTAACAAGGAAAGTGGGGAGAGACTCATAGATGGAGAGCAGATGACAGCTAGTGGTGGGGAGATGAGGGAGTGGAGGGATTGAGGGAAAGGAAAAAGGACTCATGGACGTGGACAACAGTGTGGTGACTGCTGGGGGAGGGAGTTATAAATGGTAATGGAAAATATACAATAAAGATTAAAATAAAATAAAATAACAATTGACAACATCTAAACAAAAAAAGACACAGAATTTGGTAGAATTCTTGGTTGACAGTCTTTTCCTTTCAGTAGTTTGAATATGCAATCCCACTACCTTCTGGCCTCCATTGTACTGATGGGAAGCCAGTTGTTATCTTACTGTTTTCTCTTACATGGGAGTCATTTTTCTATTGCCATTCTCAAACTTGTCTTTGGTTTTCAATAATTTTGAGTTTATTCTCTTTGGAATTTGTTGAGATTTTTGGATATGTGTATTCATATTTTTCATCAAATTTGGGACATTTTCAGCTATTATTTGTTGTTTCTGCCATACTCTTACTCACCTTTCCTTCTGGTACTTCCATTATTTATATGTTAGTTCACTGATGTGTCCTAACAGGTTTCTGAGGCTCTGTTAATTTTACTTTATTTCTATTTTATGTTTTAGATTGTATAATCTTTATTGATCTGCATTCAAGTTCATCTGCTCTGTTTTGGGCCAGCTTAAATCTACTGTTGAGCTCCAGTAGTGATTTAAAATTTTTTTTAATTATTGTAGCTTTCAATTCCAGAATTTCCATTTGTTGTGTTCTTTTAAAACTTACATCTATTTATTTATATTCTCTAATTAATCAGTCATTGTCACATACTTTCCTTTAGTTTTTTAAACAATTTCCTTTAACTCTTTGAATGTATTTATAATAACTGCTTGAAGCCTTTGGTCTATCATTTGAGCTAGTGCCCTCAAAAGCAGTTTCTACTCTTGTCTTTTTCCTGGTTTTTTGTTTGTTGTTTTTGTTGAAAACTGGGTATTTTAGATATTCTATTACAGAAAGTCTGGATTCTGTTTTCCTCTTCCTCCTGGGACTTGTTGTTGCTGTTTTTTGTTTATTTGTTTAATGACTTGCCTGAACTCATTCTATGAAATTGTTTTATCCTGCAGTGTATATCCCCTGATATTACTGCTCAGTTTTATTTCCATTATTTTACCTTTTAATTCTTTTAAAAGGTATAGTTTAAGGTATATAGTTATTTTTAGTACACCTGACCCTTGAACAATGTAGCGATTAGGGGTGCTGAGCCCCCTCACAGTAAAAAATCTGTGTATAACTTTTGATTCCCCTACAACTTATCCACATATCCACATGGAATCTATGTGGTGCTCATATCCACACGGGATTGGTTCTAGGACTCCCCATAGATATCAAAATCCATGGATGCTAAGTCCCCTGTGTAAAATGGCGGTCAACCCATATAGTCCATCCTTCATATTTGCAAATTCCCAGCTGCAGATGGAAAACAGTATAGTAAAATAATGTAGGTATTTGTTGAAAAAAGTCTGCATATAAGTGGACCCACACAGTTCAAACTTGTGTTGTTCAAGGGTCAACTGTACATTCCCAGAATTGGGCTGCCCTCACCCCTACCTAAATTTACAACATTTTTGCTACCTCAGAAAGAAACTCTATCCTCATTAGTAGTCTGTCCTCTCCTTGTTTTTATTTTTAAGCCTGTATTCCTAGGGGTCCACATACCTTAGTGGTCAGCCTGTGATTGGTGAGAGGTTGTGCTTAAACCCTTTTGTTGCTTGATCTGTGTGTGGCTAGGGGAATGCTTTTAATGCTTGGGGAATTTAAAGTCTGACCCACCTTCAGTCAGGGACTACTAATTCACAGGTACCCTCTCTGGTTCCTCCTGAGCATATGCAGCCTTGTGCATGGACATGAACTTCTAGACCACCAGGGTTGAGTGTGATCTTAGCAAGGTTTCTTTGGCCATGTTTTCCAGGGATCTTCCTGCTTCATTTCTGGCTGATCTGCTGTTTTGTTTGTCCCTACTATATTGTGAGAAATTTGTCTTCCCTGATTATTAGGCACTAGAAAAATTCTATTGTTTCTGACAGTGCCCTGGGGGTGGCTTTTTTATGCTGTGCTCCAAATAATGTCAGCTCCCCCAGGCTGTCCCTGTCCTGACCACCTGCCATGGCTTTGTGGTAGCAGCCTGCCCCTCCCTCCCCCAGGTAGATTTCTGTGACATGAGCTAGGGAGGGGGAAGATGAGAGCTGCTGGTCCTCAAGGCCTGCTCCAACCATCCTCCCAGAACAGAACTTAAATAATTTGGATGTTGGGGAAAGAAGGAAAAGCTGCCTTTGAATTAAATGTCAAAGGCCTCCACTTACCAAGATTGAGTAAATTTTCTTTAATGCATGCTTTTGAATTTTTTATATACCCTGTCATCAGTTTCTAAGCACTTTAAATGTTTGGACAATTTTGTCAAGTTTTATTGCTTCATTTTTTTTGGAGAAGATTTGCCAGTCTCCTTACACAGCAATTTCAGAAAATAAACAAAATGTAATGATAAAATTTTTTGGAATAATTTTAATTTTAAAAATTTGAGATATTATCTTGGAGTTATTGTTATTTCCATCTTTCAATACATTTTAGTTCAACTGATGAAAACATTTTTTACCTTTTATTATCTCATGTAGAACTCATACAGTTTGAACTGCCTGGAGAAAGTCTTGTTTCCCCTTTACAAAAGTGGGAAATGTGACTAGGACTTCAGTTGTAGCTTAGATTCAGATCCCTTGGTTTTGGCTTTTAAAATTTGGATTTGGACCATGTTATATGTCTAGCTTCAAATGTGAAGATACTTTGCATGGTTTGTTCATGATATATGGTTTCGGTAAATGAACATCGACACTGTCTTGGTAGACAGGCTTTGTGGAAACTAGTGTTTGAATTGCTCAGATAATGTCAACCTTCAGTACTAGCTGCATGATGTACGGTGGAAGAATGGTCTTTTTGTCCCACCCATATGCCTTCTACTTCACTATTCATATAAAGTCTGAACAGCTCTGGTAAGTGCCATCAAGCTTCACATTTGCACTGTCACTGTTGGAGTTCTCACTCAATTCAAAGAACTTTCCCTTTTTGGTAGGCACAGAACTGGCACCTCTTTTCCCTCTCCTGCACCCTCCTCCTCTCCAAGCTGGTCCTGACACGCTTTGGGTTTCATCACTTAGAGGCCTTGTTTCGACAAGACATTCCTTCTCTTATCTTCAATAAATGGACTCAAGGCTCCTTGCCTGCCTCCCTCTTTTCACCTGTTTTCCCTATTCACACTTTTTTTCATTTTGCCAATTCTTTGGAATGTCTCAAAGATACCTATACCCTAATGAGTTGCAGATATTCCTTACAATGATTTCAAATGCCTTCCTCTTTTTTACATCCTTTTTAGTTAGTTGTCTTCTCTCTGTCCTCCAAAACTTGACTGAAGTCTCTATTCTTCTGGATGGTCTTCAGTTGACCATGTTTTCCTGTTAGAAAAATCTCCTGTCCTGTTTCTGGAATGCCCTATGAATATCTCTTTAACAGATATATCCTGATGCCTGTCCACGTTGAGGGGCATGCTTGCCTCTGTCTACTCTCCTGCCCCACAACCTCCTATTAGAAGCCAGCTCTTTTTTGGAAAGCATTGTGTATTAATAGTCTTTGTATTCACAGTTGGTTCCATGTGGCAGGTGCTCAATAACTATTTTAACTTGAATCTCTAAATGTATACATAAGCCAATAAAATTTTTTATGAGCATCTATTAGAAAAAATTCAAAGCAATAAAATAAAAGGAAACAATGCAAATTAACTAAAGCAATACAGATGTTCTGGTTTTCTTCCATAGACACAACCTCGGATAATTTTGGATATAACTTGTTGACGTTCATCATCTTGTACAATAACCTTATTCCCATCAGTCTACTGGTGACTCTTGAGGTTGTGAAATACACTCAAGCCCTTTTTATAAACTGGGTGAGTATCACGGCAGAGTTTAAAAGTTGAGCTGCTGCAGAAATGTCAATCTCAATTTTCTAATACTCTCTCAGAGCCTTAGCTGTTTAATTGAGCTCCCAGGAAAGGAATAATATAGTTAATTTATGATTTTGTCTGGAAGGTAAAGGGCCAGAGAAGTGGCCAGAGATTTCTGGCAAAGGTGTCCCTGAGCCAGTGATAGCAGTGCCTAGTTACCTAACATCTCAGCTTCCTGGTATATGAAGTGGGGGTGGGGAGACAGTCGAACATATTCAAGGGGTTCTTGTGAGGATAAAGTGAGAAAATGGAGGTAGAATGCTTAACAGATGCTTGTCTTCTGGTGAGCAGGGATGAAGTGGCTGCAACTGCTGGTGATGCTTTTCAAGTCTAATTAGTGGTGAAGAAAGGCCTCTTAGGTGTGTCTTTATCAGTGTTTATTATATGTCAAAATTCACGGTGACAGTACCGTGGATTCCATTGTTAAGAGTGGAAGTGGAATTTTTAAGGAACTACTGTTGTCATTAAGCACTTGACTTCAGCATCCTGTATATGTAGACCAAGTGCTTTCATGCACTTTTTATTGTTTTTCATAATAATAAAGTGACATCGGTTAATAAAATTATGTAGGTTTCAAGTATACAGTTCTATAGCACATCATCTGTATATTACATTGTGTGTTCACCACCCAAAGTCAGGTCTACCGTTGTTACCAGGCATTTGAAAAGGGTAAAGGGGGTCACATGCACTTTTATTTAATCTTCATAGTAATCCTGTGAGTGAGGTATTGGCTGAGATCAGGAATGTGAGTTCGTCTAGGCCGTGAAATGCTCATCTTGAAACCCAGGCTTCTGTATATATCAACAAATGCCATGTTTTCTCCTTGTATCACACTAATTGCCACTGTATCTTCACCCCCAAATTTAAATTGAGCACTTACATACTTGTTTTTAATCTAAATGAAGGTTTAATGATACATACTTTCTGAAGTGCCCCTTCTTCTCACTCTCAGGACACAGATATGTATTATCCTGGAAATGATACCCCTGCGATGGCCAGGACTTCAAACCTTAATGAAGAGCTTGGCCAGGTGAGAGCCTCTTTGGGAACTTTAGTGATGGCGACATGAACATGAGGGGAGACTGGTGTTAGACGAACCATGGAGAGATTTTTGCAAAAATACTTCTCTGTGAATGTGGTTTTAATGTTTGAGGAGCTATATAGTATTTGAGAGTGTTATTGAACATAAATGTTAATTAGTTTTGGATTGCATTCTGAGGCATGGATATATCTTATCACTTAGGAGGTACCTGCAAAAAATTTAGTACAAAAATACAGTATAATATTTTTTGTACTCCTAAAATTGTTTGTCAGGAGCAAATGGTAGGGAAAACAATGGTTAAGATACTCAGATATTCTCTAACCCTACAAAACATATGGGAGCTAATATGAAGGACATGTATCCATCAAATCTCTTACATGTTCCAGATTTCATTTCTGAAATATTTCAGGGAACCAGGGTCTTTTCACCATCACCCATGAACCCCAATTACTTCACTGAGTTCTGCTTTGCATTATGTTTTCCTCTTATGTTGAAGTTACTACAAGGAATAACCTCTGTTGAATACACTGCAATTAAGGATTATAATTTTATTTTAAACATCTTATTTAAACCTCCCAACCACCCTATGAGGTGGGCGCTATATATATCAGACTAAATTTGTCTCTTCCTCGAATTCTTTTCCAGTTTTCCAGGTAAAGTTAATTTATCTCTTTTATATCTTCCCATAACAGTCTTTCCAAACATAAACACAACAAAATAAGGGACGTTATAGTGACAAATATATCGCTATCTGTTTCCCCCTTGAGACTTTCAAGCCCGTTAGGGGTACGGGTATACTTGAGACAAAGTCTTTGGTGGTTTTGCACGGTGCTCAGGGTGTCGTTCTCAGGTGCCACTGAACTGGACCTGAATAACTGAAGGATTGAAAGTGCTCAAGAAGCACCAGAATGACATTACTCATCCTTACTGGGTATATGGGGATGTTTGCATAGGGAAGTAATTTAAAATTTTTTCAATTACATTTGACATTTAATATTATAATTGTTTTTGGTGTACGACATAGTGATTAGACATTTATATAACTTCCAAAGTCATCACCCCGCCAAGTCATGCATAGTTATTACAATATTACTGACTAGATCCCCTATGCTGTACTTCACATCCCTGTGACTGTTCCGTAACTGCCAATTTGTACTTCTTAATTCCTTCACCGTTTTCACCCATCCACCCAACCAACCTCCTATCTGGTGACCATGAATTTATTATCTTTATTTATGAGTTTGTTTTTTTCTTCATTTATTTTATTGTTTAGATTCAATATATTAATGAAATCATATATTTGTCTTTCTCTAATTTCACTTAGCATAATAGTCTCTATGTCCATCCTTATTGTCACAAATGGCAAAATTTCTTTTTTTATGGCTGAGTAATATTTCTTTGTATATATGACCACATCTTCTTTCTCCATTTGTGTTGATGGACACTTAGGTTACTTCCATATCTTTGCTATTGTAAATAATGCTGCATGAACATTGGGGTCCATATGTGTCTTCAGGTTAGTTTTGGATTTCTTCAGATAAATATCCAGAAGTGGAATTGCATGGGGAAATAGTTTTGAATTAGAACTTAAAGGGTAAGTTAAAATTCAGAGGATAAGAGATGGTAAATCTTCATAATTTCTTATAATTTTTATTTTTTTAATATTTTGATTTAAATTTTAAATTTTTAACAGCAAGTCAGGCCCTGGCTGGGTGGCTCACTTGTTTGGAGCATCATCCTACATGACCCAAGGCTGGGGGTTCAAGTCCCTGTCAGGGCACATATCTAGGTTGCAAGTTACATCCCCTGTCAGAGCGCATACGGAAGGCAACCAATCAATATTTCTTGCTCATATCAATGTTTCTCTCTCTCCCCCTGCTTTCTTTCCCTTGAAAATCAGTAAACATATCCTTGGGTGAGGAATAAAAAAACAAAAACAAATATAAAAATAAAAACAATTCAGAAACACTTTATTAGAAGGCTGATTCTACTGATTGTTTTATACCTGTAGATTTACTGCATATAAAACTTATATAGAAACTTTATTTATAGTTAAAGTATTAATTACCCATAGTGTACTAATTTTATATTTCTGTGTAATATTTGACTTTTTAGGGCTATTAATCATCTTTCTTTAGAAAAAATCTTTCTTTAGGAAAAACCTTTCTTTACTTAAAGGCCCTCTGATTGCTTTAAAAATAATTAAGAAAAAGTACAGAGTATAATTCATGTTATTAATCCCTCTTTTCTACAACATTGAAAGGTGGCTTCCCTTTGGGGTCCTTGGAATACATCTCCATCAGCAACAGTTATGATCCCTCTTTGGGAAACTACTGAGAAACAGGAATTTTTACTGAAAATAATTCTGCTAATTACGACCCTCTTACCAATCCATAATATAATTTCCCAGAATGTTACATATCTTCTGAGCAAACCATTTCTTCATAGATGTGGAAACTGAGGCCAAGAAGGACGAGGTGACCTTCCCAGAGTCCACATGACTAGTTAGTGTCCAGAGCCTGAACCCAACTCTCCGCTCCTGAGTTCCTTTCCCTCTTCTCTGTCGCACGCTGAGGACATTGTCCCTCACAGCGTGTGTGTGTTGGGAGTTCATCCCTGTCGCATGTACTTATGTCAAAGTGGTTGGCTTGTTGGCCTCCTACAGAAGTTTCTTTTTACTTTTGTATATTGAGAGTTTATTGTATTGAATCGCCAGACTTTGAATATGGGGAGTTATATAATCTACGGCAGTTCCGTGCGGCCTGTATGTACTCTTAATGCTGATAGTGATTCAGAAGCGTGCTGTTTGTTCTGTGCTATTTTCAGGATGTGCCTTCTTAATCCAGCCAGATTTTTTTTGACAATCTCAAAAAAAATATTTTGAGGTTGTCAAAGTGTGAGCTTGTTGTCTTGACATATTGGACATTAGAAGAGATCATGGGACTATCTTGAAGAATGATATGTGTCTTTGAGATGCCTTCCTGCAGGACTTAGTGCTTAATGCTGTAGATCTAAAATGGCTCCAGCTGTTACTGAGTCTTCGTTGCACGTTTCCATACAATTGGACTCTAGAATTGGTTATTGAACAGGTTTTTAAGTCTAAGCATTCACACGTATTAATTTATTTATAACATGTAATAATAACAGTTATATTTAATACACGTGCAATTCTAAATATATTTTGCTTGAAGGAAATTTACCTTTTAAAATTTATACAGATTTTGAAAAACATAGAATAAAGACTTTATTGGTTTTTGCATTGTATTACATCCTTGATGTACGTATTTTTTCTTATTCTTTGATTTTAGGTTAAATACCTGTTTTCTGACAAAACTGGAACTCTTACATGCAATATCATGAACTTCAAGAAGTGCAGCATTGCTGGAGTAACCTATGGGTAAGTGTGTTCATCAGTTATTGAGAATTTGATTTGTATTCTGCCAAACAAATCAAGTTTATTTTTATTTGCTTACTAAAATACCGTGACTTTTTGATATTTTGAAGGGATACTTACAAGTTTCTGATACCAAATCCAAAAAATCATTGTGAAGACCAGTGCCAAGGGGCTTACCACTATGTTTTTTTCTAGGAGTTTTATGGTTTCAGGTCTTATGTTCAAGTCTTTAATTTATTGTGAGTTAATTTTTATGTATGGTGTAAGGTAGGGGTCCAGTTTTATTCTTTTGCATGTGGCTCTTAAATTAGCCAACATCATTTATTTAAGAGACTGTCCTTTCCCTGGTGTTTATTTTTGTCTCTTTTGTCATAAATTAATTGACCATATATGTGTGTGTGTATTTCTGGGCTCTCTATTCTGTTCCATTGATTTGTGTCTGCTTTTATGGCAACAACAAACTGTTTTGATTACTATAGTTTTGTGATATAGTTTGAAATTAGACAGCATGATGCTTTCAGCTTTGTTCTTCTTTCTCAAGATTGCTTTGGCAGTTAGGTTCTTTTGTGGTTCCATGGTTCCACACGTATTGGGCTAGTTTGTTCTATACCTGTGAAAAATGCCTTTGATATTTTGATAAGGACTGCATTGAATCTGTAGGCTGCCTCAGGTAATATGGACATTTTAATAACATAAATTCTTTTTATCTATAAGCATGGACTATCTTTCCATTTATGTGTGGCTTCTTCAATTTCCTTCATTAATATCTTACAGTTTTCAGTGTACTGGTCTTTCACCAGCTTGGTTAAATTTACTTCTAGGTATTTTATTTTTTTGGATACAATTGTAAGTGTGTTGTTTATTTAGTATCTCTTTCTGATAGTTCATTATTAATCTATAAAAATGCAACAGACTTTTGTATTTGATTTTGTATACTGCAACTTATGTTTTGGGTGGAGTCTTTAGGTTATTCAGTATTTATTATATCATCTGCAAATAGAGTTTTACTACTTCTTTTCAGATCTACATGCCTTTTCTTTCTCTTTCTTGCCTAATTGCTCTGGCTAGGACGTCCAGTACTATGTTGAATAAAAGTGGCAAGAGTGGGCATCCTGGCTTATTCCTGATCTTAAAAAAAATGCTTTCATTTTTTACCACTGAGTTTGATGATAGATGTGGGCTTATCACATATGGCCTTTATTGTGTTGAGGTATGTTCACTTTGTGCCCATTTTGTTGAGAGTTTTTAATCATAAATTGATGTTGAATTTTGTCAAATGCTTTTTCTACCTTTATTGGTCATATGCTTTTTATCCTTCATTTGTTACTATGGTTTTTCCCATTAATTGATTTGCAGATTTTGAACCATCTTATATCCCTGGAATAAAGTTTACTTGATTATGGTGTATGATCTTTTTAATGTGTTATTGAAATTTGGTTTGTGAATATTTCATTAAGGATTTTTGTTGAGGATCCATGTTCATCAGAGACATGGGCCATAATTTTCTTTTCTTGTGGTATCCTTTTCTGGTTTCAGTATCTGGGTAATACTGGCCTTATAACATGAGTTTGGAATCATTCCCTCCTTTTATATTTATGGAAGAGTTTGGAAATGATTGGTATTAATTTTTCTTTGAATGTTTTGGAGAATTCACCAGTGGAGCTGCCTGGTCTGGGATGTTTGTTTGTTGGGAGGTGTTTTTGATTACTCATTTAATCTCCTTACTAGTAATGGGGCTGCTCAGACTTTCTATTTCTTCATGATTCAGTCTTGGCAAGTTGTTCTATCCATTTTTTGTAGGTTGTCCGATTTGTTGGTGTATAGCTGTTTGTAGTCGTCTTTTTTTTTAATATATTTATTGATTATGCTATTACAGTTGTCCCATTTCCCCCCCACTCCACTCCATCCTGCCCACCCCCTCCCTCCCACATTCCCCCCTATAGTTCATGTCCATGGGTCATACTTATAAGTTCTTTGGCTTCTACATTTCCTACACTATTCTGACCCTCCGCCTGTCTATTTTCCACCTATCATCTATGATACTTATTCTCTGTACCTTTCCCCCCCTCTCCCCCTCCCACTCCCCTATTGACACCCCTCTATGTGATCTCCATCTCTATGGTTCTGTTCCTGTTCTAGTTGTTTGCCTAGTTTGCTCTTGTTTTTGTTTTAGGTGTGGTCGTTAATAACTGTGAGTTTGCTGTCATTTTTACTGTTCATATTTTTGATCTTCTTTTTCTTAGGTAACTCCCTTTAACATTTCATATAATAAGGGCTTGGTGATGATGAACTTATGATCCTTTGTGTTTTGTCAATTGTAATATCTCCTCTTCTCATTCATTTCTGATTTTTAGGCTTCCCTTTTTTTTCTTGGTGAGTGTAGAAAAAGGTTTGTCCATTCTTTTTACAGAACCAGATCTTAGTTTTATTGAACTTTTCTATTGTCTTTTTAGTCTCTTTTATTTATTTACTCTCTGGTCTTTGGTATTTCTTTCCTTTTACTAACATTGGGCTTTATTTGTTTTTTCTCTAATTCTTTGATAAGTAAAATTAGGTTAAATTTTTTTTGTTTCTTGATGTGTGGGCTTTTATCACTATGAACTTCCCTCTTACAACTACTTTCATTACATACCATAAGTTTTGATATGTTTCCATTTTCTTTTGTCTCAAGGTATTTATTTTATTACTTTTTTTGAGCCATTGGTTATTCAGTAGTATGTTGTTTAATCTTCACACATTTCTGATTTTTCCAATTTTCCTCTTATAATTGATTTTTAGTTTCATACCATTATGGTCGGGAGAGATGCTTGCTATGATTTCAGTCTTCTTAAATTTATTGACTTCTTTTGTGGCCTAATGTGTGATCTATTTCGGAGAATGTTCCTTGTGTGAATGTCTATCATTGGTTCACAGTTTTGTGACCGCTCTGTCTTTCTCTCTTTCTGGCAGTCATTTTCCCGAATTGACAAGAGAGCCATCCTCAGATGACTTCTCGTAAGTAGATTCTAGCATGTTTTGATGCATCAGGGGGAAAGGCTATTGAGCAATTTTATATTGTCAGGTCTCACTTGAATATTTGTAATTAAAAGTTGCATATATGTTGTTTCAAGAGAGAACCAGAATAAAATTTAAACATGAATATGATTTTAAAAATCCAGTGATACTACAAAGCTTTAACAAAAAGTAATGAGCCCTGGGTCCAGTACTTCCCACTCACTTCCCACTTCTTAGGTAGGATAATGTCTTCAAGGTTGTAGTGTACATGCTATGTAGCCCATACCAGAATTTTATTCCTTTTAAAGGCTGACTAATGTTTCTTTGCATGTATATACCACATTTTGTTTATCCATTTATCTGTTGAGGGGCATTTGGGGTAATTTCACCTGTTGGCTATTGTGAATAATGCTGCTATAAACATTGGTGCATAGTGAGTCTCTGTTTTCAATTCTTTGGGATATATATGTAAAAGTGGGATTGCTATGTCATGTGTTTATTCTATGTTTAACTTTTTGAGGAACCACCAAATGTTTTCAACTAGCTGTACCATTTTACATTCCTGCCAGGAATGCACAATTTTTCCAAATCCTTGATAATTAATGAAATAATTTTAAAAAATAATAACCACCCCAATGGGTATTGAGTGGTATCTCATTGTGGTATTGATTTATATTTCTCTTAGGACTAGTGATATTGTCTGCTCATGTTTTAAGATTTATATACTAACAAAACTGATTAGTAGGGCTGTGTGGGGGGCGGGAGGGGTGCAGTGTGGTTGATGACTAACTGGCTTCCTTGTGGGATGATTAGCCAGGACCTACTATTTTATTAGAGAATCCCTAGACGTCATGTCTGTGGGTCTTTCTTATGAACTAATCAGTATTCTTATCAGAAGAACTCTTCCATTTTATGCCAAGGGCTATATATATGGCTGCAGTTGTTATGGGAGCTGAGTGGAGGCAGAGGGTTGGTGATCATACCTTTCAACATGTGAGGTCTGTCTGGGAAAAGTCCAGCCATTGTTAATATAATGAGAACGATTTGCGTGACACTGATGTATCCTGGTAGCCAAGGAGTGTGAACTGGAATGCACATGTGTGAACAATGATAACTTCACTGTACTAGTCAGTGGGGGCAGTAGACTCCATTAAGTGAGCATGTGTACTGTGTGGCCATCACATTCAAAATGACTGAATGAATAGAGCAATGAATCTGCATCAAATTTTGCAGCAAGCTTGAAAACTCCTCTGTGGAAACTATTCAGCTATGGGCAACTGATGATTGACAGCTTCATCATGACAACGCCCCGCCCCCCCCCCCCCCCCCCTTGCATCATGTCTTGTGCAGAGTTTTTTGGCAAAACATCAAATTGCTGAGGTGACTCAGGGCCCCTAAAGTCCATATTTGGAGCCTACAACTTCTGGCTTTTCCCAAAACTAAAATCACCTTTGAAAGGGAAGAGATTTCAGACCATTGATGAGATTCAGGAAAATATGACAGGGCGCAACTGTTGGCAATTGGGAGAACTGTGTGAGGTCCCAAGGTGCCTACTTTGAAGGGGATTAAGGTGTCATTGTCCTATGTACAATGTATCTAGTATCTTCTTCAATAAATGCCTCTATTTTTCATATTACATGGCTGGATACCTTCTGGACAGAACTTGTCATATAGCATTTCTCTTAAAACTCCTGTCTTGGGAGGATGCCCTACTTGACTTGCCTGTGTGGCCAGTGTTCCTGGGTCCAGGGCTGGTCTGGTTTAACCTCTCTAAAGGATAAAACTTCCATTTCTTTCTGGATGCAGAAGGTTCAGTTGACTGGCTGCATGGGGTGAGGAAGGGTTCTTGAAGGCTGGCCCTTCCACAGGTGGATTTGGAACCTGTCCTGTTTGCCACCTTCCTTTTATCTCACAGCTACCTACCTTGTGCTGCCGTTTCCCCATTTGGGGGCATCAGCTTTCATTTTAGGTGCTTCTCTTTCCAAGCTACTGGTTTCTGTTTCCTTGGCTGCACTAAACTCTGATATCTATTCAGAGTTCAGACTGACATCAACTGTGCTGTCCTCTCTTCTTCCATTGTCTTTGTCTTAAAGAAAGGGTTTCAGGAAGGAGTGGAGGTACATGCATATAATTAAGACATCACATTTTCTTCAATGGGGTAGGGCACAGCTATAGTATCAAATTTACCTTCTCATAATAATTTGCCTCCTTCTTTCTCCCATATCTAAGCCCTGACCATAAATAGTTGCATAGACACAATGCAATAATTCCCCATATTTCTCCTGCACTGAGCAGGTACTCTTGCAAGTTTTTCCTGGTAGAAGTTTTACAGAGACCAACTAAAATGACAAAGTCAGGTGTTGATACTTGCCTCTGTTTCTTCTCCTTGTAGCTATGTCATTGTTTATAAAAACTTACAGAAGATTTTATAGTAAGGTAAATAATTTCCTGTCTTGAGGTTTGAAATAATATATGGTATTCCAAATCTTGAAGAGTTTAGGGGTGGTTCTTCTTGGAGAAAGATTCTTACTGGATTTGAATTATCTTTAAGGAAGTTTGAACTGAATAAATGTTTCCTTTTGTTTTTTACAGCCGGATGCCTTGTCCCCCTAGTGATTCATGCGACTTCGATGATCCCAGGCTCTTGAAGAACATGGAGGATCGACATGTAAGGCCAACATTTTGCCTCTAGGACTTTAAACAGCTTATTGTGTACTTCTATGTATGTACATGGGTAGTACTTTGTGGTTAACACTTTTTATAAGTTAACGTAAAGCTGAATTAAATATGTGGTGAAGTTATAAAGTAGCACATCAAGATTAACACAAGCCTTACTGTAGAATTCTCTAACATTTCATATTTCTGTTGCTTATAAAAAAGACGCCTACAATACTGTTTCTTCACAGTTGTGAATCTACGAGCTCTTGTGTTTTGAAAAGTAATTGTAATGTCCTTTGACTAGGACAATTTAGGAAACAAAAGTAAGCTACAATAATGTAGCAGTAATAGCATCCTACTCTGTGCCAAACATTTGACGTGTTTCCTTTAGCACCTGAGTCACCCCAGAGAGTTAACAGAAAGCTGCATAGAGAGATTGACTTGGCAGAGAGTTACTCAGCAAACAAATGTAGAAATGAGACTCATAGCTTAAGTGTTTGAAGCTTAACTGTGACATCACATTACTTCCACTATTGTAACAAACCAAAATTGACTGCAGCATCACATACATTTTATTTACTTTTAAAAGATACTTTGAAAAATACCTACTTAGAAAAGTATTCAATGATCAAAGCATTTTACAACCAATTTAGTTGGTATAAATTAGATCTAATATTATTAATTTATTTCTGAATAAAATTTTAGTTTTAAAATTAGGTAAACCTGGGCAAAATTAAAACTTCATCTTTCCAAAATTTTGATAAGATATAGATATATTTTAAACTTTCTCTGGATTTTCAGCAAGGAAATTTCTTCTGTTCTATTGCAGTTAGTGTCCATTTGTTAGTGCTAAAACCTTCCCAGCAGTGGTTCTCAAACGCGAGTGTGTAAGGCATCCCCATCCGTGAGCTCAGATGCAGAGAGGATGCTGTTGAAGTCCGTACTCTGGGTCACAGTCGTTGATGTGGTCCTTTCTTGGATTTTGATCTTAGAGGTGTATCCAGCTTCTGGGCTAGAGGTTCTGCACACAGAAGAATGACATTTTTAGAAGAAGCTTCTGGGGGGTGCATAATTTTAATCCAAGGATTTGAAAGAAGCAGGTGCACTGTGGGGGAATTCCTTTCTGAAAGTGGACTTGGAAATACTTAGCTCAGTTAATTTATGTACACATACCAATGTTTTCTCTGAAGCTGAACCCGTATTTGTGTGTCCCGAGTTTCTAGGGGTTTCTGATTGTTGATCACATGTACTTTAGCCTCTCCTCTCTTGACGTTTGAGCAGACACTGAGCATGAGTAAGGATCTTCTAATGAGCATTTCTTGTCCCGTGGCCAATGGCATGCATTTTAGGAGGAAACCCCACTCTTAGAGCTCCTTTTTTCTTTCTTGCTGTACCCTCACCTTCAACTCTCCTGAGCCAAATTTTCTTTCCTGTGGGAAGGCCAGTGAGAATAGGGGCAGCAGCAGCCCTCTAAAAGGAAGTCCTGACCTAGGAGATTATTTTAAGCATTGATGAAAACATGGGGACTTTCAAGGATATTTTAATAATCTGGATACTTGGAGTTCGTTAAGTGCTTAATTAGGCTGTGAATTGAGGAATTTATTTTCTACTTTTTAGTAAAATCCTACTTTCCTATATTTAACATTTTTAAAAGCTTTTGAGGATCCTTGAACCTTTCTGAGGTGCTCATCTTAGCTACTGCATTAATTAAGCCCTTTGACCTTTAACATCTAGCTCTACTGTAAATGATGAAGACTCCAATATTATTCTTTGGAAAGCTGTGGGATTGAATTAAATGTACCCAATGGATGTTTTTAAGCATTAAAAAATTATTTTTAATTGCAGTTTATATTCCATATTATTTTGCATTAGTTTCAGGTATACAGTAGAGTCCATTAGATCACTTAGTTATTTTGCCAAAATATGGTTGAGGTGAGGGAAGAAGCATTTTAGGATTTTTTAGTCTATGGATATCCGACATTCTTATCTAAATTGTCTAGGGACTAGTGACTAAACTTATAGCAGTTGAACCAAGAAACCCTTACTTTCCTCCCAAGGGAGTGCTTCCATCTGCTGCAGAATTTCTGTTTTTCCTGGGTCATCATTTCTAATTTTCTAGATCCTTCAGGACTGTTTTTTAAGCTTTGTGTGGACTGATAGCCAGGATGGAATTTGCCTCTTAGAAGATCATCTCTAGGAAAAATTCATCTGTTCCCTTAATTATATCACTAACCAGTGACTTTCAATTTGTGATATAATTTTCCAACAGATTTTGAATCTTTATGCCTTGAGCTTGGGTTTCCAGGAAGAAATTGTACATATATATAATTTGTATACTTTATAGCTGCAAACTGGAATGCAAGACAATTTTAGACATGTATAGTTTTCTGCCGTTTTTCACAGTCATCAAGTAAATCGATCATACTTATTTCTGGATAAATAAAGCATTTTGTGCAGACTAAAATCTGTTAACTGAAGGACAGGTATTATATGTTTATAATTATATGGGGTACCTAGAATAGAGACAGAGCAGAATAGAGATTAGTAGGGGTCAGGGAGCAGGGAGAATAGGAGTTATTGTTTGATAGGTGCAGTGTTTGTTGGGAAGATGAAAAGGTTTTGGAAATAGGTAGTGGTGATGGATACACAGCTGTGTGAACATATTCAATGCCACTGAATTATATACTTAGAGATGGATAAAATGTTAAATATTATATGTGTATTTCCCACAATTTCTTTCAACCTGTAAAACAACATGTACACACATATGTTAACATGCCTGTGTACATTTTCCAACACTCAGTTATTTGTAGTTATGCATTCTTTTTCTTCTTCATGGAAGTTAGTGAAAAAAGTTTATTTTCAAACATGGAGCACTGTCTAAATATAATACAAATACCTTATCCATAGGCTTCAAATTAATATTATCTCCCTTCCCTAATTTATTATAGAATGTCAGTTTAAGTAGAGAACTAAAGGTAAATTAATTTTGTTGGGATATTTTTTGATCTTTAATAATTTTGTGTGGCCTTTCACTCAAGGTGGAAACTTAATTTGAGTATGTGTGCAACTTTTCTTTATAATGCTTAGGAAATGTTTTGCTATTAGATTTATGTATTTACTATTAAATCAAAGACTCTTTTTGTGTTGTTTCATCATGGGAAAGGTGATATGTGGGATTAGATAGTTAGCTGTCTGGTGCAGAAGGTAATTTTGAAGTGAATTCTGAAATTAAAGTGCTTTTGGATAAAAGCCACTTTTGTGGTGTAGGCCTTGGGGAATTGGTAAATTCTCTAACTGAAAGATTTCATCAAACTATAATTTAATGTTCATTTTCTCCTCATGAAGGCCGATAAGTAGTAGCTGTGTGAGCAGTATGATCTGTTTCTGTACAATTGCTCTCAAATGATATTCAGGTCAGAGGAGAAACTAAAAATGTTAAAAATGTTTGTCACTATTTGTTGGTGACTAAACTAAACAAGAAGGAGGAGGAGGAGAGGAGAAAGGGAAGAGGAAAAGGAAGAGGAAGAAGAAGAAGACTCCATAAAAAATAGCAAACACAAAATTGTTTCCTGAATGTGAATATACAAATCTATCTCATGTTTATAGTCAGCTTCCTATTTAAAAGTGACACATGAGAGAATTAAAGATAGTGTAGTGATTTTAAAATAACCTCAGGAAAAGGAAACCTGGTGTCACCCCCGTCTTTGAACACCATTCTGAAAGCGCTAGGCTATGCAGACAGGTGAGAGCTAAGCAGGTGTGTATATTGGAAAAGAAAAGGGAAAGGTAATTATTTGTGGACAGTATTATTGTCTGCCCTGAAAACCTAGGAGAGTCAACCACCTTGGAGAGCAAGTAAGAGTTTAGTTACTACTGGATATTGAATTAATTTATAAAATTACATGTTTTTACTTACATATGAACAATAAACTTGTAAAACACAATGGAAATAAGATTACATTAATAGACTTCTGGCCAAGATGGAGGCATAGGTAGACACACTATGCCTCCTTACACAACCAAAAGAAGAACAACAACAAATTTAAAAACAAGAAACAACCAGAACTGACAGAAATTGAACAGTATGGAAGTCTGACAACCAAGGAGTTAAAGAAGAAACATTCATCCAGACTGGTAGGAGGCGCAGACTCAAGCAAGGCAGCGGCTGGCAGACTGGGCAGTCCCACATTCAAGTGCAGATAAACTGTGAGGAAAAACTGGGGAGTGAGACAGACCACAAAACCTGGGGTTCCAGTGAGGGGAAATAAAGCCTCAAAGCCTCTGATTGAAAACACCTGTGGGAGTTGAGGCAGCAGGAGAAACTCCCAGCCTCACAGGAGAGTTCGTTGGGGAGACCCATAGGATCCTAGAACATACACAAAACCTCCCACCTGGGAATCAGCACTAGAAGGGCCCAATTTGCTTGTGGGAAGCAGGGGGAAGTGACTGAAAACCAGCAGAGGGTGGAGCAGGTGGCGTTGTTCCCTCTCAGACCCCTCCCCACATACAGTGTCACAGCACAGCAATGTGTGTTGCTCCGCCCTGGTGAACACCTATGACTCCTCCCCTTACTATGTAACAGGAGCACCAAGACAAAAAAAAAAAAGGCCCAAATGAAAGAACAGATCAAAACTCCAGAAAAAATACAACTAAGCGATGAAGAGATAGCCAACCTATCAGATGCACAGTTCAAAACACTGGTAATCAGGATGCTCACAGAATTGGATGAATTTGGTTGCAAATTATATGAAAAAAAGAAGGCTATGCTAAGTGAAACAAAGGAAAATGTACAGGGAACCAATAGTGATGGGAAGGAAACTGGGACTCAAATCAATGGTATAGACCATTGATTCAACTGTAACATTCTGGTTGAAAGAAACATTCAACCAGAACAGAATGAAGAAAAAAGAATTCCAAAACATGAGGAGAGGCTTAGGAACCTCCAGGGCATCTTTACATCTTTAAATGTTCCAACATCCAAATCATAGGGGTGCCAGAAGGAGAAGAGGAAGAGCAAGAAATGGAAAACTTATTTGAACAAATAATGAAGGAGAACTTCCCCAATCTGGCAAATGTAATAGACTTTCAGGAAGTCCAGGAAACTCAGAGAGTTCCAAAGAAGTTGGACCCAAGGAGGAACACACCAAGGCACATCATAATTACGTTAGCCAAGATTAAAGATAAGGAGAGAATCTTAGAAGCAGCAAGAGAAAAGGACACAGTTACCTACAATGGAGTTCTCATAAGACTGTCAGCTGATTTCTCAAAAGAAACCTTGCAGGCAAGAAGGGGCTGGAAAGAAGTATTCAAAGTCGTGAAAGGCAAGGACCTATATCCAAGATGACTCTATCCAGCAAAGCTATCATTTAGAATGGAAGGGCAGATAAAGTTCTTCTCAGGTAAGGTCAAGTTAAAGGAGTTCATCATCACCAAGCCCTTATTATATGAAATGTTGAAGGGACTTATCTAAGATAAAGAAGATAAAAACTATGAACAGTAAAATGACAACAAACTCACAGTTATTAACAACCACACGTAAAACAAAAACAAAAACAAAAATAAACTAAGCAAACAACTAGAACAGGAACAGAATCACAGAAATGGAGATCACATGGAGGGTTTTCAGCAGGGGAGTGGGAAGGCGGTAGAGAGGGGAAAGGTACAGAGAATAAGTAGCATAAATGGTAGGTAGAAAATAGACAGGGGGAGGGTAAGAATAGTATAGGAAATGTAGAAGCCAAAGAACTTACATATATGACCCATGGACATGAACTAAAGGTGGGGAATGAGGGTGGGAGGGGGTGTGTAGGGCAGAGGGGAATAAAGGGGGGAAATGGGACAACTGTAATAGCATAATCAATAAAATATATTTTAAAATATTACATTAATAATATAAAAAGCCATAGTGTAGTGCCTCACACATAGGCTTGCAGATTTTTTGAATGAAAAAATTAAGCATTAATATTAATAAATAATAAATTAATGAATAAAATATGCCAAGACCATATTTAGAATCTTTAGAAGCCTTTAATAAATAGAAATACATACACTATTTTTAGATGGGTAGGCAGTATTAAGATGTCATTTCTCTACTAATTATTGTATAAATACAGTCTAATCCCAGTGAAAAAATGTAAGGATTTTGTGTGGGGGGTGGGGAGGACAAAGAAATGTATTTAATACATATCTGTGACAATTCCAGTTTTGTTTTTTAAAAACATAATAGACTGGGGGCACTGCATTACAGGCGGTAAGAGACTATGAAGTTAGAGAGCAAACCTGATGTAGAGCAAGTGTCGATGCGACGGCGTAGAAGGCCCAGGGGCTCAGCGGGTCCTGAGCCAGTCATTGCCACAGTGGTCCAACGTAGATTCCAGTGCCTTTGTTTGCTCGGCCTGGTGATACATTCGGGAGCATTGCAGACAACCTGCTTACCCTCCTGGCTCTTGCAGAAGTGGGTGGCAGGGTGCTGGGGGCATCCTCGGAGGGGGCATGGGCTTCCTCTTAGTTCCCACTTGACCAACTACATGGGCCAGCGCATCAAGATGTTGCAGGAGAGGGATGACGACAGCCTTCTCTGATGTACTGACTGTTAAACTGAAATCCGGAGGATGAGTAAGTAGGAGAATTGGCTGAATACCCATAAGGGGCAGCGATGGAACAGTAGGAAGGAGGAGCCTTGCTGGAAGCCCTGCAGACCCAAGTGGCCGGTAGAGAATGTAAGAGGGTGAATGGCAGGAAATGGGGCTCGCTGGTGAGCAGGTGCCAGATCATGGGAGACCTGACGTGCACATGACAGCTCCCAACAGCTGTTCTGAAGGGAGTAGGAAGCCAGTACAGGGGGTAGGCAGGAGATGCCTTGACTCTAACTCCGATGTACGTCAGTGGTGGTAGAACAGACGGGATTAACTCGGTGTCCCGCTTTAGCCCACAGCTCCTTGCATTCAGGAGTTCCTCACACTTCTGGCTGTGTGCCACACCGTCGTTCCTGAGAAGGATGGAGATAACATCATCTACCAGGCTTCCTCCCCAGGTGAGGCCTCTTGGCTGATGTGCCCTGCTGTCCCCTTCTCTGGAGATTTGGGTGTTTGCAGTTCCTGTGGGAGATGTGATGGTGTAGCCTGCCCTACAGAGACCCCACTATTTGCCTCTGGCCTCAGACAGTTTACAAGCTAAGGCTATAAGTATTGAAACCATAGAAAGCTGGAGCTGGTTTCTACTGATTCCAGTAACACTTTGAGAACAGGAGGCCCCAGGCCATCGTGCATTTCCTAGCAGAAATCACATACTAGATAGGTCTCAGGAGGGAGTGCGGTTGGCTTCCTTGCTGCCCCCCACCCCTCATGATTTTCCATCTGCTGGTGAAGCTGTGTCCTGGAGCACTAGTGCTGCCCACTCCTGGTGCTCTGTGAACCCACAGTGCTGAACTAACACACTGCCTCACTGAGAGAAGTCATGGGAGTAACACTCTAGTTCATTAGAGAACTTGGCTCCGATTGAGAATAGTAGGTATGTAATCACTGTTGTCCTCAAGAATTACCTTTAGTTCCGAGTCTTCCTGTCTAAGAGAACTGATTCTGTCTGGCCCCTGGTGGGAGGAAGAGTGAGTGGGTACCTTCTGCACCCCGAGTACACAGGAGGCCAAGCCTCTTTAACTGGTGTAGGTTTTATTAATTTGAAAAATAATACTTGCTAAGCAGAATTCTGGCATTACCAGTGCTTAGTCAATGTTTCATTAACTCTTGATTGACAGATGAAGCTGCTTTGGTTAAAGGAGCTAAAAAGCTGGGCTTCGTGTTCACAGCCAGGACACCCTACTCAGTCATCATAGAAGCCGTGAGTGACTTGCCTGGGCACCTTGCCACCTTGTAGATCACCTGCTGTTTTGAAGGCTGTGTATCTGAAACAGCATGTCTATTATAAATGTGATAGTTAAATGTCTGTTTTTTTTTTCTGTGAGAAACTAGGCCTGTTGAAAAACTGAGGATGTTATATGACTATATTAGCTCATTAACATTGTTTTTGCAATTGCAATAATTTTTCTCTTTTAACGGACCTTCCCCACAAGTCAAAACCCGGATGTGAAATTATCTGTAGTAAAGAAGTTAGGAGGCTTCCTATTTGTTCTGTAGTACTTGGGAAAATAGCTGCGGGCCCACCTGCTGTGGGGGCAGCTCCTGCAGCTCCTGCCTGCAGCCTCAGTGCCCAGCTGTGCTTGTGCAGAGAGGCCGTTGCTCCAGTGGCTTCAGTCTCCTTGGCTGGGGAGAAGGGAATTGGCTCTTAGGATCTTTTTTATATACATGAGTTTTAATTTTGCTAGAGTGAAGAGTGAAATTCATTTAGTTTCTCTCACAGGAAGCCTGAGGGAGAAATTTGGTGGTAGGAACAAATTGAAATCAAGAATAAGATCACACAATGACCCTTGAGATTAGCAAGAGGAGCAGCTGATGGTTAGACTGGCCAGGTGTATTTTACTACAGCCTGGGTTGATGAGGGCCTGGAGGTGATCACTGCCTTCTCTCTCCTCTCTGCCTTTCTCCACCCTCAATTGGGGACGACCCATGGATTATTACGGTTCGGGGCTTGGTTTATCCTTAAATCCCTATACCTGTTCAATGCATTTGAAATTTACTTCTAACATATAATAACTTGATATTGTTCCTGACTTAGCAGTAGTCCATTTTTTTCTTATATGCAAAACCTATAGAATATTATACCTTATACAGAGTGCCCATTTCTTGACATTTTCAGTTTCTTACAGAGTACAGACATCAGTTCATACTTGTTTTTACTTTATTTCATGGAAACAGAAGGAATTTAGCTTAGGGAGGTGTGAAATCATTAAAGTGAAACAAAGTCCTTCCTGAATGTAGTTTTTTTCATAAAGGTGTTTCATAGATGTAGTCTTCTTCCCCTTCATTTCTGAGGAGACTTGTTTAGACCTTCATGCAGGATGTTTGGTTGTGTGCTCTGTTGTGTGGGCGCTTGCACTGTAGCAGTGGGATTGAGGGGCCGTGTGGACCAGCCCGGGAGGCAAGGAGAGGATGGCTGCCTCTGCTCTGCTCACACCGCCAGACAAGTAAGGGGGAGCGAGAGAGCCAGATGAGACCGTTGTCATCACTGTTAGATGCTGATGAAAAGCTGATTAATACTCCTTGGTCATTTTATTAAACTATTAAGGCCATATTTCTGAGAGTAAAAATGACTGCCTGATTGAGATTTATAAGTAATAATAACTTTTAAAATCCTATTTAACCATTAATATCAAGATATTATCAAACCACAAATTCTCAAGTTGGTTAATGGCTATTCACACGATGTGGCCTCACCGATCATCTTAGCAACCTTGGGAGCGGTTTGTGTAACAGCAGTGCAAAGAGGGCCCCTGCCAGTCACAGCACTAGTGTCAGGGGCTAACCAGGGGAACAGGGATCTGATGAAGTTGGGACAGGCTGAGCTACTGTGTGTCAGTCAGGGACTTGGTAATTTGCATGTTACTACATTTTTTCCTCTCCAAGCTAGGGGACAGGTGCTATCACCGCTTATAAGAAAGTCACACATTTGGTGGAGAAATTGAGCTCTGACTCCACAATCTGTTGAACTCCAAAGCCCATATTGTTTTCACTGTGATGTACTGGGGAAATAGAGACAAAATTTAATTAAAATGTTTGAAAGTGATCATCTGGAATATTCTTGGAAAAAATGAGAGTATTGAAGTTCTAACTTTGAAGAACCTGAAGCAAAGGACATTTGATTAAGTGCCCTAAAATCTGATGCTGATTCATAATTCCTTATTCCTAAATCTAAAATCCAAGAAGCTTTCAATTCCAAAATTTTCCCCCTAAATTTAGGACATGAGCATTTGCCAGCTAACCCTAACCAGAGCTGATGGGAGGCGACTTACGGCCTTTATGAATCTCAGTGTCAATAGTCATATATTTTGCTGAACGAAATTGATGTGTGGTATTACAGGACGTTACCCTGGGGATGTTATGATGTGTGCATATATTTCTATATAATGTGTTAAATTCTGAATTCGGAAGTGTAACTGGCCCCAAGGCTTCAGATGAGCCTGTCTAGCTTGTGTCGTTTATTTTCATGTCTTGGAAGTGGCTGTGCAGCCAAACTAACTGGACAAAAATGAGAAGCTTCTACCAGAAGGGGGAGCTATGACCCCACTAAACTGACTTGTAGGAAAAAAGTATGTTGAAAAAGCTTTTGCAGGGAGATAGAAGAATGAGTAGTGAATGAGAGGGAGGGGGAGGGAGGGGGAGAGGTTTACGACTGGGGAGACAGTTGTTTGGAGAGTTTATTACTTTGCATCTCAGGTAAGAGCCTGTTTTTCTTTCTTTAGATGGGACAGGAACAGACATTCGGAATCCTTAATGTCCTGGAATTTTCTAGGTATGTTTGTCTTTCATGCACTTGAAATAAAATATATTTTTATAGAAATATGTATACTTTGTATACATATTTATATATTATATATTTTATCTGTATAAAATAACTTCATCAGTGTGTTTGATTAAATATGGTATTTAAGTGTTAAATATAGTAGACGTATTTCCACAAGCGCTCTTCTCCTTGGAATTTGTGACTTTCATTAGAGAAAGCAAAGTAGGTAAATTTTCTTTCTTTCCTTTTTTTCCCCAAATGAAATGTTATACTTCCATATCCTTCTTCTTCTTTAGATTTCCAGAACCTGGTGACTTGTCAGTAACCACAGACACGTCTGCTAGTTTAAAATATGGAATGAGGGCATAGTTTCCATTGGTTTTCCCAGGCCCACCTGAGTACTCCCATGGGGATCTGGAAGCGTCCCTCTGCAGGCTTGCTCTGAGCATGGCAGTTCTCCTGAGTGCGTTTGGGCTCAGTCTTTGCCGTGTCATTTACCTTAAGACCTGGAACTACTTGTTGGATTGTTGGTTTCCCTAGATCATTGGTTTGTTGTAAATATACCTTAATTTTTGGTTTTTCTCTCCTCCTTAACATTGAACTGTCCATACTAGAGCAAGGTTCTGTTTCTATCTCCAAAGTATCTTTTCTTATCATTAAAATTAGGTGGGTTCTTCAATAACCTTTATTAAATCATTCACAAATTGTTTGCTCTGTTTGCTTTATAAGGTATTTGAAAAAGATCTTTTTTTTACCTTTTTTTAGGAAATGCTTTCTAGCCCTACTCTTTAGTTTTAGGACCACAAAATTGAACTTTGGTGGACCGGGTGGACTTAGGGTTGAGCATTCCATGGGAGAGAGGGGTGGTCGGTAACAGTAGTAGTTCATGCAGGGGACTAGTTTGTTCGTGGAGGTGAGGAGCACACTAAACCTCTCTCCAGGCTTTTTGTGTCCCCTCTCTTGTTAGTGTCCTGCTGTGTGGCTGCATTAACTGGGGCCAGCAGTTACTGGAGGGATGAGGAGGAGAAAGGGGAGTTAGATGAACACAGTTGAATATGGATGGAGATATGAGGATGTATTAAAAAAAACTTATGGGAGAATAAGAGCAGAAAATCATTTATGGTTGTGAAACAGAGCCACTCTGGGTCCTGTTCCTCTGGGTTTTATTGCCCACTGCTGAGAAACTGTGACTCCCAATGCCAGAGTCTTATGAAAAGGAAAGGAACTATTTATTTATAAGTTAGGCAGATTTAGAATAATGGCAGAATTCTGCTGTTAAATCCCATTCCCTTTAGAAACAAACAAACACAAAACACAAACAAAAAAACACCCATAATCACACAGGCCTGCCTCTCCTTGCCTAACCAGGCCAGTCAGAAAAGAAATAGAAGTCTGTCAGGAAAAGAAATAGAAGTCTGTGGCTTAGCATTCCCCCGTCTCAGTTTAGTATTCCTGGCTTCTCCCAGTAATCTGTGCTCAGCTAGGCTCCGGCCCTTTATCCAAAACCGCATGGCCCCTCCTTGTGATGGGCTGGTGGGGGTCCTTCTGTGTCCTTTCAAACCATGTGGCCAAGACATCCTTCTCCACTCCCAGCCATATGGTCAAGGAACAGCATGGCCGCCCCACACTTGGGTTGAAATCCCAGCGTGGATCTTCCTCTATACCCCCATTTCCAACTCCTCTCACAAATGCTTATACCTGCCAGTATTCTGGTTTCTTCTGCCTTTCTCAGCTGCCATTGTTAGTCCATGCAGGCTTCTCCCTGTGACATAGGAACTTCCTTCCTGTTTCTCCTGCAGGGGCAGCAACTGGGGGACCACCTCCAGGCTGCATCTTGGGTTAGAGTCATGCCCATCGTCCATTGCTCTAGCTCAGAGAGGCAGGCACAGACTATTAGCATTACTAAAACACTGGCCAAGTTATTTAGATATGCAAAGTAACTCTCAAAGGCCCTGCTGCTATTCTCCTTCCCCTAAGCCAGGTTAGTGGGGGTTTTCCTGTTTTAGCTCAGCACCCCATTATAGTTACAGTTATGGCTCTATTTCACTTTAGTTGACTCATCTTTTTCCAGATGCCACTTAATCAAGTCTTTGCAATAATTGGCTTTACGCAGAAACTGAAATATGGGGCAAATAACCTTGCTCCAGAGCACCTGGCTATAAGGTAGCTGAGAGAGAATTCAAATCCAGATCAGAGAGAGTGCTATGGGTTAGGATGTGGGAATTTCTACCAAGCTACAGAAATAATGCCCTCTGGTCTTAAGAGCTTACAGTTCATTGGAAGTCATCTTATTGAAAGGCCAAAGAGTTGGGAATCAGGGGCCCACTGTAAGTGGGATGTGTTTCAGGAGGATGAAATGTCTGCAAAGGCTTGGGGCTGGAAGAATAGGGAAGGAGAGTGGTGGGTCTCTTGGTGAGCTTGAAGCCAGGTGTGTCCTGTGGCAGGTTAGTGGGGGAATGAGGGGCGGCTGCAGCGCTGGCTGTAGATCAACAAAGAGTGGGGAGCCATTGAAGGTGAGTGAGGGAGGATGGGTCAGGGTGAAAGGTGGATGAGGAAGTGGCCACGTTGGAGTAGGGGAGGAGTGAGAGAGTGTATCTCAGTGCTCCGTTAGGGGTGTTCTGTGAGTTGGGTTTTTTTTTTTTTTTTTACTCCTGTTAAAAGAAGACACAATGAGGAACTTTTGAGTTAGGTGGATTTGTAGTGAACCTTCTTCACTTTATTCTTACTGGGCAGGTTACTTAATATTTCTGAGCTGCAAAATAAAGAGAAATAGTTTTACAGAGTATTGTCAGAAGTGCTCAAATTCTTTGTTGCGGTGCCTTCTACTATAAAAAGCCATACTAGTGAGTTTTTATGGCAGGGAAAGGAATAGATTTATGTCCCTTACATGTAAATAAAAAGAATAGGAGATATACAATTAAAGTCCGACTTTGAGGGAAAAAGTAGCGATAAATGGAGCTTGGTCATTTTGGGGACACCTTTTAATTTGTTTGGTGTTTAATCATAGTACCCGGGTCCTATAAAGCAGACCAATGAGAGCTTTCCTCTCCTCTTCTTTTTTTCACTCCTACAGTGACAGAAAAAGAATGTCTGTAATTGTTCGAACTCCCTCAGGACAACTCCGACTCTATTGTAAAGGGGCTGTAAGTACTAAATTCTGCATGGCAGGGAGTTCGTGGCAGCTGCTTTGTTAATCTGCTGCTTTTCCCGACTGCTCTCCCAGTCACTCCCTGGTGGTTTGCCCAAGGCCGAAACCTTGCAGGTCAGCCCGCACGTTAACTTAGCAGGGCAGGCCCATTGAAGGCAATGGTGGGGGGAGTCAGGGTAGCAAAGGTGATCAGTGAAGAGCTTCCTTAGAGTCAACAGCTGGTTTCAGAAACAGTCACTTGCTATGTGATGGAAAATTCTGGGAGTGTGAATTCTGATTCCAGTTTTACCACTTGTTGTGTGATGACTTTGGGGAAGATAAAGTAATTTGTAATACTGTATTTTTTCGGACTATAAGACACACTCCCCACCCCACCCCCAAATTTGGGAGGAAAATGGGGCTGCATCTTATAGTCCGAATGTAGCTTACATTTACATTGGTGAAATATTATGTTATTAAATATTCTACCACATTTTTTGCTTCAAAAATTTTTTTCCTATTTTCCTCCTTTAAAACCTAGGTGCGTCTTATGGTCCGAAAAATACAGTAATCTTTATATACACAGGGTGGGGCAAAAGTAGGTTTACAGTTGTTTGTATAGAAAAAGACACACAGGTTATGATTATTATAATAGCTTTATTAACTGTTTTGTGTGCTCACAACTATAAACTTACTTCTGCCCCACCCTGTATGATTATATATATGAAAATTGGGTGTGTGTATATATCTATATATATGGTTGATGTTTCTCTTTCACATTGATGTCTCTCTCTCTCTCACACTCTCTCTCTCCCCCCTCCTGCCTCTCTCTAAAATGAATAAAAACATATCCTCTGGTGAGGATTAAAAAAATCTAAATGTATTATCTTTAAGGAAAGATGTTATTATGTTTAAGCCTGATTGAGAAACTATATCCTGTTAAATTATGGTCCTATGTATTGAGGGAAAGAATTATTAAGCTCATTTTATGAGCCCATGTAAAAAATATGAAGTTGAAAATCTTAATCTTCACCAGTTGTGGGGAGAAGCTTTGTCTTATTTGAGTACACTGTCACTAGTGCTTTTGAAAAAATGAGTAATGCATGAGAATACTGAAGGCATTTTGTCTGGACCCATTAAGGAATTCTGTATTCACAGTAACAACTGAAATCAAGGTCACCTAGATTATGTTCTTACATGACATGCTTTTTACACTTTTTATTTGTCTGTTTGTTTGCCATTGTGTTCTGAGCCCCACAGCAGACACAGACGGGCAGCATGGGTGGCACAGAGGAGGCTGTAACTACAAATAGTGTGAATATGGAAATGAGGGGTATTTTATTTTTATAGGATTTATCCTCTTCAACCTGCCCCCCAAAACCAAATTAGATTTCTTTAAAATAAAATTATGTCCTAAAACTGTACAGTTTAAAACACTCCTGATGGATCGTCTGTGTCATCCAGTCCCGAGGCCCTGCTTGTCAATCAGGGACATTGTCAGAGGGCGATGAGCTGCTCACACCCACAAGTTTCTCAGCCCAGCTGGTTCAATGCCTGATGGGCTGTGCCTTCCCTGCTTAGGAGCTGCTGCAGGGCCAAGAAGGAAGAGTATACTTGAGCAATTAGGACCTGTGTTTTACCTCTCCCACTTCTGCAAAAAGGTACTATAAACTTTGGAATGAGCTGTGAAGATTTGGGGGAATGTAACACCATTGTGTCCTGGATTATTTTCTTGACACTGATGGTCCTCCCCCAACATGTTTTTTTTTAATGTTAATTTTTTTAATTTTAGTTTTCATTTACAGTTGACATTCAATTTTATTTTATATTAGTTTCCGGTATACAGCACAGGGTTAGACAATGATATGATTTACAAAGTGATCCCCTGATCATTCAAGTCCCTACCTGGCACCATCCATACCCATTACAATATTGACTATATTCCCTGTGCAGAACTTTACATCCCTGGTACCATTTTTATTTTGACACACCCTTACTCAGTTTGTTCTCAGGGCTCATGGCTGAATCCAGCAAAGAACTATATTTCTACTTGCCCGTTCAATATTCTCATGCACAGAAAATAAGCACCATTAAAAACATAGCTGTGTTTACAGTGCTGACTGGGTTTACCTGTGGATTTGCCAGTCACAGTGTTTCCTTATTTTATAGGACAATGTAATTTTTAAGAGACTTTCAAAAGATTCAAAATACATGGAGGAAACATTATGCCATCTGGAATATTTTGCCACGGAAGGTAAGTGAAATTTGGAAATATTATTTTTAACCACTGAAGCTGTACTTTCCAAGGTCTATGACGGGTGCCTAGGTTAGCAGTCATGTTTCAAACAGACATGTCATATTGTGCTTGGCTGGCCTCACAGGAGTATATTTCTCTCACGCGAACCCCTGTGTCCATCCTCCACATTCCGTGCCCATGGCAGTGACAAGATATGTGGCAAGTCCTGTGCTCAGTCACCTACACATGCCTCTGCCAGCTCGGGACCAGCAGGACAGAGAGAAAGGGCAGGCCAGCTCGCGCTGTGCAGCATCAGCTTGTAGTTAGGGTTCCCTTTCTTGGAAAACTCATGTTGTTATTTTCCTGTCCCTCTCTTGTTATCCTATGACACTGGCTTACCCTGTGTGGGGGGTACAGAGGAAGCTAATGACTGTAGGTAATAATTCATTGAACCATAGTGGAACAGGAAAGGAGTCCTCTGCAAGGCTTTAAAGAACACCGATGTCAGGTTTTCCTGTGAGTGAATATGATGAAAGTTGGAGCCTTGCTTAAATGTTGACTGCTGCTTTCCCTTCATGTGTTCCTAAGGCTACATGCAGGCATGTATGTGCACCTGCAGGTACACACACATAACAGCACACACATGACAGCTTGAAAGTCCAGGTCTTTCACGTGGCTGCCCACTGGGCTATTATTGCCATCTCGAAGTGTGCCTCCTGCCCCCTCTACTCGCTGACACCTGCTGCTGCGCATATAAAGATGGATCCTGCGCAGTGCCTGGACTTCTCCACTGTGGGGGTTCACTCCCATGGCTTCTCATGTACTCTCGAACTTGTAGAAAAGGTGGTTTATATTAAAATACTGTAGAGCCCTGGCTGGGGCGGCTCAGTTGGTTGGAGTGTTGTCCCATAACCGAATGTTGTGGGTTTGATTCAAGGTCAGTGTGTTATAGAACAGACCCGGAACAGGGGTGTGAATGATATACTATTGCCGAAAGGACCCACCTTTGTGCTCCAGGGGTCCCCCCTGTACTAGGTTCACCTTGCCCATCGCCAGGGAAAGATGTCACTCAATACCAAAGATTGGTGTAAAGGAAAGGGATTATTTATTTAAAAAGTTATACACACTTAGAGTAATGACTTAATGTCTTCATTAAAAATACTAAAGTCCTTTAGAATACCCACAAACTCACAGTCCTTCCTTCTCCCCTTTGCCCAGTCCGGGGTACTGTATCTCAGGAAAAGAAGTAGAAGTCCGTGGCTCAGGCAGCCCCTTAGTTCTGGCACCATCTGCTGTGTCGCTACCTTGATCTCCAGTTAATCTAGAGCCATGTGGCCCCTTCTCATGGCCCACCAGCAAGAGTCCTTTCACTCTTTTTCTTCCAGGCAAAGTCTCTCCTGCTTTCTAAGCCACGTGGGAAAAAGGGTCACCTAAAGCTGCATGGTCCCCAAAAGCCCCAGCATGGCTGCCACGCCTGGGTTTAAATCCCAGCGCCAATCTTCCTCTGCAGCCCCATTTCCAACTCGTCCCACAATCAGTTACACCTGCCAGCATTCCCTATTCTTCCAGCTTTACTGGGCTGCCATAGTAAGTCCGGGCAGGCGTGGCCCCATGGCATGGAGCCAATCATCTCCAAGCTCTCACACTGGTGCTGTAACCAGGGGGAGTTGCTTCCCAGTTACATCATGGGTTGAAGTCACTCCCATCCCCCTGGCTCAAAGCCTGGCCACAGCTATTTAACATATCCATGGAACCAGTTAAAGGTTATAGATAGGTTAAATGACTATTCTAGAGTTTATCTGCAAAACTGTTGCTATTCAAAACAACTCTCAATGGCCCTGCTCCATGCTTCCCATCCCCCAGCTCAGACTTGTGGGAGTGAGGAGATCCTATATATATGTATTTTTCTAATATTTCCTGGATACCCTGAGTTCTGGACCCCATTACAAATCCCCATTTGAGCCCCCCACCTTGGCTTCACCCTGTTACAAGTGCACATACCTTGGTTGTGGGTTCGATCCTTGGTCTGGGCATGTGCAGTCACTGGTGAAGGCAACGTGTGGGAGGCAGACAACTGATGTTTCTCTCTGGCATTGATGTTTCTGTCTCTCTTCCTCTCTCTCTAAACATGCAATGAAAAAAAAATCCTCTAGTGAGGATTAAAAAAAATTAAAATATGGTAGAGTTGTTTTTAAATTCTCTTTTTAGATTTGTGAAAGTTGTATTAGAGTGACCTGAAAACAGCTGGTTTCTTAAAAATTTTTGAGCACGCTGGTATAAAATGGAGCCACATAATGTTAACTAGGAGATACAGCATCCTGCTTGTCCCCATTGCTGGTGGCATCATTGGGATACACTGTGGCTGTGTTTCAGGCTTGCGGACTCTCTGTGTGGCTTACGCTGACCTCTCTGAGAGTGATTATGAGGAGTGGCTGAAAGTCTATCAAGAAGCCAGCACCATATTGAAAGACAGAGCTCAACGGCTGGAGGAGTGTTACGAAATCATTGAGAAGGTAATTGCCTGTGATCACGTCCTTAATGCCCACGAGGGGCTTACTCACCTACTGAACAGAGTCTTTGAGCAGGAATCCTTTTGCTATAGAGTGATGTTCTCTTAACCATTAACTTTTAATCATTTCGTACTTGGTTTTACGAAACACTTAGTTTGTATGGACTGTCTGTGGTCTAGCCACCCTCAGCTAAACATTAGTGATATCTTAAGAAGTTTCAAGCCAAAATAGCATCAGTGATTTTCTGGGTTTGCCTGAGATTAGGCTTAACAAGATGAGCTTGCCCCTATTGAGTTACATGAGCGATCAGAATTCATAGGCTGATTGGACATTGTACATGCTAAGAATTTTCACAACTATTTATTAGTATTCCACTAATTTTAAGCTTTGCTGTTGCTAGTCCATATTCCCATTTTTGATTTTTTTTGTTGTCTTTTTATCTCAAGACATTAGGTAGCATTCCACATATTGGAGTCCCTATGTTAAAGGACAAAATACAACTGAGTAAATTTGAAGATCTTATTGGCTTTACTAAGCAAGTCATAAATGGGGTAGCATCCCATCTAGTAACTAGAAGGGCTCTCTGAAGGGCTGTACAAATAGAAGGGTTTTATAGGCATAAGGATGTGTCAGGGGAGCTATTAGCAAAAGAAAAGAAGGGATTATTTTTAGGCTAGGTCATCTTTTGTTGGGAAGGGATTGGCAGAGGGTTTATTATGCAGATTAGCTCACTAGTATTTCTCAGGAAATTCCAGACTGATTGGTTTAAAATTTCATTCCTAGGAGAGGCTGAAACTGCAATTAAGTTAGTTATTAAGTTTTGGTTTAGTGACATGGCTTAGTGATAGTGACTCCATTTTGGCCTGTAGTTTTTTTTCTTTTTTCTTTATTTTAATATCTCAAATCTAGGAGTACATTTTGGCTTTTTCTGTTTCACATCAGCAACCATCCGTCCAGTTTTCAGTTTCTTGTAACTGAAGTTATTACTTGATTGCTTTTTTCTTTCCATTTTTTTTGTGTGTGTTGGGGGGTTTGCTTTTGTTTGTTTATTTATTTCCCCTTTGCGTTTTTATACCCAGTTTTTGAGTTTTGTATTCACTTGTCATGCTCATGGAATTTGAGTGAGAGTAGACCTGAATTCAAGTGTTCATTTGCCCTGCTTTACTGGAAATATCCCAAGTTACTTTTAGAGTCAGAAAAAAGTGATTAAGTAGGTGACTTGAACATTCAGAGTCAGGCATATATGGTGGGTGCTCAAGAGATAGTTGGTTTTTTTAATCAGTTGAATCAGTTCCAGGTAAGCTCAGTTTGTTTTTTTTTAAATCAATGAATATGTTTTTCTTATGTTTTAAATGTAACATAATACTTCAGTCACTTGTGGAGTGATACGGAAGGGCTCATGTGCTATTACTACCCTCGGGATAAGTGGCCCATATGTTCTCCTTCCAGCTGATTTCTGTTCTAAGGTGCCCATGTACCAAGAAATAAATGATGAGTACTGGGTTGCCTGTGTGTGTGGAGAGGTTCTAACATGGGGAGTAGCTTTGAGTAGCTATTCTAGATATCATCAACTAGAGATCTAGAATATCACACGCATCGAGACATCATTAACTATCTGCAAACAAAGGTTTCACATAGAGGAAATATGATGATTGTCTTAGAACGTTTCGACTGCCTTTCTTTTGTCAGAGTTTTGTCATAAATGCTGCTCTCAAGTATGTACCAATCTTTAATTGAAGATATTTTTCAACCTAGAACCTACTGTTACTTGGAGCCACAGCCATAGAAGATCGCCTTCAAGCAGGTGTTCCAGAAACCATAGCAACTCTGTTGAAGGCAGAAATTAAAATATGGGTGTTGACAGGAGACAAACAAGAAACTGCAATTAATATAGGTAATTAATTTTACAGTAATACCCCATTGTTGGTTTTTGTGTTGTTTTAAAGTGTCTTGTAGAGTGCCTAAGGGTTCCTCAAATGCACTGAAGATTGTATTCTATAAAACTCTTCATCTTAAGGTCAAGGAAATTTTACTGAAATCAAATGAAGATGGTCTTATGAGCATTATCTGTCCATTAAAAACATTAAAACTTTTATCGGTGGAAGTGGGGTTCTTGCACTGTCTAAAGCACAGGTGGCAAACACAAGGCCCGGGGGCGGAATCCGGCCCTCCACCTTGTTTTATCTGGCCCGGCACCTTGTTTCTACCTGACGGCAGTGCCAAACTCTCGCTTAACTGTTAAGGAGTAGTTACATTTTATACAGTCCTAAAATTACATTCAGCCCTTTGAAGGCAACTGTGAGGCTGATGTGGCCCCCAGTGAAAATGGACACCCCTGGTCTAAAGGAAAATATTTCCTGAGGCCTGCACAGGAGGATGTGGCTCTGTGGTTTGGTTTATTGATGACATACACTTAAAGGGGTTCCCCTCCTGACTTCCCATCTCTATCCATCTTGCCATAGAAAAAGTCCAATCTTGTCTTTAACAGGGCTAGAATGAAGGCCACTGTCCAGAACTTCTGCTCCATGTTAAAGTACAGTCCACTGGCTGAAAGAAGATGAAGGGATTAGTCAAAGTATATGTATGCATGACCCATGGACATGGACGTTGACTGTATGTCCATGTGTGGAGATTGGCTGTGGGAGTGGGCATAGGCTGGGTGGAGGCGGCCACAGGGGGAGAATTGGGACAGCTGCAATGGCATAAACAATAAAATATTTAAAAATTTAAAAAATGCACTGCTATGAACATTGGGGTGCATAGATTCTTTTGAATTGGTGTTTCAGGATTCTTAGGGTATAATCCCAGCAGTGGAATTGCTGGGTCAAAAGGCAGCTCCATTTGTAGTTTTCTAAGGAAATTCCATACTGTTTTCCACAGTGGCTGCACCAGTCTGCATTCCCACCAACAGTGCATTAGGGTTCCCTTTCCTCTACAACCTCGCCAGCACTTGTTGTTTGTTGATTTGTTAATGATGGCCATTCTGATAGGTGTGAAGTGGTATCTCATTGTGGTTGTAATTTGCATTGCTCCAATGGCTAGTGATGCTGAGCATCCTTTCATATGTCTCTGGGCCCTCTGTATGTCCTCCCTGGAGAAGTGTCTGTTCAGGTCCTTTGCCCATTTTTTAATTGGATTGCTTGTCTTCTTGGTGTGGAGTTGTGTGAGTTCTTTATATATTTTGGAGATCAAACCCTTGTCCAAGGTATCATTGGCAAGTATATTTTCCCATATAGTTGGTTCCCTTTTCATTTTGCTGATGTTTTCTTTGGGTATGCAGAAACTTTTTAATTTGATGTAGTCCCATTTGTTTATTCTTTCCTTTATATCCCTTGCTGTAGCAAGGAACATGTATAAAGGACCCATAGAGAAAGACAATAGTGGAAGGAAGGATTGAATGTGGGAGGTGGGGGTGGGTAGGGCAGGGGAAAGTAATGAGGGGGCAATGAAGACAACTTTAATTGAATAACAATTAAAAAAAGAGAGAGAGAAAAAAGTACAGTCCAGTCCAGCATCCATCTAGCTTAGCAGTGTTTCCAGCGGTAGTGCATTGCTGTGCTTCGGGATTCAGGCTGCCTCCTAGAGGCCATGGAGAGAACAGGTGCATGCGCTGTGTCAGTGTGCATCACAAGCATGAGAGAGCACTTCCTTGTTCCCCTGGAGTTGCATCCAGGAGCTTGGGTTTGGGATGGACCAGGTGCTTTCTCAAAATGACCAATCTACTTCCCAAGATTTTTATGGGCTTTGGATAGGGTCTGTCTCCCTGTTAGACTGACAGGCCTCTATGGTCTAGCACCTCTCCTGCATCCCCCAACAATCTGGTACCAGATGGGGGAAGGGAGGAGTGTGAGTGCCCTTGGCGGAGCAATGCTGTGGTCCCCTGGAGTGTGAAAAGGCTGTAGCTTCCTGGTGAAGCAAACAGGCTCCTGCTTCCCAGTGTAATAAGCTCAATGTGTAGTCTCTTTTGTTCCTCTTCTCAATGTCTAGCTAAACACCAACAGTAACAAAACTATTATATCATCCTGAAAAGTATTAAACACACTTATATGGAATGTAAATTTAGGAGTTGATGACTTTGATTTTCTTATTTCTTTCTTTACAAAATTTTAGTCTTAAGAGACTAAGAGCATGTTTTCACTAAGTTCAAATCTGCAGTTATTTTATATAATTATGATCACTTTAATGATTTTGCTGATAAATAGGTTTTTCTAAGAGTCTTGTGTTTTCCTCTTCCCCATCTGGACTGGCAACCTCTTTGCTTGCTAAGTATTACACATATGAAAATTGGAGAAAAGGAATTTAAGTCCAAGTAACTTCATCAGTCTTTAAGAGGTACATTTAAAACATGAAACATATCTAATTTTGATTATTTGAATTATGTAAAATTGTCTGGTACATCTGTCACCATTATGGAGTAACAAACTATGGTACCCATGTGATAAAATGAATATTTAAGGACCACATGACTTACAATGTAATTATGGAAATAGACTCTTTATCACAGGTCACTTCGGAAAGAAACATACTAGAACATCTGATTTTAAGTAGTAGTTATCCTGCTCGGAGTGGTTGCCCTGGACTATCACCGCCCTGGAACCCATGGTGCCCCTTTCCTTCAACCTTCTCTTTTGAATCAGCTCGATTGAGAACCTCGATTGCAGACAATACCTACCATCTGGAGTGAATTTCATCTTTAAAAAAAATAGACAACAACCATTACTCATTTCTTCTCAAGGCTATACAGCTAATGAAATGCAATTTTGACTCCCAACCTCCTAAAACTAAAGTCACATGAGCAGCCTCTGAAGCATCAGTTAGAGACTTGGGCCATTAATCTGTGCTAGATGTTCTTAAATACAAGTTTTTGAAGAATAGTATGACGAAGTTTCTGTGAGGACCCATCACTACTACTAAAAAATAAAACCCTAATTTTTATAGCCCTTTGATGATGTAGCACCATTTTCATAAATGAAAGATAATACATTTGCTTTTGTTATAATATCTCTCTTTATATATGTATATATATTAGCCATTCAGATATAACTTCCCACATAAACTTGGCTATGATCTATGGTTCCTAGGGATCTTATAGAGCTCATAAAGTTGGCTGCTTCCTTGAAACACTTAATTAGGTGTGTGTGTGTTCTGCTTTCCTAGAGCAATATGAAAGGAGTAGGTAACTCCTACCAGTTAAAATTGAACTGTAGTGATAAACTTTTTAAATTTTCTAGATCTTGAGTGTACCTGTTGGACTAACAGCCTTTTTTGTCTTTTTAAAAAACATTTTATTTATTTATTTTTAATAAATTAATAAAGGAAGAGAGGGAGAGAAACATCAATATGTGGTTACCTCTGGAGCACGCCCTAATGGGGACCTGGCCCGCAACCCAGGCATGTGCCCTGACTGGGAATCGAACCAGCAGCCCTTTGGTTTGCAGGCTGCCACTCCATCCACTGAGCCACACCAGCCAGGGCCTAATAGCCTTTCTATGTCCCTAGCCCCAGACTTAATTTCCATGAGTGCTTTCTAGTGTTTGCATGAGAAGTGAGCATACAGGACAGGGAGCAGCTGTCTCACTGCCCCTTAGCCAGATCACCCTGTCCTTGGGAACACACATGTGCCCTTTCCTGCTTGCTCCTTGTGTTTACCTGATCTTACCGGAGTCTAGCCAAGTTTAGAATAAAACGAGTAAAAGCAAAGGGCTGCAAATTAACCCAGAAAGCGCAAATGGCTTCTTATTCCCCAAAGATGTTACTTGTACACAGAGAGGTTTCTCTGCGTCTTGTGAGATAATTGGTAGCTGTCCAGTATACAAATAACAGTTGCATTATTTTGTGCTTTTTTTCAAAGAATGTATAGCGACACTTGTTATTTTGGTTCCAGAAGCACTTGCATTCATTAGATATTTTAAAATTGATCTTCAGTGAATGCTCAAGACCACTAGAAGATGATGCCTCCTACTTATAAGCTGATGACTTAGCCAAAGTCATGTTTATCTTGGAGCTTTTCTCTGCTGTCATTTGTGCTAGTGTGTCGGTAGAATTCAGACATCTCTTGGGTATCACAAAGTAGGCTTTCAACAGCTAGGGCACTGATGTTCTTTGGAAAAACTGTGTCTGAATTATTTTTTCACACTGCATTAAGAACTCAAGTTGGTAACCCTGGGTGATACTGAGGGATTAAATGTCATTTTCTGACTCAGGATATCTGTTGAGCCTACACATGACACAGAAAGTACAGACATCCAGATATTTTTTTAGGCTCATTGGTGTCAGACCACAGGCAGCATCTCCATGCGGCACTCCACATCGTCTGGTTGTGAGCCTGTGTTACAGCCATGCGTTCCTCATATCCTTGGTAATATGAACCACGATTGATCTGCGTCCCATCATACTGACTGGATATTCTGTACATCGTAGTGCCTTCTGTGTGTGCTGTAGGGTACCCAGAAGACATTTGGGAAGAAGATTGAGTGTCTGACACTTCTACTCCTAGATGAAGTAAGGGAAAGAGGACAAATGGATAATAGTGTGCCTGCTCAGTGCCAGGTTATGTGCTAGGCTTGCTTTTTGGACATATTCTTCAGTCTTTACACACGAGTAGCCTTAAGCTCAGGGGGGAAATTCAGAGTTTACAAAGGTTGCACTCTGCTTAATGACCAAACAAATACTGGGTCATAGGGTCCTTCACTTCTGGTGCAGGGCGCATTTTAAACAAATTCACATAGCTTTTGCAAAATCTGTTCCCTGAAATTTGAGTTAGCAGACCAGGGGAAGAATGGTATTACAGTTCATCCATTTGAAGATGCACATTATTTCATATGTTACCATCTCTGAAATTGGGTTGTCTTATGATTGTTGACTCTGCACATTTTAAGAGCACCGCATATCCTCAGTGGTGCGATTAGTGCGAGTTCACATTAGAGGTGACATATGGTGTGTTTGGGTTCTCGGCTCTCTTTAGTGTTTGATCTGTCTATTGGTCACTGTTTGAGAATTTATTTTTAAAGTGTAACTTTTAGTTCATGCCTTGAAAATAAATATACTTAGTCAAATTAAGTTCCAGGATATTTGTGTCTTTTATGAGCCAGTGAGCATTATGTAGCTAGACAGTCATCTTGCCTATGGGTTTTAGGTAGTTTAGAGCTGGCACGATGCCAGGCTCCTGCTGCGCCATACTTACATTTATGCTAACTAGCTGTTTTTCAAGCAGTTGGCAGTTTTCTTTTTTAGTTACAAAATTTGGCATCAGCTCGTCTACAGTGAAATCTCAGATGCAGCCTTTGTGAATTGTGTAGTCATTTCCTTATCACTACTGGATAAAACATCTATTTAATTGTTAGACAATAGATGTTAAGTTTTCAGAACCTATAATTTGTTTCTAATGCATGTAGGATGAATGAGAACAAAATCCTAGTGTGTGTTCCATTTTATTTTTTATTTTTATAAGTATATTTTATTGATTATGCTATTACAGTTGTCCCATTTTTTCTACCTTTTATCCCTCTCTGCCCTGAACCTTGCTTCCCTCTGTCATTACCCTTGCTCCCTTCGTTCATGTCCATGGGTCATACATATAAGTTCTTGGGCTTCTCTATTTCCTCTACTATTCTTAACCTCCCTCTGTTGATTTTCTACCTACCATTTATGTTTCTTCTTCCCTGTACCTTTTCCCCCTCTCTCCGCACTCCTCCTCCCTGCTGATAATTCTCCATGCGATCTCCATTTCTGTGATTCTGTACCTGTTCTAGTTGTTTGCTTAGTTTGTTTTTGTGTTTTTTAGGTTTGGTTGTTGATAGGTGTAAGTTTGTTGTCATTTTACTGTTCATATTTTTGATCTTCTTCTTTTTCTTAGATAAGTCCCTTTAACATTTCATATAAGTAAGGGCTTCGTGATGATGAACTCCTTTAACTTGACCTTATTTGGGAAGCACTTTATTTGCCCTTTCATTCTAAATGATAGCTTTGATGGATAGAGTATTCTTGGATGTAGGTCCTTGCCTTTCATGACTTGGAATACTTCTTTCCAGCCCCTTCTTGCCTGCAAGGTTTCTTTTGAGAAATCAGCTGACAGTCTTATGGGAACTCTTTTGTAGGTAACTGTCTCCTTTTCTCTTGCTGCTTTTAAGATTCTCTCCTTGTCTTTTATCTTGGGTAATGTAATTATGATGTGCCTTGGTGTGTGTGCTTCCTTGGGTCCAACTTCTTTGGAACTCTCTGAGCTTCCTGGACTTCCTGGAAGTCTATTTCCTTTGCCAGATTAGGGAAGCTCTCCTTCATTATTTGTTCAAGAAGTTTTCAATTTCATGCTCTTCTTCTTCTCTTTCTGGCACCCCTATTATTCAGATGTTGGAGCATTTAAAATTGTCCTGGAGTTTCCTAATCATCTCCTCATTTTTTTTTTTTTTTTGCATTCCTGTTTCTTCATTCTCTTCCAGGTGAGTGTTTATTTCTTCATTCTGTTCCAAATCATTGATTTGAGTCCTGATTTTCTTCCCTTCACTGTTGGTTCCCTGTACATTTTTCTTTATTTCACTTTGTGTAGCCTTCTCCTCTTCCTTTATTTTGCAGCTGCACTCAACCATTTCTGTGAGCATCCTGATTACCAGTGTATTGAATTCTTCATCTGGTAGGTTGGCCATCTCTTCATCACTTAGTTCTCTTTCTGGAATTTTGATCTGTCTTTCATTTGGGCCACATTTCTTTGTCTTGTCACACCTGTAATGTTGTAAGGGGTGGAGCTTTAGGTATTTGCCCAGGCAGGGCAACCCACATCGGTTCGTTGTGGTCTGTATGTGGGGGGGGGGGGTCCGAGAGGGAACAATACCATTAGTTGGGCTCTCAGCCAGCTTTCAGTCACTTCTACCACTGCCCACAAGCAAATTGGGCCCTTCTGGTGCTGATTCCCAGGGGGGTGGGTTTGCATACGTTCTAGGACCCTGTGGGTCTCTCCAATGAACTCTCCTGTGAGACTGGCAGTTTCTCCCACTCCTGCAATTCCCATAGGTTTTTACAGCCAGAGGTTTTGAGGCTTTATTTTCCTGCAGTGGAACTCTGGGTTGCGTAGTCTGTCTCTCTTCCCAGTTGTTCCTCCAGGTTTATCTCCACAAATATGAGACCACCCAGTCCACCAGCCACCACCTCACCCACCCTATCCTCCAGCTGCTGCCTTGCTATTCATCCTCTTCACCCCCATTGCCCATCTCTGCCCCCCCTACCAGTCTGGATGAATGTTTCTTTAACTCCTTGGTTGCTGGACTTCTATACAGTTTGATTTTCTGGCAGTTCTGGTTGGTTTTTGTTTTTAAATTGGTTGTAATCTTTCTTTTGGTTGTGCGAGGAAGTAAAGCATATCTACCTATGCCTCAATCTTGGCTGGAAGCTGTGTGTTCCATGTTAAAGTCAGGAAGTTGCAAATAGCTTTCATTGTCATCCATGTCTGAGTTGGAATTGCTGTCCCTCCCCCTACATTTTGCTAGTCATCATTTGATACTTTGAAATAACTTCTTATAGTCTTAGAAACTTATTTTTTTTTAAAGTGAGTGAATTTGGTGCTTGCCCATCCTATTATTGCCTATAGATTGCCTTTCCCATTAAAAGGAAGATAAGTCCCCTTCTCAGGTGAAGCCTGGCACTGTTTGGTGGCATTTGCATGCAGTCTTAGTGTTGTTTTTCCCAGAAGTCAGAGGTGTTATTGCTTTGATCACCTGCAACTAGCATTGTTGCCTGATGTTCTCTGCTGGTCTGGGGAACTTATATCCCTAACAGGGAATGTGTTAACTATGAGACAAATTAGAGAGTGAAGTAGATGAGAAAGTAGTAATTATGCAATGTAGGTATGAAGCATGACTGGAATTAATAATAGTTACTCGGTAAATGTTAGCTGTGATGTGCCAAATATTGTGCTAAATTATTTATATAATTCTTATATTTAATTCCCTTTGAGATAGGCATCATCCCCTTCTCAAAGACAGAGCTGATGCATGGAAACACCAGACGACTTAGCCTAGGTCACATAGGTGTGAGAGTGCGGAAAATCTGAGCAAGTGACTGCCACACTTGAAATTCACCCACCAGAAGGCAAAGTATGTGAGCCGGAAAAGACCAGACAAGGCTTCAAAGATGAGAAACGATTAAAACTTCATCCTTCAGGAAATTGTTTAAGAGAAAAAAAAAAAAGAGTAAGCACAGAATGGGCCATGATAGCCCAGTTTGGGGGGAAGATCACAAGGGAAGGCTGAGTATGTTCTTACATGTGATGGAACATACCTGAGCAGGGTCCGAAGGATCTGGAGGGAAAAGGTGCCAGGTGTGGCTCTGTGGGTGAGTCCCCAGCTTCCCGCTTCTCCAGGTGACTGAAGGACTCCGTACTGAACCTGTGTGGGCCCATCCAGAATAGAGTAAGGGGACCACCTTTTAGTGTCCATTCCTGATGTGTGACAGTATGTTTCACGCACTCACACTCAAATACTGATTGATCATTCATTCCTCTGTGAAAATACTTAGAAACAGCAGCACACTTATGGAGAGCTTAAAACCTTGTTGAATTCCAAGGATGGGTAGCTTAATTAATCTCATTTTAGGGTGTATGGTTAGGAAGGATAAATTGTTCCTAATCCTTCCAAGACTGTCACCAAAAAAAGTGGACTTGGATATTTTTAACAATGTGAGCTTACCTCAGAAAAAGAGATACTGATCGCAAGATATGAGAGGTTTGGCTTGGTAATATTTTCTAGTATGAATCATTACTTTGTTGTGTTAAAATCAAGTTCTGCTCTAAGCAGCGTGGGCTCTGTACTGTTGTGATCTCCCTAAATGTTGACTGCAGTCAGGTAGTTGGAGGACCGAGACTCTTGCAGCGCGCCATTCGGTTCAGCTGTGGTGAGAAGTGAAACCCCAGAGGTTCTCGCTCAGCCTTTTCACGGCCGTCTTGTTAGACTGCGAGATTAGAGGACTCGGTCTCAATTTACAAGTGTGGACTGACATTTCATACCTGGCTCTTCTCCAAAAGTTGATCTCATTTTATCCCCAAACATTAGAAATCAAGCGCACCAAACCTGGATTGACATAATGTGATTTGCCACATTAGCTAAGTCGCAATTAACTGTGTTAAACTTCCGTGGTCTGTCTAGTGCAAGTGTTCTGTGTGAGAATTCTCTAGGCAAAATCTCACTTCATTTTCTAATTTTTTTAGAAAAGAAAACCAAGTTGTTTCTTCTCAGAAAGCTTTCGTTTTGTATATTTAAATTCATGAAAGTGTCAGTGGTTTTATTTATATCTCTCTCCCTGTAATGGCTAAAAAAATACTTAGTTTTCCCACAATATCTTTTTGCAGCTTCAGTTGTCAAGTGGCATTTTGCTTAAATTGAAAAATATAGAACAAAGCAGCAAGCTAGGGTTTAAAAATTACAGCTTGCTTCTGCAGCTGTTGTTTAAATCAAAAGCTACCAGCAAATCCTTTTGCATCAGTTATACTTAATTTGTAACAGTCTGTGTTGCATGAAGTTGCTGGACGTCTCCGGGGGTAAAGACAGAGTAAGCCTAACACAGAGGGAAGTGACTGAAGTTGCAATATCGCCTTTTGTGAATGAAAGGAAAATATAGACCTCCCTTCTGGACCTAATCTAAGACTTTATGGGAAGGAGGAATACTTTCGTAAAAATTTAATGGGAAACAAAGGGTTCAGTTATTTTAGTTCTACCATGCAGAAATTTTACTGTCATTCTGGGAAATTCTTATTTTTACTCATCACTATTGTTTAAAATCCACACTTGAACAAGTTTGAAAATGCATAGAAAATTGTTTCATATTTCTTCCTTTCTCCTTTTTTTGTTTTGTTTTAGAGGTTTAACAGGTATTTGCCCATGAGGTATTATGATTTTAAATTATTCAGCTTATTTTAATTATTAAAATAATATGTGGTGGTTTTAACAAGTGAAATAACCTCATTCCCTTGAGATAACTTTTGTTGGCAGCCTGGGCTATAGTTTTATGCTATTGCTTTAAAAAATAACATTTGGGGTAAAAGCCATAATTTTATGCTTTAAAATTTGTGTTCTGTTATGATTTATAAAATATTCCCCTCAAATGAGAGTGAAGGATATACTTCATATGTTCCCAAATAAATAAAAATATTTATTGTCTCTCCCCCGTCAAAAAAAAAACCCTAAGTTTTTCTTTTTCTTAATTTTTGTCTGTCTTGCATGTGATTGTGTGCCTTCTGGTAGGGTTTCCTCAAGATACAAAGAGGACCTGCTGAGGGAATCGAGCATGTAAATGCAGCAGTTCTGTGACTTGTCCATTCTTCAATGCCTGTCTCCTTTTCCAGTTTAATGTAGCACCTGTGGTTATGGATATGCCAGCTGTTCTGTGAAGGGGAGTCCTGGCTCCTCCTTGCTTTAGGAGCACCATTGGTTAAGGTGCTTTCTTTTTTAAAAGGGATTTTATTTTTCGGGAGGGAAAAAGAGAGGGAGAAAAAATCCATGTGCAAGAGACACATCCCTGTTGCATCCAGGGATCTGGTCCATAACCCAGGCATGTTCACAGACCTGGAATTGAACTGGTGACCTTTCGGTTTGCTGGACAACATTCAACCCACTGAGCCACACCAGTCAGGGCAAGGCCCTTTCTTGAGATTATCACATATGTACTTGCTCCAAGGTTGAAATTCTATGTGCTGATGATTTGTTTCATTTTCTGTAATCATTGCTCTGTTATCTTAAGGTGCTGAAAAAACTGGTTGTGAGGTCCAGTTTTCTAAGTGGAAGACATTATTTTCTTGTTTTTTTCTCAACAAGATAAATTGAGATAGGGGTTGGTGAAAAGCACATGTTGATGCCAGCTCCCTCTCCAGGGGCACTGAGAGGATGGAGGGGGATTTGAAAGAGAGACTAATGGGAAGAGACTAGTCAAAGAACATGTGTGAATGACCCAAAGACATGGACAATGGTGTGGGGATAGACTGTGGGGGTTGGGGGACAGGCTAGATGGAGGAGGGCAAAGGGGGAAGAATTGGGACACCTGTAATAAAATAACAATAAACAAATCCTAGAAACAAAACAAAAGAAAGAAAGAAAGACTAGAGCCCCGACAGACACCCCAGTCCTGGGATTTGCTGGAGAGCCTTTCCCCTGGGGCGATTGGATTTGAAGGGGAAGATCCGGCAGCTCTCACCTTGGTCTGTCTGTGGAGCTGTGGAGTGCCTGCAGCTGTCTCGGAGTGGACTGCAAAGCCTGAGTAGGAAAGAGCCTCACAGAAAAGATGTGCAGCTCCTGGGAGGAAGGTAGAAACAATATCTTGCATCATTTATAGAGAAAACTTTATTTAAAAACGTGATGGAAATTGTTGATAAGAATTAATACTGGAAGAATTTTGTTCCAAAACAAACTTTTTAATAAAAACCCAGGTTTAATACTTGACATAGACATTGTTTTAAACTTCTGGTAGGTAAAGCAACTCCCTCAATATGTAATAGAATTCCTTTGAAATCTGTTGTGCGAGGTACCTGTTTTTAAAAAAAGCAAGTTAGGGATCTCAATATGATAGGCAAGTTCATGCTGATACAGGAGCACCATGAGATTTCATTTGTCTTCCTACAGTGTTTGCAGTTATTTTGGATAACCCAGGGCGCGTCCTAATGTTACACAAGGATAAAGACAAATCCACAGGAAACTGACAAGTATTTATTTTAGCCATTAGTTATGAAGACCTTCCCAACCCATTCTGTTCAAACTGTCTGCAAGAATCAAAATCAATTTAAACTTAACTTTTCTCCCCTACACTTTTGCTCGGTTCTTTCATATGAGCCAACAGCTTTAAAGTGATAATAAGAAAGATATAACAAAGGAGGCTGAATTCAAACAACCATTGAAAAACGTTTACATCATGGAAGGAATGATAAATTCATGGCTGTTGTCTCTTCTTTTACTTAGGATATTCCTGCCGGTTGGTATCACAGAATATGGCCCTTATCCTACTGAAGGAAGATTCTTTGGATGTAAGTAGTTTTTTAAAAGTTACATTTAATGTAACGAAAGTCATTGTTTTTTCCTACTATGACTGATTATCATAGTTTATTTTTTTACTAAACTGTTGTAAAACTATGTGTTTTTGTATCGATGAGTGAATGACATAAAGTCATATCTTTAAACATCAAAATAGTAAGCTTAGAACATTGCTATGTGATAATGCTTAATTTTATTCAACTAGAATTGGAATTGTGCATTTAAAATGGGGTAGTTTTCACCTGTTTTAACTGCTGGTAATGGTTTGTGCTAAGTGGTGTTGGTTAATTCCAGTGTTGGTTACCAAGGAGACTTGTAGGATTTGCTTCCTAGTACAAACTTGAAAATAAAGATAATATGCAAGTGTCAGGAGTTGCTTAAATTTATGTATCAATAGGATACATTTGCAAAATTATTCCCTGACATCCATTGCCCCCAGCTCATACAGCATTGCATGGCATGGTTCTCTGAGCATTTTAGACCTGTACCCATCCCATCAAGGCCTAGAGCCACTGATGAAACCAGGGGTAGGAGCTCTTTAAGGGGTGACCAGTGATCTGGGCAGTGGTTTGATATGAAGATGTGTGCTAAACAATGAAAGTTATTTGTCAGGACGTTTAACAAGGGCTTCTTACTGGTAGGCACCCACCACAAAATTCTAGTCAGGGTATTTAAATGGCAACGCTAGGTGCAGATAACAGGGTTGGTTTCCATTTTCAATGCAGGAGTATAATACGAGATTTCTGTACTTGCAAATTGGCGAGGCCATGGATCCTTCTGTGAAGGCCAGGGCACTCTCTCCCTCTTCAGGACTCCAAAGGCAGGAGTCAGGGAGAATCTGTGTGCCTTCAGGGCACCATTGGCTGGATGTCCCCACTCTGGCTTCAGGGCTTCAGGATGTATCTCCAAGTGTGGCTTTTCCTTTTGTGCCTCTGCCAGCAGGAAGCCCAGAACTCTCAGGTCACCCCTCCTCTCCTGGACTCTGATGCTCCTGCACTCTGGGCTCTTGCAGAAACCTCCCCTCCCCCGTGTTCCCATCTCCCCAGCACTCCCTACCCCACAGGCCTTTATTTTTTCTCTACAGAACTTTTCACCTTTGGAACTAATGTGTGTTATTAACATATAATTACTATATAAAATATATAATAATTTAAATAATATTATATATTATAATGTAATAGAGATTACGAGAAGGTATCATGAGAATTGCCCTCTCAACCATTTCCTAGTGTGTGGCTCAGTGGCTGTAAATATGTGCATGTGGTGCAGCCACCGCTGCCACCCATCTCCACACTCTCTTCGTCTGACAGAACTGAAACTCCATACCCCTAAACAACCTCCCCCTTCCTGCCCCCAGATTCCTGGTAACCGGCACCGTACTTTCTGTCTCTGTGAGTCTGACTATTCTGGTATATCATGTAAGTGAGATCATCCAGCATTTCTCTTTCTGTGATTGGCTTCATTCACTAAGCAAAATGTCCTCTAGGTTTATCCACATTGAAGAATGTGTCAGAATTTGGGCTTTTTTTTTAAGGCTGAATAATCATCCACCATATGTATGTGCTACATTTTGTTTATCCACTTATTTGTCAACAGACACTTGGGTTGCTGCTGCCTTTTGGCTGTTGTGAATAGTGTTGCTGTGAAGATGGGTGACAGATGTCTCTTTGAGACCCTTCAATTTTTTTTGCCTATACTATACCCCAGAAATGGAATTGCTGGATCATATGGTGATTTCATGTTTAACTCTTTGAGGCGCTGCCATGTTATTTTACATTCCCACCAGCAGCGCACCAATGTTTCAACTTCTCCATATCCTCACCAACACCGTTCTTTTCTTTTACTAAAAATTTAAAAAATATTTTTGATAGCATTCTGATGGGTGTGAGGTGATGTCTCATTGTGTTTTGATTTATATTTCCTTAATAATTAGTGATGTTGAGCATCTTTTCAGGTACTTATTGGCCCTTCATATATCATCTAAGAGAAAAAAATTCAATCCCATTTTTAAAATCAGATTATTTGGGTTTTTTTTTCCCTTGTGAAATACTTTATATTTTGCTTTTAACCCTCTAGTTCCTTAGAACATAAGGTCCATGGAGCAAAAGTCTGATTTATTTTTTTCACTGGGCATTTTTACCTTGAGGACAGTGTTTTGCACAAATTAATAAATGTAAATGTTTGAAGGGAGTAAATAGACAAACTTAAGATAACTTTTCAGTTACCAATTAGAGCTTCTATATAAAAGGTCATGCTGATGAGTCATGGGCTCCAGTTGTCATGCTGGGCCAAGGGCAAGCCGACATTAGGAGGGAATCAAAACAGAGGAAGCTGAAACAGCACACGGGTAGACAGCAGAATGGGGTAGACGGCAGAGTGGGGTAGACGGCAGAGTGGGGTGCTGGTGCAGAGAAGTGCGCAGAGCCCTTGGATGAGTCCACCCAGGGTGTCTGTACCCAGAGCCCCCTTATTTCCTGATGATTTCCAGTTCTAAGGCATCCAGTCTTAAAATAAACCTCTTTTTCTGGAGGTGACTCAGAAGTGAGCCTGTATTTTCCTTTTATACCAGGCATTCTCTGGAATCCGAGAGATGGACTTTGATTCTGCAGAGCAGTACACAACGTACAGCCCTGACTGAGGCATTTGTTTTACCCTGGCCAAGGGGTGATTTGTGAAGCCAAACAGAATGTCTTATGGGTGTGTGCCTGATTTTCCGTGGTAACCTGTTAAGAATACTTCTTCCTTACCCAGTTTTGAACATCTTTTAGTCCAGTGGCTTTAATGTACTCAGCATTTGTTGAGCAGAGGTGCAATTTCTATGTACTTTTTCTGTTCTTTAATCAAAGGGGGCATGCCATATTTCTGACTGAAATCCTTTTCCTCCCCTTCTACATCTTTTTCTTCTTCCCCTTTATTCTTTAATTGGGTTAAAGGCATTCCTATTCTTATTAGTATTTCACTTGGTGGGTGTATAGTAAAAGCAAAGTGCCAGGGCAATAAATTAGATATATAGAAAGTTCTAGCAAAGCTTCCACTCGAATTTTTAATGTTACTGGGCTCTGATGGTGAAGCAGAGAAGACAGAGACAGAGGAAATGGTCCAAGACCCAGAAGCATTGGGCTTGGCTTCCCTGACTTTATTGCTCATATAAATATGAGGAAAATGAAGGGGCTCACCTCAAGACCCAGAGCTGGCACTTGTCACCTTCACTTGACCAATAAGTATGTCCAGGCTAGGACTCCGAATGTCTATAAATAATTCGGATTCATCTCTCTGTTTTGAGTTTTTCAGCTGTTGCCGAAATACAGTCTGTGCTCTGAGATGTAGATGAGATCAGTGGTCTTTGAAATAAGGATTGGGTATGTGGTGGTGCACACCCTAGGGAGGCACTAGATGATTACATGTTAGAAGAAAATATGGTTTTCTTTTTTTAGGTTAAAAAAAGGTACTAAGAGATCAGCTTTATTGATAATAACATGTGGATTGCCATTGGCACACTCAGTCTTTATTTCTGGCATACTGACCAGAAACGGGGCCAGGAGGAATGGGTTGGAGGAGGGAGGCATGGAGCCCACATGTAAGAAGGGCTAACGCTGTGTCTCTTACTCTTTTGTTTTCTTTTTAGCCCATTGTAAAGCATTGCCATTTATGTGTACTTGTTAAATGGACTTACGGACTGTACTTAGTTTTGGTTAAACCAATTTGCATAAGGTGATGGCTTAAAAGGGTTCCTATTTTTAAAAAAGATGGAACTGAGATAATAACAGTAGTGTAAACAGAAGCCACAACAAAATGGCATTGCTTGACCTGTGTACTAGTTAAAGTTTTCCTTCGGCTACTTGAAGAGTTAAAACAAGGATCACATCTGACAAGTTAAACAAATTTCAAAATTACTCACAGGCTATTATCATTAATCATGAATCTTGCCCAAGATATATGTGTTATCTTCAAATAGAAGCTGTGGTAATATGAAACCATTTTGGGATTAGTGAGACTTTAAAAACTAAGAATCCTAATTATGAGAATAAAAATCAACAGTTTTAGTAGCAATTAAAAAACATGTAATATTCAAATTAGCCACTGTTTGAACTTTCACAGAACCTACTGCCAGCTATTGAATAATAATTGTCTTTTGATATTTATTAGTAGAAGACAAAAAGTGCCAGGCCATTGGGGGAGGAACATTTGTTTTCCTGCTGCAAAAATATAGAGAAAATAACGTGGCAACAATTAAAATGTACATACATGTATATGGAAAAGAGACTTATAGACAACCTTGCTAGGATTTTCTAAGAAACAATTGGTTAAGCAAATTGTGAAAAATAGGGGATTTGTTACATATTTGGATGGAAGAGTACCTATTTCTAACATGTGTTTACTTATGGACCACACCAGTGATTTTCAATTGGTATGCCGCAAGAATTTTTGGAACATGCAGTAAGTGAGTAGTCAGAGGCACTGACATTTTACCTCAGATTGTCAAATAAAAAAATGACCACAGCCACCTTGACCATTGTGGCTCAGTTGGTTGGGCATTGTCCTGCAAAGCGAAAGGTTGCCTGTTCAATTCCCACTCCGGGCACATGCCTGGATTGCGGATTCAGTCCCCTGTTGGGGGCTTGTTCAAGAGGCAGCTGATTGTTGTTTCCCTTGCACATCAATGTTTCTCTCACTCTCTTTCTCCTTCCCTCCCCCTCTCTATAAAAATAAATTTAAAAAATACTTAAAGAAATGACAACAGCTAATACAACAATAGCTGTCTGGTGTGAATGAATCAAAATTATACCTGTTTTTTGGGTCAGGTTGGCAAACAATATATTTTTGGTATGCCACAGAATTTTAGTAATTAGTTGATGTGTGCCATGAGATGAAAAAGGTTGAAAATCGCCAAAACACACACACACACACACACACACACACACACACATTTCTTTCTTAGTCATCAAAAGGAAGATGTATTGGTAACAATATATTCTTCTAAGCAAAATATTAATTCTTTAACAAAATGTTTTATGAAATAAATATGTGTGATCACTGATGGAAAGACTTCTTAGGAATAAAAACAAAATCTTGTAAAGCTTATTACCAACATCTGTGGTGGACACAACATTTCTCAGCTTCTCTGTGGCTGGATGTGGCGGTGAGATTTAATCATCACTGGTGGAATGTGAACAGGAGTGGGGTGGGAAATTTCTGTATTACCCATTGGAAAGGAAATCTCTTGCCCTGGTTTCTCAGCTCTTCCCATATTTTTGGCTGCAAATGGCACAGCTGGAGCCACCATGGAAGTTACGGAATTGAGGGAGCTCCATATGAGGACAGCGGAGCTGCTTCACTACATTAGTCTCTGTGTGACTGTGAAGACCAGAATCCACAGTTTCCTGTGTGTGTGTGTGTGTGTGTGAAAAAGTTCTACAGTTTGAAATATTGCATGGGGGGGGGTCTCTTTGTTTAGCTTCATAAAACAGAATCTGGAACTAAAAGTAATGTCATTACAGGGTTTTCCAGCATGGTGTAGGGCTGTCCTCAAAGAGAGAGGAGGAAAATCTACTTCTGCTGGCAAAGAAGAGAGAATGGGATTTGAGGGTCAAGGGATTTGGATCCATTCAAATTAATACAGGTGCCCTCATTCAAGTTCTTAAGGGCCCACTCTTTTTCAATCATTGTCCTAGCTCCCATGGGAAGAGACCTGGTGATTCTGTGACTACAACATTCATCAAATTTTACAATGTATTTCCATTATCCCCTATAGTTCCCTTGTGTCCCTTGGCAATCAACCCTCCTCATCCCTAGGCAACCACAGATCTGCTTTCTATCAAAATGGAGTAATTGTGCTTGTCCTAAAATTTTATGTGAATGGAACCCAGCTATAGACTCTGTTTTTGTTTTGTATGTTTTCATTCAACATAGTTATAGTGATGTCATCTTTGTTGCTGCATGTATCATTAGTTCATTCTTGTTGCTGAGTAGTATAAAATTGTATGGATGTACCACAATTTGTTTATTCATTCATCTGTTGAGGGACATTTCAGTGATTTTCAATGAGACTTTTTTATACAATTTTTTGGGTGGACACATGTTTTTATTTCTCTTGGGTAAATACCTAGGAGTGGCATTGTTCTAAGCTGATAAATTTGTGGTAATATGTTACATAGCAATAGAAAACTAATACCAGTGTCTTTTGAAGAGCAGAAGATTTTATTTTGTTGAGATCGAATGTTTTTCTTGTACAATTAGTGCTTTGGTGCTCTAAGAAATATGCACTTAAAGATTGGGAAAATTTTTTATGCTTTTTTAAAGGATTTTTATAGTTATAACTTATGCATTTAAATCAATGATCCATTTTTTTGTACATGGAATGAAGTAAAGATTGAAGTCCAGGTTATTTTCCATATGGGTACCTAGTTTTTCTAGCACTATTTGTGAAAAACACTATTAGTTCCACATAGAATTACCGTGACACTTTTATGATAAATTGACCATACATATGTGTGACTCTATTCCTAGACTCTCATTTATTCCATTCATGTATATATATGTCTTTATGCCCAATTCCATATTTCCTTAATTGTAATAGCTTTATAGCAAGTGTTGAAATCCTCCAACTTTGCTTTTTTCCCCAACATTGTTTTGGTTGTTCTAGGATCTTTTTAAAAATTAATTAATTAATTAAATATATTTATTAATTATGCTATTACAGTTTTCAATCAGAGGTTTGAGGCTTTATTTCCCTGCGATGAAGCCCTGGGTTGCAAGGTATGTTTTGCTCCTGGGTCTGCCAGCTGCAGCCTGGCCTGCCCTGTTCCACAATCCCCCACCTTGCTGGGTCTGCCAGCCAACGCCTTGCTGCGAGGCCTCTCCACCCCCGCTGCGTATCTCCGCCCCTCCTACCAGTCTGGATGAATGTTTCTTCTTCATCTTCTTGGTTGTCGGACTTCCATACAGTTCGATTTTCTGTCAGTTCTGGTTGTTTTTAAATTGTTGTTGTCCTTCTTTTGGTTGTGCGAGGAGACAGTGTGTCTACCTACACCTCCGTCTTGGCTGGAACCTCTGTTCTAGGATCTTTGCATTTCTGTATACATTTTAGAATGAGGTTATTGATTTCTCCAGAAAGCCTACTGGAATATTTATGGAGATTACATTAGATCCATAGATAAATGTGGGTCATTTTGACTTTTTAATGGTATTGATATTTCCAATCCATGGACATGCTGTTTCTTTCATATACTTAGGTCTTCTTCAATTTCTCTTACAATATTTTATAGTTTTCAGCATGTTGGATTTGCACCTGTCAAAATTGTATTATTTTTTTCCTAACTATAATATGTGAACCATTTGGTTCTTTCATTTCTTTTTATTATATTCATGTTTTCCTTTAGATACTTCAATATACTTATGATAAATCTTTTAAGTTTTTTCTCTGGCAGTTCCATTTCTCTATCCTTCCCAGGTTTGTTTCCATCTTCTAATTTTTCTCTTGGCTGTAGGTCATGTTTTTCTGTCGTTTTTTGTATTTAGTAATATTTTATCGTATGCTGGTTACTGTTAATGTTTTGTTGTTAGGTATCTGGATTCTATTATTTTCCTTTAAAGAGTATTGAGTTTTGGCAGACAGTTACTTGTGGGTTTATAGTAGCCTTTACTCTAGAACTACTTTAACTTTTCTACCAAGATGAGACTCTTTGGAGCTGCCACCTAAGATCCTGTATATTCACTGTAGTTTTTATACTGTGGCTGGTTGGAACTTAAATATTTCCCAATTTTGTGCGAGCTCTGGGAATTTTTGCCTTATAGGCCTGATAGTTGTTTGTTCACTCATTCATATATATGTATATATATATATTCTTCCCCTGCCAAAATTTTATGGTGTCTTCTCCTATACTTGCATAACTTAGTGTTTACTCAAAGATACAAGGTGATTCTTCAAGTTCTTTCTGTGTGTGGTTCCTCTCCAGTATGCTGCTCTGCAAATTCCAATCACCTAGCATTCTCTAGCTCCAATTTCTGTCTTCTCATCAGTTATAATACCATACTCGGCTGGTATCTCTGTTCCCTGAATCACTTTGAAAAGTAGCTCCAATAGAAAGCCTCAGCTATCATAAGGCTCACCTCACTAACTTCTCTTTTTCAAAGGATCATAGTGCTGCATTACCTACAGTCCAGTGTCTGAAGAAAAGGTGTTTCAGGCATTCCCCCCTCCCAGTTTTCTAGTTGTGTACAAGTCTGGTATATCAGTTTTTATCATGCCTAGAACTGGAATTTGAGTAATCCACTTCTGCCTCTGTCAAGGTCATCTTTGATAAATACTAATTTCATGTTCATAGGTCTGTACCACTTGGATTTTTTTTTTTTTTTTTTTGGAAATGATTTGTTGCTCTTAGAGTTTGACCGGTTGTTTCTGGGTTTGAGAACTCTAGGGAAACAGCTGGGTCAGGAAAAGAATACTAGAGTGTCAGTATCACCTCTGGGTTCCAAGGAAGAAGGAGGAGGATGACTGGAAGAACAAAAAAAGAATATCATGGATGATCATTTAAGAAACTATTCTGGGACTGCTTGCCTTGGACAACCAGCATCTTTTTTTCCACTGGTGATAATACCATCATCACTGCCTTTAAAACCAAGCAGGTAAAAGAGTTCATCATCGTTTCCCACCTTTAAACTGTTGCTTAGAACCACTTTTGATACCAGACATAGGAACAGTCAGGGTTCAGTGCAGGAAATTGTGACAGTCCTGTATGATCGGGACATAAATGCCACAAATGGTACTTGAACACAGTGGTTAAATGTACAGAGTTGTGAATTAAGTATGGAATTGTTAATTAGGCAAATGATAGTATAAAAAGAAAATATGAGGCAGAGGTGGAAAAATTACAACCCTCAAGAGAAATCTGAACCAGCACCAGTTTTTGTAAACAAAGTTTTATTGAACAAGCCATCCCCACACACATTGCCCATGGCTGCTTTTGTGCTACAGTGGTGGACTTGAGTAGTTGAGACAGACACTTTGTGCCCACAAACCCTAAAACATTTACTATCTTGTCCTTTTTGGAAATAGTTTGCCCTGCTCTAAGGTATCTTGTGGTGGCAACTGAGGGAAGCAGCTACCACTGCTAGGGCTGAGGGAACAGAGGGAAGAGGTTGGAATTATTAAGACTTGTAGACTTCAGAGAGGAGTCCATCAAAGCTGACACTCAGATCTCTGATGAAGACAAGATGTGTGGCTGCTCTAGTGTCTCTGCTTTTGGGGTGGAAGACAGTGAAGGTAGATTTGCAAGTGTTGGAAAATCTGAAAACTGGATTCATCTTCTGCTATAGAAAGGAACTGTACTGCTAGGGCAAAGGGATGGCTCGCAAGGAAGCTGCAAGCAGAGAGCCCACAGAAGGCAAATAGGAGGAGCAACTCTTTTTTCCACCTCTAGATTGGTAGCCTCTCTCTTGCCTCTCCTGTTGGTGGAGCCTAGCAGGGAGCCCAATGACAAATCAGGAATATGTTCGTGGAGCTCCTGCTCTAGTATCACAAGCTGAATACAGAAGGTGGGTTCAGGTTGATAGGTGCTAACCCAATAACTGCCGCAGAAACTAATTTCAAATATAAAAGAAGCTAAAACAGGAAATTAGGTGCTTGTCAAATTATTGGAAAAGCTGAAGAAGCAGAAGTCAGTGTGTCCTAGGTAGGCTTCAAGTTCATGCCCCTGCCACTTTATCGCCAAGGTCAGGACACTGTTGCTGCTGCCCAGGGTACCTCAGGAAGTCACTGATAATGCTCCAGCTTCCCTAAACCTATGAAATCAGTAAACATTATCTAGAATGGGCTCATTTATAGCCAAGAAGTAGGAACCAGGAGAGCACAAATGCTATAGAAGCTCATTGATGTGATTGATTTATAAAATTTAGACCTTTAACATACAGCAGATTCTTTACAGAATTTTGTAATTTCATGTACAGTGGCATTAAGCATCTTGTGGGCCACTCAGAAGTTTACCCTTTTCTTTCTTTTGTTGTTTGTTCTCATGGCAAAACACTTAACATTTGTCCGACTTAATGGTGATGATGCCTGGCCTAACAGTTAGGAAGCAGACTCTAGAATGCCTGGCTGGGCTCCAATCCTGCTCTTTGTGCTGAGAAAAGTCTTTGACCCACAGTAGATTCTCATAGTAAGTCACAGTTACTATTTAATTTCTATTTTTCTCTTACAAAAGTCCAATTTTCTAATTGAATCTTTTCTCTGATGATAGGTGACTCTATGATTACTTCAAATATGTTTAAAATATGTAAAGGCATGTACATAAACATACCCGCAGACATAGTTGTCATTTGCTGTTTTAAGATAAAGGGGATAATGTAATGTAGAGAGGCCTCTTTTTTTGTATAGAGAAAACACTTTGAAAGATGGAGGTGGGCAAAGGGGAGATACGAGGGGATGGAAAGAGACTTTGCTTGGGGAAGTGGGCGCACGATGCAGTGTGCAAGTGATGTTTTACCGAGTTGTATGCTTGAAACCTGTATGGTTTTAATAACCAATGTTACCCCCAATAAACTCAATAAAAAAGAATAACTATTTTTAGAAATGCTTGTGTTTTTATGTACTTTTATTGCAGAAAATGTGGGTCATGTATCTTTGGCAGTGGACTGAGCAACCTCTCAAATAACAAAAGCTCATGTCTGTTGAGTGCTTATTCGTGAGCACCTGGCACTTTACCTGAGTTCTCTCTTAATCCTCCTATCAACTCTTCAAGGTAGTGAACTTTTCTTTTTTCAAGCTGGTGCTAAATTATTTGTTTGAAAATTTCCATTTTTCTTACCATCCTGATGATAAATTCCTAATATTTACCTACTTGGTAAGGTCACTTTATAACTGTATTTTTTATTCAACATCTTTTGTGCAGGTAGTAAGATTGTACTATACTAGAAATGTTACTTGAGCAGTTTTCTTCCTGATTTAATTCTAGGCATGTTCAATTAATAATTCTTTTAATATTTTGAAAGTACTTACATTTAAAGGGCAGAGAGACTATTAAGAAAACTTTTCTGTTGTTATATGTTAGTAGTAAGTGTTATCGAGGAATATAAAGCAAGATGTGGGAGGCATGAAAAGCAGGGAGAGCAGTGGTTACCATGTCACATACAATGGTTAGGGCAATTCTCCCTAATAAGATGGTATTTGAGCAGACTCAGAGGAGGGGAGCCATGGGGCTGTCTGGATAGGGGACTGCACGTTTCAATTTGTGCTGTCACCAGAGAGGGACCAGGACTAAGGTGGGTCTGCTCCTGCAGAGTCTGGAGTGTGTGGTTCTTGACTTGGAGCAGCAAAGACTTTGTGACATGAGTCCAGGTGATTTGGAGAGTACATTTGCTAAAGTTGGGGACAGTGAAACAAAGGAAAGGCTTAAGACAGAAGAGGCAAGATCACAGCAACAGGAGTGAGCCTAGAGGCCGGAAATGAAGTTATAGTAACAGAAGTGAGACACACTGGGCTGTGAGGACTCAGTAAAGGAAGTTATAGAGGCAAAAGGAGGGCCCTTGAAGACAGGCTCAGGGAGTTAGCCTGGGACAAGCTGCTGCTGCCCACCGCTCCCCTGGTTGCAAGTCTCATGGGCACCCTTAGAGGTCAGAAGAAAGCAAGCAAAAGTACATACCTGAGAAGCAGAGGGTGTGGACATGCTCAAGAGGGAGCTCACACTAGGTCCTTTGTCTTGAGGGTTCTCGTTTCCCAAAGGCAGGAGTTTTAGGGGAGGTCTCAGGGTGTGTGTGGGGGGCTCTGCCCATAGGGCCATCCCAACCCCCAGCTGCCACAGATGAGAATAAGTCTACCAAGACATGATCTGCTTAGGGAGGAAAGGTGGTCAATCTCTCAAAGGAGAAGGGCCAAGAGCCTTTTCCTCAATGGGCTTTTATTGGGTTCAATTTGCACAGGAATACAGGTAAAGCTCATCAATCATTGTCAGGCAGTAAGGATCAAACAATAGATAACATACAAAGAACTCTGAGGGCTTATTCTGAGTCAGGGTCAGTTAGCTAAAGGGCTATAAAACTTTGGGAAACAAACTCATTTCATGCTTGGACCCTTATCAGAAAACTGAAGGCATTCTTAGCAAAGCAGGTTTCACAGGATTTTATGCATTCTTTCTTAGGCCTGATGGCCCCGGGGAATCTGTCCTTTCCAGCATAGGGCTGCACCATGCTCTGTCATTGTTTCAGGCTTAAGTCAGGCAGGGGAAGTAAGGCAGCCAAGAGATTAGGAGATTTCTTGCAGACAGAATGAGGACTCAGGTTATGTCATAGCCGAGGGGCGAGGGTCCATCACCCCCTTTTTCTATAGCCTCCTAAGTCCTTCCCTGAGGGCCTCTTTGTGACCATGCCTGTCTTAGGTCATCCCTCCCTTGAGGAATCTTACCTGTCATTGGCTAACTGGTCAGGCTTGGGGCCAAGCAGTGTGAGGTAAAGTGGGCAGAGGCGGCTCCCCCGCCAGGGAGATAAGCTTTGTCTCCTTAGTGGCTTATGGTCCCAAAGTCTGTCACTTAGCATTAGCCTTGGCGGTTTACAGCTTCTGAAACCATGCAGGTCAGTTCCCAACATCAGGGGATGGTCTGAACAGAATATTCAACAGCTTTCCAGATGTGCCCTTTGATATGCTGATGCATCAGAATGAGCATATAGGGGAGTTTGGGATCATTCTCCCCTCAGCTTCACTGTTTTACTTTTACCTTGGATTTGTCTGGCTCTAATTTTCTTTTTTTAGTTTATCCTCTGATTTCATCTTTTCTGGGGTTTGGCTGGCACTAATGGCACCAACTGGGTCTCTGTTATCTCTCTCCCTGACTAGGGTGATTTAAGCTACTCATTCTCTAGTTGGAAAGGAAAGGTGTAAACCATCTGCTCCTAAGTGTCTTGGATAGGGAAGGTAAGATCTTGTGATTTATTAGCAGGCTATTAATTGCTTGGCCTTGTTTAACTATCTTGTCTCAGTTTCATTTTACTTGCCAAGGAATTTTCCTAGCTTCTTAGTATCTTACCTTAGTCTGGGATAGTTTGTTTATGCCAATTGTCCTGGCATAATTTTAAAGTTCTCCTTATGAGTCTCTGAAGTATCCTGGTTTGAATGGTTAAAAATGTCAGCAGCCTGAATCTTGGAGATAGTGTCCCAGGAAGGTGTTCACAAAGTACAAAGGCCCAAGGCTGATGCATTTCTCTATTTGAGCAGCCTGTGGCTATAGTGTAGTGAGGGGGGGGGGAGAGGGTGGAGTATGTGTGGAGTGGAGTAGAATGGAGTAGAGTTGGTGATGGGGAGCATGGAGTTGAGTGGAGTGCATATGGAATGGAGTGGGTGAGGAGGAGAGGGGCAGAGGGAGTCAGAGAAATAGTAGGGCCTTTACCTTGTCATCTAGTAAGGCATTGTTATGACTTGACTTTATTCTGAGTAAAATTGGTAGTCATTGGTGGAATCTGAGCAAAAGAGTGATATGATGTGGTATACCTTTTAAAAGGGTATCTAGCTGCTAAGGTAGATGTAGACTAGAAGGAGGCGAGGGCAGAAACAGAGAGCCCAGTTAGCAGGCCATTGCACTAATCCAGGTAGGAGATGCTGGTGAGGGTTAGATCAGGGTATCATCAGTACTGGTGATGGGAGGTGGTGAGATTCTGGGTGTATATAGTATTTTCACAGTAAAGCTTGCAGGGTTTATTGATATATTGAATGTGGAATATAATAAGTTAAGATTTCAAGGGTTTGGATCATAGCACTGGAAGTATTGAGTTGCTGCTTCTGAGATGAAGACTGTGGGTGGTGGGGGGAATCAGGAGTCTTTTTGGATGTGTTAGGGTTGAGAAGGCTGTAGGATAATGCCAGGCTGTTGAATATGTATGTAAGTCTGGCAGTTCAGGAGAGAAGTGTAGGACGGAGAGAGATTCTTGGGAGTAGTCAGTGTGTAGTTTTTAAAACTATACTTGATGAGACTCCCAGGATTGGCTGGAGATAGCAAAGAGGTTGAGAATTGAGCTCTGGGGATACTTTCTTTTTCTTTTTTCTTTTTTTACTCAAGTATCTAATTTTAAAAAATATACTTTATTAATTATGCTATTATAGTTGTCCCATTTTTTTCTCCCCTTTATTCCTCTCCTCCCTCTACCCCCCTCCACCATCATTCCCCCATGGGTCATACATATAAGGTCTTTGGCTTCTCCATTTCCTATACTATTCATAACCTCCCCCTGTCTATTTTGTACCTACTATTTATGCTTCTTATTCCCTGTACCTTTTCCCCCATTCCCCCATCCCCCTCCACACTGATAACCCTCCATGTGATCTCTATTCCTGTGAATCTGTTCCTATTCTAGTTGTTTGCGTACTTTATTTATTTATTTATTTTTTCATTTTTTAGGTTTGGTTGATGATTGTGAGTTTCTTGTCATTTTACTGTTCATAGTTTGGATCTTCTTTTTCTTAGATAGGTCCCTTTAACATTTCATATAATAAGAGCTTGGTGATGATGAACTCCTTTAACTTGACCTTATCTGGGAAGCACTTTATCTGTCCTTCCATTCTAAATGATAGCTTTGCTGGATAGAGTCATCTTGGATGTAGGTCTTTGCCTTTCATGACTTGGAATGCTTCTTTCTGGCCCCTTCTTGCCTGCAAGGTTTCTTTTGAGAAATCAGCTGATAGTCTTATGGGAACTCCTTTGTAGGTAACTGTCTGTTTTTCTCTTGCTACTTTTAAGATTCTCTTCTTATCTTTAATCTTGGCTAATGTAATTATGATGTGCCTTGGTGTGTGCTTCCTTGGGTCCAACTTTTTTTGAGGGGACTCTCTGAGCTTCCTGGACTTCCTGGAAGTCTATTTCCTTTGCCAGATTAGTGAAGTTCTCCTTCATTATGTTTTCAATTTCTTGCTCTACCTTTTCTCCTTCTGGCACCTCCAGGGATACTTTCTTGTTTAAAAATTTAGGAGATGAAAGCCAGGAAAGGAGACCAAGAGGGTGTGGCCATTGAGGTAGATGGAAAAACAAGAGGCTGATATCTTGGAAACCAAATAAAGTCTTTCAAGAATGAGGGAAGGGACAGCTGCTCTATAGCTACAGTGGTGAAGTCTGAGAATTATTTATTGGTTTAGCAATGTGGAGCTTATTGGTGACCTTTCAGGAGCTGTTTGGAGGATGTTGTGGAGTTGGGTGCCAGACTGGAGTGGGTTCAAAGAATTAGATGGAGAATAATTGGAGAAAGCAAGTGTATATGGAGACTTCTGTGAGTTTTGCTGAAACTTTTGATAGATCTTTGGTTAGTGTGGTCATTTATTTCCTTATTCTCATGGCAAATTAATGAGTAACTTTATTCTTCTATAAGTGTACCATAAACTATCATTTTAAAAATTAGATTCTATCAATAAGAAGAATAGACTTTTATTTATTTATTTATTTATTTATTTATTTTATTGTTATTCAATTACAGTTGTATGCCTTTTCTCCCCATCCCTCCACCCCACCCCAGGTGAACCCACCTCCCTCCCCCACCTCCACCCTCCCCCTTGGTTTTGTCCATGTGTCCTTTATAGTAGTTCCTGTAATCCCCTCTGCCCACTGTCCCCGCCCCCCCCCCCCCCCGCCCTGGCTATTGTTAGATTGTTCTTAAATTCAATGTCTCTGGTTATATTTTGTTTGCTTTTTTCTTCTATTGATTATGTTCCAGTTAAAGGTGAGATCATATGGTATTTGTCCCTCACCTCCTGGCTTATTTTACTTAGCATAATGCTCTCCAGTTTCATCCATGCTGTTGCAAAGGGTATAAGCTCCTTCTTTCTCTCTGCTGCGTAGAATTCCATTGTGTAAATATACCATAGTTTTTGGATCCACTTGTTTGCTGATGGGCACTTAGGTTGCTTCCAGTACTTGGCTATTGTAAATTGTGCTGCTATGAACATTGGGGTGCATAGGTTCTTTTGGATTGGTGTTTCAGGGTTCTTAGGGTATAATCCCAGCAGCGGAATTGCTGGGTCAAAGGGCAGTTCCATTTTTAGTTTTCTGAGGAAATTCCATACTGTTTTCCACAGTGACCTCACCAGTCTGCATTCCCACCAACAGTGCACTAGGGTTCCTTTTTCTCCGCATCCTCTCCAACATTTGTTTGTGGATTTGTTTATGTTGGCCACTCTGACTGGTGTGAGATGATACCTCATTGTGGTTTTAATTTGCATCTCTCTGATGGCTAGTGATGCTGAGCATCTTTTCATATGTCTCTGGGCCCTCTGTATGTCTTCCTTAGAGAAGTGTCTGTTCAAGTCCTTTGCCCATTTTTTAATTGGGTTGTTTGTCTTCCTGGAGTGGAGTCGTGTGAGTTCTTTATATTTTTTGGAGATCAGGCCCTTGTCTGAGGTATCATTGACAAATATGTTTTCCCATACTGTTGGTTCTCTTTGTAATTTGGTGCTGTTTTCTTTAGCCATGCAGAAGCTTTTTATTTTGATGAGGTCCCATTTGTTTATTCTTTCCTTTATGTCCCTTGCTTTAGGGGATGTGTCTGTGAGGATGTTGCTGCGTGGAATGTCTGAGATTTTCCTGCCAATGTTTTCCTCAAGGACTTTTATGGTGTTACGGCTTATATTTAAGTCTTTTATCCATCTTGACTTTATTTTCGTGTATGACGTAAGTTGGTGATTGAGTTTCATTTTTTTGCACGTAGCTGTCCAGATCTCCCAACACCATCTGTTGAAGAGGCTGTTTTTGCGCCATTTTATGCCCCTGCCTCCTTTGTCAAATATTAATTGACCGTATAGACTTGAGTTTATTTCTGGGCTCTCTGTTCTGTTCCATTGGTCTATGTGCCTGTTTTTATGCCAGTACCAGGCTGTTTTGATTACAGTGGCCTTGTAATACAGTTTGATATCAGGTATTGTGATCCCTCCTGCTTTGTTCTTCTTTCTCAAAATTGCTGCAGCTATTCGGGGTTGTTTATGGTTCCATATGAATTTCTGAAATGTTTGTTCAATATCTGTGAAATATGTCATGGGTACTCTAATAGGGATTGCATTGAATCTATAAATTGCATTGGGTAGTATGGCCATTTTGATGATGTTAATTCTTCCAATCCATGAACATGGTACATGCTTCCATTTGTTTGTATCTTCCTTAATTTCTTTCTTCAGTGTTGTGTAGTTTTCTGAGTACAGGTCTTTTACCTCCTTGGTTAGGTTGATTCCTAGGTACTTTATTTTTCTTGTTGGTATATCAAATGGGATTTTTTTCCTGATTTCTGTTTCTGCAGTTTCGTTGCTGGTGTACAGGAATGCCTTTGATTTCTGGGTATTGACTCTGTATCCAGCTGTTTTGCCAAATTCATTTATTAGGTCGAGTAGTTTTTTGGTGGAGCCTATAGGGTTTTCCATGTACACTATCATGTCGTCTGCAAACAGTGACAGTTTCATTTCCTCCTTTCCAATTTGGATGCCTTTTATTGCTTTTTCTTGTCTGATTACTGTGTCTAGGACTTCCAATACTATGTTGAATAGGAGTGGTGAGAGAGGGCATCCTTGTCTTGTTCCTGATCTTAGTGGGAAAGCTCTAAGTTTTTGTCCATTGAGTGTGATGTTGGCTGTAGGTCTCTCATATATGGCCTTTATTATGTTGAGGACTGCTCCCTTTATTCCCACTTTGCTGAGTGTTTTTATCAGAAATGGGTGCTGTGTCTTATCAAATGCTTTTTCCGCATCTATTGATATGATCATGTGATTTTTGTCTTTGCTGTTGTTGATGTGATGTATTATGTTTATTGATTTGCGAATATTGTACCATCCTTGCATCCCTGGGATGAATACCACTTGGTCATGGTGGATGATCTTTTTAATATATTGCTGGATGCGGTTTGCTAATATTTTGTTGAGAATTTTAGCGTCTATGTTCATCAGCGATATTGGCCTGAAGTTTTCTTTCTTCGTTGTGTCTTTATCTGGTTTTGGGATTAGGATGATGTTGGCTTCATAAAAAGAGTTTGGGAGTCTTCCATCAGTTTGGATTTTTTCGAATAGTCTGTGAAGGATAGGGGTTAGCTCTTCCTTAAATGCTTTGTAGAAATCTCCTGTGAAACCATCTGGTCCAGGGCTTTTGTGTGATGGGAGTTTTTTGATGAGTGCTTCAATTTCCTTTGCTGTTATTGGTCTGTTCAGGTTTTCTGCTTCTTCTTCATTCAGTTTTGGAAGATTATATTTTTCTAGAAATGTGTCCATTTCATCTAGGTTTTCAAATTTCTTAGCATACAGTTCTTCATAGTAATTTCTTACAATCCTTTGTATTTCTGTGGTATCAGTTATAATCTCTCCTCTTTCATTTCTAATTCTGTTTATTTGGATCCTCTCTCTTTTCTTCTTGATGAGCCTACTTAAAGGCTTGTCGATTTTGTTTATCTTTTCAAAGAACCAGCTCCTGGATTCATTGATCCTTACAATTGTGCTTTTAGTCTCTATGTCAGTTAGTTCTGCTCTGATCTTGGTTATTTCCTTCCTTCTGCTTGCTCTGGGCTGTCTTTGTTGTTGTTCCTCCAGTTCTTGTAGGCATAGGGTTAGGTTGTTTGTTTGAACTGTTTCTATCTTCTTAAGGTAGGCCTGTATTGCTATGAACTTCCCTCTCAGGACTGCCTTTGCTGTGTCCCATAGGTTTTGGGTTGTTGTGAGTTCGTTTTCATTTGTTTCCAGGAAGTTTTTGATTTCTTCCCTAATCTCGTTCTTGACCCATTCACTGTTTAATAGCATGCTATTCAGTCTCCATGATTTTGAGTGTTTTGGGTTTTTTCCTTTGGGGTTGGTTTCTAGTTTCAGACCCTTGTGGTCAGAGAAAATGCTTGATATGATTTCAATTTTCTTGAATTTGTTGAGGCTTGCTTTGTGTCCTATCATGTGGTCTATCTTTGAAAAAGTTCCATGGACACTTGAAAAGAATGTGTATTTTGCTTCTTTGGGATGAAAAGCTCTGTATATATCAGTTAAGTCCATTTCCTCTAGGGTATTGTTAAGTGACACAATATCTTTGTTGATATTTTGTTTGGAAGACCTGTCCATTTTTGATAGTGGGGTGTTAAAGTCCCCTACTATAATTGTGTTGCTGTCAATATCTTTCTTGAAATCCTCCAAGATTTTCTTTATGTATTTGGGTGCTTCTATGTTGGGTGCATATATATTTACTATGTTTATGTCTTCTTGGTGGATTCTTCCTTTGAGTATTATGAAGTGACCTTCTGGGTCTCTCTTTATGGCCCTTCTTTGGAAGTCTATTTTGTCTGATATGAGTATTGCTACCCCTGCTTTTTTTTCCTGTCCGTTTGCTTGGAAAATTTGTTTCCAGCCCTTCACTTTCAGTCTGTGTAAGTCTTTTGTCCTGACATGGGTCTCTTGTAGGCAGCATATGTGTGGGTCATGTTTTCTTATCCTTTCAGCTATTCTATGTCTTTTGATTGGAGCATTTAATCCATTTACGTTTAAGGTTATTATCGATAGGTAGTTATTCATTGCCATTATTTCCTACCTGTGTTCCTCTGTCTTTCTCTTTTCCTTCCTTTCCTTAAAGCAGTCCCTTTAGCATCTCTTGCAGAGCTGGTTTGGTGGAGCTGTATCCTTTTAGACTTCTTTTGTCTGGGAAACTCTTTATTTGGCCTTCTATCTTGATTGAGAGCCTTGCTGGGTAAAGTAGTCTTGGTTGCAGGCCTCTGTTTCTCATTACTTGGAATATTTTTTGCCATTCTCTTCTGGCTTGGAGCGTTTCCATTGAGAAGTCAGTTGCTAACCTTATTGGGGCTCCCTTGTATGTTACTTCCTTTTTCTCCCTTGCTGCCTTTAAGATCCTCTCTTTGTCTTGGAAATTTACCATTTTAATTATGATGTGTCTTGCAGTGGGTCTCTTTGGGTTCCTCTTGCTTGGGACTCTCTGTGATTCCTGGATTTGGGTGATTTTGTCTTTCCTCAGATTAGGGAAATTTTCCATCATTACTTTTTCAAACAGGTTTTCTATCCCTTGCTCTTCTTCTTCTCCTTCTGGTATTCCTATTATACGGATATTGTTATGTTTCATGTTGTCCTGCATTTCCCTTAATCCCTCTTCATTCTTTCTGAGCCTCTTTTCCTTTTCTTGCTCTTTCTGGGTGTTTTTTTCTACTTTGTCCTCCAGCTCGCTGATCCGATCCTCTGCTTCATCAAGTCTGCTTTTTATTCCTTCTACTGTGTTCTTCAATTCAGAAATTGTATTCTTCATTTCCTCTTGGCTCTTGTTGATAGTTTCTATTTCCTTGTTCATGTTGATATAGTTTGCAGTGAGTTCATTGTAGTTTCCTTGTAGTTTCTGGTAGTTCTCTTTGAGCTCAGAGATCTCAGTGAGCTTCCTGATGACCATTGCTTTGAACTCAGTATCTGATAGTTGACTTGCCTCTTTTTCCGTTAGCATTCTTTCTGAGACTTCCTCCTTTCCTTTCATTTGGGAATTGTTTCTTTGTCTTCCCATTGTTTGTGAGACTCTTCTTGTTGGACTCTGCTTCTTAAATTGCTCTATTCTGACTCCCTGGGTTTGTGGTATGAACTTCTGTGGTAGAATGCCAATGGGATTTGGTGGTGCTGTCTCCTTAATCTCCTGTGCTCACTGGTCTTGAGCTGACGTTTATGGGTTTAACAGGGTCTAACTCTAGTCTTTTCAGCACTCCAGGTTTTGTTGTCTCACCTGTGGGAAAAAGAGAAAGGGGGGAAGAAAGAAAGGAAAAAAGAAAAGATGGGAAGGAGGGAAAAAGGAAATAGAAAAGGAGGAAAGGAAGGAAGGAGGGAAGAAGGAATAAAGAAAGATCGGAGGCAAGATAAGAAGGAATTTTAACAAAAATTAAAACAGAAATAGATAAAAGAAGGCAGGAAGAAGACATAAAAATGGTAAAGGATGGGAGGAAGAAGGAATGAAGAAAAAAAAAGAGAGAGAGGATGAAGGAATTCAGGGGGAAAGGAGGAAAGAAAAAAAAAAAATCTTCTGCTGGCTTTAAACGGGTCAGGTTAGTTCTGGTGGTGTCCTGTCTGTGCAACGGGAGGGGGTGGTTAGAAGGATTGGTTTCACTTTTCTCCCTTCCTGGGCCACACTCTTCGCTGTTGTTCAACCTGCAGTCTCCTCCAGCCCTGCAGCTCCCCTCTGCTGGGTGTTCTGCCTTTGTCCTAGAGAGCTAGTAGGCCCTGCAGGGCTCTGTGCTCAGGTGTTAGGTAGGCGTTGTAGGTGTGGTCCCTGGCAGGCAATCAGGCTGTTGATCAGCCAATCCAGCAGCTTTGTTCTTGGGATGCGCAAGCAGCGGCTGCAGCCGCTTTGGCTTGGGACACGTGCACGCGCAGCAGGGGGATCCAGCCGCTTTGGGTTTGGGACGCTCTCAAGCGGCTTTGTGCTTGGAGCGCGCAGCCGGCCGATCCAGCCGCCCTGGGCTAGAGTCTCTGGGGCGGGCGGGACCGCCCTGGGACTGAATCACACGGCACTCGGGACCGAGGTTTTGGGCCTGTGGGTGGAGCAGCTAACCTCTGCTCCAGATGCTCTCGGAGGTTTCAGGTGTGGGCGCCCCTCCAGGGTTTCATGTGTGTGTCCCCAGTTCGCTAATCTGCGCGCGGGCAACCGGGCCTCAGGTGAGCGCCAGGGCTGCTTATCTGGCGCTGGCAGTCCTGGGGCGGAGGGGGGAGGGGCACCAGGGGCCGCGGCTGCTGCCGAGAATTCTCTAACTAGCCCCTGAGTGTCTCTATTTTCTTTTTATTTTTGAGAAATTCCTCCTATTCAAGCCCCCCTGGTCCAATCAAGCACCTGGCTGCTCACAGCTCAGCCTGGCCCTCTCCCAAGACTCCTGCAGCAGCCCCTGCGCCTGGGCTGGCGCTTCTGCCGCCCTTGTACCGCGAGGTCCCGGGTCCCGGGTCCCGGGGACCTTATTGTCCTTGAGCACTCTTCTTACCGTCAGATCTTTCAATGTCCTCTCTCTTTGGTCTCTGATCTTCATATATGCTGGAATACTGTTGGCTGTTCGCTCTGCTCCTCAGATCAGCTAGGTATTTCCCTGGCGTTGAGGGGAAGTGGACTCCGCTCCCACCTATGTTGCCGCCATCTTCGAAATCAGAATAGACTTTTATTAACACTTTCTCTGTTTAAGTGAAAGAGGTGGATATTTGTTACTAATGGGCTTGAAATAATCAATTGATGCAATCAGAACCTTAAACTTAATTTTTACTCTATGAACAGAACTAAACTGTTTATATAATCTAACAATTATATTTTTGTTTATGTTTTTCACGAAACAGAGCTGGTAGTACTTTTTTGTTCTACTGTAGCTACTTAAAAAATCATCTCCATCTGATGTGTTTATTTATGATAGATGGCCCATGTCTATGTATTCCAGCTTTGGGGGGGACGGTCAATGCAGAAGTCTTTGTCCACCTCTCACACTAATGGTATCTTTGAAATCATCAAAAGCATAGAGTGACAGACAGGCACCACCTGTCAGGAAGCCTGATGATTCTTATCACTACTGGCTTCTGAAGTGAAGGAAATCAGTAATTGCATAGTGTATCATAAAGATATCTCATGAAAAATGCTTAATATCAACAGTGAGGGAAGTTCTAAGGCTGAGAAAACAACTTATTTTGCTGTGACAAAGCAGGCAAGGTACTGTAAGGGAAAAATTATTACATTGGAGGCTTAAGTCCACCAAGTTCCTTCATCGATGAAGTTAATTCTGTGGTCAAGTTTCTAAGTACTGTTGTCCCTATATAAAGTGACACATAGAATTGGGCATGTTTTGTTTGGAATGACTTCCAAGATGTATCTAAGACAGAACCGTTGATGTAGTTCACTTGATTAATGGGAGCATAATCATCAACCTTTGTTCTGGGGATAATTTAGATTTTCTGGCAATCTAAGTTTTAAACATCATTTACCCTCTTGTAAAAATGACTCAACCTATTAATGTAAAAAAATAGGTATAAATTAGAATAAAACATATAAAGTTACTTGGAATTCTACTACCCAAATAACTACTTTAAAATTTGGTTAATGGCCTAAGACCTTTTTCTGTGGGACAAGCAGAAGCATATATTTTATATCCATAAATGCCTAAAAACAGATATAGAAACTATCAGTTTTAAGTAACTTGAAGAGCCACAATGTGGCTAGTGGGTACCAGACCAGGTAGCACAGAGTAGATCTTTTTCAGACCCTAAGCAGGTGTTAGCAAACTCTGATCATTGGGCCAAATCCAGCTTCCCACCTGTTTGTGTAAATAAAGTTTTATTGGAACTCAGCCAGGTACATTCATTCAGGCATTGTCAATGGCTGCTTTAGTGCTACAGTGGCAGAGTTAGGTAGTTGTTACACAGAACAATGGCCCATAGATGTTAAACTATTTACTACCTGGTTCTTTGCACAATGTCTTTTGACTCCTACCCTGGGGAAACTGACCCAGTTCTAGTTCTGTTGTCTACTGTTGCTGCATCTTCTAAACCAAGGTTTTTTTGACATTTAATAATTAGCATTATGCAAGAAATGGAATCTATGGCTAATTTGTGGAGATAGAGCTCAAAATAAATAGGTTCTCTGCTACAGGTTTTACGCAGCCTTTAAACACTTTTGCTGGTGAATCTCAAAGAGGATGGTACAGAGTATTTTGTTAACCAAACTTATTGACCAGTGAATTTTTTTTTTGGATGAGTAACTCTCATGATAAGCAACACAGATTTAGGAATGCTGCTTTTAAAATCAACAGTTTTTCTTCTTGACAGGTGATGGTAAAGTAAAAACATATGAAAGAGAATGCTCAGCCTAAGAAAATTATGTTTAATTTCTGAATTTATATTAAATTAACAGATATTTAAGTACTTTTATTAGACCAGGCAGATTGCTAGGAATTTAGACATAGCAATAAATGACAGCATATTCTCTACTACCCTCAGGTTTTTATTTTAGCTGAGCAAATAGCCACTATATCTTGACTTATAGGATTAAAGTTCTTTTTGTGATAGTTGCCACAAAGGCAAAGTATAAAGTGCTCTAAGTTATACAGTGCTATAGTTAGGGCAGGGGTTGGCATTTTTTTCTGTAAAGGACCAGATAGTGAATAGTTCCGGCTTTGTGTGCCATACGCTCTCTCTAGGTCCCAACTACTCAGTTCTCTATTATGATAAGAAAGCAGCCATGGATCGCACACACACACATACACTGTGTACATTGTGTGTGGATGAGTGTGCCATGCATAAATATATATGTATGTGTCTCCCTGCACGCAAATTCTTCATGTTTTCCAAAAATGATTGTACAAGTCATAAACTTATAAAGGAAGTCTCAACAAAATTTCAGAGACTTAATTCTTTTTCAGCTTATGTTCTGTGAAGACAGTGCACTGAACCAACAAGTCAGTGATTAAAGAAAAGAGACCACTATGAAAATCTGTGCTCTTGGAAATTTTACAACTATACTCATAAATAATTCAGGAGTCAAAGAGGAAATCAAGTTGGAAATTAGAAAATACTTAGGACTGAATTATTAAAAAATACTTTGCATCAAAAATCATGGGATATGAATACCCCAGAGAGAAATTTGTAGCACTATTGATTATGTTATAAAGGAAGAAAGCCTTAAAATTTATGATGTATACATACAATATAAGATTAGTCAAAGAACAAGAGAAGATCAACAAAACCACAAGGAAATTCTTTAAAAAAACTTAGATAAACACAAGCAAAGCATTCTAGGCACAAGAAAAGAGAAAAAGCTACAGGTGGAGAGAGCAGTAACTAGAATAATATGAAAACACTATGCATAACTTTATATAAATAAATTTGAAGCTTTGACAAAATGGGTAATTACCTAGGAAAAATACAACTTTCAGAATCTGACTCAAGATATAGAAAACTTGAATAACCTACAACCATTACAGTGGTATCACTGCTTCCAATTTTTCCTACATAAAGAGCACCTGACACCCTTGTGACGTTTACAGTATGGTTTTATCAAGCATTAAAGGAACAATTTTATACATTTCCAATTTTATACAAAATCTTCCAGAAGATAAGAAAAATATATTATAGTACTATGCAGTGTAGTTGATACTAATCTAACCTTCAAATCAAAACCATAGAATGAAAAAGAAAAATTGGAGGACAATCTCAGCTGTGAACTGATAGGTAAAATTCTTTAGTAAAAACTGACAAACTAAATCTAATAATGTAAAAAAAATCCATACATTGTAATCTAACTGAGTTTAATTCCAGGAATATAAGTAAGCATGTTTTCTTTAGAAAAATATGTTGTTAATATATTTTTCCTCATTAATAGATACAAGAAAGAAAACATAATCATCTAATTAAATGCAGAAAAAAATCCAGAAACTTAGCACTTACTTGCAATTAACTAACACAGCCACAGACATTTAATCCTGGGTTAGGAGTGCACTACTTTAACCTGACAGGGTGCAGCGACTGAAACTTGTGTCAGACACCGTACTTCACGGTCAAGTGATGGAATCGTTCCGTCTGAAGTACAGATGGGACAGGCAAGTTACCTGCCAGTTGTCCTGTTTAACGTTGTACTGACAAGTCTAGCTCCAGTGTGACAAGATGGAGAAGCCAGATCAAAGTCACTAAGGATTAAAATAGAGACAAGTTTTATTAATATTATGATAGTATGATTGTTTACATAGAAGATAAAAGCAAGTCCCCAGATTAAGCATAGTTAGGAGTTAAGACATAGTACTAGATGTTTTTTAAGAGTACTAGATGTTTTTCAACATTGCACATAATTGAAGCATCTTAGTTCTCCTTTATCCCATTGTCTGAGAGAAATCTACTGTCATGGAATGTTTTTATATCTTTGCCATCTATGTGTGTGTATCCATAAGCTATATATAAACTTGGCTGGGATTTTTCATTTTATATAAATGTTGTATTTAATATATCTTGGTACAGTTTACTTTTTTCACTCATGTTTTTGACATTCATGTTGATAAATCTAGTTCTAGTTAATTGCTGTACAGTATTTAAAACTTAGAGGTAGACATTTTGAATTGTTTTCCACTTTTTATATTATCACAAGTGCTGCTGAGAACATTGGATGTACACATTTCTATGTCCACATGTAGGAATCTCTCAGGTATGTGCCTAGAAATAGAAATTGTGCTACTTGAGATGTTTATCTTCGGTGCTACTAGGAATTCCTGATTTCTCTCCAAAACAGTTCTACCTATCTCCCTTTCTCGAAGAGTGTGTGCAAGTTTCCATTGCTCCATATCCTGACCATCCACACAGATGCCCAGTCCTTAAAACAACAGAAAAAAAGTCCGTCAGTTTTCTTTGCTATATTTGGCGAAGGCTGAGGCTCACCTTTTAGTGAAACTTACTCATACTGCTTCCTGGCTATGGAAGAAAGGTTAGCAGCAGGTTCTTTTGCCCTGATTTATCATAGGTCTTCTGGGAACTGTGATAAATTATGTTATCAATATTTGAAACATTGAAACATTAAAAAGAAAAGTTTAAGAGTCTTGAATTCAATATGCCCTATCTAGCTTTTTGGTGTTCTTTCTCTTTTTTTTCCTTGGTGGGTGAAATGGCGTCTAGAGCAACCCTTTGTTCTAGATGCACAAATATGAACCCTTCCTTGTTTCCATTATTTAGTGACCACGAATGAAATCTAAATTTTTAAGATCAGTGTGCAGTACAGCTTATCTCAGCAGATCCTCCAAGTTCCTAAATGTTTTGGGGTCTAGAGAGAAAATGATACTTCTGTGCCTTACTTCTGGAATATTTATTTTCTGTTTCTGAATTATGAGCACTAGGAATCATTCTTTGTTCCTTTAAAAAAACATTAGCAAAATCTGATAGGTTGAATTAGGTCATAGGGTACAAATTGTTGTGGCCGCCTGGCACATGTGGCTCCTATTGAACCAGTAATAACCCTTTGACACGCATGGCAGCTGCTGCCAGAGCCTCCAGCCGGGATCTGGGCGGCGGGTGGTGCATGTGTCATTTAAGCAATAACAGAGAGATTAAATATGTAATTGAAAATGATTTTGCAGAATAAAACTGAAGTCTGGTGTATCTGGAAAAGGAAATTATTGCAGACATATAAATAGCTTACTGTAGAGTTTAATTATAGTTTTAGTAGTAGACAAGACTCAATTGATAAATCTCCACATGGAGATTCAAGTAGCACCAAAAATCCTGCTGCATTTTTATGGAAATAACAAAAGCTGTAATGCCAAACTGAGTGGAAAAACAGTTTAATTTCTTTAAAGTTAATTTTTTTGACTATAATTATATGGAGAGTTATTATTTCATGGCCATATACAATTTATCATTGTCTGATAGATACACTTAAAGGTCTTTACCTTGTTATTCATGTGAAGTTTACAGAAATTAAATCTTAGATTTTCATTTAATTTATTTAAATTATGGGATTTTTCTATCCCATTGAATTCATGAGTTCTAATCAGTTTTTGTTATATCAATTCCCTTCATTGAGAATTGACAGGATAGTTTTGTGAATAGGAAATGATTTGAAGAGTTTGGTAGAATAAAACTGCAAACTGGTTTCTCTGACACTCAAGTTAGGTACAGAGAAGAGGACCAGACAGTTGCCCTGCCGACCCGATTCTTAACTGGTGTTACCTCGACTTTGCCGTTTCTCATGGTTTAATTTATGGATTTCTTGAGTTTATTACTTTTTGTTACAATTCATCATGAAATTTGCCAAATTATTTGTGTTTATATTTCCCCATAGTTTTTCTTCATCACTGCAGAATTGGAAAAATTACTGTAGTTCTGGGGAAAATATTTTAAGAAACACGCCTCCTTCTTCATTGTTCCCTCTGAGCTTTCCCTCATCAATCTTAATACTATGTTTAAAATACTCACCATAGATAAGAATTATTAGAAATAGGGAAAGAAAGGAGAGTATTTTACTCTCAGTACTTTACAAGATAGCAATTGGTGATGTGATGTATATGTTTGTAACAGGCTGAACTTTTTCAGTCCATTCAATCTACCAGCCCCTGCTGCCTCATGACACAGTGTTCATACTTGCTAACTTGTGGGCTCCTATGTTTTATATTATGACTTTAAACAGTGTAGAAATTTATATTGGTCTGTAAATTATGTGCAACTTCCTAGCATACAAGTATGCCACATTCATGAAAGTGGTGTTAGAACTTGGGGCTAAGGTCCCTGTCCTAAAAAACCTGTTCAGGGACTGAAAGACCATGTGAACATGGATGGATATTTAGGTCACCCTTTGAAAAAGAAGATTTCTTAATGTACTCAATAATTTATGATGTCGATGGTATGAGTCCCCGTGTTTAATTTCACATAGATTTCTGATATTATAGTCTCTTGGTGCATGGGTATAACTGGTATTGCTCTACCATTTCTAGGACATTAGTGATTTTTTAATGTGACGAGTGAACAGGGAGGTTTGGAGAGACTTACTGTGGTCACTTAGGAGCAATATCTGTGTGTGTGAGGGATGATCATGTGAGCTGACCTCTGGGTAGTAAGGAACAGAGGGATATGAAGGGGCAACGTGTGAAGGGAAGAAGTAGAAAAGATACCATAAATGGTTCTTCTGTGGGGTCTTACTGCCCCAAGATGAGCTTAATGCCTTCAGGAAGTACCTGTCATCTTGCAGGTGGTGGGGGAGCATGTGCTGGAACAGGTATCAGGACAGGGAGGAGGCATGCAGTTGGCCCCCTTTGTGTGTAGAGTGTTGGCTAGTCAGTCGATGCTTTTACCTTAGTGAGAACCCTTGTTTGGGATGCTTGAAAACAACCTTAATGCAAAATTTATTTGTTTTAAGCTCTATGGCAATAAAGAATTACATTAATGGAAGCAAAAATGAATTAAAAAGGAAACTGTGCCCTTTTTTTAGAAATGATAGTATGTAAGGTTCTATTAATAGTTAAAATTTTCTTTTTTCAGCAGAATCCCCAGAAGGGGCAGGCAGATTTTCATACTGCTGGTAGAAAGGTGATGCTAATACTTAGTTGGTGCCTTAAGACTTTTCAGGAGCATGTTGAATAGCATACTTCTGAACTACAGTCAACATTCATCTTTATCATATATGAATATAAGTATTATTCAGCCATAAAAAGAAGGAAATCTTGCTATTTATGACAATATGGATGGACCTTGAAGGCACTATGCAAAGGAAAAAAGACAGATAAAGACAAATACTTCGTGATCTCATTGATACTTGGAATCTAAAACACAAATAGACAGACATAAAAGGAACTTAAAGATGCAGAGAACAGGGAACAATACCAGAGAAGGTGGGTGCAGGGTGGATGAAGGGGGTCAAATGTACAAACTTCCAGTTATAAGATGAACAAGCCCTGAGGATGCAGTGCACAGCATGGTATTGCGCAATTGAAAGGTGCTGAGAGGTAGTACATCTTAGAAGTTCTCCTCACAAGGGAAAGAAGTATATGAGGTGCTGCATGTTAACTAGACTGGTGGTGATTATTTTGCAATATATACAAATATTGAATCACTTTAAATATATTTAAATTTTAAATATATGTGTGTGCATATATACTTTTGTATATCTGAAACTAGTATAATCTTATATAAAAATGACTGAGTTTAGAATCAGAATGCAGAAACAAAAGCTGAGTATGCCCCTAGAGGCACTTACTAAAGGAAATGCTATACAAAAAGAAAATGAGCTTGGGTAGAAGATCTGAGTTTCACAAAAGACTAATAAGAAAGAAAAGTGTTAAATATGATAAAGTCTAGATTAATATTGAATGTATTCAGCAATATGAAGGGGGGATAAAAATATCAATTTGAAATGTAATACAACATAGCCTACAAGTTTAGAAGAGTGAAATAAACATAAAGTGTTGAAAATCCTCATATTGTTTGGAGATAGTTTTCAAGCACAGTTTTTCAACTGATAGAAATCTCAAAACTGAAAACCTCCCTGGCCAGCGAGGGTCCTTTGGTTGGAGCATTGCCCAGTAAACTAAAAGGTTGCAGTTGCTATTTGCAGTAGGGACGACATATACCCAGGATGGGGGGTCTGTCAGGCCCCAGTCTGGGGCAAGTGCGAGAGACAACCTATTGATGTCTCTCTCCCTCTCCCTCCCTCCCTTCCCCTCTGTAAAATCAATAAGCATGTTCTCGGGTGAAGATTAAAAACAAACAAACAAGCTAAAAACTTTTACTCCATTTTTAATAGAATAATGGAACAAAATGTTAGAAATAGGCACTCTGAATCATATTGTTTGATTCCTATAACTAAGTAGAAAAAATGGAAATCAGTGAGCCAATGGTGACATTTAACTTTATTTTTAGTAAAATTGTCTGAAGCCAGAGAGAGAAAAGAGACCCAGACTAATATGAGAACCCTCAAGTCATCTGTGGTCACTACGATGGGGTGCTGTTTTGAGGGAGGTTAAGCTGAGGTTGACATTGTGTGTCCCTGTGGAAGGGCTAGTGAAGCTGCTGTTCGGCCTTTGTTGGGCCCCTTCCTGTGCTGTGCTGGGATTGTTTGTGCCAAGCGTCGTCCCCGCCAGACGCTGCATTCCCAGGGCAGTCATCTTACCCTGGTTATTTTTGTGTCTGTCGTCTTCTCCAGGACACAAGAAGGTACCTTAGCTTGAAATGTGTCAAAAAATGTTTATTTAATAATTAGGAAAGATGAACCTACTATAATGCATTTTGTGCATTGATAAATATGCTATCCACTTAAGTGTGTAAAATACCAGATTTCTTATTCCTCATATTGGTGAAAACAAGGGATGACCATTTAACTATGAGATGTGGCCTATTCTTGTCTGAGTATTTTCACTTTTGCCCTCTTATTTTGCTCAACCTTTTCTGTTACCTGGTGCTTTCTTGCCATTATCTTGGGGTTTGCAGAGTTAAATGTACTTATTTTAAAGTGTCATGTCAGGCTGATAGTGCTTGTAAATGTTGATCTTGGAAATTCTTGGGATACTTTGCAGGGCTGAGAGATCAGCTCCTTTCTTTTAAGTACAATTTCCTTGCATTTTATTTGATACAATCTTATTTTTTATTGAAATATCATTACATACAGTAAATTCACCATAATGCATTCTTATTCTTAATTACAAAACATATGCATATGGAGTTTTATATCTATGTTTAAAAGTTTTGAGAAAATTAAAGAGGAATCCTTCTTTTTCAAAGTAACCTTGTAGGTTTTGTTTTTTATCAAATGCATGTGGCAAATACTTATTAATTATCAATTCAGTTCATGGGGCAAAATATATATTCTGTATGCCTCTTTCTATAGGAACTCCACTAGGCCGTTTCTAATTCTGAGTTTTTATCAGAATATACATAATGATGAGTAAATAATCTAGTATATTCAAATAAGACTGCATTCTAGAAATAAAGATGTATTTGTATTCTATAATCTGTGTTCTTTCCAACTAGAGGTGTTATTTACAGAGATTTTCATAGATTTTTTTTTGCCAGACCAAAAAACCATCCTACCTTTCTAGAGTGAGCCCATTTTTTTTTCATTTTAGCCAATATTGGTTATTTACCAAATCTAGTCCTGATACATAAGAAAGGTTCCATCACAGACCTAGAGAGTAGTATGCTAAGTGGAATAAGCCAGTCAGAGAAAGACGAGACAAGTACTATGTGATTTCCTGTATACATGGAATCTAATGAACAGAACAAACTCACAAAATAGAAACAGACTTACAGATACAGAGAACAGACTGACAGCTGTCAGAAGCAGGGGGGTTGGTGGGCTGGGTGAAAAAGGTGAAGGGATTAAGCAAAGAAAACGACTCACAGACACAGACCACAGTATGGTGATTACCAAAGGGAAAGGGGGCTGGGGGAGGTAGAACAGGGTGTGTGGAAGGGAATGGTGACAGAAGGAGATTTGACTTAGGCTGGTGAACACACAATACAATATACAGATGATGTATTACAGAATTGTACACCAGAAATCTATATAATTTTATTAACCAATGGCACCTCAATAAATTTTAAATATATGTGTGTGCATATATAGAGATATATGAATGAATGAAACATTCCATCACCAAGAAAATTATGGGGATGGAAAGGAGGTAGGATTGCCTATGTTGTGATGATGGATTTCCCTTCAGGAACTTGGAGATCTGTGTGTGTGTGTGTGTGTGTGTGTGTGTGTGTTAAGTATTGAAAGGTTGTTGTCAAAATCAGAAATGGTAGAAAACAAATTTGCATTGAATTTAGAGCAGATTTCAATGTTGTTAAAATCCAAAGTGGGCCTTGAATTTTGTCTTGTGGATGTGATTCAATCACACCTTAACCCTATGTTATTTTTATAAATTAAGACTTTACTGCAGGGAATTTATATGCCAAGAGGGAGGTGCATAGGTAGAGCTAAGCAGATTTTTGGCAATTGGCAAGTTTAGTTCCTTGCAGAGAGAAAAAGAAATGGGAGATTCAGAATGAGATAAGCAATGACTTGAGGGGTGATGATGGGCAGGAAGCAAGGAGAAAGGGCAGCACAAGAAGATGGGATGTTGAGATATAAAGTTATTATACTTTGAAATCTAGAAAAGTAATGAATGCTGTTCTACCCTCCTGATGCCTCTCTCTCATACTTTGGGAAAGGATGAAATAATCTGAAACAACTATTTTATAGGACTCATTGTACCGTAGTCATTTACAGACCCAAGGCATCGTATTTGTATAAGAGAAAAATTGATTTCCAAGGACTTGTTCATTTAAAAATAAAAATTAAAAATCTAGTTGCTGTCAGTTTGCTTTTTATTTGCGGGGGAGGAGGATAATTGGGGGAAAGAAGGGGAAGGATCATCAAGGAACATGTATAAAGGACCCATGGACAAAGACAGTGGGGAGGGGGAAGATTGAATGTGGGAGGTGGGGGTGGGTAGGGCGGGGGAGAGTAATGGGGGGAATTGGGGACAAGTCTAAGTGGACAACAATAAAAAAATAGAAATTAGGAATTTTCTAAATTAAATGTCTTTAATATTTTGTTATAAATTATGAGCAACTGAATTTTACAGAATATAGTCTAAGATGCAACAGTCTCCCTCCCCCCAAAAAAATAAACATAAAACTTGAACAAAAAAACTAGAACCATGATTTGTTTTTTAAAGGTTATTCTCAGAAGTGATTAAAGGGGTATTTATTTTTTAAGGAAGGCTTTCAAGCTGTGACTAGAAAATTCAATAAATTCACTAAATATATATTTTGCTATGTAGTAGTTTTTCTAATTAATAAGTCTCATATTTCTGATTTCATCTTGTCCAGTTTTTTTCTTTGCTGAATTTATTACCGTCATGGACTTTTGGACATTAGAATATTTTAACTTGAAGGCAGTAAAACTGCTCTAACCTTTACATGTTGTAGAAAGCCCCCCAAATGATGGATCAGATCTCTTTCCTCGCTTTTTCTCTACAATTCTGCTGTTTACTGAACAAACCCCTCCTGATTCATTTAGCACGTTTCCTAACATTATGATGGAACTCAGTAAATTGAATGAATTTCTCACTTTGTTAGTTCTGTTCCTATTCCCACTTCTAAAACCCTAACTCTAACCTTCCCACGTGAACTGTCATTTCTTCCTGACTTTTCTTGATTTCCCCCCATCTCCCCAACTAGATTAGATCTCCAGGTACTTAGGTCAAGAGCATATCCTGCCCTTTATAATACAGTGGAGTGCTTGCCTTATTCTCCCTACTGGGCTGGAAGCTTGTTTGTTAAGACATTATTTCTTGATGCTAGAGATATTTAAAACATTTTGCATGTGGGTGTTGCTTAAGACACTCACTGAATTAAAATCCCTAAGAGGTGTATTTTCTGTCTTGCTTTTTCATTTGTGTGTTGCTTTTCTACTTGACTAGCTGACATATTCCTGTCTTTTCTTTCCATTGCTGGTCTGTATGAGCCCCTAATGAATGGCATTTATGGCTTTGAAAGAGACCATGGGTTAAGCCAAGGGGCTAGAATTCCTTTATCACCTTTTTATAGTTTGTGGTTTATTAATTTGAAAGAGGAAAAAGAAAGAAATTTGGAGGAAATTAAATTATAGAAACTGTCAGGCTGATTGAGTCATAACCTTAAATCTCTAATTTTTGTAACTGTAGGCAAGTGCTTTACCTTTTTAAATTTCATCTCAATTTAATTTATATTTTGCTAAATTGTTGGAAAACCCATTTAACTTGAAGATACTTACTGTTTGTCTTTCTATATATGTTTGATGGCACCCATGTTTGGAAGTATTGCATGAAGGTTGAACAATGAGTGTCCTTCCCAGGCACAAATTACAGTATTTCCCAAAATTATGTGCACTAAAGGCAATTGAGATATGTGTGCAATTATGTGTTTACCAGGTTGGTGACTTGCTATTAATAGTTGGGTAATTACAGTTGCCCAGGGGTGGCCTTGTCTATGTGTGAGCTGCTTTTCAGAAATAGTCAATTTACCCAAATAAAGGGATTAGTACAATTTTCCTGATGACCACCCCTCTAAGCTTTTCACTTCGATTTTAGCTCCTGTAAGTTTTACAAGCATGTAATTTTAAAAGAAATTCACTCCATCTGCAGTGGTGTGTTGCCTGTGGCATACTCGAATCGCCTGATATCTATAAGGTTTTTGCACTTGAACTGTCTCAGAATACCAAAGGTGATGTTACTGGTGTGAGGAAACTTCACAGCAACAGTGGACTGTGCATGATCAGTTGTATGTAGTCACATTTTTTGGGGGACAGAATTTTAAGTAAGCAGGGGTGGGTACTGAGAAAATACACATTTAGTGGCGGAGGAAACAGAACTTGGTTGTAGAGCTGCTGCCTCAGCAAGCAGAGAATTGGAGACACTTTTCATCATGAGGGATGCACAAGTTGGAGTCCAGTCATCAAGAAACATGAGAAGTGTCGTTTAATAAGAGAAAACCTTTTTCTCTATCAGATCCCTTTTTGAAGAAGAACAAATGCAGTCTTTGAAAACTTTAGGTGTTTAAAAATGGGCATATAAGCATAGGAGTGCAAATGTAACTTAAAAATATATGGCTCTACATCCAGTGTTTTCTACACCGTGTGAAGTAATTGTCTAAAATTACAAGGGCTACTATAGTGATTGAACTTCAGCTGCTCACTGAGCCTTCAGGTTTAAAAATACACAGGCCTCAGCAATTCAAAGATTATTAAATTACACCTTCTTGTGGGAACCAACATTAATGCATTGGAGCAGTGAGTAGTGAAGGTCTTGGGGACACGGGGGTGCTGGGTGTCTCATTACAGCCTTTGTTACTGTGCAGCTCTAGTGGTTGCTGCCCCTTTCCCAGAAGGGAGATTTTTGCTAACACTTCATTCCACAGGATGTTGAAAACGCAGTCCCTTGCATCACTTTGACTGTTATTTTGTGTTTTGTGTTGATCTTTGAGTAACTAGAAATAAAAGAAAATTACTTATGAACCAAAACGCATGCATCGGTACATAACTCCATTATTTCTATTCAACTCTCACAACAGCCTATGATGTGACTGGCTGTGTCTCCATTTCATACACAGGGATATTGGA